>NW_027287638.1:0-678381 GCF_022747635.1 Hetaerina americana
AAAAACAAGATAATGCAGGAGAAAATGCTTCAGCCACTCAACTGAATGTGATAAAATTTGCAACAAGGTATTTGAACAAAGTGAACTTCTCAAAGATGATGTATTCATGTGCATCTTAACAAGGTGATGCAATTCAAATGTGATGTTTGTTTGGAGTATTTAAGAGAAAAAAACACCTTGAAAGTCATATGAAATGGGTGCATGCTCTTAACAAGGAGCACCAATGTGAATTCTGCTCCAAAAACTTTCTAAATTTAAGTAAACTCAAAAGGCACATGGCAACACATACTGCGGAAAGGCCATTTCAATGTGCATTATGTTTAAAAGGTTTCGCTAAAAATATAAATTTACAGATGCATATGTTAACACACACTGGAGAAAGGCCACACAGGTGTGAAATATGTAGCAAAGGATTTGCTCTTAGTAGTAGCTTAAAGAGGCACGTCTTGACACATACTGATGGAAAGAGGTACAAATGTGATGTGTGTTTAAAAGCATTTCCTTATAAATGTTTTCTAAAGGATCACATGTTGACACATACTGTTCAAAGACCACACAAGTGCAACATCTGTTCAAAAGCATTCGCTCAGAGAAGTCATCTGAAGTCACACATGATTACACACACCGGTGAAACACCACACAAGTGTCATATTTGTTCTAAACCATTTGCAACAAAAGCTTCTTTAATAGGCCACATTATGACACACACTGGTGAAAAACCGCACAAGTGTGACATTTGTGCAAAGGCATTTGCTATGAGAAGTCATTTAAAGACACACATTATGACCCACACTGGCGAAAGGCACACAAGTGCAACATCTGCCCAAAAGGTTTTATCCAGAGCTGTGAACTAAAGGCACATATGCTGACACACACTGGTGAAAAGCCACACAAGTGTGTCATTTGTTTGAAAGCTTTTGCTGTGGGTAATCTTCTAAAGAGACACATGAAGACACACACTGGTGAAAGGCCATAAATGTGCAATGTCTGTTCAAAAGCATTCATACAGCGTTGTCATCTAATCTCACACATGCTGACACACTCTGGTGAAAGGCCTCACAAGTGCAATGTCTGTTCAAAAGAATTTATTCTGCGTACTCACCTTATCACACACATGAAGACACACCCTGCAAAATGATCATAAAAATGTAAGATCCTAGAGCTTATTTCACTCTAAAGAAACGATTGTAAAACTTTCATTAAAACTTTGTAACAAAGTGACATTATTATCCTGTTTTATGTAATTTCTTCAAATAAAAAAGAATTGATAAAATGACAAATCTCAGCATTATTATGTATATCATGATAACAATAATTAATCCTCTTAGTGCGGCGGGGATCTCAGGGGTACTAGTGAAAAGTGCGAAGGGTAATTTAAGAAAATGTATCACCTTAGAAAAAAAAATATGAAGTTATTTGTTTAGATATCCATGTTCAGTTTTTTAATTTAAAATATAAGATTATAGTTAATAATGATGTAATATATTTACATCATCTGAAATATTAATGTAATTACTACAGTATCATAAATTTGAAGAATATTATTTTAGTAATTATATTTCGATTGTTAGACACAAAACAAATGTTTCTTTAAAAATATTTTTCAATTAAACAACAGTATTTAAAAATAATAAAGAATCAAGAAAACATGCAGAAAATACTATAAATAAATATAGAAAAACCAGTGAATTTCAAATTTTTTTGTCAGCCCTCCGCATAGTTTATTTTGATGAAAAGGCTGATCTCACTGTTTTAAATTGGGACTTTTCCCCTTCCATGAGGCTGTGGCAATGTGCTTACAATAAAAGGCAGAAAAAAACCATTTCTAACTCACAGAGAACTGCTGACAATGTAATCCATTACACAGGGCGCAATTGATTAGATAGGATGGACGGCAAGAGAAACAAAAATGATTACAAAGCAGTGTTCTCATTTTCATCGTCTCAACAAAGTCTGTACAACTCTGGGGATTGTATTGCTGACTTCATCTTAAAGAATGTGGGTTGGGCTGTTTGGAGTTTGAAGTATCAGGCTCTGCAGAAAAATAGGTTTGGATTGCTGTTACCTCTTGTGGAAGCAGCCTTCAGGATAAATTAGCATTGAAGTAATTCATTCATGAGGACCATCTCTTGATGAAGAAAGGGAAATAGGGGAGACTACTTAGAAGGTTCACTTATCTAGACATTTACAACTTCGGGTTCCGGATGGGTTTGCATATCAAGGCACTTTGCCAATTAGATGGTTCTACTTAGGTATCTTTGGCACTAAGATTCTGGCTTTCAAGGAAGGCTTTGATGGATATTTTGTTTCTTGCTGTTAGTATTAGGAGCCATGTCTCATTAATTCTGATAATTCATAGCAAAAAATGGATCAGTTTCCTCTTGAATTGTTTGAAACTTTGCTAAAAATTTGTTGGAAGATTTGTTGGTAAATGGCTTTCAGCAAATGCAGGATTCACCTTGCCCAGATATTTCCTTTCCCTAATTCCTTGTAGAAGTAATTTTGCCCCTTATTCGTATAACAAACTTGTGGCCATTTGATGTTTAATGTGTTGCTTCATTTATGGCCATTCTTCAGGTGGATCATTTCCAAGGGATATAAGATCATGTTTTATTTAAGCTTCCTAGTTTTTTATGGTTAATATTGAAGAACTAGAGTCCCTGTACATTTAGTTAACTTTTGATTAATTTCCTCAGAGAATAATGCATCCATAATGAAGAATTCTTAGGCTGCAGGAAATTCAAGTTAATTTATTTCAACAGAAGCAATATAAGGAGCCACCTGCCACTCCTTGCCTTCAAGAGAATTAATGGTAAATGAAAGTGATAAACAGGAATTAGTGACAAGTGAATCAAACACAGTGGGTGATAGTGGGACTTGATATGGACCCATACCAAGAGATGAGTGTAAAGCAATTGCCACTGCAACTCCCTACGCATGAAATGCATGACAATGACGAAGGCTTTGTTTCTCAGAGCCAGACGAGGAACGGGAGCCAAAGGAGAAGCCACTGTCACCAGGACTAGAAGAAGAGGAGGCTCTTCTTCCTTACCACAGGCATATACCCATATAGATTTGCATTCCAGTTAGACCATTGGTTGGGGTGCCAATGTACTTAGACCAGAAAGAAGAATCCTTACCTTCCTGCCCACGTGGTCGACACCGGTGATCAATGCATATATGACAATGCTGGTAAACAGTGGGATCCTGACAATGGAAAAGATGACGTGCACCTTTCCCTTTATAGCAATCTTGAAAGCGGGATGTGGCAAGAGGATCATTCAAGACCTGTCGCCATCTATCAAGTATATCTGAACTCTAAAGTTCACCCTCCACTCAGCTATGCAGGCACTGGAGGTAATTCCCATCAATTCCCAATTGATTAAATTGGATATAAAAGATGCCTTAACTTAGGAAAAATACTATCTTTGCTTTCTACAAAATAAACTTTATTGGTCGACTAGTTTCGTTACACTGTAACATCCTCAGGACTAGTGGTACAATATAGATTTATCTGAGTTACATACTCGGTTGAGTAGAGGTAACAGATGGAAGATGGGGGAGTGTAATTAGGGAAAGGAGAGGTGTAAGAGGGAGGGGGAGAAGGGTTGGGAATGGAGCGTGGGTTTGCGTCATGGGGATTTTTTGGGATGTAGACTAGGAATGTCCAGGAGGAGTGAGTGGAAAGGGAAGAAGTGGTCATTAGTTATCTTTTCCTTCTTCTTAACCATTTTTAGAATTTCTAACTGCTCTTGGATATCAAGCTGCGTCCCTTTCTTCACTCTGTGCAGTAATTCGGGGATGAAATCCACTCGGTGGCCTTCCTTCGAGAGATGAGTTGCAAATTGAGACATCCCAGTGTTCTTTATGAAATCCCTCCGGTGTTCTTCCGCTCAAACCATTGAGCTCCTCCCTGTCTGATCAATATATTTAGCACCACAGTCAGCACATTGCAATTGGTGAACCCCGCTCTGGAGAGTTGGTTTCATGGGGTCTTTGACTGCTGGTAGCAAACTCCTTAGGTTTTTATTATTGTAGAAGGCAGGTTTTATGTTCATATCACTGAGTACAAGGCTTATTTTAAAGGAGGGTTTTCCTACATATTTAATGTGTCGCCACAAAGCTAGGTCTCTGGGTGGGGGTCAGTAAATTTCTCTGAATAAATTTTTTTTCCTTTTGTTATCGAACAAGTCATCAATCAATTTTTCTGTGTGCCCATTGGCCAAAGCCATTCCTTTAATATTGGTTATTTCCAACTTGAAGGCTGAGGGGTCTTAAGGGATAACTAATGCCCTGTGTATCATGCTTTGAAAGGCTGCAAGTTTTTGGTGATATGCATGTTTTGATGATGCATGGATGACCTGGTCTGTACTAGTGAGCTTGTGAAAAATAGAAAATTTGTGTTTTTCCTCTTTAATGGAAATAGCTAGATCCAGGACATTCAAATTATAACTCTCTTGGACCTCCTTGGTGAATTAAATCCTTGAGGTTAAAGAATTGATGAGCTTTAAAAAATTTACCATTTGTCTCTTTGTATCTGTCCACAAACATAATACATCATCTACGTAACGGAACCAGTAGTGCACATTTTTGAGAAGAGGATTTTCACTTTTGAAAAGTTCCATTTCTAGGTTATTCAGAAATATTTCAGCCAGTAGAGGTGATAGGGGGGAGCTCATAGCTATACCTTCCAATGGTTGATATAGGTTTCCATTAAACAAGAAATAATTCTAGGGTTGTGAAGTGCAATTTTGTAGAACATTCCCAACTTCATGGAAAATATAGCATAAAGAGCTCCATAGAACTGACAAACTCCTTAACACATATAACTCCACCAACGAATTCCATATTAGTGTCATTTGATGTTGTAAACTTATTCACAAGTGTCCCAAGAGAAGAAGCAGTGGTCCTAGCAAAAGAAGTGCTACTCAATGCTAAAACACCAGAAATTATTTGCAATGAAGTCATATCTTTATTGACATTTTGCATAAATTGCATGTTGTCTGCAAATTTTATGCTGAAGAGAGTAAGGCTGTGAATGTCCGGAATGATGTGATCCCTGTCAAAGAGGAGGTTGACACTTCTAGTAGTTGCTCTGTTGCTCCTTTAAAGGATGTAGAATTGCCAATGCTCAAATCAATGCAAGGTGACTGGTCCAGCAATGATGAAGCAGAAAATTTGGTGAGTGTTCATATTCATGTTGCTTGCATAGTTAGCAATCTTTGCTTTGAAATCAGTTTTGTTCTTTGCTATGTGAATTTTAATTATCTTCCCTCTTTACATGAATTTGCACTTTCCATTTTGTTATCATATCACCTCACTTAAGTTATTGTGACCATCAATGACTGCAGTTTATGTACCTCGGTTTGCAGTAGTGGTTAGGAGTATGTAAACAATTCTATCAGTCATTAAAACTATGGAAGTATGAAAACATCTTTGCATCTCTAATGCTTTTCTTTGATCTTGCAAGACCCTTCAAATAATGAATGATTCTGCTTGTCTTTAAATTAAGAATTGGAAATTAAGAATGAGTGCGTAATTGGGATTCCTTGGGAGGAAGGATGCCCAGGAAAGGATCAGTTGATGGAACAAGATAAGAAGGTCTCACCACTGTTGTGGGTATACTTTTTCATCAGGAAAAGCCTTTTCACTGCCCTCAGTGTTTCCTTTTTAGTTATTATGAGCCATCGTTTGAGATGCATAAAGTATATGTAAAATCAAAATGCAAATAACTGTTTTCAGTTGGCAATTTGTAAATGCCATTTCAACATCTTTCAACAATCAGAGATAAATTGAGTATGAAAATAGCTTAAAAAAAAGATCCAAGAGAATTGAAAGGAATAATGTGAAAAACTGTCTGTTAAAGAACTTAGGCCAACATTGTTGCACAGTAAGAAAACTTGGGTCAGATAAAGAATGCTAAGACAGAAAATATCTGAGAAACTTGGAAAGAATATAAAAAGAACTAACTGGATAAGAACTTAGGTAACCAAGTTTATGCATGAAAAAGGAAACTTACAGTGAGGAAGATAGTTAAGGTCCAGGCATATCCGATGTTGGCATAGAAGGGGCATTAAAGCCAATTAAGTTGATAAGGTGGTAGGGGTAGACAATGTTTGCAGCATTACCAAAAGGTTTTGGAAAATAAGAGAGAAAGAGTATATAGACTGGTTAATAAATGTAAGGATGGAATCTGTCCAGAAAAATTTATGTGATAAGTTTTAGTTCCTTTCCAAATAAGGTAAAGGTCACATCATGTGAAGACTACAGAACAATTAGTGTGAAACAGTATACATCTACAGTGTTCTTCTTTGGTTTGTCAACAAAAGGATACAATCAAGCAAATAATTACCTAGGGGATTTTTTTCATGAGCTATCAATTAAAATATGTATTATGTTGAAACCAGTTAACAATTTTTTTCTTCATTTAAAAAACCATGTGTAACAAAAATATTTTTCATGATATCCTGAAAATCGGTGATATTTTTTCTTTGATCTTGCAGGATCCTTTGGAAAATGCAGAATTAAATATATCCCCTGAAGAAGAAGTTGATATTAAGGATGATTGTGATGCTGACATTCCTCAGATGGAAGTAAGACTGGGAGGGGAGGTGTTGCAGGAACAAGGTAAGGAGAGCTAAGGACTTTGCTGACACTTCACTTTTTTTACTGTCTGGTGTAATATAACCATTGGAGATTGACTCTTGCAGTACTACTAAGGTTTTTTGGAAAACCTGGGTTAATTTTTTAAAATTGTTTTTAAAATAACAGAAAGACCATTTAAAATAGTTTGATAATTTGCAAAAAAGATGTTTATATTATCATTGCTTTTAGAATGATTTATAAATGTATATTATATTATTTATTTAGCAACTCAGACAAGATCTTTTATTAATCTTGCTCTGTTTTTAAGCTTTTTTCTTTTGTTTTGATAAAAGATTATTATTTTAGATTTTATCAGTAAAGAATGATATCTTAAAAAACCCAAAACAACCATTTCCCCATTTCAATATCTGGTTTTCTCCTTTCACCAAAGCATTTGTGAGAAATATTAAGCTTATTAAAAAATTGACATGCAAAATTTTTTTATGTATTTGTAATGTCTCCACAATTCTTTTAATGAAAAATTAAGATGGGATTAAGACTCCATCTCGGGGTGTCATCCTATAGGTTTTTTTTCTAACAACAGTTTTGCCTGTGTTTCAATGAGCATCTTCATGGCAAAGTTACCTGATCTGGTTTACTTAAACCTGAAGTTGCTCATTGAAACACAGGCTAAACTGTTGTCAGAGAAATAACCTGCATGGTGATATCCTGAGAATAAGAAGTCTTTCATCTGAATGCCACAAAAATCTATGATCCTAAGATGTGAGTTAGTTTAGTGCCTTCTAGCTCTACCATAAGGTCCTCATGGGATATTTTGGTATGGCAAAATAGACAATTTGCTTGGGTAACTTGATTAAATTTTGCCGAAAGTTGATATTTTTTATTTTAGCCAATAAAAGTATATACAATTCCTTCAATGAAATCAAATCAAAAGTAAGGAAAATCAATTTTTTGAATTAATTTAATTTAAGAAGGTCATTACACAGCACTGCCTCACCATTGATCTTGTCAATAAGTTATCAAGATAGGTTAAGACATATACAGGATACCTTCAGTGCTGCAAAAATTTAGTGTGAAAATTTGATTAATTAGTTTTTTCATGAAACTAAAAATAATTTGAATTAAATATCTTCTGAAAAATGCATATAGAGTTAATTAAAATTCATCATAATAAGTTGCAAAAATAATTTGCCACTAAGTAATTCATTATATTTTAGCCAAGAAAGATGTGCAATTTATGTTCCAACACAATTATTGAATAGTTCAAATCATCTGGAAACCCTAAGATATGTATGATAATTAAAACTAATTAATTGCACTATTTAATGTTACCTGCTGCATACTCACATTTTCCTTGTCCTAATCTTAATTTTTTCATAATTATGTCATATCCATTGTTATTGATTTATTTTCTTCATTATATTAAATGCAACAATATGAAATTTCCCTGATTTTAAAAATTCTTTTCACAGAGAAAAATATATCATTCTTTAAATAAATATATTTCCTTTCCTGTGTGCTATGAAATACTTCTGAAATATTCTTCTTGATCTTTCTTGAAGTCCCTGTTTAAAAAATAATGGTTTCGGTATCAGGGCAACACTAAGTAAACCCATGTGGAACAGTGATGTGAGACAATCATGACCCCTTTTATTAGCTATTTTCCTTTATTGGTTGTTTATTTGCAATAAAAAAACTGAGTTCATTTTACTTCAAGGCTGTTATATTCCTTTTTTTGCCCAGCAATATCAGTTTAAATCTAATCAATAAAATATTACCAAGCAAATTAACCTAGTTTGTATCTCTCATTTATTGGGAAGATATTGAAGATATTGTGAGTGACTTTTAGTACATACTTTATGTACTTACAAAAGATAAGGTGCTTATTGATTAAGCATGATGGATGAAATAAGCAATTGACATAACATCAGAAAGGGTAAAATTTTGCAGATACACAAACGAGGACCCTAAGGTAACAGAAATTAGGATTCAGTAGTCAATAAGAGCTGTTTCAGTGGAACAATTTTTTTTCATTTTGGCAGAAAACATGGTGGACTATTCAAAGTAAAATACTGCAGTATAATTTTATTTCCTATTGGATGAATTACCAGTGCAACCATTAGTAATGCTCAAGACTTGTTATGCCAAACTCTTCTAAGGAAACCAAGAGTCTATGAATGATTTATACTTTTGAGAACCAATTCAATTCAAAAGACCAACCCCATTCAGACTACCCTTCAACATCAGCAGCTGATGAAAGTATTGACAAAATCAATGCACTCATTGGTGAAGATCATCACAGAACCATTGATCAACTCTGTAAGATGTCTGGAATTTCCTTGCATTTCTTTTTGGTTGATTTTTTCTGAAGATTTGCATTTGAAAAGAAAGATTTTCATACCTTATTGCAGCCAAATTGGGCTCATACCCTTCTCTTTGTGATGCATTTTTTGAAAAAAAATAGCATGACATCATTTCTCCACTCCCCCCACCCTGAGAAAAACATATTGACTCTGACGAAGGTAAAACAAAATGTGCTAGAAAGCATAATTCAGAATGATCTGCGGCTTTCCTGGCAAATACTGTGGATGAAGGCTTCTCCGGTTTTGCACCAGGTCAGGTAGGGTAGCACCAACATTTCGACAGCTAACTTTGCCATCGTCTTCAGGGTTAATTGGCATTGCCAGGAATGTGCCCGGGATTTATGTTTGCTCTTGAGACTGCCGACTCATGATTGCTTAAGATGCTTGTTCTCTCGATTCCGTGATCTTTTTGAGTACAGATTTCAATGCATTACTAATCTGGAATCCATTGTCTCAATTTTCCTGGTTCTTGTTCAATCTTATATGGACTCCTTCATTGACAATCCGGTCCCAGTATCCATTGGCTGGACAAAGGACCTTTGTCTTAGAGAATTCTATTCTATGTTCCTTTTCGATGCAATTTTCTGCCACCGCCAATTTCTTGGTGTAGCAGAGTTGGATGCATCTCTTGTTTTCAATGAGTTGCTTTTCCACTGTTCTCCCCGTTTCCCCAATGTATGATCTCCCACACTCGCAGGGCATTTCGTAAACCCCAGCTCTGTTTAGATTCTGGTCGTCCTTCAAGGTGGATAAGAAGGATTTCAACTTGCTCTGAGGTTTATGTATTCTCTCCACCTTATGTTTCTTAAGAATCCTGCCAATCTTTTTCAATATGGTGGACAAAAACAGGATGTAGGCTCTGGCAATCAGAAAACAGCGGACTCCCAGCCAAACATATAAATACTGGGCACAATCCCGGCAATGTCACTTCACCTTGAAGACAATGGCGGAATTAGCTGTTGAAATGTTGGTGCTACCCAACCTGACCTGGTGCAAAACGAGAGAAGCCCTTATCCCCAGGCATAATTCAGGTCAACTTTAGTTAATGACAGATGCTTTGTTCCTGGGATTTCAGCACAGCTGAACTTGCTAACATACATACATACATAGACAATATGACTTTTTACAGGAAAAGATGTGTACATCCATACCTTTAATAAATTATTTAAAATAATACGTTTATCCAAACTGGTGTAAACAATTTTTTTCATTGCAGGAATATATTATTAAATGAATATCAACCTTACCTTATCCTTCAAATATTTCAGATGATTACCAAAAACAAGATAATGCAGGAGAAAATGCTTCAGCCACTCAACTGAATGTGAATAAAATTTGCAACAAGGTATTTGAACAAAGTGAACTTCTCAAAGATGATGTAATTCATGTGCATCTTAACAAGGTGATGCAATTCAAATGTGATGTTTGTTTGGAGGTATTTAAGAGAAAAAAACACCTTGAAAGTCATATGAAATGGGTGCATGCTCTTAACAAGGAGCACCAATGTGAATTCTGCTCCAAAAACTTTCTAAATTTAAGTAAACTCAAAAGGCACATGGCAACACATACTGCGGAAAGGCCATTTCAATGTGCATTATGTTTAAAAGGTTTCGCTAAAAATATAAATTTACAGATGCATATGTTAACACACACTGGAGAAAGGCCACACAGGTGTGAAATATGTAGCAAAGGATTTGCTCTTAGTAGTAGCTTAAAGAGGCACGTCTTGACACATACTGATGGAAAGAGGTACAAATGTGATGTGTGTTTAAAAGCATTTCCTTATAAATGTTTTCTAAAGGATCACATGTTGACACATACTGTTCAAAGACCACACAAGTGCAACATCTGTTCAAAAGCATTCGCTCAGAGAAGTCATCTGAAGTCACACATGATTACACACACCGGTGAAACACCACACAAGTGTCATATTTGTTCTAAACCATTTGCAACAAAAGCTTCTTTAATAGGCCACATTATGACACACACTGGTGAAAAACCGCACAAGTGTGACATTTGTGCAAAGGCATTTGCTATGAGAAGTCATTTAAAGACACACATTATGACCCACACTGGCGAAAGGCCACACAAGTGCAACATCTGCCCAAAAGGTTTTATCCAGAGCTGTGAACTAAAGGCACATATGCTGACACACACTGGTGAAAAGCCACACAAGTGTGTCATTTGTTTGAAAGCTTTTGCTGTGGGTAATCTTCTAAAGAGACACATGAAGACACACACTGGTGAAAGGCCATAAATGTGCAATGTCTGTTCAAAAGCATTCATACAGCGTTGTCATCTAATCTCACACATGCTGACACACTCTGGTGAAAGGCCTCACAAGTGCAATGTCTGTTCAAAAGAATTTATTCTGCGTACTCACCTTATCACACACATGAAGACACACCCTGCAAAATGATCATAAAAATGTAAGATCCTAGAGCTTATTTCACTCTAAAGAAACGATTGTAAAACTTTCATTAAAACTTTGTAACAAAGTGACATTATTATCCTGTTTTATGTAATTTCTTCAAATAAAAAAGAATTGATAAAATGACAAATCTCAGCATTATTATGTATATCATGATAACAATAATTAATCCTCTTAGTGCGGCGGGGATCTCAGGGGTACTAGTGAAAAGTGCGAAGGGTAATTTAAGAAAATGTATCACCTTAGAAAAAAAAATATGAAGTTATTTGTTTAGATATCCATGTTCAGTTTTTTTAATTTAAAATATAAGATTATAGTTAATAATGATGTAATATATTTACATCATCTGAAATATTAATGTAATTACTACAGTATCATAAATTTGAAGAATATTATTTTAGTAATTATATTTCGATTGTTAGACACAAAACAAATGTTTCTTTAAAAATATTTTTCAATTAAACAACAGTATTTAAAAATAATAAAGAATCAAGAAAACATGCAGAAAATACTATAAATAAATATAGAAAAACCAGTGAATTTCAAATTTTTTTGTCAGCCTCCGCATAGTTTATTTTGATGAAAAGGCTGATCTCACTGTTTTAAATTGGGACTTTTCCCCTTCCATGAGGCTGTGGCAATGTGCTTACAATAAAAGGCAGAAAAAAACCAATTTCTAACTCACAGAGAACTGCTGACAATGTAATCCATTACACAGGGCGCAATTGATTAGATAGGATGGACGGCAAGAGAAACAAAAATGATTACAAAGCAGTGTTCTCATTTTCATCGTCTCAACAAAGTCTGTACAACTCTGGGGATTGTATTGCTGACTTCATCTTAAAGAATGTGGGTTGGGCTGTTTGGAGTTTGAAGTATCAGGCTCTGCAGAAAAATAGGTTTGGATTGCTGTTACCTCTTGTGGAAGCAGCCTTCAGGATAAATTAGCATTGAAGTAATTCATTCATGAGGACCATCTCTTGATGGAAGAAAGGGAAATAGGGGAGACTACTTAGAAGGTTCACTTATCTAGACATTTACAACTTCGGGTTCCGGATGGGTTTGCATATCAAGGCACTTTGCCAAATTAGATGGTTCTACTTAGGTATCTTTGGCACTAAGATTCTGGCTTTCAAGGAAGGCTTTGATGGATATTTTGTTTCTTGCTGTTAGTATTAGGAGCCATGTCTCATTAATTCTGATAATTCATAGCAAAAAATGGATCAGTTTCCTCTTGAATTGTTTGAAACTTTGCTAAAAATTTGTTGGAAGATTTGTTGGTAAATGGCTTTCAGCAAATGCAGGATTCACCTTGCCCAGATATTTCCTTTCCCTAATTCCTTGTAGAAGTAATTTTGCCCCTTATTCGTATAACAAACTTGTGGCCATTTGATGTTTAATGTGTTGCTTCAATTTATGGCCATTCTTCAGGTGGATCATTTCCAAGGGATATAAGATCATGTTTTATTTAAGCTTCCTAGTTTTTTATGGTTAATATTGAAGAACTAGAGTCCCTGTACATTTAGTTAACTTTTGATTAATTTCCTCAGAGAATAATGCATCCATAATGAAGAATTCTTAGGCTGCAGGAAATTCAAGTTAATTTATTTCAACAGAAGCAATATAAGGAGCCACCTGCCACTCCTTGCCTTCAAGAGAATTAATGGTAAATGAAAGTGATAAACAGGAATTAGTGACAAGTGAATCAAACACAGTGGGTGATAGTGGACTTGATATGGACCCATACCAAGAGATGAGTGTAAAGCAATTGCCACTGCAACTCCCTACGCATGAAATGCATGACAATGACGAAGGCTTTGTTTCTCAGAGCCAGACGAGGAACGGGAGCCAAAGGAGAAGCCACTGTCACCAGGACTAGATGAAGAAGGAGGCTCTTCTTCCTTACCACAGGCATATACCCATATAGATTTGCATTCCAGTTAGACCATTGGTTGGGGTGCCAATGTACTTAGACCAGAAAGAAGAATCCTTTACCTTCCTGCCCACGTGGTCGACACCGGTGATCAATGCATATATGACAATGCTGGTAAACAGTGGGATCCTGACAATGGAAAAGATGACGTGCACCTTTCCCTTTATAGCAATCTTGAAAGCGGGATGTGGCAAGAGGATCATTCAAGACCTGTCGCCATCTATCAAGTATATCTGAACTCTAAAGTTCACCCTCCACTCAGCTATGCAGGCACTGGAGGTAATTCCCATCAATTCCCAATTGATTAAATTGGATATAAAAGATGCCTTAACTTAGGAAAAATACTATCTTTGCTTTCTACAAAATAAACTTTATTGGTCGACTAGTTTCGTTACACTGTAACATCCTCAGGACTAGTGGTACAATATAGATTTATCTGAGTTACATACTCGGTTGAGTAGAGGTAACAGATGGAAGATGGGGGAGTGTAATTAGGGAAAGGAGAGGTGTAAGAGGGAGGGGGAGAAGGGTTGGGAATGGAGCGTGGGTTTGCGTCATGGGGATTTTTTGGGATGTAGACTAGGAATGTCCAGGAGGAGTGAGTGGAAAGGGAAGAAGTGGTCATTAGTTATCTTTTCCTTCTTCTTAACCATTTTTAGAATTTCTAACTGCTCTTGGATATCAAGCTGCGTCCCTTTCTTCACTCTGTGCAGTAATTCGGGGATGAAATCCACTCGGTGGCCTTCCTTCGAGAGATGAGTTGCAAATTGAGACATCCCAGTGTTCTTTATGAAATCCCTCCGGTGTTCTTCCGCTCAAACCATTGAGCTCCTCCCTGTCTGATCAATATATTTAGCACCACAGTCAGCACATTGCAATTGGTGAACCCCGCTCTGGAGAGTTGGTTTCATGGGGTCTTTGACTGCTGGTAGCAAACTCCTTAGGTTTTTATTATTGTAGAAGGCAGGTTTTATGTTCATATCACTGAGTACAAGGCTTATTTTAAAGGAGGGTTTTCCTACATATTTAATGTGTCGCCACAAAGCTAGGTCTCTGGGTGGGGGTCAGTAAATTTCTCTGAATAAATTTTTTTTCCTTTTGTTATCGAACAAGTCATCAATCAATTTTTCTGTGTGCCCATTGGCCAAAGCCATTCCTTTAATATTGGTTATTTCCAACTTGAAGGCTGAGGGGTCTTAAGGGATAACTAATGCCCTGTGTATCATGCTTTGAAAGGCTGCAAGTTTTTGGTGATATGCATGTTTTGATGATGCATGGATGACCTGGTCTGTACTAGTGAGCTTGTGAAAAATAGAAAATTTGTGTTTTTCCTCTTTAATGGAAATAGCTAGATCCAGGACATTCAAATTATAACTCTCTTGGACCTCCTTGGTGAATTAAATCCTTGAGGTTAAAGAATTGATGAGCTTTAAAAAATTTACCATTTGTCTCTTTGTATCTGTCCACAAACATAATACATCATCTACGTAACGGAACCAGTAGTGCACATTTTTGAGAAGAGGATTTTCACTTTTGAAAAGTTCCATTTCTAGGTTATTCAGAAATATTTCAGCCAGTAGAGGTGATAGGGGGGAGCTCATAGCTATACCTTCCAATGGTTGATATAGGTTTCCATTAAACAAGAAATAATTCTAGGGTTGTGAAGTGCAATTTTGTAGAACATTCCCAACTTCATGGAAAATATAGCATAAAGAGCTCCATAGAACTGACAAACTCCTTAACACATATAACTCCACCAACGAATTCCATATTAGTGTCATTTGATGTTGTAAACTTATTCACAAGTGTCCCAAGAGAAGAAGCAGTGGTCCTAGCAAAAGAAGTGCTACTCAATGCTAAAACACCAGAAATTATTTGCAATGAAGTCATATCTTTATTGACATTTTGCATAAATTGCATGTTGTCTGCAAATTTTATGCTGAAGAGAGTAAGGCTGTGAATGTCCGGAATGATGTGATCCCTGTCAAAGAGGAGGTTGACACTTCTAGTAGTTGCTCTGTTGCTCCTTTAAAGGATGTAGAATTGCCAATGCTCAAATCAATGCAAGGTGACTGGTCCAGCAATGATGAAGCAGAAAATTTGGTGAGTGTTCATATTCATGTTGCTTGCATAGTTAGCAATCTTTGCTTTGAAATCAGTTTTGTTCTTTGCTATGTGAATTTTAATTATCTTCCCTCTTTACATGAATTTGCACTTTCCATTTTGTTATCATATCACCTCACTTAAGTTATTGTGACCATCAATGACTGCAGTTTATGTACCTCGGTTTGCAGTAGTGGTTAGGAGTATGTAAACAATTCTATCAGTCATTAAAACTATGGAAGTATGAAAACATCTTTGCATCTCTAATGCTTTTCTTTGATCTTGCAAGACCCTTCAAATAATGAATGATTCTGCTTGTCTTTAAATTAAGAATTGGAAATTAAGAATGAGTGCGTAATTGGGATTCCTTGGGAGGAAGGATGCCCAGGAAAGGATCAGTTGATGGAACAAGATAAGAAGGTCTCACCACTGTTGTGGGTATACTTTTTCATCAGGAAAAGCCTTTTCACTGCCCTCAGTGTTTCCTTTTTAGTTATTATGAGCCATCGTTTGAGATGCATAAAGTATATGTAAAATCAAAATGCAAATAACTGTTTTCAGTTGGCAATTTGTAAATGCCATTTCAACATCTTTCAACAATCAGAGATAAATTGAGTATGAAAATAGCTTAAAAAAAAGATCCAAGAGAATTGAAAGGAATAATGTGAAAAACTGTCTGTTAAAGAACTTAGGCCAACATTGTTGCACAGTAAGAAAACTTGGGTCAGATAAAGAATGCTAAGACAGAAAATATCTGAGAAACTTGGAAAGAATATAAAAAGAACTAACTGGATAAGAACTTAGGTAACCAAGTTTATGCATGAAAAAGGAAACTTACAGTGAGGAAGATAGTTAAGGTCCAGGCATATCCGATGTTGGCATAGAAGGGGCATTAAAGCCAATTAAGTTGATAAGGTGGTAGGGGTAGACAATGTTTGCAGCATTACCAAAAGGTTTTGGAAAATAAGAGAGAAAGAGTATATAGACTGGTTAATAAATGTAAGGATGGAATCTGTCCAGAAAAATTTATGTGATAAGTTTTAGTTCCTTTCCAAATAAGGTAAAGGTCACATCATGTGAAGACTACAGAACAATTAGTGTGAAACAGTATACATCTACAGTGTTCTTCTTTGGTTTGTCAACAAAAGGATACAATCAAGCAAATAATTACCTAGGGGATTTTTTTCATGAGCTATCAATTAAAATATGTATTATGTTGAAACCAGTTAACAATTTTTTTCTTCATTTAAAAAACCATGTGTAACAAAAATATTTTTCATGATATCCTGAAAATCGGTGATATTTTTTCTTTGATCTTGCAGGATCCTTTGGAAAATGCAGAATTAAATATATCCCCTGAAGAAGAAGTTGATATTAAGGATGATTGTGATGCTGACATTCCTCAGATGGAAGTAAGACTGGGAGGGGAGGTGTTGCAGGAACAAGGTAAGGAGAGCTAAGGACTTTGCTGACACTTCACTTTTTTTACTGTCTGGTGTAATATAACCATTGGAGATTGACTCTTGCAGTACTACTAAGGTTTTTTGGAAAACCTGGGTTAATTTTTTAAAATTGTTTTTAAAATAACAGAAAGACCATTTAAAATAGTTTGATAATTTGCAAAAAAGATGTTTATATTATCATTGCTTTTAGAATGATTTATAAATGTATATTATATTATTTATTTAGCAACTCAGACAAGATCTTTTATTAATCTTGCTCTGTTTTTAAGCTTTTTTCTTTTGTTTTGATAAAAGATTATTATTTTAGATTTTATCAGTAAAGAATGATATCTTAAAAAACCCAAAACAACCATTTCCCCATTTCAATATCTGGTTTTCTCCTTTCACCAAAGCATTTGTGAGAAATATTAAGCTTATTAAAAAATTGACATGCAAAATTTTTTTATGTATTTGTAATGTCTCCACAATTCTTTTAATGAAAAATTAAGATGGGATTAAGACTCCATCTCGGGGTGTCATCCTATAGGTTTTTTTTCTAACAACAGTTTTGCCTGTGTTTCAATGAGCATCTTCATGGCAAAGTTACCTGATCTGGTTTACTTAAACCTGAAGTTGCTCATTGAAACACAGGCTAAACTGTTGTCAGAGAAATAACCTGCATGGTGATATCCTGAGAATAAGAAGTCTTTCATCTGAATGCCACAAAAATCTATGATCCTAAGATGTGAGTTAGTTTAGTGCCTTCTAGCTCTACCATAAGGTCCTCATGGGATATTTTGGTATGGCAAAATAGACAATTTGCTTGGGTAACTTGATTAAATTTTGCCGAAAGTTGATATTTTTTATTTTAGCCAATAAAAGTATATACAATTCCTTCAATGAAATCAAATCAAAAGTAAGGAAAATCAATTTTTTGAATTAATTTAATTTAAGAAGGTCATTACACAGCACTGCCTCACCATTGATCTTGTCAATAAGTTATCAAGATAGGTTAAGACATATACAGGATACCTTCAGTGCTGCAAAAATTTAGTGTGAAAATTTGATTAATTAGTTTTTTCATGAAACTAAAAATAATTTGAATTAAATATCTTCTGAAAAATGCATATAGAGTTAATTAAAATTCATCATAATAAGTTGCAAAAATAATTTGCCACTAAGTAATTCATTATATTTTAGCCAAGAAAGATGTGCAATTTATGTTCCAACACAATTATTGAATAGTTCAAATCATCTGGAAACCCTAAGATATGTATGATAATTAAAACTAATTAATTGCACTATTTAATGTTACCTGCTGCATACTCACATTTTCCTTGTCCTAATCTTAATTTTTTCATAATTATGTCATATCCATTGTTATTGATTTATTTTCTTCATTATATTAAATGCAACAATATGAAATTTCCCTGATTTTAAAAATTCTTTTCACAGAGAAAAATATATCATTCTTTAAATAAATATATTTCCTTTCCTGTGTGCTATGAAATACTTCTGAAATATTCTTCTTGATCTTTCTTGAAGTCCCTGTTTAAAAAATAATGGTTTCGGTATCAGGGCAACACTAAGTAAACCCATGTGGAACAGTGATGTGAGACAATCATGACCCCTTTTATTAGCTATTTTCCTTTATTGGTTGTTTATTTGCAATAAAAAAACTGAGTTCATTTTACTTCAAGGCTGTTATATTCCTTTTTTTGCCCAGCAATATCAGTTTAAATCTAATCAATAAAATATTACCAAGCAAATTAACCTAGTTTGTATCTCTCATTTATTGGGAAGATATTGAAGATATTGTGAGTGACTTTTAGTACATACTTTATGTACTTACAAAAGATAAGGTGCTTATTGATTAAGCATGATGGATGAAATAAGCAATTGACATAACATCAGAAAGGGTAAAATTTTGCAGATACACAAACGAGGACCCTAAGGTAACAGAAATTAGGATTCAGTAGTCAATAAGAGCTGTTTCAGTGGAACAATTTTTTTTCATTTTGGCAGAAAACATGGTGGACTATTCAAAGTAAAATACTGCAGTATAATTTTATTTCCTATTGGATGAATTACCAGTGCAACCATTAGTAATGCTCAAGACTTGTTATGCCAAACTCTTCTAAGGAAACCAAGAGTCTATGAATGATTTATACTTTTGAGAACCAATTCAATTCAAAAGACCAACCCCATTCAGACTACCCTTCAACATCAGCAGCTGATGAAAGTATTGACAAAATCAATGCACTCATTGGTGAAGATCATCACAGAACCATTGATCAACTCTGTAAGATGTCTGGAATTTCCTTGCATTTCTTTTTGGTTGATTTTTTCTGAAGATTTGCATTTGAAAAGAAAGATTTTCATACCTTATTGCAGCCAAATTGGGCTCATACCCTTCTCTTTGTGATGCATTTTTTGAAAAAAAATAGCATGACATCATTTCTCCACTCCCCCCACCCTGAGAAAAACATATTGACTCTGACGAAGGTAAAACAAAATGTGCTAGAAAGCATAATTCAGAATGATCTGCGGCTTTCCTGGCAAATACTGTGGATGAAGGCTTCTCCGGTTTTGCACCAGGTCAGGTAGGGTAGCACCAACATTTCGACAGCTAACTTTGCCATCGTCTTCAGGGTTAATTGGCATTGCCAGGAATGTGCCCGGGATTTATGTTTGCTCTTGAGACTGCCGACTCATGATTGCTTAAGATGCTTGTTCTCTCGATTCCGTGATCTTTTTGAGTACAGATTTCAATGCATTACTAATCTGGAATCCATTGTCTCAATTTTCCTGGTTCTTGTTCAATCTTATATGGACTCCTTCATTGACAATCCGGTCCCAGTATCCATTGGCTGGACAAAGGACCTTTGTCTTAGAGAATTCTATTCTATGTTCCTTTTCGATGCAATTTTCTGCCACCGCCAATTTCTTGGTGTAGCAGAGTTGGATGCATCTCTTGTTTTCAATGAGTTGCTTTTCCACTGTTCTCCCCGTTTCCCCAATGTATGATCTCCCACACTCGCAGGGCATTTCGTAAACCCCAGCTCTGTTTAGATTCTGGTCGTCCTTCAAGGTGGATAAGAAGGATTTCAACTTGCTCTGAGGTTTATGTATTCTCTCCACCTTATGTTTCTTAAGAATCCTGCCAATCTTTTTCAATATGGTGGACAAAAACAGGATGTAGGCTCTGGCAATCAGAAAACAGCGGACTCCCAGCCAAACATATAAATACTGGGCACAATCCCGGCAATGTCACTTCACCTTGAAGACAATGGCGGAATTAGCTGTTGAAATGTTGGTGCTACCCAACCTGACCTGGTGCAAAACGAGAGAAGCCCTTATCCCCAGGCATAATTCAGGTCAACTTTAGTTAATGACAGATGCTTTGTTCCTGGGATTTCAGCACAGCTGAACTTGCTAACATACATACATACATAGACAATATGACTTTTTACAGGAAAAGATGTGTACATCCATACCTTTAATAAATTATTTAAAATAATACGTTTATCCAAACTGGTGTAAACAATTTTTTTCATTGCAGGAATATATTATTAAATGAATATCAACCTTACCTTATCCTTCAAATATTTCAGATGATTACCAAAAACAAGATAATGCAGGAGAAAATGCTTCAGCCACTCAACTGAATGTGAATAAAATTTGCAACAAGGTATTTGAACAAAGTGAACTTCTCAAAGATGATGTAATTCATGTGCATCTTAACAAGGTGATGCAATTCAAATGTGATGTTTGTTTGGAGGTATTTAAGAGAAAAAAACACCTTGAAAGTCATATGAAATGGGTGCATGCTCTTAACAAGGAGCACCAATGTGAATTCTGCTCCAAAAACTTTCTAAATTTAAGTAAACTCAAAAGGCACATGGCAACACATACTGCGGAAAGGCCATTTCAATGTGCATTATGTTTAAAAGGTTTCGCTAAAAATATAAATTTACAGATGCATATGTTAACACACACTGGAGAAAGGCCACACAGGTGTGAAATATGTAGCAAAGGATTTGCTCTTAGTAGTAGCTTAAAGAGGCACGTCTTGACACATACTGATGGAAAGAGGTACAAATGTGATGTGTGTTTAAAAGCATTTCCTTATAAATGTTTTCTAAAGGATCACATGTTGACACATACTGGTCAAAGACCACACAAGTGCAACATCTGTTCAAAAGCATTCGCTCAGAGAAGTCATCTGAAGTCACACATGATTACACACACCGGTGAAACACCACACAAGTGTCATATTTGTTCTAAACCATTTGCAACAAAAGCTTCTTTAATAGGCCACATTATGACACACACTGGTGAAAAACCGCACAAGTGTGACATTTGTGCAAAGGCATTTGCTATGAGAAGTCATTTAAAGACACACATTATGACCCACACTGGCGAAAGGCCACACAAGTGCAACATCTGCCCAAAAGGTTTTATCCAGAGCTGTGAACTAAAGGCACATATGCTGACACACACTGGTGAAAAGCCACACAAGTGTGTCATTTGTTTGAAAGCTTTTGCTGTGGGTAATCTTCTAAAGAGACACATGAAGACACACACTGGTGAAAGGCCATAAATGTGCAATGTCTGTTCAAAAGCATTCATACAGCGTTGTCATCTAATCTCACACATGCTGACACACTCTGGTGAAAGGCCTCACAAGTGCAATGTCTGTTCAAAAGAATTTATTCTGCGTACTCACCTTATCACACACATGAAGACACACCCTGCAAAATGATCATAAAAATGTAAGATCCTAGAGCTTATTTCACTCTAAAGAAACGATTGTAAAACTTTCATTAAAACTTTGTAACAAAGTGACATTATTATCCTGTTTTATGTAATTTCTTCAAATAAAAAAGAATTGATAAAATGACAAATCTCAGCATTATTATGTATATCATGATAACAATAATTAATCCTCTTAGTGCGGCGGGGATCTCAGGGGTACTAGTGAAAAGTGCGAAGGGTAATTTAAGAAAATGTATCACCTTAGAAAAAAAAATATGAAGTTATTTGTTTAGATATCCATGTTCAGTTTTTTTAATTTAAAATATAAGATTATAGTTAATAATGATGTAATATATTTACATCATCTGAAATATTAATGTAATTACTACAGTATCATAAATTTGAAGAATATTATTTTAGTAATTATATTTCGATTGTTAGACACAAAACAAATGTTTCTTTAAAAATATTTTTCAATTAAACAACAGTATTTAAAAATAATAAAGAATCAAGAAAACATGCAGAAAATACTATAAATAAATATAGAAAAACCAGTGAATTTCAAATTTTTTTGTCAGCCTCCGCATAGTTTATTTTGATGAAAAGGCTGATCTCACTGTTTTAAATTGGGACTTTTCCCCTTCCATGAGGCTGTGGCAATGTGCTTACAATAAAAGGCAGAAAAAAACCAATTTCTAACTCACAGAGAACTGCTGACAATGTAATCCATTACACAGGGCGCAATTGATTAGATAGGATGGACGGCAAGAGAAACAAAAATGATTACAAAGCAGTGTTCTCATTTTCATCGTCTCAACAAAGTCTGTACAACTCTGGGGATTGTATTGCTGACTTCATCTTAAAGAATGTGGGTTGGGCTGTTTGGAGTTTGAAGTATCAGGCTCTGCAGAAAAATAGGTTTGGATTGCTGTTACCTCTTGTGGAAGCAGCCTTCAGGATAAATTAGCATTGAAGTAATTCATTCATGAGGACCATCTCTTGATGGAAGAAAGGGAAATAGGGGAGACTACTTAGAAGGTTCACTTATCTAGACATTTACAACTTCGGGTTCCGGATGGGTTTGCATATCAAGGCACTTTGCCAAATTAGATGGTTCTACTTAGGTATCTTTGGCACTAAGATTCTGGCTTTCAAGGAAGGCTTTGATGGATATTTTGTTTCTTGCTGTTAGTATTAGGAGCCATGTCTCATTAATTCTGATAATTCATAGCAAAAAATGGATCAGTTTCCTCTTGAATTGTTTGAAACTTTGCTAAAAATTTGTTGGAAGATTTGTTGGTAAATGGCTTTCAGCAAATGCAGGATTCACCTTGCCCAGATATTTCCTTTCCCTAATTCCTTGTAGAAGTAATTTTGCCCCTTATTCGTATAACAAACTTGTGGCCATTTGATGTTTAATGTGTTGCTTCAATTTATGGCCATTCTTCAGGTGGATCATTTCCAAGGGATATAAGATCATGTTTTATTTAAGCTTCCTAGTTTTTTATGGTTAATATTGAAGAACTAGAGTCCCTGTACATTTAGTTAACTTTTGATTAATTTCCTCAGAGAATAATGCATCCATAATGAAGAATTCTTAGGCTGCAGGAAATTCAAGTTAATTTATTTCAACAGAAGCAATATAAGGAGCCACCTGCCACTCCTTGCCTTCAAGAGAATTAATGGTAAATGAAAGTGATAAACAGGAATTAGTGACAAGTGAATCAAACACAGTGGGTGATAGTGGACTTGATATGGACCCATACCAAGAGATGAGTGTAAAGCAATTGCCACTGCAACTCCCTACGCATGAAATGCATGACAATGACGAAGGCTTTGTTTCTCAGAGCCAGACGAGGAACGGGAGCCAAAGGAGAAGCCACTGTCACCAGGACTAGAAGAAGAAGGAGGCTCTTCTTCCTTACCACAGGCATATACCCATATAGATTTGCATTCCAGTTAGACCATTGGTTGGGGTGCCAATGTACTTAGACCAGAAAGAAGAATCCTTTACCTTCCTGCCCACGTGGTCGACACCGGTGATCAATGCATATATGACAATGCTGGTAAACAGTGGGATCCTGACAATGGAAAAGATGACGTGCACCTTTCCCTTTATAGCAATCTTGAAAGCGGGATGTGGCAAGAGGATCATTCAAGACCTGTCGCCATCTATCAAGTATATCTGAACTCTAAAGTTCACCCTCCACTCAGCTATGCAGGCACTGGAGGTAATTCCCATCAATTCCCAATTGATTAAATTGGATATAAAAGATGCCTTAACTTAGGAAAAATACTATCTTTGCTTTCTACAAAATAAACTTTATTGGTCGACTAGTTTCGTTACACTGTAACATCCTCAGGACTAGTGGTACAATATAGATTTATCTGAGTTACATACTCGGTTGAGTAGAGGTAACAGATGGAAGATGGGGGAGTGTAATTAGGGAAAGGAGAGGTGTAAGAGGGAGGGGGAGAAGGGTTGGGAATGGAGCGTGGGTTTGCGTCATGGGGATTTTTTGGGATGTAGACTAGGAATGTCCAGGAGGAGTGAGTGGAAAGGGAAGAAGTGGTCATTAGTTATCTTTTCCTTCTTCTTAACCATTTTTAGAATTTCTAACTGCTCTTGGATATCAAGCTGCGTCCCTTTCTTCACTCTGTGCAGTAATTCGGGGATGAAATCCACTCGGTGGCCTTCCTTCGAGAGATGAGTTGCAAATTGAGACATCCCAGTGTTCTTTATGAAATCCCTCCGGTGTTCTTCCGCTCAAACCATTGAGCTCCTCCCTGTCTGATCAATATATTTAGCACCACAGTCAGCACATTGCAATTGGTGAACCCCGCTCTGGAGAGTTGGTTTCATGGGGTCTTTGACTGCTGGTAGCAAACTCCTTAGGTTTTTATTATTGTAGAAGGCAGGTTTTATGTTCATATCACTGAGTACAAGGCTTATTTTAAAGGAGGGTTTTCCTACATATTTAATGTGTCGCCACAAAGCTAGGTCTCTGGGTGGGGGTCAGTAAATTTCTCTGAATAAATTTTTTTTCCTTTTGTTATCGAACAAGTCATCAATCAATTTTTCTGTGTGCCCATTGGCCAAAGCCATTCCTTTAATATTGGTTATTTCCAACTTGAAGGCTGAGGGGTCTTAAGGGATAACTAATGCCCTGTGTATCATGCTTTGAAAGGCTGCAAGTTTTTGGTGATATGCATGTTTTGATGATGCATGGATGACCTGGTCTGTACTAGTGAGCTTGTGAAAAATAGAAAATTTGTGTTTTTCCTCTTTAATGGAAATAGCTAGATCCAGGACATTCAAATTATAACTCTCTTGGACCTCCTTGGTGAATTAAATCCTTGAGGTTAAAGAATTGATGAGCTTTAAAAAATTTACCATTTGTCTCTTTGTATCTGTCCACAAACATAATACATCATCTACGTAACGGAACCAGTAGTGCACATTTTTGAGAAGAGGATTTTCACTTTTGAAAAGTTCCATTTCTAGGTTATTCAGAAATATTTCAGCCAGTAGAGGTGATAGGGGGGAGCTCATAGCTATACCTTCCAATGGTTGATATAGGTTTCCATTAAACAAGAAATAATTCTAGGGTTGTGAAGTGCAAATTTGTAGAACATTCCCAATTTCATGGAAATATAGCATAAAGAGCTCCATAGAACTGACAAACTCCTTAACACATATAACTCCACCAACGAATTCCATATTAGTGTCATTTGATGTTGTAAACTTATTCACAAGTGTCCCAAGAGAAGAAGCAGTGGTCCTAGCAAAAGAAGTGCTACTCAATGCTAAAACACCAGAAATTATTTGCAATGAAGTCATATCTTTATTGACATTTTGCATAAATTGCATGTTGTCTGCAAATTTTATGCTGAAGAGAGTAAGGCTGTGAATGTCCGGAATGATGTGATCCCTGTCAAAGAGGAGGTTGACACTTCTAGTAGTTGCTCTGTTGCTCCTTTAAAGGATGTAGAATTGCCAATGCTCAAATCAATGCAAGGTGACTGGTCCAGCAATGATGAAGCAGAAAATTTGGTGAGTGTTCATATTCATGTTGCTTGCATAGTTAGCAATCTTTGCTTTGAAATCAGTTTTGTTCTTTGCTATGTGAATTTTAATTATCTTCCCTCTTTACATGAATTTGCACTTTCCATTTTGTTATCATATCACCTCACTTAAGTTATTGTGACCATCAATGACTGCAGTTTATGTACCTCGGTTTGCAGTAGTGGTTAGGAGTATGTAAACAATTCTATCAGTCATTAAAACTATGGAAGTATGAAAACATCTTTGCATCTCTAATGCTTTTCTTTGATCTTGCAAGACCCTTCAAATAATGAATGATTCTGCTTGTCTTTAAATTAAGAATTGGAAATTAAGAATGAGTGCGTAATTGGGATTCCTTGGGAGGAAGGATGCCCAGGAAAGGATCAGTTGATGGAACAAGATAAGAAGGTCTCACCACTGTTGTGGGTATACTTTTTCATCAGGAAAAGCCTTTTCACTGCCCTCAGTGTTTCCTTTTTAGTTATTATGAGCCATCGTTTGAGATGCATAAAGTATATGTAAAATCAAAATGCAAATAACTGTTTTCAGTTGGCAATTTGTAAATGCCATTTCAACATCTTTGGCTAACATTTTATTCACTTTTTTGAGGGTTCATTTTGGTATAAAGGTAGTTTCTTTGTTAGAGTTTAGTCTGCAAACCATGCCATTTTATAGGTGCTTTGGCCTGAAACCATCAGATAGACCAAAACTCTGACTTCATCATTTCTTCCTCCTTAAGGTATTTCCCAGTAGTTCCCTCTCAATCTACCAATAGCAATTACTTATTTGTTTTCCTTTCTGTCCACCCTACCTTCTCAAAACCCACATTTCAAGTGTTTCAATAATCATGTTTCTGAGTTATGTGAAATTAAAGCTGAAAGATCCAGTCAATAAAATTATTAAAGGCTTGTTATAAGATGAGGTTCACTGTCTGAAGTGCCAACCTAGCCATACCTTCTATATTGGACAATATACCACAACCCTTCATATTAGAATCAATAACAACCTCAAGGCTCACTCTAGAATTATTCCAATTGGGATACTTCCAATGCCCAAAAAAGCCCCAGAAAACTATAGTTCCTTTGATAAATACTATAATATCTCCATTTTAATATCCTTCTCATCCCTAGACCCTCAACTTAAACATAAAATAACAGCTGACTCATTGATTCTTCAAATACCAAGGTGTAAATGTTAGTTTCTCTCTAATTCCAATCTTAAGTTATCTTAATCTTCCATCTGCAGAATGAAATAATGCAACTTTGGAAGGCTCATGTAATTGTAAATAGATACTAACTGATTACCAATTAATGCATATATGGCTACCATTGAACATTCACTTCTTTCTGGGACAAATAGTGCCTTGGCAGAATATTTATGGAAGATATTAGAATGCAGATGATTGATTGATGCCTGGGCTCATATCTGTTTGAATAACTCTACCATATCTACAGGTGAAATCATTAAATTAATGTTACAAATTTATTCATTTGTTATGATTTACCTGTCATTTTCAATGAAGACTTCTCTTAAATTTCGTGTAATAATGTCTTCACTGTGTGAAGACATTATTACACGAAACATTACATTACATTATTGACTTCATTATTTTACACAAGCACAAACTCTAATTATGGATATCCATTGAATAAATATTTAATAGAAAATAAGTCAATTTTTATTAACATATTCTAGGAGATGTCCTGTTACATTAATTTGTGAGGATAAGAATATTAAACTGCACTGTATCCTTCCATAGCAAGTGTTTTCAACTTGCTTCCAAAGTCGTAGTTGATGCGTCATTAAGTTTGTTTTTAGAGAGAAACTGTTGGAACCTAAATGATAAGTAAGAGAAATGTGTCATTTGAGTTTGATTTCATTACGGATTATTTTAAATATTCTCATCTCAGTTCCCTTTTTTTTTCTTCGATAAATGTTTTTCGTTTGAAAGTGGGAAATGTCCTTCCTTTTCCTTTTTCCTGTTTTTAGATGGCATCCTCCATCATTAATTAGAGATGGAGGATGAAATTGCATGACCACTGGAAGACAACGGTAGAATATTGACAGAAATCGGAGGTTTTGAACAGTGCCTTTGCACACATTGCAGCTTTGCAAACCCGAGTATAGGACCTGGAGGCTCAACTCCAGTGGAAGGTGGCCACAAAAAGAAAACTACAAGTGAGAGTGAAGTATTTGTCTGAGAATTAGGAAAGGGAATGCCATCAGAATGAGTAGCTTGCCCTGGAGAACAAAGTGTTGAAGTGGAAAATTAATGAGAACAGTAAGCTAATGGCATCCTACTCTGGGCAATTGGACATGTCATCACCTATGACTTGCTCTATGATGGCATCCTCTAGTCCTAGCAGCGATCCTCGTGGTATTTCCCCAATGGCAATTGTGCTTGGAAGCCCTGATTGACTACCCAACTTCATGTTTCTAAGGTTTTCAACTCGACTATCACCAAAATCCTCATTTTCTGATATATGCAAGACAATTCATCTAGAGGAGGAAGGGGAAGATATGAAGGACGATGAAGAGGAAGAAAAGACAAAGGTGGGAAGAGGTAAGGCCATCTGCCATCTCCAGCACCATACCTCCCCCCTCAACCTCCTGGGAGCTGACTTCCCTGGCCAACTTTCCCTCTCTTACCTTGCCCACATCCTCCAATCCTAGCAGCTGGGTGTTCCACAAAGGGATCCTGCCTTTATCCCCATCAGAAGCCACCCCCAGATGGGCCTCTACTTCGGTCCTCCTTGCCAAGTAGACTCGTCCCAAGGGGGGTAAGCTGGCCGGTCATGGGATGGTCTAAACCTCGTCCCCTTTCACCGGACACTGCCCCGTGGTGACCTTGTCAGGGGGGTGACATCACTACTGTTACAATTACCAGCTGAGGTCCGTGACTTGCCCATCAAACTTACTTATCTCCTTCACCAGGTACACTGTGTCCACAGACTCAGTTTCTTGATGCAGAAGAGGCATCTGCTGCAGCTGGTGCCTGTCTGGCAAGCTTAAGATCTGGAGGGGTACCAGGGTGCCTGTTCCCCCCAAGGTGCCTTCCCAGGAGGAAGTGCCCCAGCCAGGAAGGTGGCTGATGCGGGTCAAAAGGGAGAGGGTGGAGGAAGGTCAGGATAGGGACATGGGCTGCTCTCACCTCTCTGAGGAGGATCCACCGGCACTGCTGTCCAAGCCACCTACGCCCTTTGAAGAACAGGAGCCATTTACCTTTCTGTGAGTTCAGTGACCACTTTTCTGACCAATTGCCTTCCAAGTTCCAGATGAACAGAATGAGCCTCAACTGCTCTAGCATGGAGATCTTGCTGGAGATACTGAAAAAGACCCCTAGGGCAACCACTCCCGAACAGCCAGGGCCCATCCAAGGGTGGGCCAGGGGATGAAATGGCCCGCAATGTTAAGATTCACCACTACCACCTGAGGCATGTGCTGTCCTTCCTGTGCACCCACCCGCACCTCTCCATCAAGGAGTCAGCCAGAGAGATGATGATCTCTGACGAGACACAGGGCAAGTTGGAGGAGAGGAGGAGGATAAGAGGGGAAATGGGAAGTTGCTAGAGGACTGTGCGAAGGTGATGAGAATCTTCTCATCAACTCCATACCAGTAGTGCCAGCAGGATCCCCAGCAGTGCCAGGTCATCATCTGCTGAGGCGGCAGTCAGGTCAGAGGTCATTCATGTTGAGGAGCCAAGGTATAAAGGGAATAATGAGATGGTACACCAGGATGAACCCACCCCTGGCACCAACTGGCTTAAGTTGGGTCAGGAGCAGCTCCTGCCTTCCTTTACACTAGACTCTAGACACTTGGCCCATATGGACTCCTCCATAATGGAACTCAGTTGGTCTGTGGAGCTTGAACTAATGCCTTCAGAGTCAGAGGTATGAAAGAGACAGGCAGAAGTATGTCCTACCCTTTGCAGGTAAATTGGATTCTTAAAACAATAGGGCTGATATCAAAGAGAAGAAAAAATGACATACCATCCATTCAAAGAAGTTTCAAAATTGTGTTTAGAGGACAAGGGCGAGAAAGAGATGGAGGGGGTGATTTTCCTCCCCAAAGTATATCCCAGCATCTTCTCACACCCCTTCCTCTACGTTCCTCAAACCAAGGCTTCCCAGTAAATAATCTTTTTTTCTAGGTCAATATATGCTACTTTTTTTCCTTTGAATCACATGCATAAGGTGAATAAATATTCCATATAAATAACATGTCATTAAAGTTGTAATCATTTATTTAAAAACCTGTGTGGCTAGGTCTTAGATGGACCCTGGCATTACAAAATAATGAGCCCTGAAACCCTGATATTCGTGATATTATATTTAAGGATGAACAAAATGGTGAATGAAAATGTTTATAAAAGCATAGTTATGATAGACCTATGAACTGATAATTTATAATTGGTAGAAGTGCACACATGATCGACACCCTTGATCATCATTCTGGTCTACATACCGAGCAATCATAAGCAGAAAGAAATTGATAGGATTTACCACCTTTACAGAACATAATAAATAATGAGTTCATGCAGGAAAATAGGAGAGTAACATTTGTAACATATGATAGTGATATAAGATTGGAATAAGATATAAGGCAGAGTAGACAGGGTGATTAGGTCCAAGACCACAGTTTGTGGACAAGAAATCACCACATGAAGAAAGGCATTGAGTTCTGCAGGTTAAAGTTGAGGATTAGCTATTACTTATTCCTTATTATGACACGAAAAAACATAGGTATGCATGAAAATTGCCAGGTGACTCAGATAAGACTTAGTGAGATAATTATTACTGAGGTTTAACAAGAATTAGGCATTAAAAATTAAATAATAAATGAACACAAATGAAACTAGTATAAAAACTATTGTATAAATGCTGACTGAGGCTATGGAAAGTCTACAGAGTAAGGGTAGAATTTATACACTATACAGTAATGCAGACTGATTGTCATTTGTCCAATGTCATTGGCTTCCTGCTCCTATTATACTTTCGGGGAGAGATTATTGGAAGGGAGAATGGGTGAAGAATTGAATCAATTTGTACAAGTGCATTAAATAATAAATTTATTTTCCACAAGAATGTGTATTATTTTATGCTGGAATATGCATGATCAGTCACCATATTACCTGCCTCTTCATTGTCTGACCAATGACTGCTACCTTCCTGTATTGATGCAACAATTGATGAATGAAAATCCTCTACGGGAGAAATAGAGCATCTAATGCCAATGTCAACCTCCTCTTTAAAACTGATCATGTCATCTGGGATGCCACAGCCCTCTTGTCAATAACATCACTGTCAATCAAGTCGTCAGAATACTCTTTCTCAGTTTCACCAGGAATGTATCGCAAAGCATTAAAATGCCATAATTCATTAACATCCTTACTTCACAATTTCTAAATAGGAGTATCAAGGAAACAAACGAAGATTAAGATGGGCTGACTACATTATTCACCAAAAAAGCCAATTTTTAGCTCACTGTGCAAGTGTTTATTTGTCATTCGCCTTGGAAAGACAATGAAACATTGAATTTTCTTCTTGACTTTTGAAAAAATCAAAACCATCTATCTTGATTAATTGTCGATAAAATTAAACTCTAATTTCAATGTTAAAATTATTCCATCCTCAAAAAGTGGTATTTTCGATTACATTCAAATGACTGCGCTTCATCGCAGAGACGAGAAAATGCTTTTCCTACATATCAATCAAGGAACATGTCAGGAAATATTAATTTTTAGCCAAATTTGTCTTCGTTATTGATATCGATCATATTATTAGATACAACTGACCTCTTCTCGATTGGTTATTAGGTAATTCCTTGAAGGATAGCTTCCCCTCTTGGATGCGATTATACAAAACAAACACATCACTCGGCACATTGACGTTAAAGCAGCCGGAATTCCGTAACCTTCTCCATGCAGGGAGAACACACCAACCAGGGATAATATGCATCATCCACAACCTAATAGACTATGCTTTAACCATGTATTAACACCAGACTGCACGTAACTCCTCTCGCCTAAACTTCAATTTACATTTAGACAACAGTGTTCGGAGTATATAAACCTAATACCAATTCATTTAAGATATCTCACAAACAAAATTTTTGAAACACAAAAAGCAGACAACTGAACTTACTTTGGCATGTATTAAATCCTCTATCGCAAGTTCCAACATTTTTTGGAATTTACTATTGTCGCCGAAAACATTGATCAACAGACTGCGACTGTTTAAGCACAATCTGCAGACTTCAAATTCGTGTTTATCGCATATTATGAAGGTTTCAGAGTGCACCGAATGATTTACTGGACAATCTTACGCTAGAAAAATAATGCAATATGTCAACATTTATTGAACTAGCATTAAAATTTATTAAAACAGCCGATGAAAAGAAGTAAACAAGGTTATAGCAGGGAATTTGCATTTCGTTTGTCAACTGTTACACTACTTTTAGAACTGAGGTTATGCATTGATATGGAAATAAATTATCTTAATCCGATCCCAAATATTTTGGGCTATTTCAATGTAATCTAGTCACTGGGTAAATGAAAAAAATCAACCCTTTTATACATGTTTATTAGGCGATGAAGCATGACAGGCATTCTTTGATATAAAGTTGAAAACAAAAAAGTAATTACGTCGTAAATGTTCCGTTCATTCATTCGACAGATCTGGGAAATTTCTTAAACACATAATTTAAAGCGAAAGCTAGCGAAATAGACTTATGAACTTACTTTAACATCTATTAAATCCTCTATTTTCTTTTCCAGCATGAATTGTAAATTAGTCTTCTCGCCGAAACATTAATGAACACTTCACGACTGTTCAAACACTCTCTGCATAGTTAAAATTCGGCTTTATCGGAAATGCTGATCGTTTTCATGTATGCAGAAAAATTGACCTAAAAACAAACTATAGAAGTACAAAGCCGTTTTTCAAACATTACTTCACACAGCATTTTAAGTCTTCAACATAGCAATAACACACAAAATACGTATCTCGTCTGCTGGCCACTGGCATTTCGTACTTCATTTGTTACGAAGTTGTTTTGAATGGAAAGGGAATTGGTTGGTGTTAGAAGAGAGGATCTTATTCCAGATCACTCATGTGAAAACCATTCTCGCGAATTCACAGATTTAATTCAAGATTGAGTCATGGAAAATCGGAATCCCCCTTTCTTAAGATATTTATGAGCTTTTGTAGTATCCATGAAATATCCATTTGAGTAGACATAGAGATAAATGAAGGAAAACATTTCTGTTCCGTTCTTTCATTTCAAAGATCCGTGTCAAATGATTTACAATAAGCATTGTTTACGATGCAAACATTCAAGATTAACCAATAAAACAGGCATCTAACAGCCGTCGTAAGCCTAGAGTAAAGAAATTATATTATAAGTTCTACTGTCCCGTATTTTTCATTAGGTTTCTTTAAGAATACTCGTCAAAATATAATATTCGATAGTTGGCTTCCCCGTTTCTGATATTCGAAAAATGTTACGACCTATATTCCAATATAGATGAATGACTTCATGCTAATATTATTTTTGCATTCATTAACCTGAAGTAAATTTTTTAAAAAATTCATTCGGATATGATCATACATACTTGTCTAAAATATGTACGTTTTTAGGTGAATATCATATTGTCATACTCATGAAATCAGTCTCACTTGATGAACTGCTGTAATAGTTATAAACTAGTAATGGGCATAGGAAAATCTGGGAGGTAGAGTATCTTATTTTTATACCATAAAGCCATTATACTATTATCTTGAGATTATGTAAAAATCTGATCGTATGAAATGCATAATAACGAACTCCTACCTTTGATTATAGGAAAGTGGGTGGGAATAGTATCTAAGCATTATATCACAGATGAGAAAGAAAGCTATTCCACATACTGTCCATGTCTGAGACTACTATCAGGTGCGCATGGGGATACAAGAATCAGTATGAGCAGCTTTAGGAGTATGACTATGGCATGCCGTCTCTTCTATTGTCACCTGTCCTGCTAAATGTATAATAGGTGTTCATTGGAGCCTTTTGTAACATGAGTATGGAGGAGGAAAATGCAGGAGGTTAGGCAGACAGGATTGAAAACGGACAGAAATGGGAGGAGTTTAAGAATTGTTTGGGATAAATCCAAAGGATGCATCAGAAATACTTTTTTATGATGGATGAAATCGTTAATTCACTAATATTCCAATGAAAATACATATATACGAATTTATTATTCATTATTATATTAACACAGAACTGCCATTAAAACCTGGATTTTTAGCACATGTTTACTGATGTAAACAGGTTAGGAAACATCTTAATATTAATTTTTACCCTTTACTACAAAGGTATAATTATAAATTCACACATGACTTTGGATTTGCCATTTTATAGTGAACGAAAACCCGGAATTATTTAATTCACATTACTAACGTAATATATTTTGCATACTACTGGGCACAAGGAAAATACCAAATTCTTTGTTTTCAGGAAAAGAACTATCAATTTAAATGGTCTGATTAAAATTATTAAAAACAGATCAATTGAAACTTTCCTTTTTTAATTATATCAAATCCTTTGACTTTTGGCTAACAGTCGTTGTATGTTTAAGAATCCATGCCATGGTTTTATTTCAACTTTTTATGTTAAAATTTATTAACTCCAACTAAATATGCCATATTAAGTAATTCGTGCTTGCTTCATCAACATGTTAAAAGTAATATATGCCATCAATGAGTTCATGAATAATTTTTTCACTATGAATAGAGACGCTTTAAGGAAAATGTTTTATCCGAAAACTCAGCAGTGTTATTAAAGCATCACTTTAATAGTATTAAACTTGTTGGTCAACGTATAAATAATAAATAAAGTATACTCTGATGCTTCGGACACTGTAATTTTGTTTTTAAATTGTAACTATTAGGTAACCAAATACTATTTTAAACTCTTGCTATTTCGACAGTTTTACTTTTTTTGATAAGAATGATTAAACTCAATTAAGTGAGAGATGAAATAATTTTAAGGAGTGGAAATGTATTTGAATTTGGTGATCACATAGGGCAAAACAAAACGAAAACGATTCTCAAACTCCCACTTCGGAATCGATTCAGAACGAACGACTCATCGATACGTAGTCGGCCATTTAGGAATCTATTGCTTACGTGTTTTTAATGTTGACAGTTTTAAGTGTTACGAAGATGCCACGACAAGAAAGTTTAAAGTGTAGATTATGTCTTGGCCGTGGTGGTCGGTTGACAGATATTTTTAGTGAAAACGACGATGCTGAGCAGTTGGTGCGGGAAGCAATAGAAGAGTTATTGGAATTGAAAGTAGGCCAATCAATTACATGTTTACGTTTTCATCATGACGCTTTTATCGTAATTTTGCCACGAAAGTTTCCCGGTTTTGGATCAGAGTAGAGTAGTAGTACATGAATAGAGTTCCGTTGAGAGATGATGTGTGGGGTTTATTACCTTTATAATCTTGTTTTCGTAGGTAGTGATGGATAGAATCAACCCGTGGTTTATTTGCTATCATTGCTTTAAAATACTGACCGATTTCTATATGTTCAAGCAGCAATGCTACGAAAACAATCTTTTATTGGAGAGGCAAACGGAAAAGAAGCAGGAAGATAGAAATATCAGTCTCGCAAAGGTGAGTTTTGTGTTTTTATTTCATAATGTTCATAGTGAGTAATGTCCTTGATAACAGTATGGGATAGGGAAAGTAAGGTAAATTGATTGATTGAAAAGTGTTCATATTAAATGTATTTCCTCCCTAATGTAGAAATGCCTAAAGGTCTAATGACCAAATGGCAAATAGGGGAAATGACTTAAAAATTGCGAATATTGTATACATTAGATATGTAAGTAGGAAAAAATTAAATACTGATTTGTTTATTAAAGAGCATGCGTAAGAGTACTGGCTTTCTTTGATGCGTTTTATTCTGATTACAATTATGGTATATTTCATCATTATATCATAGCATTCATTTTTTATGCTTTGTATACATAATTAGATATAAATGCAATCATTTCCAATGCATTGCCAAAGTAATTCCTCTGTATTTGGGTATGTTTATCCCTCTCTCAGATTCATTAATGTATTAGTTTTTAAAAGGTGAATTTTTATACGGAAATATTTCATTTACGTAAACATTGTCTCAATGGTAGTTTTTTTATTTAATCTTCGGTAAACATACAAATTGCCAAGAAAATTACTAGCATCTAATGCTTATATAGTTAAAGTTATAGGGTCATTTGTTCAAAACATATTATTTTGAATGATTCCTGATATCAGAACAACGTGCATTTAGTCATTGTGGAATGTCTGAGATTTACATTTACACTTCATATATGACCAATGATAACCTAATATAAATTATCATTGTTACACAATATCTTTCCAAAATTCTCGTACCTAAATGTTGAAACTAGCAACAGTCTAGTCATATTTTTTTATTACTGTTCAACTTTTTTAACAAATATTTGTAGATCACAGTGAAAAAGGAGGAGATTGATGTTGAAGAGTCGGAGGTCATTGAAATTCCCGCTAGCGAGGAGGAAGTGGACAACAATATTGAAATTCAGGAAGGGACTTCTCTTGAGGTAAGAGAAAAATTAGAGCTTTTCTGCTATAATGACTAATGCTTAATTTTTCAAATCATGATAACCATGAGAGGAACAAATGTTTATTTTTAATGCTGTAAATGTAATGCTATATATTTAATTAAACTATATTAGTGTCTCTGAACAAGACTTATGTTTTTGGTTACATAGCTTTATTGTAATTCCTCACCAATGAAAAATACAATAGCATTGAATTACTGCTCATGATATAGGTGGTGCATTCAAACAGGTGAATGTAGTGATTTGTCAGTTTTAAAGAGGATATAAGGTATGCCCAGGATTCTAATATCAAATTAAAGTGTTAGGATGGATAATGGCCATTATGAAGCATGGCATGTATTAGGTTAGTGTGAAAATTTTGGCTGGATTTAATTTTAAGAACAGGAAATAGAAAGTTTGTGCCAGGTGAAGACTATAGGGATTAATCAGAATTGTGAAAATGCTGTTTAGGTGTTCTGTTCCTCTGCAGCTGATAGACTTGGATGCAATGTTCTGATACAATTTCAAATTCCTGGTGTTTACTGGGATGACTTAGTTTATCCTTCTCTGTATTCTTTTTAGCACCCCTACGACCAAATCATTTTATTTGTTCTTTCCCTGACACACGAATTTATTATATGTAGTCACCTATTTGCATATTTTATTTGCTACATACATTCAGTGGGCTTTGTGAGGCCTGGATTCCTTTAATGACTGGAGCACTAAGATATGCATCATCTCTCAGTTCTTACCTGTCTTGTACCTGCTGGTTTTGATAGGTTTTCAATCACTTTTATGGAGAAGTGGTCATCAGAAGATTGGTTGTGTGATGCAGGTTGATTAAGGATTAGATATTTAAGGATTGTAATGGTTTTGGTAGAATAGTATTGGTTATAATGAAAAGGAAAGGATGATGTTTCATTGAGTGATGTACTAGGGTAGACAGAAGTTACAGAAGAGTCAAATTTAATGTTTTTGTGCTGCAGGTGATGTCAGGTTGCAATTTGGTAGTCATGAAGTCAAAGGGTTTGAAAAAGTGGCAGCATTTGCAGCATCTGTTGTTAGATTTGCCAACAGGGGCTTGGGAGAAACTGCTTGTGTGTGGACTTGAAGATGCTAATGTCCAGCAAATATCATGGGCATTTAAAATAGAAGGAAAATGTGGTAATAAAACATATGTGCACTGAATATTATTTATAATGGAGAAAAGTTCGCAGATTGTTTCATTTTATGGTTTTTGGATAATTATGGAAATTATGATAAGGTTAGGGCTTTTCAGGCAGTTTGGTTTAGGAAGAGGAGTGTATACGGTTGAAGGTTTGAGAATTTTTCTACTCAGCAGTTTTTCAGGTTGCCCACTTTTGCTGAGACAATCAAGTAGCTGGTCGGTGTATTTTTATTGGGAGGGATTTTTCTTGTAGAAATAGAAGCCACAGGCAGTGAGAACGAGATGAAGGATTTTTTTTGTAATGGGTAGCCGCAGTTGAAATAAATTTCTTGTTGATAGTTGGTAAGTTTCATTCAGAATGTATTAAAATTATTTTTCTAGGGGTGAATGTTGATAGCTTGGAAAGTTATATTTGAGTCAGATGTAGATTAAATGAAAGATACTGTGGAAAGGATGAAGAAAAAGACATGTCAGTACCGTTTGAGTGTTTGTTTGATGAGAGAACTTATTTTCAAGTTTATCCATTAAGAGATTGGCATATGCAGAAGCTATAGTCATGCGCATTAACTGCATTTTACAAAGTCACTTCAAAAAGTAAGGTCTTGCATTATTTTTAATGGAAAAGCAAATTTATTCTCAACTTTGTGAAAACCTTAGCAAAAGCCTGAGGATTTCAAGTTGCCTTGACAATCAATCATGTTTTCTATCCTTGTAAGCACCTTTATAATACCGGAGTCATGCCTTTCTCATGCCGCATCATAAAGCCAACTGGCTACTGCATCTTGCACTTCCTTATCTGACTTGAATATCTGTCCTCCAAGGTCTTACTATGCAAGAACTTCTGGGCACTCCCCTTACCCTTCCACAAATTGCGAGTCACAGGTCTAACATCAGAAGAGATACCATGGTAGACCTCTGAGTGAGTTTTGCAAGGATTAAGGCAGCTTTGCATGCCCAATCAAGTGAGTGTTCAGCAGGCCACTGGCGCGGGTAGAAACCTCTTGTATGCCCTGATAAAGTATGAGTGTATGCCTCTAGCAGGGATCATTGCTGCTTAGTACATCCAAGCTAGAGAGTGTGTGATAATTTTGCTTTTATTATATTATGTGTGACCAATAGGCCACTGGCGTAAAGGGAACCTCTCGTAAGCAATGATTGAATGTTAGTGCTTGAGACTAGCAAGGATCAAGGTTAGATAGTACATCCAAACTAGAGGGTGCATGAATATTTTTCATTTATAATAATTTTATTTCATTATGTGAGATTGGTTGGCCCCTGACGCAGAAGGAATCCTCTTGTAAGCCCTGATAGCATGGGAGTGCATGCGACTAGCAAGGATCGATGCTGCTGAGTATATCCAAGCTAGAGAGTTTATACTTATTCTGTTTTTATTTTTTTATTATGTGTGACTGATGGGCCACTGGCACAGAGGGAATCTCTCGTAGGCCCTGATATAATGTGATTGGTTGAGAATAACAAGGATGCTTTCTATATAGTACATCCGAGGCATGATTATTTTTCATTTTTTATAATTTTAAATTTTATTTCACTATGTGTGATTAGTTGGCCCATGACGCAGTAGGAAACCTCTCATAAGCCCTGGGAGAGTGGGAGTGCAAGCGACAAGCATGGATTAATTCTGCTTAGTACATCCAAGCTAGAGAGTGCATGATTAATTTTCATTTATTGTTATAATAATTTTTATTTTATTACTTGTGTTTGAGTGCTTGAGACCAGAAAGGATCAATGTTATATAGTCCAAGCTAGATGGGGCATGATTTATTTGCAGTCTTCCATGTTATTGTTCTAACTGTTTGGGGTATCTAATTATTTCAATTATTATTGTTTTTTTATCATATTAATTATTGGTTTTATTGTCAGGTATTTATTTATTTTTATAATTTTTATTGATTTACTGCTACTTCTAATTTCCCTCATCCATCCTTTGCCCATTTATAAGAGTATGGCTGGGGTTGACTCTTCTAATTATATTTCTGGTAATTGGTGCTCTGAATTATTGGTAGCATATGAAATAAGGGTTCTCAGGATTATGCAAGAATATAATAAGTCCGCAGAAAGAATGCCAAGTTAGAGTACTATTTATGAAGGTTAGATCATTATCAGAAAGTATGAAGGAAAGATCTATTCTAGCAATTAAAGATAAGTTGTGTGAGATTATAGCTGACATAGAAAAGATCCAAGAGAATTGAAAGGAATAATGTGAAAATCTGTCTGTTAAAGAACTTAGGCCAACATGGTATCTGTTTTTGATTTTAATAGCTCATTTGATAGAGTGAATTGGGATGAAGTAGTGAGTAAATGTGGAAAATAAGAAAAGATTGAATGAACAGGAGGCTAATCATTAACCTGCATATATCTCAGACTTGGAAGGTGTAAGTGAAGAACGGATGGTCTTGTTGGCCAGTGCTAAGAAGAGATGTAAGGCAGGTTTGTCAATTATATGATAGCTATGGAATAAGAATCAACATTAATGCAAAAAGATTGTGGAATTTTTAAGGAAAGAAAAAAAGGAGGGCAAAAACTAGATTTTACAGATCTAGATTGTGTTCAGTACCAATACTGTCAATGCAGCAGTGAGGTAAGGAGAAAACCTGCACTAGGAAATGAGGCGATAACAAGGAAGGAGTTAATGACAGGGATGTGGAGTAAGGATGTAAAGAAAAGACTTGTTCAAATTTGGTATGGGACATTTAGAGAAGTAGATTGAAGGCCTTTGAAATGAGGGTATGTAAATGGATAGAGAAAATGTAATTGACCAAAAAGAAAACAAATCAGGAAGTGCTAGACATTGTGGACAAGGGTATAAGTTTGTCCAAGAAATCATATAGAGGCAGGAGGAGTTGAGGAAAGCCATGTTGACTGGCAATAGGAGGCTAAAAACTGTAAAAGAAGGGAGAATGCTAGTCAAATGAGGAAAGGGCAGGAACAATATAAGAATTTTGGATTGGGTGAAGGGAAGAAGTACTCAGAGATGAAGAGTGAGATAATGTAAAGTTTTTCACTGGATTATGTTTTGTTAGCAGTTAAAAAAATATCTATTTGGTAGTTATGTCCATCCATAATCTAACATAACCGCTGATTACCTAAACAAAATTATAATGCATGTTAAGTTAGCACTAGTTGGCAAAGTGCACAGCCTCAGTTGATGGGTTCTTCATATCTGTTCAATAGGGCTGAGGCCAAGTCTCAGGAGGCATTTCTGTTCCTCTCATTTTATTTTTTTAAAGAAAGAGGTTTGAAGTTTTTTACTGTGTAGAGTTGTAAGCGGTTACTTATTTTGTATTTCTTAACAGAACAGGCTGACACAACTTCCCAGCAAGTCTTTCATAATCTCTGCATATATCAATCGTATCTTCCTAACCTATGCAAGTCAATTGTTAGAAGAAAAAAATTTTTTTTGAAGAGGTTTCAGCTAAAATACTATTTTATTATACAAATATAATGTATACAAGTTAACAATTTTTTAATTTTAATTTTTAAAATAACATGTTTTTAAAACATTGTTCATGCATATCCTGAAAATCTGTAATATTTTTTCTTTTATCTTGCAGGATCCTTCAGAAAATGCAGAAATAAATAAACCCCCTGAAGAAAAAGTTGATATTAAGGATGATTGTGATGCTGATATACCTCAGATGAAAGTAAGACTGGGAGGGGAGGTATTGCAGGAACAAGGTAAGGAAAGCTAAGGACTGTGCTATCAATTCATCTTAGCTTATTTCTGGTCTATTACAACCATTGGTGATAAACCCTTGCAGTACTTCTAATGTATTGTGGAAAAACTGGTTTAACTTTTAAAAATTGTTTCAAAAATAACTAAAGCGCCATTTTTAAAATATTATAATAAACTGCAAAAAAGATGATAATATTATCATCATTTTTGCAATTATTTATTAATATATTCATTATTATTTATAAAGCTACTCAGACTAGATGTTTAATTAATATTGCTATGTTTTCAAGCCATTTCTCAATTTTGCTTGATTAATCTGATTTTAGATTTTATCAGTTAAGAATTATAAATGATATAACCAAACACAACCGTTTTCCCTTTCAATATCTTATGTTTTATCCTAAGTAAGATTCAAATATCATGTGAAAGGTGTCAATGCCATTCATTTGTTGTTTTCTTTTGTCCATTAATTGTTTAATTATGTCCAACATAATTAAGCAAAATGACATAATTTTTATCTCTCATTTATTGGTCAGAATTTGAAGATGCTGTGAGTGACTTTTAATACATACTTTATATACTTATAAAGGATTAGGTGCTCATTGGTTAAGCATACTTGGTGAAATAAGCAATTGACATAATAACAAAAAGGGTAAAGTTTTGCAGGTACACCAAGGAGGACGAAAGTAACAGAAAAAAATGGCTGCAGTAGTCAAAACCAGCCGTTTCAATGGAACATGTTTTCTCATTTTGGCAATGAAACATGATGGTAAAATTTCCAGAGCAAAACACTACAATAAATTTTTATTTCCTGTTGGGTAAATTGGCAACCAAAACATTTGTATTTCTCAAGACATGATATGCAAATTTATGGATTTCTTCTGAAGATGGGCATATGAAAAAAAAATATTTGCATACCTGGTCGCTGCCAAATTGTCATACTGCCCTCTTTGTGATGCAGTTTTTGAAAAATAAGAGCATGACATCATATGTTCACTCCATCTTCACTCACAGGATTTAGCTTCCTGTAACTTCCTAACTTCTTTACGTTTCCCAGGCTCAAAAGAGACTTAAAAGAGAAGCACTTTGACACTGTCGAAGGTAAAACAAAAAGTGCTACAAGGCCTAATTCAGGTCAGCAGTAGGTGATGACAGATGCTTCGTTCCTGAGATTTTATTGCAACTGACATTGCTAACATACATATTTAGACTAATGAGTATGTACAGGCAAGAGTATTTGTATGATTATATAAATGTATGCACCTTTTTATTGAATATCTACTTATGCTTCAAATCTTACAGATAAACACCAAAAACAAGATGACTCAGGAAAAGATTCTTCATCCACTCAACTCCATATGTGTGAAATTAGCTCCAAGGTATTTGAACAAAGGGACCTTCTCAAAGATCATGTAATGCATGTGCACCTTAGCAAGGTGATGCTATTCAGATGTGATGTTTGTGTGGAAGTATTTAAGAGAAAAGATGACCTTGCAAGTCATATCAAATTGATGCATGCTCTTAAAAAGAAGCACCAATGTGATTTCTGCTCTAAAAACTTTCTGAATTTCAGTAAACTCAAAATTCACATGTCAACGCACACTGGGGAAAGGCCATTCCAATGTGCATTGTGTTTAAAAGGTTTTGCTAAAAATATACTTTTACAGAGGCACATGTTGACACACACTGCTGAAAAACAACACAAGTGTAATATTTGTTCTAAACCATTTGCTACGAGTAGTTGTCTAAAGCATCATATGTTGACACATACTGGTGAAAACCCACACACATGCAACATCTGTTCAAAATCATTCACTCAGAAAAGTCATCTAAAGTCACACATGATGATACATACTGGCGAAGAGCCACACAAGTGCCGGGTGTGTTCAAAATCATTCAAAAGGCATAGTCATCTTAAGTCACACATGATGATACACACTGGCGAAAAGCCACACAAGTGCCAAGTCTGTTCAAAAGCATTCACTTACAGAGGTAATCTAAAGTTACACATGATTACACACACAGGTGAAAAGCCATACAATTGTGACTTTTGTTCAAAAGCCTTTGCTTGTAGAAGTAGTCAAAAGAGGCACATACTGACACACACTGGTGAAAGGCCACACAAGTGCAACATCTGTTCAAAAGCATTCATCCGGAGAAGTGACCTTAAGACACACATAAAGACACATACTGGTGAAAAGCCACACATGTGCAGCCTGTGTTCAAAAGCATTCATTCTGAGTAATTATCTAAAGAGGCACATGTTGACACATACAGGTGAAAAGCCACACACATGCAACATGTGCTCAAAGGCATACGTTCAGCGTAGTCATCTAATATCGCACATGATGACACACTCTGCAAAATGATCATAAAAATGTAAGATATGTCAATAATCATTCATTACCTGGAGCATTGTGAACAGAAGAGTGCTTAGGCTACATAAAATTGAAGTGCATTAGACTGCTGAGGATTATTTGTTATTCCTTAACTCATCCCAAATATTCCCTTGCACTCTGAAAAAACCAATTGTAAAACATAAACTCTTTAACAGTGACATTGTCCTGTTTTATATAATTTTTTAAATAAAAAATAATTTCAGATTAAGCTGAAAATTTCTGGATGATTATGTACATCTTGATAACATAAATCTAAACAGAAAAATTTTCAACCTGTAAGAATAAAAATTTCATAATTTTTTACATGTTAATCTTCTAATTCATCATTAACTCAAACATACCTATCATTTTTTCAATTTTTGGATCTTCTAAACGTTAAATCAACTTTAAGGCTTATATTATTTATATATATATATATATATATTTATATATATATATATATATATATATATATATATATATATATATATATATATATATATTATTAACTATTTCACCCTTTTGCCCATCAATCATGCTAGGATTGTTATTAATAAGTTCATTTCTCTACTATCTACTAAGTTCAGTTTATACAAGGCAAAACACTTGCCTCATGCCTTTTTGCCTGGAAATATACCTGCTTTTAATTTTCTTGAGGAATAAAATGATGAGAAAGATAATGCAAATTGGTTCTGCAAGAGAAAAAAGAAATTGTATTGTTCACAGGACATTGGAGTGTATATGTTCTCTCTTTGGCTTGTCAGTAAGTGTGGAAAGTCTAAGATGGACAGGGTTTAGATGTTCAGACTGTTGCTGAAGAAAAAATATGCAAAGTTGGGCATGGTTTGTTGACGAATGTTTATTGGTGGAGAATGAATTGTTCCATGATGACTATGAAAGTAAGATGAAACAAGGCATCTGTCTTTATCACACAGCATTTGGTCAGGAAGAAGTAAAGGTATATTTACATAGATGCCCCTATGTTAATACTGGAATGCTGTGAAGGTATTCCCTGGTTCTTGGTGGATGATTTTGGGGATTGCATTGCAGATGTCATCTATTGGATTTTAAGAGTTAGGAATACCTGGTTATGCACAAAAATAGTGATTAAAACCCAGTTACATTCTGCTGAAGTTTCATTCAGAGTAATGAGAAGTTGATGTATTTCAGTCCGGAACACCCTGTATGTATGGAAGAGCTGGAAATATGTGTATGGGAAATGGGAAAATATGTCTATGGAAATATGTCTATGGGTCTATGGGAAATTTTACCTATCCAGACATTTTGAGCTAAATTACCTCATATTTCTCCTGAAACTTCTGCTGCTTAATGGAGAAAAGTTTTCCATGGAGAATATTTTAGAAATTATTCATTATAAATTGTTTCAGATCAGTTGCAATGGCAGCCTGGAAGGCATATAGTATACTCATTCTCATTAACACCGAAGTCTTGATTAAATGAACTAAGTGTAAAAGAGAAACCTTATACATATCGTACTATCTATTAGAATCTACTATCTCCTTATAGATATCGTATTATTATAATGTTTCAACATAACCAGGCATTAAATTATGGACTAAGGTTTATTTCAGTAATTCATCGTTACAATATAGCTGTAATATAAGCCAATTTTTCCAATGAAAATCAGCATTTTCTCTCAAATCTCTGAACTATCAAAGAGTTAACAACAATTCCAAAAGAATGATATACTTAAAAATTTCAGGGTAGATGGAAAATACTAACATATAATTATTATCAAAAATACAGTGACAAATGCGATTATATACATATATATGCACAACAAAACACTATCAAAAACATTCACCTATGCAGAGAAAAACACACTAACTGTAATACTAGCACACATATACAATAATGCACACTCAAGCAGACATACTAACACATGCATAAACCTACAAGCATGAGATGCCACATATCTGGGTGCTCCAGTCATTTAAACCTCCAAGATTGTATCATGTCCATTTTAAGTCATCACTTAAATATCCTGCTGTGGTAGCAGCAGGATATTTAAGCCGCTTGTCAATTTCCAATTCCACACATAAGTAGATCTTCTCCTCTCATTACACCCCTACCCAAACTCTTCATTCTTTCCCCAATAACTACTTTCTCATATATATATATATATATATATATATATATATATACATGTGTATGTTGCTGTAGTCCAGTTGGTAGAGCATTGGACTGCTGACGGGAGGGTCCCGGGTTCAAGTCCCAGCCAAGGCGCTCTGTACACCTGCATTTCCATTAAAGGTTAAGTGATTTTTGGGTACCAGGTCTTCCTTGAAAACCGTAACTGGAGCAGAGAAAGGAACTAGCCCCCAATAGCCTCCAAATACCAAGATAAGGCCTGAAATTGAGTTTGCAGGGCTAAAGCCCATGCGGGTGGCTCCTGCTCCCTGATGCTCAGTGATTATGATGGGGGATACTGAATCTGGTATACTTAGCCTCAGATTTGGGAGCCAGGCGGATATATAGGTGAGACAAGGCCTGAGTTGGTTTGTCAGTCAAAAAGGTTCACAAAGGAAGAGTGCCTTCAGATCTCTCTATTGTTAGTGGTGGTTACCCCACCATGCACATGTCAAACCAATTGACCTCACCCATCTTCAGTCCAAGACAAACCCGGGGACAAGCAAAGCATCCAGAAGTTAGACACACATCCCATCCACAGCCAAGCATGTCTTCACCATCTCCTGAACCAAGGAACAAGTCACCAAAGCTGAGCATGGGGGAGCAGGATCCACCCCCATTGGCTCCAGCCCTGCAGACACAATTTCAGGCCTTATCTCAAGAGATGCAGACCATTAGGCAATTGCAAATCCAGCCCGGTAAGTCAGCAAAACCTGTAAAGCCACTACCACCAGCGCCAATGATGGCACGGAGAAGAAGTTTGCGGCACTGTTCAGCAAGCCCGGCCACATGGATCACCCTACCAGAGGACAACAATGAGGTCCACACCCTGTGGCATCTGTTAATCATATGCATCAAATAACAGCATTTGGGATAAATGACAGTTATAAAGTGGCCACATGAAGAAATTTCATGGTGGCTATTGGTGACAACAAAGTCAAGATTTAGTTCAAAGAATTCAGCAACAATGCATTGCAGTTTTTAAAAAATATTGTTTCCCAAAGTTAATTATTGAAGTCTCTGATATTAATTATATTTTCTACAGCTGCTCAGTTTTCAAAAAGCTCAAAAGATATGTCGGTGTGATAATCTTTTTTTTTGAAATTTTTATCATCTGCCATTATTAAAGTGCTAAATGTCTGCCATTTTTATGCTGTCTCAGTTTTCTGGTTGAAAATAGATTGCTGATGATGCAATTGCCAGTGATGCTGAAAAGAATAAGACTGAATGTTCGAGATGATGTGATCCTTGTCAAAGAGGAGGTTGACACTCGTAGTGGTTGCTCAGTTGCTCCTGTAAAGGATGTAGAATTGCCAATGCTCAAATCAATTCAAGCTGACTGGTCCAGCAATGGTGAAGCAGAGAATTTGGTGAGCATATATATTCATGTTGCTTGTATAGTTAGCAATCTGTGCTTTGACATCAGTATTGTTCACAGTTGAACTTAGCCATTTGAATTTTTATTATCTTCCCTCTTAAAATGTATTTGCACTTTCTATTTTGTTATCCTATCACCTCACTTGAGTTATTGTGACCATTAATGACTGCAGTTTATATACCTCAGTTTGCAGTAGTGATTAGGAGAACGTAAACAATTCTATCAGTCGTTATAACTATGGAGTTATGAAACCATCTTTGCAGATGTAATGCTTTTCTTTGATCTTGCAGGACCCTTCGAATAATGGAGAATTCTGCTTGTTTTTAAATTAAGAATTGGAAATTAAGGATAAGTGTATAACTAAGATTCGGATGGGATGAAGGATGCCCGGGAAAGGATCAGTTGCTGGAACAAGATAAGATGGTCTCATCACTGTTGTAGATACACTTTCTCATCAGCAAAAGCCTTTTCACTGCCCTCAGTGTTTCCTTTTGAGTAATTATGAACTATCAGTTGATATGTATCAAGAATATGTAAAATCAAAATGCAAATAACTTTTTTCAGTTGGCAATTTGTAATTGCCATTTGAAACATGTGTTGGTGTAGGTCTGGATCTACTCTAGTGACAAAACACTTCCCTGGTAGAAATTGGTATGCTAACTTTTGCAAATGGAAACTGTTTTTCACTAATCCTCAATAGATGGCTGATTTGAATATTTGAAACATTCAACAAATTTGGTTTTTCTCCTGCTATCAAGTGTAAATGCCTTTTTAATTCATGTCACTAAGTTCAATAAATAATTTGGAATTAACCCTATTATTATAAGTTTGCATTAATTTGCAGAGATAATCAACATAATTCTTGGTTCAGTATTTTATTTAATTTTAGCATTTGAGGATAGTCATTGCAATGTTGTTTTAAATACAAGTGCTGATTTTATTCCTCTATCAGTAAGAAATTTACTAAATTTGCCAATTAAAAATTCATCACCCATACCACTTTGAATTTTCAATGGTTGCTGCTGACAAAAATATTTTTAAATGCTTTAGTTACCTCCTCTGGCCACTTCTGTATCGTAAAGTTCCGGCTAAAGAACACCCCAAAATAAATTGAAAGCCATTCATATGCAAGCATTACCATGATTGAATTCTTTCAAACTACATATCATTCAACTTGCACTGCCTGCCTTCATGAATGTTAGACTTCTCATAGCCATTTCTCTGAAATTTTCTGCTCAAAGTTTTACGAGGTATATATGCCTCTTGACCTTCAAACTATCCCTGCATAGGTGAAAGTTCCATTCCCACAGCTTCCCAAAACGGTTTATTAAAGGGCTACATAATAAAAACATGGCCATGGAAGCCATATGGTTGATATATTGTTAAGTACACCAAAAACATGAAAATTCATTTTTCAAAAACAATGTAATTAAATTGAAAATATGCTAAATTGATGATTATGGTATTTTAATTTAAACGGATGAAAGAGTTCTTTAATAAATCGATGTAATCATAAAAGAAAAGTATAAAGTGATGTATTCTATCATATTTTATTAAGAAAATCACAACACAACATGATAATATCTAAGAACAATAATTTTTTAATTATAATTTTGGTGTTTTATAATAAAAAAATATATTCAATGTGAGTGAATTGAAGCGAGCAGCTTTACAAATTTCATACAGAAGTAAGTCTTCTTTTGCCCTTCAAATATTAGTCATTTGTTTCTCTTTGAGTGATAGATGTGAGTGTGATATTAGGGCACTTTAGTCAGTGTTTACTTCTTCATGCAACTTCATATTCTTCCTAAGGTTACTTTTATTATTAAATAATTTCAAACATATTGCACACTTATAAGGCTTTTCAGCAGCATGAGTCAGAAGATGATTATCCAGGTAATCTTTGCGATTAAATGATTTTGGACAAAACTCACACTTGTAAGATCTCTCGTCAGCGTGTGTCAACCAGTGCTTCTTCAGATTACTGTTTAGAGCAAATGATTTTGAGCACATATTACACTTGTATTTCCTCTCATCAGTGTGTGTCCATATGTGTCTCCTTAGATCTCTATTTTCAGGAAATGCCTTTGAGCAAATTTTGCATCCGTGGAGCCTTTCATTAGTGTGTCTCAACATGTGACTCTTTAGATTTCTAAGGTGAGTAAATTCCTTTGAGCATATATCACACTTGTATGGTCTTACACTGACATGCGTCTTCATATGCTCCTTCAGATTACCCTTGAGAGAAAATTCTTTAGAACATATATTACATTTGTGCCTCATTTCAGCAGCGTGTGTCAGGATGTGTTGTCTTAGGGATCCTTTGATTGAGAATACTCTTGAACATATATCACACTTATGCTGCCTTTCATCTGAATGTGTCAGCACATGATTCCCAAGGAGACGTTTCCCCTTAAAAGATTTTGCACAGACCTTACATTTGTGTGGTCTCTCCTTAGAATGTGTGAACAGGTGTCTCTTTAAGATCCACCTTTGAGAAAAACTTTTCAAACATGTTCCACATTTAAATAGCCTTTCTTCAGGATGTGTTAACATGTGGCTTTTGAGTTGACTCAATCTTAAGAAGTTTCTGGTGCACTGTTGGCATTGATGATATTTCTCCAGAGAGCATTACTTTGATATGTCTTGCAATGTCATTTTTACACTTAAATACTTCCAAGCAAATATCACATATGAATTTTATCCTTTTCTTAAGTTGCACGGCAAATTGACAAGAGTGCAGTAGGTTACTTTCAGCATTTTTCCCAGTACCATCCTGCTTCTGGCCTCTCTCTAAATATTTTAAGAAAAAGATGATAATCAATGACTAGTTATAAACGAGTTTTTCATCACAATATATTGTTCATCACATATATTGTGGGGATATTCACGTTTCTATACATAAATAATAATATTTAAAAATACTTGTGAACATTCTTATTGTATTAATGAATGTAAGTTTACAATCAAATGCTTAAAAGTCTTCCTTCATACAAATTCATTGGGCTGTCTGTGTATCCTATCAACTGCAATAATGCTAAAATTTCACGAAAAAGGCAGCTGTCATCACATAATGCACACCTTAATAGTTACTTCAATGAGTGTTTCCCAGAATGTCCGCTGAAAATACTTAAACTCAAAACAAAAAGATACGCTAAATACTTCTTAGCCTCTATATATACCTTTTTAAGAAGTATATTGTCAGGATATGGCATGAAATTTGGGACAATTGATGTGAACAGATACTTTTTGCTCAATTCTGTGGTTTTAAAAAATCATATCAAAGAATAATTTTTAAGTACTTTTAAAATTATTTCTTCTCGCTGATAATTTAAAACTTTAACTGCCATTGAATGAAAACTATGACCCTTATACAAAATTTCACGTCATTGTTGACTATGTCAATGGACTATTTAAACCAACATACACCTTTTTTGTTAACTTAAAACAAGTAGGCATTAAAAGTCAAGAAGGGATAGGGTTGATTAAAGTTGAGAAGGGATAATAATATTTCCTACTCTTTAATAGAAAGGCAAGCAGGAAAAGACAATAGCACATAGAGAAGGAAAATCTTCACCTAAAGAACAGAAAATTAAATAAAAACATTACATTTTACAAAAAAAATGGTCAATTTAAGAAGTTCTCTGGGGTTTCCTACCGGGTCAGGTGGCAGAATATCAACGTTTCGAAGGCTGACTCTGCCATCGTCTTCAGGGTGAAGAAGATGGCACTTCAGCCTGAAGACGATGGCAGAGTCAGCCTTTGAAATGTTGGTGTACTGCAACCTGACCCGGTGGGAGACCCAAGAGAACTTCTTGAATACCATATGCCGGGAAAACCTGAGATCTTTCATGGTCAATTTAGTCAGTGATGGTTTAATTAACCTAGCAGCAAGCATTATATTTAATTATGGAAACCTATTTATTAGCACAGTATTATTAAGGGGTCATATCCTTATCCTGTGCCACCTGATTTCCCAATGAAACATATGGAACATTTATTATTTTGATTACTTTTTGTTTAGCAAAAAATGATGAAAGGGAATTATTTAAAAAAAAGAGGTTGCATGTTGTCTTGCTAAATTTTTCCAAAAGTATTAACTTAGGATATTTATGTTTCAAGAAAATATATTTCTGACAGGAACTTTGAGAAGAAAAACAAACCATTCCTGAACTTTAAAAAAATTAGGAGAACAATGAAAAAATATATCATTAGGGAAGAAATTCTTTAAAAGGTCAACATACAACTTTCATGCTGCTGCAATTAATCAAAAGCAAAACATAAATCAACAACCATTGATATGGCAACACATTTGTCAGTGAACTTAGGGTTATGTTATTCACTAGTTTTGGCTATGGCATATTATATGGAGCATACAGATTGTTTTTTCTATTAAATAACTGTAATTTTGTCTTGGCTTGCCAAGTCTTTTCAGTGGAACAGGGAAAGGGACTAGCTCTCATTCCCTGATGTTTGAATATCACATAGGCTTAGTACTGGGTGAATTCTACTGCTACCTAGCAAACCAACTTTCATGTTGATCACAGTTTACAGATTAACCTCTTAACCACTTGGCTGCATGTTTATATATGCATGTATACTGTATATAAATGTATGTATTTACTGCTTAGCCATATACATATAGGTACACATATATATCTCTCCTCAATGAGGGCAGTACAATAAGTACCCGTGTTTTATAACAAAGGGCCTTTCTGAGGGAAGTATATGTTTTTACTGTGTGCTGCCATCTATGAAAAGATGGGGAAATGAATTTCAGACTGATTTAAAGGTTAGTGTGAATTTGGCAGTCATTTGAGAAAGACCTGTTTTGTGATTTTTGCTGAGATGGAATAGGAGCAGCATTATTCAGTAATTCACTTTGTGTTCTTGGATGGATAGAAATGCAAGGAGATAAAAACAAAGTTAGTTGCTGTTTATGGGAAAATTTTGCCAACCATGATCACAGTTAAATAACGGTTGAATGAATTTTAATGTGGACAACATCTGTTTTTGATGAGAAGTGACCAGGACACCCAGCAGACATGGCTATCCAGAAAATCATTAAAAAAGTCCACACCATGGTTCTTCATGGTGCGCGAAATAGCAGAGGCAATGGGTGTGTCAACCAGAATGGCATTATTTCACATGATAAGTAGGGGATGAAAAAATTGCCGGCATAATGGTTGCCACAATTGGCCATTGTAGACAACAAGCTGATCTGGAAATGTCGCCACCAGAGTGCATGAGCTACATTATGAACTCCTGCCGCATCCCCAGTATTCACCCGATCTGGCTTCTTGTGCCTTTTTAATATTTCTTAACAAGAATAAATGCCTTGCAAAAGAAATATTCAACTCAAATGAGAAAGTTATCGCTGAGACATAGGCATATTTTGGAGATGCTGACAAATCCTATTTTTTAGACGGGTTAAAAAATTGCCGCAATGTTGGGAGATGTGTATATTTCTAAAAGGGGGACTATGTTGAAAAATGAAAAAATGTTTTTGAAAAATGGTGTCTTCATTTCTAACATGGGTACATATTGAACTGCCCCTGTACATGAAGAGAAGTTCCAAGAAAATTTTATAAGGAACGGACAGGAGGAATTAAGGAAATCATTTTAACAGAATGGCCTGAGGATGCTGGATGGAAAGGAGAGGTATGGTAAGATATGCAAAACTAAAAATTGCATGATGGATTTCTAGAAGGGTGGGAATAACATGTAAGGTGTTGGGAGTGGAGGGGATTATCATGTGTGAAGGATCTACGAAATTGAAAAAAACCACCATTAAACAATTGTCTTCAGAAGTAATGATTATATATGGAATACTTATTATTCTGTATAAATCTGAGGATTTGATTGAGAGAGGTCCTTTTGAATAGGACAAAGCATAGATTTGAAAGGAAACTATCTCAATGGTCAGGGTAATTACAGATCTTTTTATGTATAGGTAATAAGGAATGGACCATTTGGTTTGATTTGGATAGCAACTGTTACAATGTAAGTATTGCTCTTTTTTGTTCAGCTGTATATGTAGAGAAGAGCAAAATCTGGGTTCGGGAACATCCCAATCAGTGTACATACCTTGCATGAGGCCGGACATGATTATTCATTCTAATATTGAGGAATGTGACATACTGTCTAATATTAAGGAGAATGGCAAAGTTGATGATTCAGAAGATAAACTACATTATTGGAGGTCATAATGAGTAGGTAATTGGTGAGAGAGTTAAAAACTGTATGGGATACAGGTGAGATTCTGGTTTTTAAAAAAATATTTTACATATAATTTTACTGCAGGGAATGGGAGTTATTATTAGAAGAGGTTGAGATGCTTGTTTTGAGGTGTGATAAGTAGATATGGCATTTGAAAGTTAACAAGGAGCATTTAAGAAAAAGATTGGTGAAGGAATTATCATGTTTGAGGATAGGCTAGAGATCTTTAAGGATTGATCCGTCTCCCTGATTCATGAAATCTCTTGGTATCATCCTAGGGTATGTGCTAGGGAATGAATGCATAAGGGAATTGAAACCTTTTATATTTTGATGAATGGATCATTCAGAACTGGCTTCGTTTGGCTTGGAAAAGTAGTCATTGAAACAAGAGGAGGTGCAAGAATTGATTGCTTTTGAAATGAAGGTACGGAAAAGAAGGTAGAGTGGACAGAAAGAAAAACATAATAGAAAGTGCTATTTGTGGAGAGAAAGTGGACAGTAAGAATAAACCGAAAGGAAGCAGGATTAATGGATTCAGAGTGCTCCTTATCCAATGGCATTAGTCCACAGCACTTGTAAATTTGCATGCATGCACACTACATCTTGAAAAATAAACTTCACTTATATCGCACAAAATGTTAAAAAAGAGACTAAACAGTTTTCAATGGCATTGCTTTGGCTTTTACAAATAAGGAACATTAACAAGTTCCTTAAAATTTGGTTTTGACACATACTGTTCATATACCCAACAACAGTTCTATCTCACCCAATAGGAAACACTGAGGGCAATGAAAGGGATTCGCCTAAAGCAAAGTGAAAAACTAATAGGCATGAGACCTTACCTTGTTCCTGCAACAGATCCGTTCCCAGGCATTTATCCTCCTGAGGAATGTCAAAATGACAGTCTTCCTTAATATCCACTTCCTCATTTATGAATTATCTCCATCTTCCAAGGGGTCCTGAGGAATGTCGAAATGAAAGTCTTCCTTAACATCCACTTCCTTATTAAAGGATAATGAAACATCTCTATCTTCCAATGGGTCCTGAGTAATGTCAAAATGACAGTCTTCCTTAATATCCACTTCCTTATTAAAGGATAATGAAACATCTCTATCTTTCAATGGGTCCTGAAAGACAAACATTACAGATAAAGTGAGATCTCATTAAAGAGAGAGATGTGTTTTCATAGAACAATAATGACTAATGGAAGTATTAATATTCTCCTAACAAATTCTCCAAAAAGGAGAATAGGAATTGAATTGCCTAATGGTCAAAAAACATACAGAGGAATGAAAGCATAACAAACAACCAAGTGCAACCATCAAGATAAAAGAGGGTTTACAAGAAAATAAACAGGAAAGTTTTATTCCAAAGAAACTGAGAGTAATGCCGCAACAGTAACTTTTAACAGAGTCATCTGCTAATGTGCATTTCAATGCAACAATTACAGATTGTAGTGGCATCAGGATTACATCATGTATTAAAATAAGATTGAAAATGCTCAAGTCCATGGTATAGAATGATCCTAGGCAATCCAATATCTATCACCTGCCTACCACATCTCAATCTACCACTTATATTTCTTCTTAATCCCATTCAAAAAGAGAAGAAACATTCTGCCTTGATAACATTTAATTAAACCCTTTTCAATTCATTGGAAAAACATTTGGAATGGGGGTATGTCCTTGATGGACAGTGGTTCTAATAAATACACAAAATTAAATATCAGGGTGTCAAAAATATTAAATGAACTTCAATATAAACCAAGTAAGCATAGACCTAGCAACTGATGGAATACAATTGGTAGATGTACACAGAACTGACAGACTAGATTATTGATCAGGTCTCAATGCCTCTGAGCACTCATAATAGGAATAAATTGACATAATATACCATCACAAAGAAGACATAATAGGGTGGGTATTACAGCAGGGAAACCCTTTATAGTGACTGCAGAGAGATATGCAATACAGTGCAATGGAAGAGATGGTAATGAGGAGTGAGACTATGGTTTATGTGCAACTAATGCCTGGAGGGAGAAAGAAATTGAGTTCTGCAGGAGAGAGACAGCGGATTGTTAGCAACAAACTTGGCAATGACTAACCAAAACCAAAAAAGGCGTCTGAATGCAAGGAAAAGTTATTCCAGGTGACTCAGAAGATTATCAGTAAGATTACTTATTATATTCAAGAAAACATTTCCAAATCCATTCCGGAGAATAGGCAATGAAATATTCCCTCTGGCTCAAAGCTGTATTCGTTTTTGATATTGTTCAATTTAATGCATTAATTTTATAGAATACATTTCCGTTTTTTTTTAACTTTTTAAAACGAGGAAAGTTATCTCTTGTGACAAATTTTCCTAGAATATAAAATTTAGAAACTTTCATTTTGCCCCTTTCTAGGATTGGGTATCTTCGCACACTTATTAATAACTGGCATTGATCATGACCTTGGTGATGACAAAATTCTTTTCCCGCAGATTCGTTTTCGCAGAGGAATATAGTATTCGTTGTTGATATAGTTCAATTTAATAAATACAACTGACCTCTTCTCGATTGGTTATCAAGTCTTTCGTCGTAATATTGCACCCCTTTTTCATGCGATCATAGAAAACAGACGAACACTCGCCACATCGACTCTTAAATAGCCGGTATTCAGTCAGCAACTCCATGCAGAAAGAACACACGAACTAGGGATGAATTTCATCCTGCAAAACTTGATTAAATATTTCATAAACAGATATTCACCAAATAACGCACTAAATCTTCTGGTCTTAATATCACCATTATTTTACAAAAGAGTATACGCGATATACAAACGAACTTCTATCTCATATAAGATTTTTTACACACATAACATTCTAAGCAACGAACACAGACAACTAAACTTACTTTGAAATCTATTAAATCTTCTATAGTCTCTTGCAGCATGATTTGTAATTTACTATTCTCGCCGAAAACATTGATGAAGAGTCCATAACTGTTTAAACAAAATCTGCACACTTCAAATTCGGCTGTATCGCACAAAATGAAAGTTTAAGACTACTCGGAATAATTTACTTAACAATATTGCCCAAAACAATTCTGCAATTTGTCACAGTTTACTTGAAATAGAGCTAAAGTTTATTAAAACAGCCGAAAACTCAAGGTAAACAACTCAACAGCTGGACCCTTGCATTCCGTACTTCATCTGTCACACTCTTTTAAGAAGTTCTCTTTAAAATTCAATGTAATTGAGTGATATGGAAAAACGGATCTTAATCCGATCAGATATATGTCTGGGTATTTCAATGTAATCTAGTAATTAAGGCGAGGAAAAATAATTACGTTTTATATAATTTTATTAGTTAGTGAAGAATGACCGGCATTCTTTGGTATTATATACAAATCGAAAAAACTAAAAAGGTCTAATATGTTCCGATCATTCATTTGAAAGACCTGCATCACAAGATTCAGATACGTCTTGCTTATGATTGCTAAATGTAAGAATAACCCAGTATTTATGCAAGCGAAAGTTATTGTTCGTTGTATACTTATAGTGTATTAAAAATATTACAAGTTACCGACTTTTCTTTCTGTTCCTATCTGAAAAAACATCGAAGTAATTCTTCCAGCCTTAGGAACGGGAATTTGACGAACTGAATCTTTTTCTGACGATGTGAATCGATGTCATGTTAATATAATAAACATAGTTTGTTATGGTTAATCAGATAATTAAGATCTCAAAATAAGCTTAAGGTAATGTTAACTTTCAATTTTACGTGATACGTGTAATAATTCCCAAATATGTTCATGTTCTGACCAAGATTAAGGTCGACTCTTCTCGTATCAATGCTTTGATTTACAGGAAATACTTCGGAAATAAAATTAACACATGAAGAACGAAACGCAAGTGCCCAGCTGGGAAGATATTTTGTTTACTAAGGTTGTTTATATCAATTTTTAACACTAATTCAAGTAAATTGTGAACGATGTTAACATATATTTAGCGTTAGGTTCTTCAGAAAATACCTGTGACACTCCATCCTGCTCAAATCTATTTACAAAAACACCTATTCCGCCTTTAATTTACTCTCTTAATGGATGAGACGTGATTCACCGGGTGGGATTCGTCTACTTGTGTAATGTGAGGAATTGCGATCCTCTCCCTGAAAAGAGTCGGTCATTTTTATCGACCCTTTTGCTCTTGCACATGAACTGCTGTGTTGAAGAAAAAATAAGAAGGATGAAATGCCAAGCGCAAGTTGTCGAAGCATTTCTGATGTTGTATTGTGTGAATAGTCGAACTATTTCACGTAATATTTGACAGATGTTTATATATTTAACGTTATATTGTCCGGTCAATCATCCGACGTAATCTTAAACGTTCATAATGTGTGATAAAATTGATTTTGTGGTATGCAGATTGTGTTTAAACAGTGGTGGTGTTCTGATAAACATATTCGACAAGAATAATAAATCGGAATTTATGTTGCAAAACACTATAGAGGATTTGATAAATGTACAAGTGAGTGAATTGTATGTGTAATGTCTGTTCTAAAACATTATTTAAAGATCTTTGGTGTAAATTATTAGCAATTAGTTCATGGAATACGTAAGGTATTGGGGAAAACTATAGTGATTAGTAGACAAGAGTAGATTTCAGCATTATAATGTCAAAATATTGTTTTGATGTATTTTATCAGGTTGTGGAGGATGCAAATTATCCTTGGTTGGTTTGTTCGACCTGCATGAAGAAGCTTACGGAATTCCGGCTATTTAAGAATCGTTGTGCAGAATGTCTGTTTGTGTACTACAATCGTATCCAAAAGGGGTTCAATCCTGTAACGGACGGCTGGTTAACTAATCGACAAGAGGTCAGTTGCATCCATTAATTTGAAAGATGTAACAAAATCATATCTTGCCCCAAAAGAATATATTTTGTTGCATCTGTGTTGATTTATATGCTGTACAATTCATTCCCGTATCTCATAATGCCTGTGAGTGATAAGTTTGTTATCAATCACAGGCATTATCATTTGTGGCAAAAATGTGCACTATTTGAGTATGTAAGCTTTGAAAAGTAACTTTGTTTAAATTACTTTTCATTTCACCACTCCCAAACCGACATATGCAAAAGCATCCTATCTTTTATTTCAATCATCTTGCATCTTCAATGACCATGTTCCCGCACTGTTCATAACTGCGCTCCATGTCAAAGTAAATGCGATCATTTTTTTGAACATCCTTTCATTACACCCTGTCATATCTATGTATAAAATAATTCAAATCATTCAAGATCCATTCTTATTTGACATTTTCACACTACCGAACAGTGGGGTTGGGTTCGATTCCCTTATGCTTCGTAATGGAGTCCATGGTAGGTGATGAATTTACCATATTGTCATGAAGGACTTAGTATTGGGTGAATGCTACCATCACCTACCAAACAGACTAAGTTTGATTACTGTTTTTATTGTTTTTAAGGAGGTGAGTGATGTCCTGACCTGAAGACAATAAGAATCCTGGAGAGCATATGGTTGATGGTACATCAGACAAAGTGTGGGCTTCAAGTAGTACCGTGGAATCTGCTGTACATTCCGTGGGAACAGCATCAGTTGAGATGAAGAACCCATATTCACCAGTCCATGGAATGAATTTTATGGCCATTAATGATTGCAATGAAGTGAATATTGAGGTGAGTGAATTGAGCTGTTATCCATTGCAGTCATAACCAATTCTATTTCACAATTAATATTGTAGTGTCTTGAAAGTTTAAGTTTTTTTCTGAAGCATGGGGAAGAAGTGCAATAGGTTTCAATGGCTCTGTCCTTTCAAAAACCTACACTGAAATGGTGAACCATCATTTGATAATGTTTATGCCATTGAATGGATGGTAGATGCATGCAATTTAAGCACCTGAAGTCATAATCGTTATTTGTTTTGTGAAAAAATGAATTCCAAAATTATTTTCAAGCAAGAATTACATAATAAAGTTTGACCAAAAAGATTTTTAGAAATGGTTATCATATACAATTATTAAATCATATTGTTTATATGCTTTGAATTAGTTTTCTGGTGAGATCAAGAAAGAGATTGAAGACAAGACCATTGCCAGTGATGCTGTCAACAGCAGTGAGGTGGATGTCCAAGATGACATGATCATTGTCAAAGAAGAAATTGACACTACCAGTGAATGCTCTGTTCCTCTGAAAATTGATACTGGCTCATCAATGCAGGAAGGTGACAGTCATTGGTTGGACAATGAAGATTCAAGTCATTTGGTGAGTGCATCTATTCATTTCAGGAGCATAATTATCAATCTATACTTTAGATCCTATTGTCTTTTCCGATTCAAAGTGGTGTTATCATCGACAGATGTAATGAACATTTCAATTTTCTCAGACTGATTAGGCAAAGATCACGTAATATAAATTTTGTCTCACAGATCTTATGTATGGGGTTAAATTTATAACCATAATACCCTAGGTCAATAAGACGCAGGATGAGTCTGCTTTAAATGTTCTCCCATATATATATATAGGGTGTATTCCAAAAGTGATGCTATCATATTTCCCATGCCACTCTTATTGAATAGAGTGGATTTAAGTCACTGTTGGTAAGTAGGAGGGACTCTAAGCTATGCTTCAAACCAGTTACAGTGCTCTCCAAGTTGAGGAAACAGCAGGACATCAGTTATTGTGCGCCAACCAGCAATCTGTATTTACTGTAAATTTGCTGTAAATATCATGCTATTTACTTAATGGTATTAGTGTTTATAAACAAGACTACTGTTTTTTGCCATAAAGCATTATTGCAATGGTCTGCATATGCAATCTTATTCAAATGAAAATGGGAAAAGCATTGAATTACTGCTCATGATAGAGGTTATGTATTCAAATAGGTAAATGTAGAAGTGATTTGTCAGTTTTTTAAGATGAGATAAGATATGCCCAGGATTCTTTAGCACGTCAAAGTATTAGGATAGATAATGGCTATTATGTAGCATTACTTGTATTAGGTTTCTGTGAAAATTATGGCAGGATTTAATTTTCAGAACAGGAAATAGACAGCTTGTGCAAAGTAATGACTGTTCAGGTGTGCCAGAATTGTGGACATGCTGGGTGTTTGCTGGGATTACTTAGTTGCTCCTCCTCTTTATTCTTTCCAGTATATCTACATAAAAATCATATTATTTGTTCTTTCCCTGAAACACAAATTTATTATTTATAGCCAGGTATTTGATGCATTCAATGGGCATGATTGGGCTGGAAGGCCTTTGATGACAGGAGCACAGAGATATGCAGTATCTCTCAGTTCTTACCTGTCTGCTACTAGCAGGTTTTGAAAGGTTTTTAATCACCTTACCAGAGAAGTGGTAATCAAAAGATTGGTTGTGGGAAGCAAGATGATTAAGGATAGGATAGTTAAGGATCACAAGGGTTTTGGTAGAATAGTATTGGTTGTGATGAAGAAGGAAAGGGTGGTGTTTAATTGACTGACATACTGGGCAGGGCAGAAGTTACAGTAAAGGCTAAGTTCACAGATTTTTTAATTTTATGGTATTTGGACAAAGAAGTGATGATAAGGTGAGGGCTTTTCAGGCAGTTTGGTTCAACAAGACGAGTATATCGGGTTGAAGGTTTGAGAATTTTACTACTCAGCAGTATTTGAGGGTAACCACTTTTTCCGTGAGTGTAAAGTAGCTGGTCCATGTATTTTTATCTGAGGGGAAGTGTTCTTGTAGAAACAGAAGCCACAGACAGAGCGAGAAGAAGATGAAAGATTTTGTATATGAAGGGAGGCCACAGTTGAAATCAATTCATTGTTGATATTTTGTAAGATTCGTTCAGACTGAGTTAAAATTATTTTTCTAGGGGTGAATGTTGATAGCTTGGAAAGTTATATTAGAGTCAGATATAGATGAATTGAAAGATACTGGAAAAGATGAAGAAAAAGACATGACAGTGGGGTTTGAGTGTTTCTATGATGGGAGAACTTATGTTTAATTGTACCCATAAATAGATTGGCATATGTAGGCGCTATAGGCATGCACATTCACTGCATTTTACAAAGACCCTTCAAAACATGAGGTCTTGCAATATTTTGCTATGCTTAATGGTAATGGTGTTTCTCTGCAAGAGCTTCCCGGCACTCCTCTTACCCTTTCACAAAGGTCAAGTCACAGTACATAATATCAGAAGAGATTCCTTTTGTAGACCTGTGGGTGATTGAGTAAGTTTTGCAAGGGTTAAGGCATCTTCGCATACCCAAGCAAGTGAGTGATTGGTGGGCCACTGGTGCAGAGGGAAACCTCTCGTAAGCCTTAATAGAGTATGATTGCTTCAGATTACCAAGGATCAATGGTGCTTTTCATTTATTAGTTTATCCAAGCCAGAGAATTTGTAATTATTTTGTTTTTATTATTATATTACTTGTGACTTATGGGCCACTGGTACAGAGAGAACCTCTCGTAAGCCCTGATTGAGTGTGAGTGCTTGAGACAAGCAAGGATCAGTGCAATATAGTACATCTTAGCTAGAGGGGAGGTGATTATTTTTCATTTATTATAATTTTTAATTTTATTTCATTATATGTGATTAGTGAGCCCCTGATGCAGAGAGAACCTCTCGTAAGCCCTGATTGAGTGCGAGTACATTCAACAAGCAAGGATCAATGCTGCTTAATGCATTCATGCTATAGAGTTTGTAATTATTATTTTTTTATTTTTATATTACGTGTGACTGATGGGCCACTGATGCAGAGGGAACTTCTTGTAAGCCCTGATTGACTGTGGTTGCTTGGGAGTAGCAAGGATCAATGCTATATTGTCCAAGCTAGATACTACATGATTTATTTGCATTTGCAATTTAATTGTTCTTGTCATTTATGGTATCTAATTATTTCAATTATTTTTAATTTTTTTATTTTATTTCTTATTGATTTTATACTCAGTTATTTATTTAAATTTTTAATTTTAATAGATTTACTACTTATATCATCTCTATTTTCCCTCATCCATCCTCTTCACATTATATTTCGGAGGTTATTGGTTTTCTGAATTTTTGGTAGCATATAAAATAAGGTTTCTCAGGATTATGCAAGTCTATGATAATTCTTCAGAAGATGGGCAAAATTTGAGTACTATTTGGCAAGGTTAAATCATTATCAAAAAGTAAGAAGGAAAGATCCAAGAGAATTGAAAGAAATAATGTATGAAACTGTATGTTAAAGAACTTTGGCCAACATCGTTACACAGTAAGAGAACCTGGGTCAGATAAAGAATGCGAAGACAGAAAATATCCAAGACACTTGGGAAGAATATAGAAAGAACTGAATGGTTAAGAACTTAGGTAATCAAGTTTATACATTAAAAAGTAAGCATACAGTGAGGAAGATAGCTAAGGTCCAGGCATATCCGATGATGACATAGAAAGGGCTTTAAAGCAGATTAAGTTAAATAAGGTGTTAGGCATAGACAATGTTAGCAGAATTACCAAAAGGTTTTGGAAAATATGAGAGAAAGAGTATATAGACTGGTTAATAGTAGCTGTGAGGATGGAATCAAGCATGAAAAATTTATGTGATAAGTTTTAATTCCTTTCCAAATAAGGTAAAGTTCACATTCATATGTGAATGCTACGGAACAATAAGTGTGAAAAACTGTACATCTACAGTTGTCTTATTTGGATTATCAACAAAAGGATAAAATCGAGCAAATAATTACTCAGGGGATTTTTTTCATGAGCTATCAGCTAAAATATTTGTGTTGCAAACAAGTTAACAATTTTTTTATCTTCAAAAAAACGATGTTTAGCAAATATATTTTTCATGATATCCTGAAAATCTGTGATATTTTTTCATTTATCATGCAGGATCCTTCGGAAAATGCAGAAATAAATATAACCCCTGAAGAAGAAGTTGATATTAAGGATGATTGTGATGCTGATATTCCTCGGATGGAAGTAAGACTGGGAGGGGAGGTGTTGCAGGAACAAGGTAAGGAGAGCTAAGGACTTTGCTGACACTTCACTTTTTCTACATTCTGGTGTAATATAACCATTGGAGATTAACTCTTGCAGTACTACTAAGGTTTTTTGGAAAAACTGGGTTAATTTTTCAAAAATTGTTTTTAAAATAACAGAAAGGCCATTTAAAATGGTTTGATAATTTGCAAAAAATATGGTAATTATATCATGGTTTTTAGAATTTTTTATTAATATATTTAATATTATTTATTTAGTGACTCAGACTAGATCTTTTATTATTCTTGCTGTATTTTAAGCCTTTTTTTTGGTTTAAATTGAATATTCTTATTTTAGATTTTATCAGTTAAGAATGATATCTTAAAAAACCCAAAACAACCACTTCCCCATTTCAATATCTGGTTTTCACCTTTCACCAAAGCATTTTTGAGAAATAATAAGCTTTTTAAAAAATTAACATGCATAATTTCATTATGTATTTGTAATGTCTGCACAATGGATTTAATGGAACATTAAGATGGGAGTAAGACTCTCCATCTTGGGATGTCCTCACATAGATTGTTTTTCTGATAACTGTTTTGCCTGTGTTTCAATGAGCATCTTAAAGGCTAAGTAACCTGTTCTGGTTTACTTAAATCTGGATTTGCTTGTTGAAACACAGGCAAAACTGTTGTCAGAAAAATAACCTGCATGGTGATATCCTGAGAATTAGAAGTCTTTCATCTGAATGCCACAAAAATCTATGATCCTAAGATGTGAGTTAGTTTCGTGCCTTCTAGTTCTACCCTAAGGTCCTCATGGGATATTTTGGTATGGCAAAATGGACAATTTGCTTGGTAACTTGATTAAATTTTGCCGAAAGTTGATATTTTTTATTTTAGCCAATAAAAGTATATACAAGTCATTCAATGAAATCAAATCAAAAGTAAGGAAAATTGATTTTTTGAAATAATTTTATTTAAGAAGGTTATCACACAGCACTGCCTCATCATTGATCTTGTCAATAAGTTATCAAGATAAGCTAAGACATATACAGGATACCTTTAATGCTGCAAAAGTTTGTTGTAAAAATTTGATTGATTACTTTTTCATGAAATTAAAAATAATTTTAATTAAATATCTTCTGAAAAATGCATATAGAGTTAATTATAATTTATCATAATAAGAAGCAAAAATAATTTGCCACTAAGTAATTCATTATATTTTAGCTAAGAAAGATGTACACTTTATATTCCCAACGCAATCAATGAATAGTTGAAATCATCTGGAAACCCCAAGATATGTACGAAAATTCTTCTTGATCTTATTTGAAGTCCTTGTATAAAAGATAATGGTTTTGGTATCAGGGTAACACTAAGTAAACCCATGCGGAACATTTATGTGAGACAATTATAAACCCTTTTATTAGCCAGTTTCTTTTATAGGTTTGCAATAAATATATATTTATATTTGCAATAAAAAAACTCAGTTCATTTTACTTCAAGGCTATGCAATATTCCTTTTCTTTGGCTCAGTAATATCAGTTTAAATCTAATCAATAAAATATTACCAAGCAAATTAACCTAGTTTTTATTTCTCATTTATTGGGCAGATATTGAAGATGTTGAGAGTGACTTTTAGTACAAACTTAATGTACTTACAAAGGATAAGGTGCTCATTGATTACGCATGATGGGTGAAATAAGCAATTGACGTAACAATAGAAAGGGTAAAATTTTGCAGATAAACAAAGGAGGACCTGAAGTTAACAGAAATTGGGATGCAGTATTCAATCAGAGCTCTTTCAGTGAAACATTTTTTTCGTTTTGGCAAAAAACATGATGGTAGACTATGCAGAGTAAAACACTGCAGTATAATTTTATTTCCCATAGGGTGAATTGGCCTTGGAAGCATTTTTAATGCTCAAGACTTGTCATGCAAAACTCTTTTAAGGAAACCCAGAGTCTATGAGTGATTTATACTTTTGAGAACCAATTAAATGGAAGACCAAACCCATTCAGGCTACCCTTCAACATCAGCAGCTGATGAAAATATCGACAAAATCAATGCACTCTTTGGTGAAGATCATCACAGAACTGAACTTGCGTTACTTTTTGGAGCACTTTTCTGAAGATTTGCATGTAAAAAAAAGATTTGCATACCTTATTACAGCAAAATCGGGCTCTTTTGAAAAATTTGCAAAAAACTTTTTGAAAAATAATGGCATGACATCAATTCTCCACTCCCACTGCCCTGAAAAAAGCACATTGACACTGATGAAGGTAAAACAAAATGTGCTAGAAGGCATAATTCTGGTCAGCATTAGGTATTGACAAATATTTTATTCTTTGGATTTCAGCCCAGCTGAAGTTGCTAACATACATACATAGACAGATGACTTTCTACAGGAAAACTCTGCACATTTGTTTGTATAAATTAATGTACATATAAATGTGAACACACATACCTATAATAATTTATTTGCATTAATATGTTTATCCAAACTGGTTTAATCAATTTTTATTATTGCAGGAATTTATTATTAAATGAATATCCACTTCACCTTATCCTTCAAATCTTTCAGATGATTACCAAAAACAAGATAATGCAGGAGAAAATGCTTCAGCCACTGAACTGAACGTCTATGAAATTTGCAACAAGGTATTTGAAAAAAGGGACCTTCTTAAAGATCATGTAAGGCATGTGCACCTTAACAAGGTGATGCCATTCAGATGTGATGTTTGTTTTGAGGTATTTAAGGAAAGAAATGACCTTGAAAGTCATATGAAATTGGTGCATGCTCTTAAGAAAAAGCACCAATGTGAATTTTGCTCAAAGAACTTTCTAAATTTAAGTAAACTCAAAAGGCACATGTCAACACATACTGCAGAAAGGCCATTTCAATGTGCATTATGTTTAAAAGGTTTTGCTAAAAATATAAATTTACAGACACACATGTTGACACACACTGGAGAAAGGCCACACAGGTGTGAAATGTGTAGCAAAGGATTTGCTCTTAATAATAGCTTAAAGAGGCACATGTTGACACATACTGATGGAAAGAGGTACAAATGTGATGTGTGTTTAAAAGCATTTGCTTATAAAAGTCTTCTAAAGGATCATATATTAACACACACTGGTAAAAAGCCACACAAATGCAACATCTGTTCAAAAGCATTCAGTCGGGGAAGTCATCTGAAGTCACACATGATTACACACACCGGTGAAACACCACACAAGTGTCATATTTGTTCTAAACCATTTGCAGCAAAAGGTTCTTTAATAGGCCATATGCTGACACACACTGGTGAAAAGCTGCACAAGTGTGACATTTGTTCAAAGGCATTTGCTAAAAGAAGTCATGTAAAGTTACACATAATGACACACACTGGCGAAAGGCCACACAAGTGTCACATCTGTTCAAAACCTTATACCCAGAGTGGTGAACTAAAGTGCCACATTATGACACACACTGGTGAAAAGCCCCACAAGTGTGTCATTTGTTTGAAAGCTTTTGCTATGAGTAATCATCTTAAGAGACACATGAAGACACACACTGGTGAAAGGCCTCACAATTGTGACATTTGTTCAAAAGCATTTGCTATGAAAAGTCATCTAAAGTCACACATAATGATACACACCGGTGAAAGGCCTCACAAGTGCAAAGTCTATTCAAAAGAATTCATTCAGCGTTGTCATCTAATCTCACACATGATGACACACTCTGCAAAATGATCAAAAAAATGTAAGATCCTAGAGCTTATTACACTCTATAGAAGTGATTGTAAAACTTAAATTACTACATTGTAACAAAGTGATATTATTATCCTGTTTTATGTAATTTCTTCAATTTAAAAATAATTGAGAAAGTGACAAATCTCAGCAAAATTATGTATATCATGATTACATTAATCTAAAGAGAAACAGTTTCACCCTACAGGAATTAGAAATTCATTTTTTTTAAATAATAATCTTCTATTTCATCATTAACTCCAGCAATGATACCCTTAATATTTGGATTTCCTTAACATGAATCAGCTATAAGGCTACCGTGGCCATGTGTAAATTTTATCAAACATTTGTCCATCAATCATACCATGATTGTCATTAATAAGTTCATTTCTGTGCAATCTATTATGTTCAGTTTGTATTAAAAGGCAAAATACTTGTCTAATGCCTTTTTGCCTGGAAATTTACCTGCTTTCAATTTCCTTGAGGAATAAGATGATGAGATGAAGATATCGCAAAGTTGGTTGTGCTAGAGAAAAATACAAACTCTTATCTTCACAGGGCATTTTGAATGTATTTGTTTTCTCTTTGGCTTGTCAGTAAGTTTTCAAAGCCTAAGGTAGGCAGGGTTTAGATGTCTAGAATGTAACTGAAGAAAAACTATGCAAATGTTTGGCAGTTTGTTGATGAGTGTTTATTGATGGAGAAAGAATTTTTGCATGATGCCTATAAAAGTAAGATGAAACACGGTATCTGTCTTCAATCACACAGCATTTTGTTTGTAAGAAGTAAAGGTATATTTACATAGGTGCCTATATGTAAATACTGGAATGCTGTGAAGGTATTTCCTGGTTCTTGGTAAATGATTCTGGGGATTGCATTGCTGACATCATCTTTGGAAAAGTTGACTGGGATGTTATGAGTTTGGAGTATTTGATTATACACAAAGATAGTGATTAGAACCATGTAACCTTCTGCTGAAGTTTCATTCACGATAATGGGGCATTGAGCTACTTCACTTGCAACACCTGATAGCCAGAAATAGGGAGGCTATGATAAAATTTCACCTATCTAGACATTTTGAGCTAGATAAGCTCATGTTTCACCGGGAATTTCTGATGCTTAGTGAAGAAAAATGGCTTAGTAGAGAGAATGTTGTTGAAGGTGTTCTTTATAAGACTTGGAATAAATGGGTTTGGATATAAATTCCCTTTGAAAAACAAAAAGCGTTTGACTTTGGTATCTTTGATGCTGAATCACAGGCTCCTAAAACCTGCTTTATCTGCTGTTTCAATGCATTTTCTGGTGCACCAACATCTCATTCATGGTGTTAAATTGTGGCACAATATAGATTGGCTTCCTCATGAATCAGTTGAAATATTCCAAAAAAAATGTTTTAAAATTAGCTGGCATCTATCTTTAGTCACACTACATTTAGTTTGAAAGAACTTCAGGTATAACTACATAAGTTCTATTGTATGTCAAGAATAGAATACCACAATTGCATTCACTCTTTTTCTGTACAACTCTGAGGATTGTATTGCTGACTTCATCTTAAAGAAAGTGGGTTGGGATGTTGGAAGTGAAGTATCAGGCTCTGCACAAAAATAGGTATTGGAGTGCTTTTATCATTTGTGGAAGCAGCCTTTTGGATAAAGTGGCATTGAAGTAATTCATTCATTAGCACCATCTGTTGATGGAAAAAAGGCAAATTGGGGGGACTACCTAGAAGGTTCACTTATCTAGACATTTGGAACTTTGTGTTCCGGATGGGACTCTGCCAAACTAGATGTTTCTACTTGGGTATCTTTAGCACTAAAACTCTGGATTTCATGGAAGGCTTTGATGGATATTTTGTTTCTTGCCTGTAGTATGAGGAGCCTTTTCTCATTAATTCTAATAATGCATAGCAAAAAATGGGTCAGTTTCCTCTTGAATTCGTTGAAACATTGAAAAAATTTGTTTATACATTTGCTGGTAAATGGCTTTCTGCAAATGCAGGATTCACCTTGCCCAGATATTTCCTATCCCTAATCCCTTGTAGAAGTAATTTTGCTCCTTATTCGTATAATAAACTCATGACCATTCGATGTTTAATGTGTTGCTTTACTTTATGGTCCTCCTTCAGGTGGATCATTTCCTAGGGATATAAGATCATGTTTTAATTAAGCTTCCTAGTTTTAATGGTTGATATTGAAGGACTAGAGTCCGTATACATTTAGTTGACTTTGGATTAATTTCCTCTGAGAATAATGCATCCATAATGAAGAATTTTGAGGCTGCAAGAAATTCAAGTAAAGTCATTTTAACAGAAGCAATATAAGGAGCCACCTGCATTGGCTCCAGCCCTGCAGACACAATTTGAGTCCTTATCTCAAGAGCCGTACCAGGTGGATCACCCCACCAGAGGAGAGCAATGAGGATCTCACCCAGTGCTATCAAGTTAAGGATGGCAGGAATTCATCTAAGCTGGCCCGGCATGACCTCCATGAGTTCCATGTAATGGAAGCCATTGTGGCCATTAAATGATGCTCCTTGGCCTGGTAAAACATATAGTATACAACAGAAGCTGGGTACATGCTATTGTCCTGGCACATGGCTGGGAAAGAGCCTTGCAATTGCAAGAAACAATGGGTAGCACCCTGTTGCACCTGCCTTCAAATACTATCCAGCCACAACCCACCATTATAGTACAAGCTCCACCACAACAACTATACCAGCCAGCAAGACAGCCCAGCAAACAAGCAGGAGCCAAGAATGCCTATACTCAGTGATCCAGGCAGTTTTAAAACTAAGCCCTGCCCTGCCAAATGCCTGTGCCTACGCAATCACACCCTGTGGCACCAAGTAATCTGGACAAGATGGCTAATGAACCTGGGGTCCTTGTTGAGTTCCTCAAATTTCAAAGCCCCCAGATCCCAAGGAGTGGGAGGCAGACTCCTTGTCTTCAGGAGAGTCAATGGTAAATAAAAGTGAGAAACAGGAAATAGTGACAAGTGAATCATACAGTTGGAGATATTAGACTTGATATGGACCCATACCAAGAGATGAGTGTAAAGCAATTGCCACTGAAACTCATTATAGATGAAATGCATGACAATGACAAAGGCCATATTTTTAACTCGGAGCCAGATGAGGAACAGGAGCCAATGGAGCAGCCACTGTCACCAGAACCAGAAGAAGAAGGAGGCTCTTCTTCCTTAGCATAGGCAGATATCCATATACGAGGGTCATCCGGAAAGTAGTACCCGTTCGTGAAATAAAGACACAAAAGTAAATATTAACAAACATAAAAAATTTTATTTGAAAGAGGATACTTTAAACTACTTCTCAACATAATCTCCAAGCAAATTAAGGCATTTGTCATAACGTGTGACAAGTTTCTGTATTCCTGCTGCATAGTCCTTTGCCGCCAGCTCATTGAGATACAGGGTCACTCCTTCTTTAAGTTCTTCATCGCTGTCAAATCTTTTTCCTGCCAAAAAGTCTTTAAGCTTTGTAAAGAGATGAAAATCTGAAGGGGCCAAGTCCGGGCTATACGGTGGATGGTCGAAAGTCGTCACCAGTAATTATGCGAGTCAAGAAAGAGTCTCCTTCATCAGAATAACGTCCCAAAAACGTCAGTGCTGCAGCCATACGCTTGGTTTTGTGCTCATCTGTAAGCTTGCGAGGGACCCATCTTGCACAAATTTTTGCATAATGCAGATGGTGTTTAACAATTGCATGAACAATTGTTCGAGAAACATTGGGAAAATGCTCACAGATGTCATCAATTGTGACGCGCCGATCGTTCCTCACGAATTCGTCAACTGAGCTCACCAGTTGGTCTGTAATGACAGACGGTCTCCCCGAACGCTCATCGTCGTGTATGTTCCCCCTCCCCATGTTGAAGTTGCGACACCACCGCCGAACAGACGACTCGTCCATTAAATTGTCTTCATACACCTCCTTTAATTGGCGATGAATATCACATGGGCGAACGTTTCTTGCATTGAGGAATTTAATCACTGCCCTCACTTCACAACTGGCGGCGTTCTCAATTTTTTTAAACATTGTAAACAATCACAGAAACAACACAGGCAATGCTAGCGTCACGCAACTTGGCTCAGAGAAGGCAGACAAGCCACTGAAGCTATCTGACCTCGTCCAGCGGCTACTCGCGTCGTCAGCACTTCATGCGGCACGAACGGGTACTACTTTCCGGATGACCCTCGTAGATTTGCATCCCCCAGTTAGACCATTGGTTGGAATGCCATCATACTAATAACAGAAAGGAGCACCATTTATCTTCCTGCCCACGTGGTCGACACCGGTGATCAATGCATGTATGACAATGCTGGTAAACAGTGGGATGCTGACAGTGGAAAAGACAAAGTGCACCTTTCCCTTTGTAGCAATCTTAAAAGCGGGAGGTGGCAAGAGGATCATTCAAGACCTGTCACCAACCATCAAGTATATCCAAACTCCGAAGTTCACCCTCCACTCAGCCGCACAGAATCTAGAAGCAATTCCCATCAATATCCAAAGATGCCTTTTGGTGGATACCCAGCAGCACCGCCATTTTTATGGGGCTCATCACCAGGGAATCCATTACATTTGGATGAGACTCCCAATGGGTCTTACATTTGCACCCGCCATTATGCAATGGAAGGTGCAGGCAATTAGAAGTGAACTGTATGAGAAACTCCAGGTAGTCATGATAGCATATCTAGATGATTGGCTAATCCTGTTGCGTAGTGACCAAACAACATTGGTGAAACAAATACTTCAGTTCATAAAGTGGACCAGGAAATATTGCTCGATCTTGAAAAGAGCTCGTTAATGCCATCTGTGAGAATAAAATATCAGGAGGTTCATATAGACACTACTTTAATGTTGCTTGGCTTGACAAAGTACGTGTTAAAGTGGATCGGATACATTATTGATGTGGTCCAGAGAATCTAACAAAAGGATATATATTCAAAGCAGTGGCATATATTGCCTGGATAACCTACAGTTTGAAACTTACCATATTCTTAGTCCATGACACGGCAAGGGGTGACATCACGTGGCTGGAATGCCTATGGGATGACAATTAATGGCAGGGATCCAGAGTGTATTCCATTTATAAGTACATTTTAGATGTGTTCAGTGATGCCACCCCATTCGAGGTGGCATGGGTGATCCCGATGTTTTAAACTACTGAAATATGGGCCATAGAGCATGAGAGACCAATTATAAAGACAGAGACATTATTGGCCTTATTTGCAGCCCATAATAAAATCAGCATTGTGGACCCCGATACAAATGTAATAATTTATTGTGATAATCAAGCTGTAACTGCATCCCTGACTAGGGGAAAAGGTTGTTTTATTTAAGTGTCATGATATCTTATATCTATTTATGAGCTTAATAAAAGAATGGTCACAGAAAATGACCTTGAGGTACATTCCCTTGGTATATAATCCAGGCGATTATCCTTCTTGGACTATCCTGCCACCCTATGCTCACGTTGCCTCAGATTAGGGAGTCAGGTGAATATATAGGTGGGACAAGGCCTGAGTTAGTCGGTTGGTCAATAAGGGTCAGAGAGGAAGAGTGCCTTCAGATCATGTCCACTCATGTATACCTCTGGTCAACCTCTGCCATTCACCTGCCCTGTCTTATCCTTAAAAGGTACCAGAGGTCTCCCTTGAAAACTATTTTGGGAATGAGGAGAAAATTAGACTCTCTTCCCTTTTAAATACCTTGCTAATAGGTGAATTTCACATAATTCAGGGTATGGCTTAATATTTGGTTAACTCTCATTTACTATAAAATCAACCTTTCCTGTTGGTAGTTTATAAGGCGCAGAGTTTTATCCTCAGCCAAAACAACAAAGGTTTGGAAGGGCCAGGAGGGGACATGGTTTATTTTGCTTCGTGCAAAATATGGATGTTGAGTAGTGCCATGGCATTTATTAATCATATGCATCAAATAACAGCATTTGAGACAAATGACAGTTATACAGTAGCTGCATGAAGAAATTATATGGTCACTAATAATGACAACAAAGTGAAGATTTATTTGAAAGAATACAACAATTATGTATTGCAGTCTTAACAAATATTATTTCCCAAAGTTAATTATTTAAGTCTCTGATATTAATTAGGTTTTCTACTGCTGCTCATTTTTCAATTAGCTCAAAAGGTTTGTCGATGTGATACTCTTTTTTTGAAATTTTTATCATCTGCCATTTTTAAATTACCATTGATGTCTGCCATCTTTATATTGACTTAGTTTTCTGGTTAGATTGAAAAAAGATTACTGATGATGCAACTGCCAATGATGCTGAAGAGAGTAAGGCTGTGAATGTCCCGAATGATGTGATCCTTGTCAATGTGGAGGTTGACACTTTTCGCAGTTGCTCTGCTGCTCCAGAAAAGGATGTAGAATTGCCAATCATATCAATGCAAAATGACAGGTCCAGCAATGATAAAGCAGAGAATTTGGTGAGTGTTTATATTCATGTTGCTTGCATAGATAGCAATCTGTGCTTTGAAATCAGTATTGTTCACAGTTGAATCACTATTTGAATTTTAATTATTTTCCCTCTTAATATGTATTTTCACTTTCTATTTTTTTATCCCATCACCTTACTTGAGTTATTGTCACCATTGATGACTACAGTTTATGTACCTCTGTTTGCAGCAGTGGTTAAGAGAATGTAAAGAATTCTATCAGTCATTATAACTATGGAAGTATGAAAACATCTTTGCAGCTGTAATGCTTTTCTGTGATCTTGCAGAACCCTTTAAATAATGGAGAATTCTGTTTGTCTTTAAATTAAGAATTATAAATTAAGGCTTAGTGTGTAATTAAGATTCCTTGGGATGAAGGATGCCTGGGAAAAGAATTAGTTGCTGAAACAAGATAAGATGGTCTCACCACTGTTATGGGTACACTTTTTTATCAGGAACAGCCTTTTGACCTCCCTCAGTGTTTCCTTTTTAGTTATTATGAACCATCAGTTGAGATTTACCAAGTATATGTAATACAAAATGCAAATAACTTTTTTCAGTTGGAAATTTATAAATGCCATTTCATTATCTTTGGCTAACATTTTATTCACTTTTTTGAGAGTTAATTATGGTATAAAGGCAGTTTCTTTGTTAGAGTTTAGTCTGCAAACCATAACATTTTGTTGGTGCTTTGGGCTGAAACCATCGGATTGACCTGAACTCTGACTTTACCATTTCTTCCTCCTTAAAATGTTTTGCAGCGTTTCCTTCTCCATCTACCAATTGCAAATACTCGTTTGTTTTCCTTTCTGTCCACTTTACCTTCTCAAAACCCACATTTCAAAAGTATTTCAATGATTATGTTTCTGAGTGACATGAAATCAAAGCTGAATGATCCAGTCACTAAAATTATTAAAGGCTTGTTATGTCATGAGGTTCACTGCCTGAAGTGCCAGCAATGCCCTGCTATCTATATTGTACAATACACCACGACCCTTAATATTAGAATCAATAATTACATCTTGACTCACTCTAGCATTTTTCTCATTGGGATACTTTCAATCCCAAAAAAAGCTCCAGAACACTCTAATTCCTTTGATGAATGCTATAAAAAACCATAAACACAGTAATCAACCCTAAGGTCGGTTTAGCAGGTGACGAGGTTTAGAGATCACACAGTACTAAGCCCTATACAGCATGTGAAGATTCACACATCAGGATAGGGAGGCCAGTTGCTTCCCCTTTGCAAATTATGGTTTCCTCGGAAGACCTGGTACCCAAACATACATTTTAGCTTGAGTGGAGCTGCAGGTGCCCAGAGTGTCTTGCCTGGAAATCGAACCTGGGACCCTCTGGTTAGTAGTCCAATGCTCTACCCATTGGACTTTCACGATCCACAATAAATACTATAATATCTCCATTTTAATATCCCTCTCATCCTTAGACCCTAAATTTAAACTTAAAATAACAGAGGTGACTCCTTGATTCTTCAAATACCCAGGTGTTAATGTTAGTTATTAATTATCTCAATCATAACTGCTGTTCAACTTCTATTTGCAGAATGAATTAATGGAACTTTGGAAGGCACATGTGTATATCTGTAAATAGATATTAAGTAAATACCTATTCATGAGCATATGTCCACCATTGAGCATTCAATTCCTTCTGGGACATATTAACTTGGGAGAAGACTTATGGAAGACATTAGAATGCAGATAATTGACTGATACCTGGGCTCATGTCTGTTTGAATAACTCTACCATATCTACAGGTGAAATCATTAAATTAATGTTAAAAATGTATTCATTTGTTATGATTTACCTGTCATTTTCAATGAAAACTTCTCTTAAATTTTGTGTAACACTGTATTATTATTTTACATAAGCACCAACTCTAATTATGGATATCCATTGAATAAATATTTAATAGAAAATAAGTCCATTTTTATTAATATATTCTAGGAGAAGTCCTGTTACATTGATTTGAGAGGAAAAGTGTATTAAACTGTACTGTTTCCTTCTATAGCAAGTGTTTTCAACTTGCTTCCAAAGTTGTAGCAGATGTGTCATTAAGCTTGTTTTTAGAGAGGAACTGTTGGAACCTAAATGATCAGTAAGAGAAATGTGTCATTTGAGTTTGATTTCATTTTAGATTATTTTAAATATTCTTATCTCAGTATCTTTGTTTTCTTCGATAAATGTATTTCTTTGAAAGTGGGAAATGTCGTTCCTTTTCCTTTTTCCTGTTTTTAGATGGCATCCTCAATCATTTATTAGAAATGAAGGGTAAAATTGCATGACCACTGGAAGAAAACGGTAGAATATTGACAGAAATTGGAGACTTTTAACAGTGCCCTTGACACAATACAGCTTTGCAAGCCCAAGTGGAGGACCTGGAGGCTCAACTCCAGAGGAAGTTGGCCACAGAAAGGAAACTACAAGATATAGTGAAGTATTTGTCTCAGAATTAGGAAAGGGAATGCCATCAGAATGAGTAGCTTGTCCTGGAGAACAAAGTGTTGAAGTGGAAGGTTAATGAGAGCAGTAAGCTAATGGCATCCTACTCTGGGCAGTTGGACATGTCATCTCCTATGACTGGCTCTATGATGCCATCCTCCAGTCCCAGCAGTGATCCTTATGGTATTTCCCCCACGTTAATTGTGCTTGGAAGCGCTGATTAACCACCCAACTTCATGTTTCTAAGGTTTTCACCTCAATTATCACCAAACTCCTCATTTTCTGACATGAGGATGGTGAAGAAGAGGAGGACACAAAGGTGAGGAGAGGTAAGGAAGGCAAAGATGATGACGATGACAGCAAACTGAGCATCAAACTGACACCCATCACTCCAAAGGTCCATACCCTGGTGGAGAAGAATGGGTCTATTTTGTGGCTTGTAAGGAAGGAATAGGTCATTCCTGCCTTCAGCCTCTCATTGTAAATACAGGCTGAGGCCATCCAACTTTCCCTGCACTCCACCTACCCCCTCAACCTCCTCCCAGAACTGACTTCCCTAGCCAACTCTTCCTCCTCTACCTACCCACATCTTCCAACCCCAGCAGCAGCATGTTTGACAAAGGGATCTTAACTTTATCCCTGACAGAAGCCACCCCAAGATGGGCCTCCAACACCGTCCTCCTTGCCAAGAAGACTCGACCCAAGAGGGGTAAGCTGGTTGGTCATGGGATAGTCTACACCTTGACCCATTTCACCGGACACTGCCACCTGGTGACCATGTCAGGGGGGTCGCATCACTACTTCCATAAGCACCAGTTGAGGTCCATGCCTTGCCCATCCAACTAATCCATCTGCTCTGCCAGGTACACCCTCCGTGTCCACATACTGAGTTGCTTGATGCGGAAGAGGCCTCTGCTTCAGCTGGTGCCTATCTGGCCAAGCTTAAGGCTTGGAGGGGTACCAGGGTGCCAGTTCTCCCCAAGGTGCCTGCCCAGGAGGAAGTGCCCCAGCCAAGTAAGGTGGCTTACAGGGGTCAAGTGGGACAGATGGAGGAAGGTCAGGATAGGGACATGGGCTGCTTTCACCTCTCTGAGGAGGATCCGGTGGCCCTGCTGTCAAAAGCACCCATGCGCTCAGAGAACAGGAGCTATTTGCCCTTCTATGAGTTCAGTGATGACTTTTCCGACCAATTGCCTTCCACTGCCAGTTCCAGATGAACAGAATGAGCCTCAACTGCTATAGCATGGAGACCTTGCTGGAGATACTGAAAAAGACCCCAGGGTCACCGCTCCCAATCAGCAAGGGCCCATCCAAGGGTGGGCCAGGGAAGCGTTTCCTTCTCCATCTACCAATTGCAAATACTCGTTTGTTTTCCTTTCTGTCCACTTTACCTTCTCAAAACCCACATTTCAAAAGTATTTCAATGATTATGTTTCTGAGTGACATGAAATCAAAGCTGAATGATCCAGTCACTAAAATTATTAAAGGCTTGTTATGTCATGAGGTTCACTGCCTGAAGTGCCAGCAATGCCCTGCTATCTATATTGTACAATACACCACGACCCTTAATATTAGAATCAATAATTACATCTTGACTCACTCTAGCATTTTTCTCATTGGGATACTTTCAATCCCAAAAAAAGCTCCAGAACACTCTAATTCCTTTGATGAATGCTATAAAAAACCATGAACACAGTAATCAACCCTAAGGTCGGTTTAGCAGGTGACGAGGTTTAGAGATCACACAGTACTAAGCCCTATACAGCATGTGAAGATTCACACATCAGGATAGGGAGGCCAGTTGCTTCCCCTTTGCAAATTATGGTTTCCTCGGAAGACCTGGTACCCAAACATACATTTTAGCTTGAGTGGAGCTGCAGGTGCCCAGAGTGTCTTGCCTGGAAATCGAACCTGGGACCCTCTGGTTAGTAGTCCAATGCTCTACCCATTGGACTTTCACGATCCACAATAAATATTATAATATCTCCATTTTAATATCCCTCTCATCCTTAGACACTAAATTTAAACTTAAAATAACAGAGGTGACTCCTTGATTCTTCAAATACCCAGGTGTTAATGTTAGTTATTAATTATCTCAATCATAACTGCTGTTCAACTTCTATTTGCAGAATGAATTAATGGAACTTTGGAAGGCACATGTGTATATCTGTAAATAGATATTAAGTAAATACCTATTCATGAGCATATGTCCACCATTGAGCATTCAATTCCTTCTGGGACATATTAACTTGGGAGAAGACTTATGGAAGACATTAGAATGCAGATAATTGACTGATACCTGGGCTCATGTCTGTTTGAATAACTCTACCATATCTACAGGTGAAATCATTAAATTAATGTTAAAAATGTATTCATTTGTTATGATTTACCTGTCATTTTCAATGAAAACTTCTCTTAAATTTTGTGTAACACTGTATTATTATTTTACATAAGCACCAACTCTAATTATGGATATCCATTGAATAAATATTTAATAGAAAATAAGTCCATTTTTATTAATATATTCTAGGAGAAGTCCTGTTACATTGATTTGAGAGGAAAAGTGTATTAAACTGTACTGTTTCCTTCTATAGCAAGTGTTTTCAACTTGCTTCCAAAGTTGTAGCAGATGTGTCATTAAGCTTGTTTTTAGAGAGGAACTGTTGGAACCTAAATGATCAGTAAGAGAAATGTGTCATTTGAGTTTGATTTCATTTTAGATTATTTTAAATATTCTTATCTCAGTATCTTTGTTTTCTTCGATAAATGTATTTCTTTGAAAGTGGGAAATGTCGTTCCTTTTCCTTTTTCCTGTTTTTAGATGGCATCCTCAATCATTTATTAGAAATGAAGGGTAAAATTGCATGACCACTGGAAGAAAACGGTAGAATATTGACAGAAATTGGAGACTTTTAACAGTGCCCTTGACACAATACAGCTTTGCAAGCCCAAGTGGAGGACCTGGAGGCTCAACTCCAGAGGAAGTTGGCCACAGAAAGGAAACTACAAGATATAGTGAAGTATTTGTCTCAGAATTAGGAAAGGGAATGCCATCAGAATGAGTAGCTTGTCCTGGAGAACAAAGTGTTGAAGTGGAAGGTTAATGAGAGCAGTAAGCTAATGGCATCCTACTCTGGGCAGTTGGACATGTCATCTCCTATGACTGGCTCTATGATGCCATCCTCCAGTCCCAGCAGTGATCCTTATGGTATTTCCCCCACGTTAATTGTGCTTGGAAGCGCTGATTAACCACCCAACTTCATGTTTCTAAGGTTTTCACCTCAATTATCACCAAACTCCTCATTTTCTGACATGAGGATGGTGAAGAAGAGGAGGACACAAAGGTGAGGAGAGGTAAGGAAGGCAAAGATGATGACGATGACAGCAAACTGAGCATCAAACTGACACCCATCACTCCAAAGGTCCATACCCTGGTGGAGAAGAATGGGTCTATTTTGTGGCTTGTAAGGAAGGAATAGGTCATTCCTGCCTTCAGCCTCTCATTGTAAATACAGGCTGAGGCCATCCAACTTTCCCTGCACTCCACCTACCCCCTCAACCTCCTCCCAGAACTGACTTCCCTAGCCAACTCTTCCTCCTCTACCTACCCACATCTTCCAACCCCAGCAGCAGCATGTTTGACAAAGGGATCTTAACTTTATCCCTGACAGAAGCCACCCCAAGATGGGCCTCCAACACCGTCCTCCTTGCCAAGAAGACTCGACCCAAGAGGGGTAAGCTGGTTGGTCATGGGATAGTCTACACCTTGACCCATTTCACCGGACACTGCCACCTGGTGACCATGTCAGGGGGGTCGCATCACTACTTCCATAAGCACCAGTTGAGGTCCATGCCTTGCCCATCCAACTAATCCATCTGCTCTGCCAGGTACACCCTCCGTGTCCACATACTGAGTTGCTTGATGCGGAAGAGGCCTCTGCTTCAGCTGGTGCCTATCTGGCCAAGCTTAAGGCTTGGAGGGGTACCAGGGTGCCAGTTCTCCCCAAGGTGCCTGCCCAGGAGGAAGTGCCCCAGCCAAGTAAGGTGGCTTACAGGGGTCAAGTGGGACAGATGGAGGAAGGTCAGGATAGGGACATGGGCTGCTTTCACCTCTCTGAGGAGGATCCGGTGGCCCTGCTGTCAAAAGCACCCATGCGCTCAGAGAACAGGAGCTATTTGCCCTTCTATGAGTTCAGTGATGACTTTTCCGACCAATTGCCTTCCACTGCCAGTTCCAGATGAACAGAATGAGCCTCAACTGCTATAGCATGGAGACCTTGCTGGAGATACTGAAAAAGTCCCCAGGGTCACCGCTCCCAATCAGCAAGGGCCCATCCAAGGGTGGGCCAGGGAAGCGTTTCCTTCTCCATCTACCAATTGCAAATACTCGTTTGTTTTCCTTTCTGTCCACTTTACCTTCTCAAAACCCACATTTCAAAAGTATTTCAATGATTATGTTTCTGAGTGACATGAAATCAAAGCTGAATGATCCAGTCACTAAAATTATTAAAGGCTTGTTATGTCATGAGGTTCACTGCCTGAAGTGCCAGCAATGCCCTGCTATCTATATTGTACAATACACCACGACCCTTAATATTAGAATCAATAATTACATCTTGACTCACTCTAGCATTTTTCTCATTGGGATACTTTCAATCCCAAAAAAAGCTCCAGAACACTCTAATTCCTTTGATGAATGCTATAAAAAACCATGAACACAGTAATCAACCCTAAGGTCGGTTTAGCAGGTGACGAGGTTTAGAGATCACACAGTACTAAGCCCTATACAGCATGTGAAGATTCACACATCAGGATAGGGAGGCCAGTTGCTTCCCCTTTGCAAATTATGGTTTCCTCGGAAGACCTGGTACCCAAACATACATTTTAGCTTGAGTGGAGCTGCAGGTGCCCAGAGTGTCTTGCCTGGAAATCGAACCTGGGACCCTCTGGTTAGTAGTCCAATGCTCTACCCATTGGACTTTCACGATCCACAATAAATATTATAATATCTCCATTTTAATATCCCTCTCATCCTTAGACCCTAAATTTAAACTTAAAATAACAGAGGTGACTCCTTGATTCTTCAAATACCCAGGTGTTAATGTTAGTTATTAATTATCTCAATCATAACTGCTGTTCAACTTCTATTTGCAGAATGAATTAATGGAACTTTGGAAGGCACATGTGTATATCTGTAAATAGATATTAAGTAAATACCTATTCATGAGCATATGTCCACCATTGAGCATTCAATTCCTTCTGGGACATATTAACTTGGGAGAAGACTTATGGAAGACATTAGAATGCAGATAATTGACTGATACCTGGGCTCATGTCTGTTTGAATAACTCTACCATATCTACAGGTGAAATCATTAAATTAATGTTAAAAATGTATTCATTTGTTATGATTTACCTGTCATTTTCAATGAAAACTTCTCTTAAATTTTGTGTAACACTGTATTATTATTTTACATAAGCACCAACTCTAATTATGGATATCCATTGAATAAATATTTAATAGAAAATAAGTCCATTTTTATTAATATATTCTAGGAGAAGTCCTGTTACATTGATTTGAGAGGAAAAGTGTATTAAACTGTACTGTTTCCTTCTATAGCAAGTGTTTTCAACTTGCTTCCAAAGTTGTAGCAGATGTGTCATTAAGCTTGTTTTTAGAGAGGAACTGTTGGAACCTAAATGATCAGTAAGAGAAATGTGTCATTTGAGTTTGATTTCATTTTAGATTATTTTAAATATTCTTATCTCAGTATCTTTGTTTTCTTCGATAAATGTATTTCTTTGAAAGTGGGAAATGTCGTTCCTTTTCCTTTTTCCTGTTTTTAGATGGCATCCTCAATCATTTATTAGAAATGAAGGGTAAAATTGCATGACCACTGGAAGAAAACGGTAGAATATTGACAGAAATTGGAGACTTTTAACAGTGCCCTTGACACAATACAGCTTTGCAAGCCCAAGTGGAGGACCTGGAGGCTCAACTCCAGAGGAAGTTGGCCACAGAAAGGAAACTACAAGATATAGTGAAGTATTTGTCTCAGAATTAGGAAAGGGAATGCCATCAGAATGAGTAGCTTGTCCTGGAGAACAAAGTGTTGAAGTGGAAGGTTAATGAGAGCAGTAAGCTAATGGCATCCTACTCTGGGCAGTTGGACATGTCATCTCCTATGACTGGCTCTATGATGCCATCCTCCAGTCCCAGCAGTGATCCTTATGGTATTTCCCCCACGTTAATTGTGCTTGGAAGCGCTGATTAACCACCCAACTTCATGTTTCTAAGGTTTTCACCTCAATTATCACCAAACTCCTCATTTTCTGACATGAGGATGGTGAAGAAGAGGAGGACACAAAGGTGAGGAGAGGTAAGGAAGGCAAAGATGATGACGATGACAGCAAACTGAGCATCAAACTGACACCCATCACTCCAAAGGTCCATACCCTGGTGGAGAAGAATGGGTCTATTTTGTGGCTTGTAAGGAAGGAATAGGTCATTCCTGCCTTCAGCCTCTCATTGTAAATACAGGCTGAGGCCATCCAACTTTCCCTGCACTCCACCTACCCCCTCAACCTCCTCCCAGAACTGACTTCCCTAGCCAACTCTTCCTCCTCTACCTACCCACATCTTCCAACCCCAGCAGCAGCATGTTTGACAAAGGGATCTTAACTTTATCCCTGACAGAAGCCACCCCAAGATGGGCCTCCAACACCGTCCTCCTTGCCAAGAAGACTCGACCCAAGAGGGGTAAGCTGGTTGGTCATGGGATAGTCTACACCTTGACCCATTTCACCGGACACTGCCACCTGGTGACCATGTCAGGGGGGTCGCATCACTACTTCCATAAGCACCAGTTGAGGTCCATGCCTTGCCCATCCAACTAATCCATCTGCTCTGCCAGGTACACCCTCCGTGTCCACATACTGAGTTGCTTGATGCGGAAGAGGCCTCTGCTTCAGCTGGTGCCTATCTGGCCAAGCTTAAGGCTTGGAGGGGTACCAGGGTGCCAGTTCTCCCCAAGGTGCCTGCCCAGGAGGAAGTGCCCCAGCCAAGTAAGGTGGCTTACAGGGGTCAAGTGGGACAGATGGAGGAAGGTCAGGATAGGGACATGGGCTGCTTTCACCTCTCTGAGGAGGATCCGGTGGCCCTGCTGTCAAAAGCACCCATGCGCTCAGAGAACAGGAGCTATTTGCCCTTCTATGAGTTCAGTGATGACTTTTCCGACCAATTGCCTTCCACTGCCAGTTCCAGATGAACAGAATGAGCCTCAACTGCTATAGCATGGAGACCTTGCTGGAGATACTGAAAAAGACCCCAGGGTCACCGCTCCCAATCAGCAAGGGCCCATCCAAGGGTGGGCCAGGGAAGCGTTTCCTTCTCCATCTACCAATTGCAAATACTCGTTTGTTTTCCTTTCTGTCCACTTTACCTTCTCAAAACCCACATTTCAAAAGTATTTCAATGATTATGTTTCTGAGTGACATGAAATCAAAGCTGAATGATCCAGTCACTAAAATTATTAAAGGCTTGTTATGTCATGAGGTTCACTGCCTGAAGTGCCAGCAATGCCCTGCTATCTATATTGTACAATACACCACGACCCTTAATATTAGAATCAATAATTACATCTTGACTCACTCTAGCATTTTTCTCATTGGGATACTTTCAATCCCAAAAAAAGCTCCAGAACACTCTAATTCCTTTGATGAATGCTATAAAAAACCATGAACACAGTAATCAACCCTAAGGTCGGTTTAGCAGGTGACGAGGTTTAGAGATCACACAGTACTAAGCCCTATACAGCATGTGAAGATTCACACATCAGGATAGGGAGGCCAGTTGCTTCCCCTTTGCAAATTATGGTTTCCTCGGAAGACCTGGTACCCAAACATACATTTTAGCTTGAGTGGAGCTGCAGGTGCCCAGAGTGTCTTGCCTGGAAATCGAACCTGGGACCCTCTGGTTAGTAGTCCAATGCTCTACCCATTGGACTTTCACGATCCACAATAAATATTATAATATCTCCATTTTAATGTCCCTCTCATCCTTAGACCTTAAATTTAAACTTAAAATAACAGAGGTGGCTCCTTGATTCTTCAAATACCCAGGTGTTAATGTTAGTTATTAATTATCTCAATCATAACTGCTGTTCAACTTCTATTTGCAGAATGAATTAATGGAACTTTGGAAGGCACATGTGTATATCTGTAAATAGATATTAAGTAAATACCTATTCATGAGCATATGTCCACCATTGAGCATTCAATTCCTTCTGGGACATATTAACTTGGGAGAAGACTTATGGAAGACATTAGAATGCAGATAATTGACTGATACCTGGGCTCATGTCTGTTTGAATAACTCTACCATATCTACAGGTGAAATCATTAAATTAATGTTAAAAATGTATTCATTTGTTATGATTTACCTGTCATTTTCAATGAAAACTTCTCTTAAATTTTGTGTAACACTGTATTATTATTTTACATAAGCACCAACTCTAATTATGGATATCCATTGAATAAATATTTAATAGAAAATAAGTCCATTTTTATTAATATATTCTAGGAGAAGTCCTGTTACATTGATTTGAGAGGAAAAGTGTATTAAACTGTACTGTTTCCTTCTATAGCAAGTGTTTTCAACTTGCTTCCAAAGTTGTAGCAGATGTGTCATTAAGCTTGTTTTTAGAGAGGAACTGTTGGAACCTAAATGATCAGTAAGAGAAATGTGTCATTTGAGTTTGATTTCATTTTAGATTATTTTAAATATTCTTATCTCAGTATCTTTGTTTTCTTCGATAAATGTATTTCTTTGAAAGTGGGAAATGTCGTTCCTTTTCCTTTTTCCTGTTTTTAGATGGCATCCTCAATCATTTATTAGAAATGAAGGGTAAAATTGCATGACCACTGGAAGAAAACGGTAGAATATTGACAGAAATTGGAGACTTTTAACAGTGCCCTTGACACAATACAGCTTTGCAAGCCCAAGTGGAGGACCTGGAGGCTCAACTCCAGAGGAAGTTGGCCACAGAAAGGAAACTACAAGATATAGTGAAGTATTTGTCTCAGAATTAGGAAAGGGAATGCCATCAGAATGAGTAGCTTGTCCTGGAGAACAAAGTGTTGAAGTGGAAGGTTAATGAGAGCAGTAAGCTAATGGCATCCTACTCTGGGCAGTTGGACATGTCATCTCCTATGACTGGCTCTATGATGCCATCCTCCAGTCCCAGCAGTGATCCTTATGGTATTTCCCCCACGTTAATTGTGCTTGGAAGCGCTGATTAACCACCCAACTTCATGTTTCTAAGGTTTTCACCTCAATTATCACCAAACTCCTCATTTTCTGACATGAGGATGGTGAAGAAGAGGAGGACACAAAGGTGAGGAGAGGTAAGGAAGGCAAAGATGATGACGATGACAGCAAACTGAGCATCAAACTGACACCCATCACTCCAAAGGTCCATACCCTGGTGGAGAAGAATGGGTCTATTTTGTGGCTTGTAAGGAAGGAATAGGTCATTCCTGCCTTCAGCCTCTCATTGTAAATACAGGCTGAGGCCATCCAACTTTCCCTGCACTGCACCTACCCCCTCAACCTCCTCCCAGAACTGACTTCCCTAGCCAACTCTTCCTCCTCTACCTACCCACATCTTCCAACCCCAGCAGCAGCATGTTTGACAAAGGGATCTTAACTTTATCCCTGACAGAAGCCACCCCAAGATGGGCCTCCAACACCGTCCTCCTTGCCAAGAAGACTCGACCCAAGAGGGGTAAGCTGGTTGGTCATGGGATAGTCTACACCTTGACCCATTTCACCGGACACTGCCACCTGGTGACCATGTCAGGGGGGTCGCATCACTACTTCCATAAGCACCAGTTGAGGTCCATGCCTTGCCCATCCAACTAATCCATCTGCTCTGCCAGGTACACCCTCCGTGTCCACATACTGAGTTGCTTGATGCGGAAGAGGCCTCTGCTTCAGCTGGTGCCTATCTGGCCAAGCTTAAGGCTTGGAGGGGTACCAGGGTGCCAGTTCTCCCCAAGGTGCCTGCCCAGGAGGAAGTGCCCCAGCCAAGTAAGGTGGCTTACAGGGGTCAAGTGGGACAGATGGAGGAAGGTCAGGATAGGGACATGGGCTGCTTTCACCTCTCTGAGGAGGATCCGGTGGCCCTGCTGTCAAAAGCACCCATGCGCTCAGAGAACAGGAGCTATTTGCCCTTCTATGAGTTCAGTGATGACTTTTCCGACCAATTGCCTTCCACTGCCAGTTCCAGATGAACAGAATGAGCCTCAACTGCTATAGCATGGAGACCTTGCTGGAGATACTGAAAAAGTCCCCAGGGTCACCGCTCCCAATCAGCAAGGGCCCATCCAAGGGTGGGCCAGGGAAGCGTTTCCTTCTCCATCTACCAATTGCAAATACTCGTTTGTTTTCCTTTCTGTCCACTTTACCTTCTCAAAACCCACATTTCAAAAGTATTTCAATGATTATGTTTCTGAGTGACATGAAATCAAAGCTGAATGATCCAGTCACTAAAATTATTAAAGGCTTGTTATGTCATGAGGTTCACTGCCTGAAGTGCCAGCAATGCCCTGCTATCTATATTGTACAATACACCACGACCCTTAATATTAGAATCAATAATTACATCTTGACTCACTCTAGCATTTTTCTCATTGGGATACTTTCAATCCCAAAAAAAGCTCCAGAACACTCTAATTCCTTTGATGAATGCTATAAAAAACCATGAACACAGTAATCAACCCTAAGGTCGGTTTAGCAGGTGACGAGGTTTAGAGATCACACAGTACTAAGCCCTATACAGCATGTGAAGATTCACACATCAGGATAGGGAGGCCAGTTGCTTCCCCTTTGCAAATTATGGTTTCCTCGGAAGACCTGGTACCCAAACATACATTTTAGCTTGAGTGGAGCTGCAGGTGCCCAGAGTGTCTTGCCTGGAAATCGAACCTGGGACCCTCTGGTTAGTAGTCCAATGCTCTACCCATTGGACTTTCACGATCCACAATAAATATTATAATATCTCCATTTTAATATCCCTCTCATCCTTAGACCCTAAATTTAAACTTAAAATAACAGAGGTGACTCCTTGATTCTTCAAATACCCAGGTGTTAATGTTAGTTATTAATTATCTCAATCATAACTGCTGTTCAACTTCTATTTGCAGAATGAATTAATGGAACTTTGGAAGGCACATGTGTATATCTGTAAATAGATATTAAGTAAATACCTATTCATGAGCATATGTCCACCATTGAGCATTCAATTCCTTCTGGGACATATTAACTTGGGAGAAGACTTATGGAAGACATTAGAATGCAGATAATTGACTGATACCTGGGCTCATGTCTGTTTGAATAACTCTACCATATCTACAGGTGAAATCATTAAATTAATGTTAAAAATGTATTCATTTGTTATGATTTACCTGTCATTTTCAATGAAAACTTCTCTTAAATTTTGTGTAACACTGTATTATTATTTTACATAAGCACCAACTCTAATTATGGATATCCATTGAATAAATATTTAATAGAAAATAAGTCCATTTTTATTAATATATTCTAGGAGAAGTCCTGTTACATTGATTTGAGAGGAAAAGTGTATTAAACTGTACTGTTTCCTTCTATAGCAAGTGTTTTCAACTTGCTTCCAAAGTTGTAGCAGATGTGTCATTAAGCTTGTTTTTAGAGAGGAACTGTTGGAACCTAAATGATCAGTAAGAGAAATGTGTCATTTGAGTTTGATTTCATTTTAGATTATTTTAAATATTTGGATCTCAGTATCTTTGTTTTCTACGATAAATGTATTTCTTTGAAAGTGGGAAATGTCATTCCTTTTTCCAGTTTTTAGATGGCATCCTCAATCATTTATTAGAAATGAAGGGTGAAATTGCATGACCACTGGAAAAACGGTAGAATATTCACAGAATTGGGAGGCTTTGAACAGTGCCCTTGCACACAATGCAGCTTTGCAAGCCCAAGTGAAGGACCTGGAGGCTCAACTCCAGTGCAAGGTGACCTCAAAAATGAAACTACAAGAGAAAGTGAAATATTTGTCTGAGAATTTAGAAAGGGAATGCCATCAGAATGAGTAGCTTGTCCTGGAGAACAAAGTGTTGAAGTGGAAGATTAATGAGAACAGCAAGCTAATGGCATCCTACTCTGGGTAATTGGACATGTCATCACCTATGACTAGCTCAATGATGGTATCCTTCAGTCCTAGCAGCAACCCTTGAGGTATTTCCACCATGGCATGGAAGCCCTGATCTACCACCCAACTTCATGTTTCTAAGGTTTTCAACACGACTATCACCAGAATCCTCATTTTCTGATATAAGCAGGACAATTAAGCTTGAGGAGGAAGGGGAAGATATGGAGGATGATGTAGAGGAAGAAGAGATAAAAGTGGGAAGAGGCAAGGCCATCTGCCATCTCCCGCACCATACCTCCCCCCTTAAACTCCTAGGAGCTGACTTCCCTGGCTAACACTCCCTCTCTTACCTTGCCCACATCTTCCAATCCCAGCAGCAGGGTATTCCACAAATGATCCTGATTTTATCCCCATCAGAAGCCACCCCAGATGGGTCTCAACTGCGGTCTTCCTTGCCAAGAAGACTCGCCCCAAGAGGGGTAATCTGGCCGGTCATGGGATGGTCTATACCTTAACCCCTTTCACCGGACACTGCCCCCTGGTGACCTTGTCAGGGGGGTGACATCACTACTGTTATAATTACCAGCCGAGGTCCGTGACTTGTCCCTCTTACTAACTTATCTGCTTCACCAGGTACACCATGTCCACAGACTCAGTTTCTTGATGCAGAAGAGGCATCTGCTGCAGCTGGTGCCTGTCAGACAAGCTTAAGGCCTGGAAGGGTACCAGGGTGCCGGTTTCCCCCAAGGTGCCTGCCAAGGAGGAAGCACCCCCGCCAAGGAAGGTGGCTGATGGGGGTCAAAAGGGAGAGGTGGAGGAAGGTCAGGTTAGGGACATGGGCTGCTCTTACCTCTCTGAGGACGATCCACTGGCACTGCTGTCCATGCCACCCGTGCCCTTGAAGAACTGGAGCCGTTCACCTTTCTGTGAGTTCAGTGACCACTTTTCCGACCAATTTCCTTCCACGGCCAGTTCAAGATGAATAGAATGAGCCTCAACTGCTCTAGCATGGAGATCTTGCTGGGTATACTGAAAAAGACCCCAGGGTCACCACTTCTGACTAGCCAGGGCCCATCCAAGGGTGGGCCAGGTGATGGAATGGCCCTGCACCACTAATATTCACCACTATCAGCTGAGGCATGAGCTGTCCTTCCTGTGATCCCACCCGCACCTCTCCATCAAGGAGTCAGCCAAAAAGGCAATGACCTCCGAGGAGATCTCTGATGACACACAGGGCAAGTCAGAGGAAGAGGAGGAGGAAAAGAGGGGAAATGGGAAATTGCTAGAGGTCAGTGAGGATAGTTTGGAGGTGATGGGAATTGTTTCATCAACTCCATACCAGTAGTGCCGGCAGGATCCCCAGCAGTGAAACAGCATCATCTGCTGAGGCAGCAGTCAGGTAGGAGGTCATTCATGTGGAGGAGCCAAGGTGCAATGGGAATAATGAGAGGGCACCCCAGGAAGAACTGATCCCTGGCACCAACTTGCTCAAGTTGTGTCAGGAGCAGCTCCTGTCTTCTTCTACACTGGACTCTAGCCCCTTGGTCCACACGGACTCCTCCGTAATGGAACTCAGCTGGTCTGAGGAGCATGAACTCATGCCTTTAGGGTCAGAGGTGTGATATAGACAGGCAGAAGTGTGCCCTGGCATTTGCAGGTGGAGTGGATTCTTAAAACAATAGGGTTGAAATCAAAGAAAAGAACAAATGAAATATGATCCATTCGAAGAAGTTGTATTTCAAAATTTTGTTTGGGGGGGGAGGTAGATGGAGGGGGTATTTTCCTCCCCAAAGTATATCCCAGCATCTTCCCACACCCCTGCCTCTACCTTCCTCATACCCAGGCTTTCCAGTAATTAATCTTATTTTCTAGGTAAATATTTGCTACATTTTCTTCCTTTAAATCACATGCATAAGGTGAATAAATATTCCATATAAACAAGATGTCATTAAACTTGTAATCATTTATTTCAACACCTGTGTGGCTATGTCTTAGATGGACCCGGGCATTACAAAATAATGAGCCCTGAAACCTTGATATTCATGATGTTATATTTAAGGATGGACAACATAGTGAACAAAAATGTTAATAAAAGCATAGTTATCATAGACCTAATCACTAATAAATTATTATTGGTAGAAGTGCACATATGATTGACACCCTTGGTCATCATTCTGGTATACATACAAAGCAATCATACAGGATTTTTTTTTAAATTGTTGTTATGTTTGCCTTTTTCCAGTCATTAGGCAAGGCATTATTATTTAAAGTTACATTGAATAGATGACTCTGGTATAGAGTTATTACGGTATATCCTAGTTTAGGAATTTCAATTAATATACCTGTAAGCAGAAAGTAATTAATATGATTAACCACCTCTACAGGACAAAATAAATAATGAATTCATGCCGGAAAATAGGGCAGCATTTGTAACATATGATAGTGATTTAAGATTGGAATAAGATGTAAGGAAAAGAATAGATGGTGATTAGTTCGGAGAATCCCTGAATGAAGAAAGGAATTGAGTTCTGCAGGTTAAAGATGAGGATTAGCCATTACTTTCTCCATGTTTTGACACTAAAAGAAATAGGTTTGCATGAAAAGTACCAGGTGAATCCGATAGGCATTAGTTTGATAATTAATACTGAGATTTAAGTAGAGCTAAGCATTAAGAATTAAATAATAAATTAACACAAATGAAAATAGTGTAAAAAGAATTGTAAGAAGGCTGTCAGAGGCTATTAAAAGTCTAAAAAGTAAGTGAGAAATTGGTACACTGTACAGTAATGCAGACTGATAGTCATTTGTCTAATGTCATTGGCGTGCTGTTCCAATTATATTTCAGGGAAAGAGTACTTGGAAGGGAGAGGGGGTGAATAATTGAATCAATTTGTGCAAGTGCATTTAATAATAAATTTATGTTCCACAAGAGTGTGCATTTTTTTATGCTGGAATATGTATGATCAGTTACCATATTATCTGCCTCTTCATTGTCTGACCAATGACTGCTACCTTCCAGTATTGATGCAACAATTGATGAATGAATATCCACTACTGGAGAAGTAGGTCATCCAATGGCAATGTCAACCTCCTCTTTGACAATGATCATGTCATCTGGGATGCCACAGCACTCTTGTCAATAGCATCACTGTCAATCAAGTCGTCAGAATTCTCTTTCTCGGTTTCACCAGGAATGTATCGCCAATCATTAAAATGCCATAATTCATTAACATCCTACAGTCAAAATTTATAAATTAGACTATCAGTTCAATAAATCCGTATGGCAAAACTCTTTCATATAATTCTAATGAGAATCATGTGGGACTCACTCATTTAGGAAAAAACTAACAATTTTACCCAAAGGCAATTAAATTGCTGACATCAACTATTCATAAAAGAGATTACATATAACTGCATGATGGACTACAATTTAAATGTAAGTTTTGGTAAGGACACCAAAATAGAAATCTGATGCATTTTATTAATCTTGCCAAAGAAATACAACAGCAGACTATGTAATTGGTTAAATAATAAACAGAGGTAAATCATTTTTAGAAAAAAAGGAACCATTGTGGAGATATGTTGTGATGATATGGACACAACCTAATAGACTATGCCATTAACATGTATTAACACCAGAATTCACGTAACTCCTCTCGCCTAAACTTATATATACATTTAGACAACAATGTACGGAATACATAAACCAAATACGAATTCATTTAACATATCTAACAAACAAAATTTTTAAAACACTTAGCAAGACAACTGAACTTACTTTGGCATCTATTAAATCCTCTATCGTATTTTCCAAATTTATTTGGAATTTAGTATTCTAAACCGAAAACATTGACCAACAGACCGCGACTGTTGATCAATGATACGCCGAATGATTTACTGGACAATCTAACGCCAGAGAAATAATGCAATTTGTCAAAATGTATTGAACGTGTATTAAAAGTTATTAACACAGCCGAAAGAATTAAGTAAACAACGTTATAGCAGGGCATTTGCATTTCGTTTTTCTTTTGTTACACTCAATTGAGTTGTGATGCTATGGATTGAATTGGAAATAAATAATCTTAATCCGATCCTAATCTTTGGGGCTATTTCAATGTAATCTACTAATTAGGTAAATTAAAAAATCTACCCTTTAATACATGTTTATTATGCGATGAAGTATGATAGGCATTCTTTAATATAAAGTGGAAAACGAAAAAACTAATTACTTGGTGAATGTTCTGTTCATTCTTTCGACAGATCTGGGAAATATTTTAAACACATAATTTAAACAGCTAGGAAAATATTCTTTTGAACTTACTTTAACATCTATTAAATCCTCTATTTTCTTTTCCAGCATGAAGTGTAAATTAGTCTTCTCGCCGAAACATCGATAAAAACTTCACGACTGTTTAAACACCATCTGCAGAGTTAAAATACGGCTTTAGCGGATATTCTGATTGTTTTCAAGTCTACAGAAGAATTGAACTAAAAACCAACTATAGAAGTACAGGGCCGTTTTTCACACATTACTTCACGCAGCATTTAAAGTTTTAAATATTGCAATAACATATAAAATACGTAGCTCGTCTGCTGGCCACTTGCATTTCGTTCTTCATTTGTTAGGAAGTTGTTTGAATGCAAAAGGAATGGGCTGGTGTAAAAAGAGAGGATCTTATTCCAGATCACACATATGAAAACCTTTCTCGCGATTACTCAGATTTCATTCAATGCGGAGTCTTGCTAAATCGGAATCCGCCTTTCCTAAGATATTTTTGATCTTTTGTAGTATCAATGAAATCATAGAATTGGCAAATAAATAAATGAATGAAAACATTGCTGTTCCGTTCTTTCATTTCAAGATCCGTGTCAAAAGGTTTACAATAACCATTGTTTACGAGGCAAACATTCAAGAATAACCAAAAATAAAGGCATCTATCAGCCGTCGTAATTCTAGAGTAATGAAAGTAAATTATAAGTTCTACTGTACCATTTTTTCACTAGGCTTCTTTAAGAATACTCGTCAAAATAATTATTCGATAGAATTTGATGAACTGCTCTAATAGTTATAAACTAGTAATGGGCCTAGGAAAATCTGGGAGGCAGAGTATCTTAGGGATTATATCATAGAGCCATAATACTATTATTATCTTGAGCTAATGGAAAAGTCTGATCGTTTGAACTACCATAAAAACGAACAACTAGCTTTGATTATACAAATATGGGTGGGAATAGTATCTAAGGGATACATCACAGATAGGAAAGGAAGCTATTCCACATACTGTCCATGTCTGAAACTGCTATCAGGGGCGCATGGGGAAAGAAGAGTCAGTATGAGCAGCTTTAGGAGTATGACTATGGCATGCCGTCTCTTCTATTGTCACCTGTCCTGCTAAATGTATAATAGGCGTTCATTGGAGCCTTATGTATTATGTGTGTGGAGAAAAATGTAGGAGGTTAAGCAGACATAACTGAAAACGGATAAAAATGGGCAAATAAGGGAGGAGTTTGGGGATTGTTTGGGAGAAATCCAAAGGATGGATCATTATTGAATTTTAATGATGCATGAAATCGTTAATTCACTATTCATTCAAAATAAACGGAATTTCATTTTAATATTAACACAGAACTGCCATTAAAACTTTGATTTATAGCAAGTTTTTTCTGGAGTAAACAGGACAAGAAAAATCTAAATATTAATATTGTAGCTTTTGCTAAAAATGTATGACTAGTAATTAACACATGACTTTGGACTTGCCTCTTTATAATAAACGAAAACCCGGATTTAATCATTTCACATTACAAACGTCATTTATTTTGAAAATTACTGAGCAGAAGAATATCAGCAAATACTTAGGAAAATAACTATCAATTTAAATGGTCTAATTAAAAACAAATAACAGAGCAATTCAAACTTTACTTTTATAATTATTTCAAATCATTTGTCTTTTGTCTAACAGTCGTTTTATGTTTAAAATTCCATGCCATGGTTTTGTTTCAACTTCCGATTTTAAAATTTATTAACCCCAAAAAAATGACGTATTAAGTAATTTGTGCTTGGTTCATTAACACCTTAAAAAGGTAACTTATGCCAGAAATGATTTCATGAATATTTTTTCACTCTGAATAGTGACGCTTTCTGAAAAATGTTTTATCCGAAAACTCAGCTTATCACAACATCACTTTAAAAGGATTAAACTTGGGGGTTAACGTATAAAAAATAAATAAGGTTAACTCTAATACTACGGAATTGTAATATTATTTTTAAATTGTCCTTTTTAGGTAACCATATACTATTTTAAACTCTTGCTATTTGAATAGTTTTATTTGTTGATAAGAATGATTACACTCAATTAAGTGAGAGATTAAATAATGCGGAAATTTATTTGAATTTGGTGATCACTTGGAGCCAAAATATAACCAGATCGACTCTACACCTCGCACTTAGTAATCGATTCAGAACGAACGACCCATCGATATGTAGTCGGCCATCTTGGAATCTATTGCTTACGAGTTTTTAATGTTTCCGTTTTTAAGTGCTACGAAGATGTCTCGACAAGAAAGTTTAAAGTGTAGATTATGTCTTGGCCGTGGTGGTCGTTTGACAAATATTTTTAGTGAAAACGACGATGCTGAGCAGTTGGTACGGGAAGCAATAGAAGAGTTATTGGAATTGAAAGTAAGCTATCGATTGCATGTTTACGTTTTCACCATGACGCTTTTATGGTAATTTTACCACAAATTTGTCGATATTTCCCTGTTTTGGGTCAATAAAAAGCCTTTGCATCACTATGTTAATAATAAGAGTCCTTTTGAGAGAAGATGTGTTGGGTTTATTAGCTTGATAATCTTGTTTTCGTAGGTAGTGGAGGATAGAAGCCATCCGTGGTTTATTTGCTATCAGTGCTTTAAAATACTGACCGATTTCTATATGTTTAAGCAGCAATGCTACGAAAACAATCTTACGTTGGAGAGGCAAACGGAATACAAACAGGAAGAGGGAAATATTTGCCCAGAAAAGGTGAGTTGTCTCCAAGTTATGTTTTTATTTTATAATGTCCGTGGTAACAATATCCGTTACGAATTTAGTCATATTGTTTAATAAACGTGTTTATATTAAATAGATTTCATCCCAAGTGTACAAATGCCTAAATGACTAATAACCAAATGGCAAATACGGGCATCGACTTAAAAGTTGTGAATATTGTTCGCATTAACGATGTTCGTGAGAAATAATTGAATACTTGATTAATTAGAAGAGCATGTGTGAGAGTACTTAGACTGCCTTTTTTTCAAAAATTCGTGAAGATAGTTCATAAAAAAAGGCAATTACGTTTCATAAATTGTAAAAAAAACCAAAAAAGATAATGAATTTACGTATGTACCAATGTGAAATATAATCTCGTGTGAAAATAATATATTGTAGTAATGACTTCTTGTTCAAAAGCCAGTAGAACCCTATTTTCTTGAAGAAATTTCCTCCTCATGAAGAAACTCCAAGAATTATTAAGTAAAATGTGCAATTGTGTAATTTTTAATCAGCGCTATCAACATACTTTGTAATTTGAATCGGAGTTACATCTATAATTACTTTTTAGTAATTGTGCAGCTTAATTGTATATAGGCATCATAGTTGCGCAAGGATTAAGAATTAATGCAGGTGCCAAAAAGGTGTAAAGTGGACGTTGGAAAATTGATAAATCCTTTTTTTATGTTTTATTTATTCATATTGAATAAAGTATTTTTCCATTGAGATCTTCTCTAATAACTAATGGCATAGTCGGAAACACTTGTTTTTAATTTTTTAAACGTTATTAATATTTTTGTTACAACGTAATTTAAGCTTCTTATTACATTTTATAATAATTTTCCAAAGATAAGAACGTTATCCACCCATGCTAATATATAAGCTGGACATTTTATATTACAAAACAGGCATTTTATGAGGTATATGCTCATAATTTATTCATCAAATGTGGCATTGGTGCATCAAGGAGAGCTTATATTTTCCCAATTTATCTTGTTTTATAATGAAATTAAATAATTGACTTTCCAATTCGACATACTTTTGTCGACCTTTGACTTGGAAGAGTGGTAGGCCTAGGAGTGGGGAGTGAGAGGGATACAAAATTTCATTGCCAAAGATATCTTTGCAACAGATGCATTTCAAAATCTGCAACTGCTCAAAGCATCAAGCCTTTGACATTTATATGCAAAATAAATAATTTAAGTCAAAGTAATATCAGTGGACACTTTTGATGAGTTTCTTTGCAAAGAGGAATATTAAGCTCTTATTTTTTACACATTTGGTTTTCTTTAATTCTTTCCTTAAATTTTCCATCCTGTAGTTTTTCAGTTCATTTTAGAAACAAATTTATCCAGAGAATGACTAGCATCTTTTCTTATTTATATAAATTATTGGTTTCAATTGTTCAACACTTGTAATTTTGAATGATTCCACAATTTAGAATAATTCTCATTCAGTCCTTGGAGAATGCCTGTGATTTATATTTTCACGTCATATATATCAAATGATAACCAAAAACAATTCATTTTTTAAGATGGTATCTGTTCAAAATTTCTTATACTTAAATGTTGAAATTAGCAAATGTAATGTCTTTCTGTATTTTAGAATTTTTTAGATTATAAATTGGTTTTGCTCTAATACCTAGCCCCACAATACATATATACAAATGATCTTCTCTTGGATGAAAATGAAAATATGTTATGCCATAAGCACAAGATATCAGGACAAAAGCCCTGCTGTTTAATTTCAAATTGCAATAATGTTAATCATTTTTATTCAATTAAAATTTTTGATTTTGCACTCTACTTTAATTTTGATGTTGCTTGTCATATTTTTGTATTATTTTCAACATTTTTAACAATTATGTACAGATCACAATGAAAAGAGAGATGTTGGATGTAAGAAAGCCGGAGGATATTGAAATTCCAGCAAGCCAGGATGAAGTGAACCATAATATTCAAATTCAGGAAAGGACTTCTGTTGAGGTATGGGAAAATTAAGAGTAATTAAGAGTATTTCATCCCTAATGTACAAATGCCTGAAGGTCTAATGACCAAATGGCAAATACGGGAAATGACTTAAAAATTGTGAATATTGTATATATAAGATGTGTACGTAGGAAAAAATTGAATAATGATTTGTTTATTAAAGAGCATGCGTAAGAGTACTTAGCCTGGCTTTCTTTGACGTGTTTTATTCTAATTACAATTATGGTGTTTTTCATCATTATATCATAGCATTCTTTTTTATATGCTTTGTATGCATAAATAGTTATGGATACAATTATTTCGAAAGCATTGCCAAAGTAATTTCGCTGTATTTTGGTATGTTTACTTTTCTGTTAGATTCATTAATGTATTCGTTTTTAATAGATGTACTCTTATGTGGAAATATTTCATTTATGTAAACATTGGGCCAATGGTAGTTTTTTATTTAATCTTGGGTAAACATACAAATTGCCAAGTAAATGACTTGCATTTAATCCTTATATAGTTAAAGTTATAGGGTCATATGTTCAAAACATACAATTTTGAATGATTCCTGATAAAAGAAGAATTCCTATTTAGTCATTGTGGAACGTCTGAGATTTACATTTTCACTTCATATATGACCAATGATAACCTAACATAAATCATTTTTGTTACACAATATCTTTCCAAAATTCTCGTACCTAAATGGTGAAACTGGCAAAGCTAGTCACATTTTTTTATTATTGTTCATCATTTTTAACAAATATATGCAGATCACTGTGAAAAGGGAGAATGTGGATATTGAAGAGTCGGAGGTTATTGAAATTCCAGCTAGCAAGGAGGAAGTGGACTACAATATTCAAATTCAGGGAAGGACTGCTCTTGAGGTAAGGGAAAAATAAGAGCGTTTGTGTCATAATGGCGAATGCTTAATTTTTCAAATCATGATAACCATGAGAGGAACAGTTGTTTACTTTTTATGCTGTAAATGTTATGCTATTTATTTAATTTAACAATATTAGTCTTTCTGACTTCTGTTTTTGGCCATACAGTTTTATTTTAATTCCTCTCCAATGAAAAAGGCAAAATCATGGAATTACTGCTCATGATATAGGTGGTGCATTCAAACAGGTGAATGTAATGATTTGTCAGTGTTTTAAGAGGAGATAAGGTATGCCCAGGATTCCATAGCAAATTTAAGTGTTAGGATAGATAATGGCTATTATGTAGCATTACATGTATTATATTTGTATGAAAATTGTGGCAGGATTTAATTTTAAGAAAAGGAAATAGATAGCTTGTGCAAAGTAAGGAGATATGTCAGAATTGTAAAGATGCTGTTTTTAATAAGGTGTTCTGTTACTCTGCAGCTGATAGGGCTTGGTAAAATGTTCTGATACAACTTCAAATTCCTGGTGTTTACTGGGATAACTTAGTTTATCCTTCTCTTTATTCTTTTTAGTACCTCTACGTACAAATCATTTTATTTGTTCTTTCCCTGACACACAAATTTCTTATTCGTAGCCAGTGGGCTTGGTTAGGCTGGAATGCCTTTAATGACAGGAGCAATCAGATATGTCATCACCATCTCTCATTTCTTATCTATCTGCTACTTGCAGGTTTTGAAAGGTTTTCAATCACCCTAACAGAGAAGTGGTCATCAAAGATTGGTATTGGGAGGCATGGTGATTAAAGATGGGATAGTTAAAGATCATGATGGTTTTGGTAGAATAGTATTGGTTATGATGAAGAGGGAAAAGGTGGTGTTTCATTGACTGATGTACTAGGCAGGGCAGTAAAGGCTAAGTTCACAGATTGTTTAATTTTATGGTATTTGGATAAAGAAGTGATGATAAGGTAATGGCTTTTCAGGCAGTTTGGTTCAAAAAGAGGAGTTTATTGGGATGAAGGTTTCAGAATGTTACTCTTCAGCAGTTTTTCAGGTTTCCCACTTTTTCTGAGACAGTGAAGTAGCTGGTCCATGTATTTTTATTGGGGAGGAGCGTTCTTGTAGAAACAAAAGCCACTGACAAAGTGAGAAGGGGATGAAGGATTTTGTATGTCATGGTTTGCCACAATTGAAATAAATTTATTGTTGATAGTTGGTAAGTCTCGTTCAAACTGTTAAAATTATTTTTCTAGGTGTGAATGTTGATAGCTAGGAAATTTATATTCGAGTCAGATGTAGATTAATTGAAAGATACTGTGAAAAAGAAGAAGAAAAAGACATGACAGTATGGTTTGAGTATTACTTTGCTGAGAGAACTTATGTTCAAGTTTATCCATTATTAGATTGTCATATGCATGAGCTATAGTCATTCACATTCACTGCATTTTTCAAAGACCCTTCAAAAAGTAAGGTCTTGCATTATTTTTAATGGAAAAACAAATTTATTCTCAACTTTGTATAAACCTTGAGAAAGCCTGAGGATTTCAAATTGCCTTGACAATTAATCAATCATGTTTTTTATCCTTGTAAACAGCTTCATAATACTTGAGTCATACCTTTCTCATGCCACATCATAAAGCCAACTGACTACTGCTTTTTGCACTTCCTTGTCTGACTTGAATATGTCCTCCAAGGTGTTATTATGCAAGAGCCTCTGGACACTCCCCTTACCTTTTCACTAAGTACCAGTCACAGTATAAATGTCACAAGAGATTCCACGGTCGACCTGTGAGTGAGTTTTGGAAGGATTAAGGCATCTTCACATATCCAAGCAAGTGAGTGATTGGCAGGCCTCTGGTGCAGAGAGAAACCTCTCGTAAGCCCTGATAGTGGGAGTGCATGCGACAAGCAGGGATCAATGCTGCTTAGTATATCCAAGCTAGAGAGGGTGTGATTATTTTGCTTTTATTATTATTATACTATGTGTGACTGATAGGCCAGTGGTGCAGAGGGAACCTCTTATAAGCCCTGATTGAATGCTATATATTACATCAAAGCTAGAGGGTAGGTGATTATATTTTATTTGTTATAATTTTTGATTTTATTCCACTACGTGTGATTGGTGAGCCCCTGACGCAGAGGGAAACCTCTTGTAAGCCCTGCTATAGTGTAAGTGCAAGCAACAAGTAAGGATGAATGCTGCTTAGTACATCCAAGCTAGAAAGTTTGTAATCATTTTGGTGGGTGATGGGCAACTGTTTCAGGGAAAATCTCTTGTAAGCTCTGATTGAATATGATTCTTGAGACTATCAAGAATTAAGGCTATATAGCACATCCAAGCTAGAGGGTGGGTGATTATTTTTTATTTATTTTAATTTTAAATTTTATTTCACTAATGATAGTGTAATTAGTGCGCCCTCTATGGAGAGGGAAACCTCTTGTAAGCCCTGATAGATTGTGAGTTCATGCTACAGTCAAGGATCGATGCTGTATAGTATATCAAATCCATACACTTTGTAATTTTTTATAATAATTATATTCCTTATGACTAATGGGCCAGTGGGGCAGAGGGAATTTCTCCTAAGCCCTGATTGAATGTAAGTGCTTGATACTAGCAGGGATCAATTCTATATAATACATCCAAGCAAGAGTGTATGTAATTATTTTCCATTTGTAATAATTTTTAATTGTATTTCCCTTTGTGTGATTAATGAGCCCCTGATGCAGAGAGAAAAGTCTCATAACACCTTATAGAGCATGAGTGCATGTGACCAGCAAGTATCAATGCTATATAGTCCAAGATAGATAGTGCGTGATTTATTTACGGTCTTCCATTTCATCATTCTAACTGTTTACTGTTTCCAATAATTTCAATTATTTTTAGTTTTTTTATTGTATTTCTTATTGGTTTATATTCAGTTATTTATTTTTATAATATTTATTGATTTACTACTACTTCTAATTTCCCTCACCTATCCTTTGCCCATTCATAAGAGTACGGCTGGGGTTGACTCTACTCATTATATTTGGAGGTAATTGGTGCTCTGAATTATTGGTAGCATATGAAATGAGGGTTCTCAGGATTATACAAGAATATGATAAATCCGCAGAAGGAAGAATAAATTAAAGTACTGTTTAAGAAGGTTAAATCATTATCAGAAAGTAAGAAGGAAAGATCTATTCTAGCAGTTAAAGATAAGTTGAGTGAGATTATAGCTGACATAGAAAAGATCCAAGAGAATTGAAAGGAATAATGTGAAAAACTGTCTGTTAAAGAACTTAAGCCAACATGGTAACAGTGTTAGAACTTTACTCAGATAAAAAAAGCTAAGACAAAGAAAATATCCAAGAAACTTGGAAAGAATATACAAAGAACTGAATGGTTAAGAACTAAGGTCACCAAGCTTAAGCATAGAAAAGTCTTTTTGTTCAATCGAGTTAAAAAACCATTACGGGGAATGCATTTTAGCAGCCGAGAGGAAGTAATGGAAAAATCGCAGGAAGCACTGATGGACACCGAAAACCGAATATAAAAAATGTTTCGAGGATTGGATCAAGCGCTGGCATAAGTCTATTGCAGTCGATGGGGATTACTTTGAAGGGGACAATATAGATTTAGATGAATAAACTTGTATTTTTAATTTTCTGAATAAATTCCGGGAAATTTTTGATCAAGGTAGTATATCAATCATATCTTCCTAACCAATGCCACTCAATGGTTTGACGAAAAAAATTTTTTTGAAGAGGTATCAGCTAAAATACTATTTTATTATATTAATTTAATGTATACAAGTTAACAATTTTTTAATCTTAATTTTTAAAATAACATGTTTTTAAAACATTGTTCATGCATATCCTGAAAATCTGTAATATTTATTCCTTGATCTTGCAGGATCATTTGGCAGATGCAGAAGTAAATATGCCCTCTGAGGAGCAAGTGGAGATTAAGGATGATTGTGATACTGATATACCTCAGATGAAAGTAAGACTGGGAGGGGAGGTGTTGCAGGAACAAGGTAAGGAAAGCGAAGGACTGTGTTATCAGCAAAATGTTTTAAAAATAACTGAAAGGCCACTTAATATATTATAATAAATTGCAAAAAAGATAATAATGTTATCATCATTTCTGCAATTATTTATTAATATATTTAGTATTATTTATATAGCTAAGCAGACTAGATCTTTAATTAATCTTGCTATGTTTTCAAGCCATTTCTTAATTTTGCTTGATTATTCTGATTTTAGATATTATCAGTTTAGAATTATAAATAATATAACCAAAAACAACCATTTTCCCTTTCAATATCTTATGTTTTATCCTAAGTAAGATATAAATATCATTTGAAATGTGTCAGTGCCATTCATTTGTTGTGTTTACATGTCCATTGTTTACAGTTAAACTATTTTCTTTGATTTTCCATGTCTATTATTTCTTAGTAACATATTTGTTGCTTTTGTTTGAAACAACAGCAACTTTGACACTGATGAAGGTAAAAGAAAAAGTGCTAAAAGGCCTAATTCTGGTCAGCAGTAAGTGATGACAGATGCTTTGTTCCTGGGATTTTATTGCAACTGACATTGCTAACATACATATTTAGACTGATGAGTATGTACAGGCAACAGTGGATGTATGATTGTATAAATGTATGCACCTTTTTAATGAATATCTACTTATACTTCAAATCTTTCAGATAAACACCAAAAAGAGGATGATGCAGGAGAAGATGCTTCATCCACTCAACTGCATGTGTGTGAAATTCGCTCCAAGGTATTTGAAAAAAGGGAACTTCTCAAAGATCATGTAATGCATGTGCACCTTAGGAAGGTGATGCTATTCAGATGTGATGTTTGTTTGGAAGTATTTAAGAGAAAAGATGACCTTGCAAGTCATATCCAATATGTGCATGCTCTTAAGAAGACGCACCAATGTGACTTCTGCTCCAAAAACTTTCTAAATGTCAGTAAACTCAAAATTCACATGTCAACGCACACTGGGGAAAGGCCATTCCAATGTGAATTATGTTTAAAAGTTTTAGCTGGAAAGATACTTTTACAGAGGCACATGCTGACACATACTGTAGAAAGGCCACACAGATGTGACATCTGTTCTAAAACATTTATTTCCAAGAGTCACTTAAAAAGGCACATGCTAACACACACTGGTGAAAAACACCACAACTGTAATATTTGTTCCAAACCATTTGCTAGGAGTAGTTGTCTAAAGGGTCATATGTTGACGCATACTGGTGAAAAGCCACACATGCAACATCTGTTCAAAATCATTCACTCTGAGAAGTAATCTAAAGTCACACATGATAACACACACTGGCAAAAAACCACACCACTGTCATATTTGTTCTAAAGCATTTGCAGCAAGAAGTTCTCTAAAGGGCCACATGATGACACACTGGCGAAGAGCCACACAAGTGCCGGGTGTGTTCAAAATCATTCAAAAGGCATAGTTATCTAATTTCCCACATGATGATACACACTGGTGAAAAGCCACACAAGTGCAAAGTCTGTTCAAAAGCATTCACTTCCAGAGGTAATCTAAAGTTACACGTGATTACACACACTGGTGAAAAGCCACACAAGTGTCATATTTGTTCTAAAGCCTTTGCTTCTAGAAGTAATAAAAATAAGCACACACTGACACACACTGGTGAAAAGCCATACACGTGCAACCTGTGTTCAAAAGCATTCATTCAGAGTAATCATCTAAAGAGACACATGAAGACACATGCTGGTGAAAAAGCCACACAAATGCAATATCTGTTCAAAGGCATTCACCCAGAGTGGCGAACTAAAGGCACACATAATGACACACACTGGTGAAAGCCTCACAAGTGCAGAATGTGTTTAAAAGCCTTCATTCAGAGTAGTCAACTAAAGAGGCACTTGTTGACACACACTGGGGAAAAGACACACAAGTGCAACATGTATTCAAAGGCATTCGTTCAGCGTGGTCATCTAATATAGCACATGATGACACACTGCAAAATTATCATAAAAATGTAAGTTATGTCAATAATCATTCACTACCTGGAGCATTGTGAACAGAAGAGTGCTTAGGCTACATAAAATTGAAGTGCATTAGACTGCTGAGGATTATTTGTTATTCCTTAACTCTTCCCAAATATTCCCTTGCACTCTGAAAAAACCAATTGTAAAACATAAATTATAACTCTTTAACAGTGACATTGTCCTGTTTTATATAATTTTTTAAATAAAAAATAATTGATAAAGCTGAAAATATCTGCATGATTATGTACACCATGATAGCATTAATCTAAACAGAAACATTTTCAACCTAAGAATAAAAATTTCTTAATTTTTTACATGTTAATCTTCCAATTCATCATTAACTCAAACATACCTATCATTTTTTCAATTTATGGATCTTCTAAACGTTAAATCAATTTTAAGGCTTATATTATATATATAAATATATATAATATTATATATATGTATTATATATATATATATATATATATATTATAAACTATTTCACTCATTTGTCCATTAATCATGCTAGGATTGTTATTAATAAGTTCATTTCTCTACTATCTACTAAGTTCAGTTTATACAAGGCAAAACACTTGCCTCATGCCTTTTTGCCTGGAAATATACCTGCTTTTAATTTCCTTGAGGAATAAAATGATGAGATAAAGATAATGCAAATTGGTTCTGCAAGAGAAAAAAGAAATTGTATTGTTCACAGTACATTGGAATGTATATGTTCTCTCATTGGCTTGTCAGTAAGTGTGGAAAGTCTAAGATGGACAGGGTTTAGATGTTAAGACTTGCTGAAGAAAAAATATGCAAAGTTGGGCATGGTTTGTTGACGAATGTTTATTGGTGGAGAATGAATTGTTCCATGATGCCTATGAAAGTAAGATAAAACAAGGCATCTTTCTTTATCACACAGCATTTGGTTAAGAAGAAGTAAAGGTATATTTACATAGATGCCCCTATGTTAATACTGGATTGCTGTGAAGGTTCCCTGGTTCTTGGTGGATGATCTTGGGGATTGCATTGCAGACGTCATCTTTAGGATTTTAAGAGTTAGGAGTACCTGGTTATGCACAAATATAGTGATTAAAACCCAGTTACATTCTGCTGAAGCTTCATTCAGAGTAATGAGAAGTTGACGTATTTCAGTCCGGAACACCCTGTATTTATTGAAGAGCTGGACATAGGGGAGGTGTATGGGAAATTTCACCTATCCAGACATTTTGAGCTAGATTACCTCATATTTCTCCTGAAACTTCTTTTGCTTAATGGAGAAGTGTTCCATGGAGAATATTGTTATGTCCCGGGTTAATTTCCCCGATGTGGCTCATTCCTCTTTCGCAAAAGGGAGGCGAAACTACCTGCCGAAGTTATGGTGACATCGGAAGACGAGGGGGCCGGGAGTAAGGAGAGAGAGAGGTTAGACGAGGCATGGAGAATCGCGCTAGAGAGACTAGGGAAGAGGCAGACAAAGGGAGCTAAGCGATACGATGAGTCACGGAGGGAGGTGACCTTTCAACCAGGTGATCTGGTGAGATTGTATACGCCGAAGAGGAAAGTCGGGAAAAGTGCTAAGTTGTTACCACAATTTCACGGGACGTACAAAGTCATTAAGCAGGTAGTACCGGTAAACTACGAGATAGAGAAGGGAAAAGGGAAAATAGATGTGGTGCATGTCGCCCGTATGAGTAAATATTATCAATGGGCTGATGAATAAAGGTTTGTGCTTGTACTAATGTGTCGCTTTTATTACAGAGAAAAAAAGGACAGCTGGGGGAAAGCAAATTAAGAATTAATGGCATTAATACTCAACCAACCTGGGAGGATCTGTTGCATCCATTTTCGTTACGCTCGAATTTTAAGTAAAGTTTTAATTCTATGTACAGTCTTGACGAATTTACAAGTGACAGAATTGAAAGGAATAAAAAAAAATAGTGCGGGGGCAAATTAAATTGGACTAGAACGGATTGGTCAGTAAAATTTGCGGACGCAACAGAAACCTCTTCAGATGCGCGGGGAACAGCCTTAGGAGGAATTGGACTGACCTGGTGTATTTTACTCACTTTGGCATGTGTATACCTTCTATATAAAGTCCAAAACCTGGAGAAGCATATGGTCTACCTGATAAAGACGGAAAGCGGTACGGAGTTGTTCACCGTGAGGAGCTCGAGGAACGTGGGAAAGGTGAGTGTTGTGAAGATATTTTGATTCTGTTTTTCCCCTCCAGGTGGCAAAAACATCTTTGTTATGTTTTTAACTGCAATTAGGGAGGGGACAGCGAAAAAGAGGAACCAAGAAAGGGTTCACACTATACGGATGGGGAATCCCGTATAGAGAGATAGTCCTCGGAGGGGACGGTTAAAAGAAAGGTATTTTAATTCTGTTTTTCCCCTCCAGGTGGTAAAAACATCTTTGTTATGCTTTTAACTGCAAGAAGGGGGGCAGAAAAAGAGGAGCCAAGAAAGGGTTCACACTATACGGACGGGGAATCCCGTATAGAGAGAGAGTCCTAGGATAGGACAGTTAAAAGAAAGGGTTCACAATATACGGACGGGGAATCCCGTATAGAGAGACAGTCCTCGGATGGGACAGTTAAAAGAAATACTTGCAGGGGTGTCTGAAGGAAGCACATGGGGACAGCGAGAGAAGAGGGGCCGGCAAGGGGCCTCACCCCATGCGGATGGGGAATCCCGCATGGAAGGGCAGTCCCAGGGTGGGACAGTTGAAAGGGAAGTTACCGGGGTAACCGGGGAAAGTAAATGGGGACCTAGAGAGGGGTCTTGCCATTGAGAGCTTAAGCTTGAAACCTAGAAAAACTTGAAAAGAGGTCGTTGACCACTCGGCCGAAGGAGGAGACGCTCGAAAAATCAGCTGATAGACCCCGAGACACCTCCCGTTCGGAAGAAAGGGAGGGGGGCTGTGAGGAACTTTGCCTCGCGAATTGGGACCCCAAGAAAAGAAAGAAAAAAACAGTTGTAAGAGAATTATTAGTGCACTTAAGTAACTGGTTAACCATGGTAATATATGCAAATAAGTATTAGCGATGTAAGCATAAGACCTAGGTTTAAGGGGGGAAACGAATGAGCAATCCGGGAGGATTGCATATGAACCTTTGTTATGTTTAGTTAATGTAATGTAGTAGAGAATAGTCATAGGTTATTGGTGATGAATCCCATTGATTGCCTGTGGAGGAGGATGGAATGGGTGGACTGATCAACCATCTCTTCCCCTTTTTCTCAGGGTCAACCAAGGGGAGTCGAAGTCGAAACGGTAATCACCTCGGAGAAGAATGAAGGGGATTAAATATCACATTTGTCTATTGGGAATGCTGGTTTGGGTCGCTTATGGGATGAAGCACCTGGGGGAAGTGCCAGTAGATATTACGCCGGGAGCCTTGTTTTGAACTTTACCTGATGTAACGGTTTACAAGACGCCATACCCTCTTGTTTGGAAAATACCCTTTAACCCAAGGAGAGAGCTGGAAAATTTCGGATTGTATGCATCCAACTGCGTAAGGGAGTGTCACCCAGGAATTTGTGAGGCCATACATGCGTCTCTGGCCCTGGCCTTAAATAACTGGAATCCAAGGTACTGGACTGATCCACTGACGGAGGCACCGCTGACATCGGATGGAGGGGCATTTTCATCCTCTTTCATCCTCCCGATGCGGCGGCACGCGGAGCGAGTCGTCATATCGGAGGCAGAGGCTGAGGAAGTCGAAGAGAGGATGGACAACCTTGGCGACTTACTCACACTGCCAGCACAGAGCGTGACGATCCCAGAGCATGGAGCGATACCTGGAGGATCTGGCTGGGGTGTCTTGGCCTACCTCCAATCCGTCATCGCTTCGCAGACGGGGGTCCTCAGGGCTTGCCAGGCCCGGAGACTCTCCCCGGAGCTCATCAACCTTCCGACCCTCAAGGAGCGGCTACAGGCGGTTCGACGGACCATCGGGACGACGGACTATGACTTGGCTATTAGGCACTTCTCCAGGTATTACATTTTACCCTTGTTGGACTGTTTGTTATCTCCAACACACCTCTACCTTATCCTACTGGTCCCGCTACACAAAAAAATGCATTCCGTGACTCTACCTCTATACCTTCCTACCTATACCTTTTGCCCGAGGAGAAGATACCTGTCTAATGAAAATGAACCCCCTGCATCTGGCTGTCATACACACCAGAGGGGGTATGAGTCTCAAAGTCCTCGCATGCAACATCTACACCGACGAGCTATGCATGCTGGCGGACCCGCTTGGAGACACGCTGGGGACCATCAAGTGTGCCGAGGCAATGGTCAAGGGGGCCACGGCTAAGGAGATGACGGCATCCTGCCCAATAGCATGTGGGAGATCGCCTGATAGCATCGTTACGAAGATCAGTAGTGGAGTGTATGTGATACCCCACCCCCCAAGGAATTCGACAATCTTCTGTGGTGATAGAATTAACGCAACTCTGGAAGAAAATTTTAAAATCGGTGCATACAAGCTCGCTATTCCATGCGCGTGCAGACTGAAATTGGGGACTTCTACTTTTTCGTCATCATACCCTTGTGAATCAAAAGATGCAAAAGTTAAAGTACATCGAGTTATACCAGCTGCTTGGGCTCCCATAACTTCTTTGAAATTACCACCGTATGACGACCGCAATTTTGCCGTCTGTACCAATTTGACCGAATGCTTGCATGTAGTACGAATGACGGCTCCTACTATGACGAATATAAATCAGGCTACCTTTCTTTATTTAACATGTACAGGCACCATTGCTCTGTTTTCGTCTTTGATAATATTTTCGTATTGCCTGTATCAGTGTGTTTTGTGTATAAAGGACAGTTACTTCCAGACAGTTGAACGCCCCTTGGAGCGTACGCGCCAGGAAAGTACTCAGTTGCAGGTCGGGGACTGTGGCCCGACAGTGCACTTTCGAAAACCACCCGAGACTAGGGCACCCATCCCACCACCTAATTCCCGAATTCTCAAAGTGGCATTACCCACTCTGTATGAAAACGTTGACGGTAGTGACGGCCTTGTTGAAGATCAATATTTGGCGATGCAACCAATAGACATAAGGAGAGACACATAATGGTATTTTCAGATGATTTTTACTAGTGTTTTTGAGGGTTAATGGCATTTTCAGTAGGTGAAGGACACGTATAAGATTCGAGTGAACCCTGTAGTTTCAGCATTTTGTATCGATGTGTTTTTACTGTTTGGTGTGTTACTGTTTCCTAGACTAAGAGTGCTTCTATATTCCATTTGTTCTTGGTTTTGTTAGAGATGAACTTAGGCCTTATTGTATTTGTGATGAAAATTGTATTTGAACCTAATTGTATTTGTGATGAAATTTGAAAATTGCATTTGAACCTTATTGTATTTGTGATGAACATTGTATTCTCCGGCAAAAGCGGCGAACTCGCGTCTTCGGCTAGAGATGAGAGAAGCTTCAACGGATACCTCTCAAGGCTTCGTCCGGAGGCCGAAGTTTTGAGGGGGGGGTAATGTTATGTCCCAGGTTAATTTCCCCGACGTGGTTCATTCCTCTTTCGCGAGGAGGTCTATTCGTGTGCTGCGCAATTCGCATATTGGAATTTTTCCACTGCTTACCTGTCACACGGGTGCTAGCGTCGCCTCGAGGGAGGAGGGGGCAAGCATGCGAACGCAGCTCGCGAATATGACTAAATATGGGAATGAAGCGCAGTAAAATGCTGAATCCGTGGCGCGACCGGATGCCGCGATCAAATAAAAACCCCGCGGAACCTTCATTCCGGGTCTTTTCGTCGAGGGGCCGTGTACACGTCGGGAGGGGGAGCCGAGAGTCGTGGAAGCGGAGACTCGCCGATTGACCCGGGGTTCGCCGCAGGACGAGATACTCACGCCGGAGTCGCTCTTGTTTAAATACAAACTCCTAGCGAAAGACCCCGTCTCTTTTATTTCACCGTACCAACTCGCCAATTGGACCACCTTCGTCGTCCGGAATTTCCTCAGCGTTAGTCAAGATCCTTTTCTGAGACGTCCCTTGTCGCGCTGTCCTCGAGGGGACACGACAATACAAAACATTATGTATGACATTAGGCCACTGAAAGGGCATGAGATACCTTATACCATGAGGATAGCAAGGGAAAAGTTTCAAAATAACTTGCACTAAGAAATATGGATGGGTAAGCTCTGGGTAAGGTGAGTGCTGCATTTGTTAAAAGCCCTTTAAAAGCAATTTTCCCAGCAAAGTTTTGACAAATTCTGGGGTTTCCCAACACATTTCACCTTGCCGCTCAGTGCCAAAGAAACCAAATTGAAAAACATGTTTTGGCAAATTCAAAACATACCCAAACCCATGCATTTCAATCCCAGAATACCAACAATTTCATTTATATTGCAAACAAAGTGGCATTTCTCCAAAAGAAGCAAGAGTATTTGAGATGATTAAGTTTGAAATGTTTGGATGAGTAAAACTTTCTTCATAGACCCCTTATTTTGCTCCTTAAACAGTGTGCTTTCGACTGAAATACCTTAAAGACTCCTTATCTAGAAGGAAAATACCAGAAATGGTAACAGCATTCTAAACCCTGTTTTTATATAGAAACAGATACTTAGAACTCATAAATTCCCAATGCACTGTCTCAAAGAAAACGTCAACAATACAATCCCTATATTGATCCCTTAGAACTAGAGTATTCCCTTGCAGTTTTTCAGCAATAAAAAATTAATTAACCTATGCAGATATACCTCAACTTCATTTGAACTAAATATTGTGCAATTGAAAATGGATCCCTAATAGATTTCCATCATTTTCGATTTTCTTCATTTTTAGTGTTTTCGATGATATCGCGCCTTTTTCCTCAATTTTTTTCCATTATTTTTATTTGGCCCCGTCTTTTCACTATTCCTTTATTTTGTCGTATTTAAATACGAGGCGTTAATTCTAAACTTCTACGTGTTAAGATTTATTCTAGAAAATAAATATTTAAATTTATTTTTCGTGTTTCCAATGAAATCACGTATTTCTACGCAAAGATTTGTAGTTAAGTAGGTTGTCACCCTTGGTTCTCCATTCGTTGAGGTTTCCTTCGCAAAAAATGGCGTTGTAAACAAATTGCGTATAAAAATTTGTTTGTTCTCCAAAAAAAGACGGTGTTTCTTTATTTTTTGTTTTCAATAAATACGCGTTTTTTTCTCAAGTTCTTGCCTTTAAAAATTTAACGAGCTGGTTTTACCATTCGTTGAGTTATTAGTCCAAGAATACGACGTTCTAATTCACATCTTGTACGTTTTTAAGATTTGGATTTCAAAAATTGATCATTTTAATTTATTTTTCGTGTTTCCTTTAAAATTCCGTATTTTTACTTAATATTTTCCATGGAAGTAGTTCGCCCTCATTTGTTCTCCATTCGTTTAGTTTTTCAAGGCAAATAATGGCGTTGCTATTCAAATCGTTTCAGTTCGAACTTTAAAAATATACCGTTTTCTTTCTTTTTTAGTGTTTTCGATGAAATCGCTTATTTTTTCTGATTTTTTTTCCTTTCAAGTTATTTGAACCACTCTTTTCACTAACGTTGATTTTCTCGTGCTAATATACGACGCAATAAACCCAATCTTCTACGTTTTCCAGCTATGGTCATGAAAAATATATCTTTAAAATTCATTTTTTGTGTTTGCAATAAAGCACGTAATTTTAATCGATATATTCCATGTACATAGTTTACCCATCAATATTCCCCATTCGTTGAGTTTTTCATCGCAAATTGTGGCTTCGCAATTCAAATCGCGGTTGTGAATTTGTTTTTTCTTCAAAAAACGACCGTTTTCCTTCAATTTTCTTGTTTTAATTGAAATCTCGTATATTTTCTCTAGTTCTTTCCTTATGAAATTTTAACCTGCTTGTTTCACCATTTGTTAGGCTATTCGTATTACGATACGACGCGATAATTCACGCCTATTACGTGCTAAGGTTTGGTCTTGAAAAATAGATCTTATTTATCCGAATTTCCTGGTTCTAATAAAATTACGTATTTTTACTTAATATTTTTCATGAAAGTCGTTAATCCACCTATGTTCCCCTTTCGTTGAGTTTTTAATCGAAAAAATGGCGTTGCATCAAATTCGCGTTTGCGAATTGGTTCGCTCGCTAATAAACAACCGTTTTCCTTCATTTTGAGTGTTTTCCGATGAAATCGCGAATTTTTCTCAATTGCTTTCCCTTCTTTTCACCATCGTTGACTTTGTCGTGTTTAAATACGCGTTAGTTCTACCTTTCCACGTGTTAAGATTTGTTCTTGAAAAATAGATCTTTGTAATTTATTTTTCGTGTGTCCAATGAAATCACGTATTTCTACATAATGATTTCCAGGTAATTAGGTTGTTACCTTTTGTTCTCCATTCGTTGAGGTTTCCTTCGCAAAAGTTGGCGTTGCAAACAAATCGCGTATAACAATTTGTTGGTTCTCTAAAAAATGACGGGGTTTCTTTATTTTTTTGTTTTCAATAAATTCGCGTATTTTTCTCAAGTTCTTATCTCCAAAAATTTTAACGAGCTGGTTTTACCATTCGTAGAGCTTTTAGTCCAAAATAACGAATTAATATTTCTTATCTCCTTAGTTTGTAAGGTTTGGTATTAAAAAATAAATCCTATTTATCCATTCTGCGCGTTTGCAATGACAAAGCGTATTTTTACTTAATATTTTTCAAGAAAGTAGTTTTGCCACTAATGTTCCCCATCGTTGAGTTTTTCATCGAAAAATATTGCGTTGCTCTAATTTGCGTTTGCGTATTGTTTTACCCCATAAAAAACCTCAGTTTTTCTTAATTTTTAGTGTTTCCGATGATATCGCGCATTTTTCCTCAATATTTTTACCATTATATTATTTTGTCCCCAACTTTTCACTATTCCTTATTTTTTCGTATTTAAATACGAGGCGTTAATTCTAAACTTCTACGTGTTAAGATTTGTTCTAGAAAATTAATTTTTAAATTTATTTTTCGTGTTTCCAATGAAATCACGTATTTCTACGCAATGATTTGCAGTTAAGTAGGTTGTCACCCTTGGTTCTCCGTTCGTTGAGGTTTCCTTGGCAAAAAATTATGTTGTAAACAAATTGCGTATAAAAATATGTTTGTTCTCTAAAATATGACGGTGTTTCTTCATTTTTTTGTTTTCAATTGATCCGCGTATTTTTCTCAAGTTCTTATCTTTAAAAATTTTAACGAGCTGGTTTTACCATTAGTTGAGTTATTAGTCCAAAAATACGACGTTCTAATTCACATCTTGTACGTTTTTAAGATTTGGATTTAAAAATTTGATAATTTTTAATTATTTTTCGTGTTTCCAATGAAATCATGTTTTTTTGTAAATATAATTGGAATCTCGTATTTTTACTCTAGTTCTTTTCTTTTAAAATATTTACCAGCTAGTTTCACCATTCGTTGAGTTAATAGTCCGAAAATACGACGTAATAATTCCAAACTGGTACATTTTTCAGATTTGGACTTCAAAAATTGATAATATTAAATTATTTTTCGTGTTTGCCATAAAATCCTGTATTTTTTCTTAATATTTTCCGTGCAAGTAGTTTTTCCTCATTTATTCCCCATTTTTTTAGTTTTTCATGGCAAATTTTGCCTTAGCTAGTCAAATCGCGCAGTGGTATTGGTTCGCAATTGTTAGTTATAATTATTTGACGCCCTCTTTTCACCATTCGTTGACTTTGTCGTGTTTAAATACGACGCGTTAGTTCCACATTTCTATGTGTTAAGATATGTTAATGAAAATAGATCTTTGTAATTTATTTTTCGTGTTTCCATTGAAATCACGTATTTCTACGTAATGATTTCGAGGTAAGCAGGTTGTTTACTTTTAATCTCCATTTGTTTAAGTTTCCTTCGCAAAAAATGGCGTTGCAAACGATTCGCGTATAAAAATTTGTTTTTTTCTCTAAAAAATGACGGTTTTTTTTTTGTTTTCATTATATTGGCGTTTATTTTTCTGGTTCTTTTCTTTAAAAATTTTAACGAACTTGTTTCACCATTCGTTGAGTTATAAGTCCAAAAATACGACGTTCTTATTCACATCTGGTACGTTTTTAAGATTTGGATTTCAAAAATTGATCATTTCAAACTATTTTTCATGTTTCTAATGAAATCATGTGTTTTCACTTTTTATTTTCGAAAAAGCAAAGTTCCATCTTTTTTCCTTATTTCCTGTGTTTTTTATCGCAAAAAAGGCGTTTCAATTCAAATAGGGTCTGTGATTTCGTTCACTCCCTATAAAACCTGTGTATTCCTTTATTTTTCTTGTTTTCAATGAAATCGCGATTTTTTCTCAATTCCTTTCTTTTTAAAATTATGACCAGCTTGTTTCACCCTTCGTTTATCTATTTGTCATACAATACGACGCTATAACTTACACCTTTTACATGTTAAGATTTAGTCTGGAACAATAGAATTTTTAAATTCATTTTCCGTGTTTCCAATGAAATCACGTATTTTTACATAATGATTTCAAGGTAAATAGTTTGTCCATCTTTTTTTCCAATTCGTTTTGTGTTTCATCGCAAAAAACGGCGTCGCAATTTAAATAGCGTTTGTGATTTAGTTCGCTCTTTAAAAAACAACCGTTTTCTTCATTTTTCGTTTTTTCAATGAAATCGCGAAATTTTTCTCAATTTTTTACCATATTAAATTTTAACTAGCTTGTTTCACCATTCGTTGAGTTATTCGTGTGACGCACGACGCAATGATTGCAACCTTCTAAGTTTTTAAGGTTTGGTCTTCAAAATAGATCTTTTAATTTATTTTTCGTGTTTCCAATAAATAATGCCTTCTAACATAATATTTTCCATGCAAGTAGTTTTTCCACCTTTGTTCCCAATTCCGTGAGTTTTTCATAAAACAATATGGCGTTGTAATTCAAAGTTTAAGTTTGTTCTCTAAAAAACGACTGTTTTCTTTCATTTCTCTAGTTTTAATTGAGATCTCGTACTTTTTCTCTCATGTTCTTTCCTTTTAAAATATTAACCAGCTAGTTTCACCATTTGTTCAGCTATTACTCTAAAATTACGAATTAATAATTCTTATCTCCTTAGTTTGTAAGGTTTGGTATTGAAAAATAGATCCTATTTATCCATTCTTCGTGTTTCCAATGACATCACGTATTTTTACTTAATATTTTTCAAGAAAGTAGTTTGGCCACTTATGTTCCCCATTCATTGAGTTTTTCATCGAAAAATATTGCGTTGCATTATAATTCGCATTTGCGAATAGGTTCGCTCGCTAAATAAACAACCGTTTTCCTTTATTTTGAGTGTTCTCCGATGATATCGTGCATTTTTCCTCAATTTTTTTCCATTTTTTTATTTGGCCGCAGTTTTTCACCATTCACTGATTTTTTCGTGTTTAAATACGAGGCGTTAATTCTAAACTTCTACGTGTTCAGATTTTTTCTAGAAAATAGATTTATAAATTTTATTTTCGTGTTTCAAATAAATTCACGTATTTCTACGTAAGTATTTCCAGTTAAGTAGGTTGTCACGCTTTGTTCTCCATTCGTTGACGTTTTTTCGCAAATTATGTCGGTGCAGTTCAATTCGTGTCTATGAATTGGTTTGTTCTCTAAAGAATGACGGTATTGCTTTATTTTTAGTGTTTTCAATGACTAAGAGACTTTTTCTCTCGTTCTTTCCTTTTAAAATATTTACCACTTGTTTCATCATTCGTTGAGTTATTCGCCCAAAATTACGACGCAGTTATTCCAATCTTCTACGTTTTTAAGGTTTGATCTTGAAAAATATATCTTTTACATACTATTTTCGTGTTTCCAATATATCACTTATTTTTACTCGATATTTTCCATTCAAGGAGTTTGTCCACCTAAGTTCTCTATTCGCTGAGTTTTTCATCGAAAAATATTGCGTTGCAATTGACATCGCGGTTGTGAATTTGTTTGTTCTTTAAAAACGACCGTGTTCCTTCATTTTTCTGGTTTAGATTGAAATCTCTTATTTTTTCTCTAGTTTTTGCCTACTGAAATTTTAACCAACTTGTTGTACCATCTGTTGCGATAATTCCTGCCTATTACGTGTTAAGATTTGGTCTTGAAAATACATTTTTTAAATATATTTTTCCTGTTTCGAATAAAACCACGTATTTTTACTTAATATTTTTCATGAAAGTCGTTTATCCACTTATGTTCCCCATTCGTTGAGTTTTAAATCGAAAAATATCGCGTTGCATTACATTCGCGTTTGCGAATTGGGTCGCTCGCTAATAAACAACCGTTTTCCTTCATTTTGAGTGTTTTCGACGAAATCGCGTATTTTTTCTCAATGATTTTCCTATTTTGTTATTTGACACCCTCTTTTCACCATTCTTTGATACTTTCGTCTCTAAATAGGATGTAGTATTTCAAACTTCTACGTTTTATGGTTTGGTCTTAAAAAATAGATTTTTCCTTTCATTTTTCCTGTTAAAAAAACAAATATTTTCACAATTTTTTTTTCCATTTGAGTAGGTTGTTCATATTTCTTCCCCATTCCCTGAGATTTCCTCCAAAAAAAATTTGCGTTGGAATTCAAATCGCGTCTGTGAATTTGGTAGTTATCTAAAAACGACTGTTTTCCTTCATTTCTCTGGTTTTAATTGAAATCGAATGCTTTTTCTTTAGTTCTTCCCTTTTAAATATTAACCAGCTTGTTTCACCATTCGTTGAGTTATTAGTCAAAAATTACGAATTAAAAGTTCTTATCTCCTTAGTTTGTAAGGTTTGGTATTAAAAAAATAGATCCTATGTATCCATTCTTCGTGTTTCCAATGACATCACGTATTTTTACTTACTATTTTTCAAGAAAGTAGTTTGGCCACTTATGTTCCCCATTTGTTGAGTTTTTTATCGAAAAATATTGCGTTGCATTAAATTCGCGTTGGGGAATTGGTTCGCACGCTAAAAAACGTCAGTTTTACTTCATTTTTGGTGCTTCCGATGATATCGCGTATTTTTCCTCAATTTTTTCCATTATTTTTATTTGGCCACAACTTTTAACCATTCATTGATTTTTTCGTGTTTAAATACAAGGCGTTAATTCCGAACTTCTTCCTGTTAAGAATGCTTCTGGAAAAATAGCTCTTTGTAGTTTATTTTCGTGTTTCCAATGAAATCACGTATTTCTACGTAATGATTTCCAGTTAAGTAGGTTGTCACCCTTTGTTCTCCATTCGTTGTGGTTTCCTTCGTAAAATATGGCGTTGCAGTTCAATTCGTGTCTATCAATTGGTTTGTTCTCTGAAAAACGACGGTGTTACGTTATTTTTAGTGTTTTCAATAAATTCGAGTGTTTTTCACAATTTCTTTCCTTTTAAAATTTTAACCAACTTGCTTTACCATTCGTTGAGTTTTTCGTCTAAAATTACGACATAATAATTCCAATCTTCTACGTTTTTTATGGTATGTTCTTGAAAAATATATCTTTTTAATTCCTTTTTCGTGTTTCCAATAAATCACGTATTTTTACTTAATATTTTTCATAAAAATAGTTTTGCCACTTTTGTTCCCCATTTGTTGAGTTTTCCATCGAAAAATATGGTGTTGCATAAAAATTCGCGTCTGTGAATTGGTTTGCCCGCTAAAAAACACCAGTTTGTCTTCATTTTGAGTGTTCCCGATGAAATCGCGAATTTTTTCTAAATTGTTTCCATCTTATATATTTGGTCCCCTCTTTTCACCATTCATTGATATTTTTGTGTTTAATTACGACGTACTAATTCCAAACTTCTTTGTGTTAAGATTTGTTCTTGAAACGTAGGTCTTTTTAATTTCTTTTTCGTGTATCCAATGAAATCACGTATTTCTACATGATGATTTCCGGGAAAGTAGGCTGTTACCTTTTGTTTTCCATTCGTTGAGGTTCGTGTGAGATTCGTTGAGGTGAGCGTTGCAACATAAATCGCGCCTAAAAATTGTTTTTTTTTCGAAAAAACGACCGTTTCTTCATTTTTAGTTTTTTCAATGTATTCCCGTATTTCTTCTCAAATTCTCTCCTTTTAAACTTTTATCCAGCTTGTTTCTCTCCATTAAAATTGGTAAGCCAACTTTGTTCCCCATTCCCTGAGTTTTTAATCCCAAAATAAGGCGTTGTCATTTAAATCCTCATGTGCATTGGTGGCTCTTTAAAAAACGGCCGGGTCACTTTATTTCTCGTGTTTACAATGAATTCGCGTATCTTTCACAATTTTTATCCCTTTAAAATTTTAACCAACTTTTTTTACCATTCGTTTAGTCATTCGTCCAAAATTTCGAGGTAATAATTCCAATCTTCTAAGTTTTTAAGGTTTGGTTTTGAAAAATAGGTCTTATTTATCCATTTTTCGTGTTTCTACTGACTTTAAGTAATTTTACTTAATATTTTTCATGAAAGCAGATTGGCTACTTATGTTCCCTATTAGTTGTGTTTTTCATAGAAAAATATGGCGGTACATTAATTTCGCGTCAGTGAATCGGTTTGCCCGCTAAAAAACTCCAGTTTTTCTTCATTTTGAGTGTTTTCCGATGAAATCGCAAATTTTTTCTGAATTTGTTTCCATCATATTTATTTGGCCCCCTCTTATCACAATTGATTGATTTTTCGTGTTTAATTGCGACGCTATAATACCAAACGTCTTCGTGTTAAGATTTGTTCTAGAAAAATAGATCTTTGTAATTTATTTTTCGTGTTTCCAATGAAATCACGCATTTCTACATCATGATTTCCGGGCAAGTAGGATGTTACCTTTTTTCTCCATTCGTTAAGGTTTCCTTCGCAACATACATCGCGTCTAAAAATTGGTTTGTTCTCGAAAAAACGACCGTGTTTCTTTATTTTTAGTGTTTTCAATGAATCCGCGTATTTCTTCTCAAATTCTTTCCTTTTTAACTTTTAACCAGCTTGCTTCTCAATTCGTAGAGTTATTACTCCAAAAATACGACGTATTAAATACAATCTCTTACGTTTCTAAGGATTGTTCTTGAAAAATATATCTTTTTAATTTATTTTTCGTGTTTACAATAAATCAATTATTTTTACTCGATAGTTTCCATGTAAATAGTTTCTCCACCTAAGGTATCCAATCCCGCTGAGTTTTTCACCGAAAAATATGGCGTTGCAATGCAAATCGCGGTTGTGAATTAGTTTGTTCTCTAAAAAACGACCGTTTTCCTTCATTTTTCAGGTTTTAATTGAAATCTCGTATTTTTTCTCTAGTTCTTTTCTTTTGAAATTTTAACCAGCTTATTTCACCATTCGCTGAGCTATTTGTCTTCCAATACGACGCGATGATTCACGCCTTTTACGTGTTACGGTTTGGTCTTGAAAAATAGATCTTTTTTATCCATTTTTCGTGTTTCCAATGACATCGCGTGTTTTTACTTAATATTTTTCATGAAAGTAGTTTGGCCACTTATGTTCCACATTCGTTGAGTTTTTCATCGAAAAATAGGGCGTCGCATTAAATTCGCATCTGAGAATTGGGGTGCCCGCTAAAAAACGTGTTTTTCTTTATTTTTAGTGTTTTCCGATGTAATCGCGAATTTTTTCTCGATTTTATTTACAGAGTTGGAATTAACCCCATTATTATAAGTTTGATTTCATTTACAGAGAAACTCCACGTAGTTCTTAGTTCAATATTTTATATAATTTTAGCATTTCAGGATACTCATTGTAATGTTGGGACCAATACAAGTGTTGATTTTAATCCTCTATCAGTAAGAAATTTCCTAAATTTGCTATTTAAAAATCCACCACCCCTATTCATTTGAATTTGCAATGGTTAATGCTCAAAAAAATATTTTTAAATGCTTCAGTTACCTCCTCTGGCCAATACTGGTTCGTTAAGTTCTCGCTAAAGCAAACCTCCAAAATAAATTAATAGCCATTCATATGCAAGCATTACCATGATTGAATTCTCTCAAACTGTACATATCTTTCAAGTTGCATTGCTAGCCTTCATCAATATTAGACTTTTCACAGCTATTTCACTGAAATTTTCTTCTCAAAGTTTTACGAGGTATATATGCCTCTTGACCTTCAAACTATCCCTGCATAGGTGAAAGTTCCATTCCCACAGCTTCCCAAAACGGTTTATTAAAGGGCTACATAGTAAAAACATGGCCATGGAAGCCTCATGGTTAATTCATTGTTAAGTATACCAAAAACATGAAAATTTACTTCTTGAGACAATGACATTAAATTGAAAGAATGCTAAATTGATGCTTATGAAATTTTAATGTAAATGTATGGAAGAGTTCTGTAATAAATTGATGTAATCATAAAGGAAAAGTATAAAGTGATATATTATATCATATTTTATTGAGAAAATCACAACACAACATGATAATATGTACACAATAACATTTTTATTGTGATATTAGTGATTATAATGGAATCTAGTTAATGTGAGGGAATTGATGCAAGAACCTTTTTACATTTTCTGCAGTACTCAGTGTTCTATTGCACTTCAAATATTAGTTCTCATTTTGGTTCAATTTTGCATCTGTGGAGCCTTTCATTAGTGTGTCTCAACATTTGACTCTTTAGATTTCTAAGGTGAGTAAATTCCTTTGAGCATATATCACACTTGTATGGTCTTACACTGGCGTGCGTCTCCATATGCGCCTACAGATGACCATTGGAAGAAACTTCTTTCAAACATACATTACATTTGTGCCTCATTTCAGCATTGTGTGTCAGGATGTGTTGTCTTAGGGTTCTTTTCTTTGAGAATGCTTTTGAACATATATCACACTTATGCTGCCTTTCATCTGAATGTGTCAGCACATGATTCCCAAGGAGACGTTTCTCCTTAAATGATTTCACACATATCTTACATTTGTGAGGACTCTCCTTAGAATGTGTGAACAGGTGTCTCTTTAGGATCCAACTTGGAGAAAAAATTTTCAAACATATTCCACAATTAAATGGCCTTTCTTCAGCATGTGTTAACATGTGGCTTTTGAGTTGACTCAATCTTAAGAAGTTTCTGGTGCACTGTTGGCATTGATTATATTTCTCCAGAGTGTGCATCACTTTGATATGTCTTGCATTGTCATTTTTACACTTAAATACTTCCAAGCAAATATCACATATGAATTTTATCCTTTTCTTAAGCTGCACGGCAAATTGACAAGAGTGCAGTAGGTTACTTACAGCATTTTTCCCAGTACCATCCTGCTTCTGGCCTTTCTCTAAATATTTTAAGAAAAATATGATAATCAATAACTAGTTATAAACGAGTTTTTCATCACAAGTGGGGCTATTCACGTTTCTATACATAAATAATAATATTTAAACATATTTGTATACATTCTTATTGTATTAATGCATGTAGGTTTACAATCAAATGCTTAAGTCTGCCTTCATACAAATTCATCAGCCTGTCTGTGTACCTTATCAACTGCAATAATGCTAAAATCTCAGGAAAAAGGTAGCTGTCATCACATAATGATGACCTTAATAGTTACTTCAATGAGATTTTCCCAGAATGTAAACTGAAAATACTTGTACTCACAACAAAAAGATAGACTCAATACTTCTTAGCCTCTATATATACCTTTTTAAGTAGTATATTGTCAGGAAATGGCATTAAATTTGGGACAATTTATGTGAACAGTTACTTTTTGCTCAATTCTGTGGTTTTATAAAATCATATCAAAGAGTAATTTTTAAATACTTTAGAAATTATTTCCTCTCGTTGATAATTTAAACTTTAACTGCCACTGAATGAAAACTATGACCCTTGTGCAAAATTTCACCCTATTGTTGACTATGTCAATAGACTTTTTAACCCTACATACACATTTTGTTAACTTGAAACAAGTAGGTATTAAAAGTCAAGAAGGGATAGGGTTGATTAATGTTCAGAAGGGATAAATATATTTCCAATGCTTTAAAAGAAAAGCAAGCAGGAAAAGAAAATAGCACATAGAGAAGGAAATTGTTTAACATAAAGAACAGAAAATTAAATTAAAAACATAACATTCTACTGCTTTCAACAAATGGAACAAAGTAAAACAACAGTCACTGAAAAGGCTAAACTAAAAAAAGTAAAATGGGATCTATGAAAATGACAATACTTAGCAATGAATAATATCATGAGTTCAATCATGACCAATTAATTAATGAAGAAAATGGTCAATTTAGTTAGTGATGGTTTAATTCTCCTAACAACCAAGTTTTATATATAATTATGTGAAACCAATTATAAGTGCAGTATTATTAAGGGGTCATATCCTTATCCTGTGCCACATGATTTCCCAATGAAAGATATGGGACACTTATTATATTGATTACTTTTTGTTTAGCAAAAAATGATGAAAAGGAATTATTTAAAAAAAAAGGTTTCCATGTTGTCTTGCAAAACTTTTCCAGAAGTGTTAATTTAGGATATTTATTTTTTAAGAAAATATATTTTTGACAGGAACTTTGAGTAGAAAAAAAGAACCTTCCCGGAACCCGAATCATTAAGGAAAGAAATTCTTTAAAAGGTCAAAATACAACTTTCATGCTTCTGCTATTGATCAAAAGTAAAAAATAAATCAATAACCATTGATATGGCAATGAACAAATGTCAGTGAACTTAGGGTTATTTTATTCACTAGTTTTGGTTATTGCATATTATATGGAGCATACAGATTGTTTTTCTATGAAATAACTGTAATTTTGTCTTGGCTTGCCAAGTGTTTTCTCTGGAACAGGGAAAGTGACTGGCTCCCTTACCCTGATGTGTTAATTTCACAGTCAGGCTTAGTACTGGGTGAAATCTACTGCTACCCAGCAAACAAACTTTCATGTTGATTACAGTTTACAGATTGAACTCTTAACCACTTGGCTACATGTTTATGTATGCTATATATATTTGTATGAATACTGTATATATATATGTATGTATTTACTGCTTAGCCACATACATACAGGTAAACATATATATCTCTCCTCAATGAGGGCAGTTCAATAAGTATGCGTGTTTTATAACAAATGGGCCTTTCTGAGAGAAGTATATGTTTTATTGATTTAAAGGTTAGTTAGTATTTGGCAGCCATTTGAGAAAGATGGGTTTAGTGATTTTCGTTGAGCTGGGAAAGGAGCAGTATTTTTCAGTAGTTCACTTTGTGTTTTTGGATGGGTAGAAATGCAAGGAGATAAAAGCAAAGTTGGTTCTGTTTATGGGGAATTTTAGCCAACCATGATCACAGTTAAATATTGGTCGAATGAATTTTAATGTGGACAAACATCTCGTTTTGATGTGGAGTGACCAGGACACCCAGCAGACATGGCTACCCAGAAAATCATTCAAAAAGTCCACACCATGGTTCTTCATAGTACACAAAATAGCAGAGGCAATAGGTGTGTCGACCAGAATGGCAATATTTCACATGATAAGTAGGGGATAAAAATTGTTGGCCCAATGGTTGCTGCAATTGCCCATTGTGGACAATAAGTTGATCTGCAGATTAACTCAGGATAAATACTATCTTTGCTTTTTACAAATAAACTTTATTGGTCAACCAGTTTTGTTACATTGTAACATCCTCAGGACTAGTGACATCCTCAGCACTAGTCCTGAGGATGTTACAGTGTAACGAAACTAGTTGACCAATAAAATTTATTTGTAGAAAGCAAAGATAGTATTTATCCTGGGTCAAAAATGGAATTATACAAAGTTAAGGCCTCAACCATTCAGTGCATACAGTGATCTGGAGATGTCGCCACCAAACTGCATTAGCTACATTATGAACTGCTGACACATCCCTCTTATTCACCCAATCTGCCTTCCTGTGCCTTTCTTATATTGCCTAACATGAAGAAATGCCTTGCAAGAGAAAAATTCAGCTCAAATGAGAAAGTTATCGCTAAGATATATGCATATTGTGGTGATGTTGACAAATCCTAATTTTTGGAGGGTGAAAAATAAAAAAATATTTTTGAAATGTGGTGTCTTAATTTTTAACATGGGTACTTATTGAACTGCCCTTGTACATGAAAAGAAGTTACAAGAAACTTTTTAAGGAAGGGACTGAAGGAACTAAGGAAATCATTTTAACAGGAGTGTCTGAGGATGCTGGATGGAAGGGATAGGTTTGGTATGATATGCAAAAGGAAAAATTGGATGATAAATTTCTAGAAGGATGGGAATAGCATGTAAGGTATTGGGAGTGGAGGGGATTATCATCTGTGAAGTATCTACGAAATTGAAAAAACCACCATTCAACATTTGTCTTGGGTTCAGGAACATCCCAATCAGTGTAAATACCTTGCACGAGGCCGGACATGATTATTAATTCTAATATTGAGGGATTTGACACACTGTCCAAAATTAGAGGGAATGGCAAAGTTGGTGATTCAGAAGATAAACTACATTATTGGAGGTCATGATGAGAAGGTAATTGGTGAGAGATTTAAAAACTGTATGGGATACAAGTAAGATTCTGGTTTTTAAAACAAATATTTTACATATAATTTTATTGCAGAAAATGGGAGTTATTATAGGAAGAGGTTGAGACAGTAAGGATGGGATTGTTTGATTTGAGGTGTGATAAGTTGGTAGGGCATTTGAAAGTTAACAAGGAGCATTCAGGAAAAAGATTGGTGATGGAAGTATCGTGTTTGAGGATAGGCTAGAGAGCTTTATGTATTGATTAGTCTCCCTTAACATGAAATTCCCTGGTATCAGCCTAGGGTATGTGTTAGGGAATCAATGTATTAGGGAATTGATACCTTTTATATTTTGTTGAATGGATCATTAAGCTCTGGCTCTGTGTGGCTTTGTATCATAGTCATTGAAACAAGAGGAGATGCAAGATTTGATTACTTTTGAAATGGAGGTTTGGAAAAGAACGTGGAGAGGACAGAAAGAAAACCATAATAGAAAGTGCTATTGGTGGAGAGAAAATGGCCTGTTAGGAGAAACTCAAAGGAAGCAGGATTGATGGATTCAGAGTACTCCTCATCCAATGGCATTAGTCCACAGCACTTTCAAATTGGCATGCATGCAGACTACATCTTGAAAAATAAACTTCACTAATATTGCACAAAATGTTAAAAAAGAGAATAAACAGTTATCAAAGGCATTGGCTTTTGGCTTGTGCAAATAAGGAACATTAACAAGTTCCTTGAAAATTGGTTTTGACATATACTGTTGGTATACCCAACAACAGTTCTATCTCACTGAATAGGAAACACTGAGGGCAATGAAAGGGATTTGCCTAAAGTAAAGTGAAAAACTAAAAGGCATGAGACCTTACCTTGGTCCTGCAACAGATCCATTCCCAGGCATTTATCTTTTTGAGAAATGTAAAAATGACAGTCTTCCTTAATATCCACTTCCTTATTAAAGGATAATGAAACATCTCTATCTTCCAATGGGTCCTGAGGAATGTCAATATGACAGTCTTCCTTAGTATCCACTTCCTTATTAAAGGATAATGAATCATCTGTACCTTCCAATGGGTCCTGAAAGACAAACATTACAGATACAGTCATGTCAATGTGTTTTCATAGAATAATAATGACTAATGGATGTGGTTATATTCTACCAATAACTTCTGAAGGCAGAAGAATAGGAACTGCATTCCCTAATAGTCAAAAAACATAACGATGAATGAAAGGATAAGAAAAAACCAAGTGCAACCATCAAGATAAAAGAGAGTTTTGTGCAAAATAAACAGGAAAGTTTTATTCCAAAGATACTGAGGGAGATGCCGGCACAGTAACATTTAATAGAGTCATCTGCTAATGAACATTTCAATGCAACAATTTCAGATTGTAGCGGCATCTCCCGCAGTGTTCAAGGAATTTGTCAAAGTATAAATGCCATGCATTTAAAGTTGGCTTTAACCTTGTGGGCTGTGGCAAGTCGCGCATGAATACCAATGCCTGTGACATTGTATGTACAGTAATTCCTCCCATCTTGTTCCTTTAAAAACCCCAAAATTTCAGAGTTTAAGAGAACGCATCAGTAGCTTAAATGGCTAAAGCACTCGACAGGATATTGAGGGATTTGGGTTCGAATCCCAGTCAATTCGAATGATTGTTACACTCTGAATGATTTTGCAAGGAAAGTTTTACTTTGAATAGACTAGATTTAATGTGCAGATGGTTTATTGTGTACACATTATTATACATACACACTCACCAAATTCTTTGCCTTCCACATTACTGCACCAATGATTTTCACCTTCTTGAATTGATGCAACCATTGGCAGTTCGACATCCTTTTCTAGAGCAAAAGAGCATCCACTAGAAGTCTCAGCTTCTTCTTTTACAATAATCAAGTCATCTCGGACATTCAAGGCACTACTGCCAACAGCGTCAAAGGCAAATGCATTCTTATTGAAGTCTTTCTGATTCTCAGTGGGCAACAAATGGAAAGCATATCATAATGGCAGATGATAAACATTCACAAATAAGAACATCAGGACAATACATCTTTCCAGTTAAGTAATACTAAAAACAGCAGTAAAAAACTCCAATCACGTAAACTAGTTTGGTAATAAACTTTGTGAAACAACATTTGTTTTGACTGCATTGCATAATAGCTCAATTCTTTAACCTAGATCAATACCTTGTTGTATTTATTAGTGGCAATCTTATTCTTCCAAATGCTCACGAAATAATTGACATCTCTATCAATCATTTCTGTTCAAGCCGAATGATATGAGATGCTACAGCACTACTGAATGTCTACAATTTGCATGACGTACCACAAACCATATTCTCTCCTAGCTTTTATGCACCTTTGTTCTCATTGCTCAGGACATAACCCTCCTCATTATAAACCATTAACACAGCAATCAATGGGAACCTTCATTTTGCATTTTATGTTATAGTTCCCCTAATGTTAACCACTACATGTCATTATGTAAAATTCACCCATTAGCAGTGTACTAATAATTGGGAATAGATAAATTCTTTCCCTGTGCCACCAATGGTTTTCCAGGATAATATCTGGTAACAAATTAAGACTCAGAATGCTCAAGTACATGGTACAGAGTGACTAGAGTGGTGTGTTTATAAATCCAATTGAAGTCTCGTCATTGGTAATTCAATATCTATCATCTGCCTACCACACTTCACCCTACCACTGAAAATTCTTCTTAATCCCATTCAAAAAGAGAAGAAAATTTCTACCTCGATAACATTTAATAAAACCCATTTCAATTCATTTAAAATACATTTGGTATGATGGTATGTCCTTGATGGACAGTGGCTCTAACAAATATGCAAAATTAAATATCAGGGTGTCAAAAATATTAAATGAAAGTCGATATAAACCTAATCAACATCGACCTAGCAAAAGATAGAATACCATTGGTAGAAGTACACAGAACTGACAGACTTGATTATTGATCAGGTCTTAATGCCTCGGAGGAATCATAAGGAGGAATAAATTGACATAATATACCATCAAATAGAAGACATAATAGGGTGTGTATTACTGCAATGAAACCCTTGATAGTGAATGATGAGAGAAATGCAATAAAGAGCAATGGAAGAGATGGTGATGATGAGGGAGACTATGGTTTATGCACAACTAATGCCTGTAGGGAGAAATAAATTGAGTTCTGCAGGAGAGAGACAGGGGATAGTCATCAACAAACTTGGCAATGAATAACCAAAACCAAAAAAGGCATTCGAATACATGGAAAAATTATTCCAGGTCACTCGGAATGTAATCTGTAAGATTACTTATTATGTTCAAGAAAACATTTCAAAGTCCATTTAATAGAAAATGCAACGAAAGATTCTTTCCAACCCAAAGATGTATTCATTTTTGAAATAGCTCAAATTAATGCATTAATTTTTGGGAACACATTTCCGTTTTTTTTTAATTTTTAAATAAGGAAAATTATATCTCGTGTCAAATATTCCTAAAAAATAAAATTTAGAAATTTTCATTTTACCCCTTTCTAGGATAAGGTATTTTCGAAACATTTAAAAATAACTGGCATTGATCATAATAATTATAGTGACGAAAAAATTCTTTTCCCACCGAATCGTTTTTGCAGAAGGAATAAGGTATTCCTTGTTGACGTAGTTCAATTTAATAAATACAACTGACCTCTTCTTGATTGTTTATCCAGTCATTCGTCGTAAAATTGCACCCCTTTCTCATGCGATCATAGAAATCAGACAAACACTTGCGACATCGACGCTTAAATAGCCGCTCCTCAGTCAGTAACTTCATGCAGAAAGAACACACCAACCAGGAATGAATTTCATCCTGCACAACCTGATTAAATATTTCATAAACAGATTTTCACCAAATAACGCACTAAATCCTCTGGCCTTATTGTCACCATTATTTTACAAAACAGTGTACTCGATATACAAACAACATTCTATCTCATATAAGATTTTTTACACACTTAACATTCTAAGCAATGAGCACAGACAACTAAACATACTTTGAAATCTATTGAATCTTCTATAGTCTTTTCCAGCATGTTCCACGATCTATTATCCTTCTCCTCTATTAAGGATTACGTCAATCTGCAAAACCAAAATCTGACCCAAAACCCACCCACCCCACATCAATATTCTGTGATATTATTGTTTGAAAATGAGAAATATTTGAGGGAAGAAACCCTAGCGCTATTCCTAAGTAGCATGAGTTAAAATTCATTCAAATCTTACAAACTGGTGAGGCTGAAACCCAAGAGTTTAAGGAGCAGTGGGTCTCCCACTTGGGCAAATATTTGAGATGTTGAAAACCCCCATACCCATAAAAATCTTCTTGATAATGTCGTGCATATTGCAAAAAATACTAACCTGGAATAATACAGCACAAATAAGGCCTTAGATATTCTCCCTACTCATATCTTGCAACATACAGGTTGGTATAGGTCTGGATCTACACAAGTGATATAAGATACTTCCCTATTTTAATTTAATATGCTACCTTTTGCAAATAAGAACTCTTCTTCACCACTCCTCATGTGATGGCTGATTTGAATATTTGAAACATTAAACGAATTTGGGTTTTATCCTGCTACCAAGTGTAAATGCCTTTTTTACTCATGCCATTAAGTTTGCTAAATAATTTGGAATTAACCCTATTATTATAAGTTTGCATTAATTTGCAGAGATAATCAACATAGATTTTGGTTCAGTATTTTATTTAATTTTAGCATTTGAGGATACTCATTGCAATGTTGGATTAAATACAAGATTTGTTTTTAATCCTGTATCAGTAAGAAATTTCCTGAATTTGCTATTTCAAAATCCACCACCCATAACTTTGAATTTTCAATGTTTGATGCTCACAAAAAATACTTTTAAATGCTTCAGTTACCTTCTCTGTCCACTTCTGTATTGTAAAGTTCTGGCTAAAGCAAACCTCCAAAGGTTACTTTTATTATTAAATAATTTCAAACATATTGCACACTTATAAGGCTTTTCAGCAGCATGTGTCAAAAGATGACAATCCAGGTAATCTTTGCTATTAAATGATTTCGGACATAACTCACACTTGTAAGATCTATCATCAGCATGTGACAACAAGTGCTTCTTCAGATTACTGTTTAGAGCAAATGATTTCGAGCACATATTACACTTGTATTTCCTCTCGGCAGTGTGTGTCAATATATGTCTCCATAGATCCATATTTTCAGGAAATGCCGTTGAGCAAATTTTGCATCTGTGGAGCCTTTTACCAGTGTGTCTCAACATGTGACCCTTTAGATATTTAAGGTGAGTAAATTCATTTGAGCATATATCACAATTGTATGGTCTTACACCGGTATGCGTCTTCATATGCGCCTTCAAATGACTATTTGAAGAAAATTCTTTATAACATATATTCCATTTCTGCCTCATTTCAGCAGTGCGTGTCAGGATGTGTTGTCTTAGGTTTCCTTCCATTGAGAATACTCTTGAACATATATCACACTTATGTTGCCTTTCAACTGAATGTGTCAGCACATGATTCCCAAGGAGATGTTTCTCCTTAAAAGATTTCGCACAATTCTTACATTTGTGAAGACTCTCCTTAGAATGTGTGAACAGATGTCTCTTTAAGATCCACCTTCGAAGAAAACTTTTCAAAAATGTTCCACATTTAAATAGCCTTTCTTCAGCATGTGTTAACATGTGGCTTTTGAGTTGACTCAATCTTTGGAAGTTTCTGGTGCACTGTTGGCATTGATGATATTTCTCAAGAGTGTTCATCACTTTGATATGTCTTGCAATGTCATTTTAACACTTAAATATGTCTGAGCAAATATCACATAAGAATATTATCCTTTTCTTAAGTTGCACGCCCAATTGACAAGAGTGCAGTAGGTTACTATCAGCATCTTTAACTGTACCATCTTGCTTCTGGCCATTCCCTAAATATTTTAAGAAAAATAAGATAACCAATAAATAGTTATAAACAAGTTTTTCATCTCAAGTGGGGATATTCATATTTCTTTACATTAATTCAAAATATTTAAACATACTTGTATACATTCTTATTGTATTAATGAATGTGGGCTTACAATCAAATGCTTAAAAGCTGCCTGTGTATACTATCAACTGCAATAATCTTAAAATCTCAGGAAAAAGGCAGCTGTCATCACATAATGCTAACATTAATAGTTACTTCAATGAGTTTTTCCCAGAATTTCTGCTGAAAATACTTGTACTCACAACAAAGAGATAGGGTAAATACTTCTTAGCCTTTATATATACCTTTTTAAGAAGTATATTGTCAGGAAATTGCATGAAATTTTGGACAATTAATGTGAACACTTAATTTTTGCCTTCTTGCCTATCAAAGAATAATTTTTAAATACTTTTGACATTATTTCCCCTCATTGATAATTTAAAACTTTTACTGCCATTCAATGAAAACGATGACCCTTGTGCAATTTTTTCACCCTATTGTTGACTATGTCAATCGACTATTTAACCCAACATACACCTTTTTGTTAACTTAAAACAAGTAGGCATTAAAAGTCAAGAAGGGATAGGGTTGATTAAAGTTGAGAAGGGATAATAATATTTCCTATGCTTTAAAAGAAAAGCAATCAGGAAAAGAAAACTGCATGCAAGGAAGGAAATTCTTTACCTAAAGAACAGAAAATTAAATGAAAACATAACATTTTACTTCTTTCAACAAATGGCACAAGGTAAAACAACATTCATTGAAAAGGCTTTACTAAAAAAAGTAAAATAGGATCTATTAACATGACAATACTTAGGGTGGAATAAAATAATGAGTTCAATCAGGACCAATTTTTTAATAAAAAATTTTCAATTTAGGTAGTGATGGTTTAATTCACCTAACACGAAGCCTTATATTTAATTATGTGAACCTAATTATTAGTGCAGTATTATTAAGGGGTCATATCGATATCCTGTTCAACCTCATTTCCCAATGAAACATATTGGACACTTATTTTTTTTTAATTATTTTTTGTTTAGCAAAAAAGGATGCAAAGGCTTTCTTGCCAAACTTTTCCAAAAGTATTATTTTAGGACATTTATTTTTCAAGAAAATATAATAAATTTTTGACAGGAACTTTGAGAAGAAAAAAAGAACCGTCCCTGACTTTAAAAAAAGGAGAACAATGAAAAAATAATAATTAGGGAAGGAATTGTTTAAAAGGTCATAATATAACTGTCATGCTGCTGCTATTAATCAAAAGCAAAAAATAAAGCAATAACCATTGATATGGCAATGAACATATGTCAGTGAACTTGGGGTTATTTTATTCACTAGTTTTGGGTATGGAATATTATATGGAGCATACAGATTGTTTTTCTATGAAATAACTGTAATTTTGTCTTGGCTTGCCAAGTGTTTTCTCTGGAACAGGGAAAGGGACTGGCTCCCTTACCCTGATGTGTGAATTTCACAGTCAGGCTTAGTACTGGGTGAAATCTACTGCTACCCAGCAAACAAACTTTCATGTTGATTACAGTTTACAGATTGACCTCTTAACCACTTGGCTGCATGTTTATGTATGCTATATATGTGTATGAATACTGTATATATATATGTATGTATTTACTGCTTAGCCACATACATACAGGTAAACATATATATCTCTCCTCAATGAGGGCAGTTCAATAAGTATGCGTGTTTTATAACAAATGGGCCTTTCTGAGGGAAGTATATGTTTTATTGATTTAAAGGTTAGTTAGTATTTGGCAGCCATTTGAGAAAGACGGGTTTAGTGATTTTCGTTGAGCTGGGAAAGGAGCAGTATTTTTCAGTAGTTCACTTTGTGTTTTTGGATGGGTAGAAATGCAAGGAGATAAAAGCAAAGTTGGTTCTGTTTATGGGGAAATTTAGCCAACCATGATCACAGTTAAATATTGGTCGAATGAATTTTAATGTGGACAAACATCTCTTTTTGATGTGGAGTGACCAGGACACCCAGCAGACATGGCTACCCAGAAAATCATTCAAAAAGTCCACACCATGGTTCTTCATGGTACACAAAATAGCAGAGGCAATAGGTGTGTCGACCAGAATGGCAATATTTCACATGATAAGTAGGGGATAAAAATTGTTGGCCCAATGGTTGCTGCAATTGCCCATTGTGGACAATAAGTTGATCTGCAGATTAACTCAGGATAAATTCTATCTTTGCTTTTTACAAATAAACTTTATTGGTCAACCAGTTTTGTTACATTGTAACATCCTCAGGACTAGTGACATCCTCAGCACTAGTCCTGAGGATGTTACAGTGTAACGAAACTAGTTGACCAATAAAATTTATTTGTAGAAAGCAAAGATAGTATTTATCCTGGGTTAAAAATGGAATTATACAAAGTTAAGGCCTCAACCATTCAGTGCATACAGTGATCTGGAGATGTCGCCACCAAACTGCATGAGCTACATTATGAACTGCTGACACATCCCTCTCATTCACCCAATCTGCCTTCCTGCGCCTTTCTTATATTGCCTAACATGAAGAAATGCCTTGCAAGAGAAAAATTCAGCTCAAATGAGAAAGTTATCGCTAAGATATATGCATATTGTGGTGATGTTGACAAATCCTAATTTTTGGAGGGGTTAAAAAAACTGCCGCAATGTTGGGAGATATGTATATTTCTAAAAGGGGACTATGGTGAAAAATAAAAAAATGTATTTGAAAAATGGTGTCTTCATTTCTAACATGGGTACTTATTGAACTGCCCTTGTACATGAAAAGAAGTTGCAAGAAACTTTTTAACGAAGGGACTGAAGGAACAAATGAAATTATTTTAACAGAAGAGTCTGAGGATGCTGGATGGAAGGGATAGGTATGGTGAGATATGCAAAAGTAAAAATTGGATAGCTGATTTCTAGAAGGGTAGGAATAACGTGAAAGGTGTTGGGAGTGGAGGGGATTATCATTTGTGAAGGATTTGCGAAATTGAAAAAAATCACCATTAAACATATGTCTCCAGAAGTAATGATTATATATGCCTTACTTATTATTCTGTATAAATCTGAGGATTTGGTTGAAGAGAGGTCCATTTGAAAGGGGCATAGCGTAGATTTGAAAGGAAACTATCTCAATGGTCTGGGTAATTACAGATTCTATCTTTTTATGGATAGGATATAAGAAAGGACCATTTAGTTTGATATGGATAGCAACTGTTACAATGTAAGTATGGCTCTTTGTTATTCAGCTGTATATGTAGAGAAGAATAAAATCTGGGTTTGGGAACACCCCAATCAGTGTAAATACCTTGCACGAGGCCGGACATGATTATTAATTCTAATATTGAGGGATGTGACACACTGTCCAAAATTAGAGGGAATGGCAAAGTTGGTGATTCAGAAGATGAACTACATTATTGGAGCTCATGATGAGAAGGTAATTGGTGAGAGAGTTAAAAACTGTATGGGATACAAGTGAGATTCTGGTTTTTAAAACAAATATTTTACATATAATTTTACTGCAGGGAATGCGAGTTATTAATGGAAAAGGTTGAGATGTTAACGATGGGATTGTTGGATTTGAGGTGTGATAAGTTGGTAGGGCATTTGAAAGTTAACAAGGAGCATTTAGGAAAAAGATTGAAGAGGGAACTATCAAGTTTGAGGATAAGCTAGAGATCTTTAAGGATAGATCCGTCTCCCTGAGTCATGAAATCCCTTCGTACCAACCTAGGGTATGTGCTGGGGAATGGATGTATTAGGGAATTGAAACCTTTGATATTTTATTGAATGGATCATTAAGCTCTGGCTCTGTGTGGCTTTGTATCATAGTCATTGGACAGAAAGAAAAACATAATAGAAAGTGTTATTTTTGGAGAGAAGGTGGACTGTTAGGATAAACCCAAGGGAAGCAGGATTAGGGGATTCACAGTGCTGCTCATTCAATGGCATTAATCCACAACACTTGCAAATTGGCATGCATGCAGACTACATCTTGAAAAATAAACTTCACTAATATTGCACAAAATGTTAAAAAAGAAAATAAACAGTTATCAAAGGCATTGGCTTTTGGCTTTTGCAAATAAGGAACATTAACAAGTTCCTTGAAATTTGGTTTTGACATATACTGTTGGTATACCAAATAACAGTTCTATCTCACTGAATAGGAAACACTGAGGGCAATGAAAGGGTCTTGCCTAAAGCAAAGTGAAAAACTAATAAGGCATGAGACCTTACCTTGTTCCTGCAACAGATCCATTCCCAGGCATTTATCTTCCTGAGAAATGTAAAAATGGCAGTCTTCCTTAATATCCACTTCCTTATTAAAGGATAATGAAACATCTACATCTTCCAGTGGGTCACACGGTGGGATGAACACGTCACGACAACTACAACACAATCTGCAGACTTAAAGTACCGCTATATCGGATATTCTGATCGTTTTCAAGTCTACAGAAGAGTTGAACTAAAAACCAACTATAGAAGTACACGGCCATTTTTCACACATTACTTCACGAAGCATTTAAAGTTTTAAATATAGCAATAACACACAAAATACGTAACTCGTCTGCTGGTCACATGCATTTAATTCTTCATTTGTTTCGAATGGAAAAGGAATGGGTTTGTGTGAAAGAGAGGATCTTATTTCAGATCACACATATGAAAACCTTCCTCGCGATTACTCAGATTTAATTCAAGGCTGAGTCATTGAAAAATCGGAATCCGCCTTTCTTAAGATATTTATGACCTTTTGTAGTATCAATGAAATCATTTGAATAGGCATTGAAATAAATGAATGAAAACATTGCTGTTCCGTTGTTTCATTTCAAAGATCCGTGTCAACAGAGTTACAATAAGCATTGTTTACCAAGCAAACATTCATGGATTAACCAATAATACAGGCATTCATCTATATTCCAACATAGATTAATGACTTCATGCCAATATTATTTATTAATTCATTAACCTGAGGTAAATTTATTTTAATATATTCGGTTATGATCCTACATATTTATGTAATATACGCGCGTTCGTAGGCGAATATCATTTTGTCACATTCATGAAATCAGTCTCACTTGATGAACTGCTGTAATAGTTATAAACTAGTAATGGGCATAGGAAAATCTGGGATGTAGAATATCTTAAGATTATTACGTAGAGCCATATTACTACTATTATATAATTATTATTATCTTGATCTTATGGAAAAATCTAATCGAGTTGCCATTATAACGAACACCTACCTTTGTTTATACGACGGTGGGTGGGAATAGTATCTAAGGAATGTATCACAGATTGGAAATCAATAAAATTTCATAAACAGATATTCACCAAAGAACGCACTAAATCCTCTGGCCTTAATGTAACCATTCTTTTACACAACAGTGTACGGGACATACAAACGACCTTCTACTTCACATAAGATTTTTACACACATAATAATATAAGCACTGAACACAGACAACTTAACTTACTTTGAAATTCATTAAATCTTCTATAGTCTTTTCCAGCATGATTTGTAATTCAATATTCTCGCCGAAAATTTTGATTTACAGTCCACGCCTGTTTAAACACAATCTGCACAGTTCAAATTCGGCTTTATCACACATTATGAAAGTTTTAGACTACTCTTAATGATATACTGAACAATCTCACTTACAATAATAATGCAATATGGCACAGTTACCTTGAAAAAGACTTAAATTTTAATAAAACTGCAGAAACCTCAAGGTAAACAACTCGACAGCTGGACACTTGCATTCCGTTCTTCATTAGTCATTCTCATTTGAGAGGTTCTCTTGAATTACAATGGTATTAATTTATATGGAAATAAAGGTTCTTAATCCAATTACAAACATGTCGGTGTACTTAAATGTAATCTAGTATTTAGGGGGAGGAAAAATAATTCCGTTTTATATAATTTTATTAGTTAATGAGGGATGACGGGCATTCTTTGATATCATATACAATTCGAAAAAAACCAAAAAATTTTAATATTTTCCGATCATTCATTTTGAAGATCCGGATCAAAAGATTCATATAGGTTTTGAATACGATTACTAAATGTAAGAATAACCATCCATACAAGCCACAGTTATTGTGCGCAATAGACATAGAGTGTATTCAAAATATTACAAGTTCCATGTACCCGATTTCTCCTTCAATTGCTTCGTGAATAAACATCCAAATAATTCATCGACCCGTGGGAACGGGACTTTGACCAACTGAATATTTTTCTCACGATGTGAATTGTTGTCAAGTAATAGAAAACGTTGTTTGTTATGGTTAGTCGGATAATTAGGATCTCAAAATAAGCTTATGCAATTTTCACTCTCATTGTTACCTGATACGTCTAATAATTCTCAAACTATGCTCCTATGTTCTGACCCTGATTCGAACCAACTCTTCTCGTATTAATCCATTTATTTACAAGATACAACGTAAATAAAATGGACAGATTGAGAACGAAACGCAAGTTCCATGTTGGGAAGTTATGTTGTTTACTAGAGTTGTTTTAGTAATTTTGTAGGCTAATTCAAGTAAATTGTGAACGTTGTTGTCAAATAATTAGCGTTAGGTTTTTCCGTAAATCATTGGTAGAACTTGCAAACGATAAAGATGGGCGATAAAGCCGAAATTAAACTCTGCAGATTATAATTAAAAATTCGCGGTCGGTTGATGATTTTAAGATGCGGAAATTAATTTGAATTTTGTCATCACTTGGAGCCAAAATATAACCAGATCGACTCTCCACCTCGCGCTTGGTAATCGATTCAGAACGAACGACCCATCGATATATAGTCGGCCATTTTGGAATTTATTGCCTACCAGTTTTTAATGTTGAGTTTTAAGTGCTACGAAGATGTCTCGACAAGAAAGTGTAAAGTGTAGATTATGTCTTGGCCGTGGTGGTCGGTTGACAAATATTTTTAGTGAAAACGACGATGCTGAGCAGTTGGTGCGGGAAGCAATAGAGGAGTTATTGGAATTAAAAGTAAGCTATCCATTGCATGTTTACGTTTTCACCATGACGCTTTTATCGTAATTTTACCACAAAGTTTTTGGTTGTTCCCGGTTTTATGTCAAAAAAAGCCGTTGCATTACTATGTTAATAATTAGAGTCCATTGGAGAGAAGATGTGTGCGGTTTATAAGCTTGATAATCTTGTTTTCGTAGGTAGTGAGGGATGGAAGCCACCCGTGGTTTATTTGCTATCAGTGCTTTAAAATACTGACCGATTTCTATATGTTTAAGCAGCAATGCTATGAAAACAGTCTTATGTTGGAGAGGCAAGCGGAAAACAAACACGACGAGAGAAATATTAGTTCTTCAAAGGTGAGTTTTGTTCAACGTATGTTTTTATTGTATAATAATCTGAGCAATGTTCGTTATAACAATATGCATTTGGGAAAGTAAGGTATATTCATTAATAAACGTGTTTGTATTAAATGAATTTCCGCTCTAATGTACAAATGCCTAAATGTCTAATGACCAAATGACAAATACGGGCATTAACTTAAAAATTGCATATATTGTATGCATTAGATATGCAGAAAGGAAGAAAATTGTATGCTTACGCGTTTATTATAAGAGCATGGATAAGATTAAAATTGGCAAACAGGTAATGTATTTTTGGATTTTACAATTATTTAGCTTATTAATTGGTTTTGCTGTGATATCTAGCTCTGCTATATGTATGAATGTGTCTGCCCACATGTTTAAATGGAAATCTGTTATGCCGTAAGCATAATATATTAATCAATTTTGATATTGCTAGTCTAATTATTTGATATTGTTCAACCTTTTTAACAATTATGTACAGATCATAGTGAAAAAAGAGAAGATGGATGTTAAAGAGCCAGAAATTATTGAAATTCCCCCTAGCAAAGAGGTAGGGGACCATAATATTCAAATTCAGAGAGGGGCCTCAATTGAGGTAGGGGAAAATTGAAGCATTCGTACCATATTGGCTAATGCTTAATTTTTCAAATGATGACTGATATGATATTTTAGTCTCATATCATTTTTGCGATGGTCAATGTATGTAATACCTTTCCAATGAAAAAGGCAAGAGCATGGAAATTCTGCTCATGATATGAGTCATGTATTCAAATGAGTGAATATAGAGATTTATATTTTAGGATGAGATAAGGTGTTCCCAGGATTATAAAGCAAAGTAAACTGTTAAGATAGGTAATGGCTCTTGTGTAGCATGGCAAGTATAAGGTTTGTGAAAAAATTGTTGGCATTAATTTTGTAAAATTAATTTCTTGTAATGCATGATAAAATGCCTTGAAATAGAAAAAATTTCCATTTCAGATAGAAAAAACTTCTAAGCAGGTGTTCTGCGGTTCAAAAGTAGGTGAATTTAAGGAAGGTCCTTGGGAGTTTGAATGAAAACTATTTTGACGTAACTTAAAGATCACTATAATGGTGTCCTTTTAAGCAGGTTTTAATTTCAAGAACAGGAAATACAATGCTTTTGCCAAGGTAGGACTTAAATGAGATGTCAGAATCATGGAGATTATTCAGAGTGGGGGGATATTCAAATAGGTTAATGTAATGTTTTGTCAGTTTTTTAAGATGAGATAAGGTATGCCTAGGATTCTATAGCAAATGAAAGTGTTAGGATAGATTAGGAGTATTAGGAAGGACAGGAAATGGACAGTTTTGCCATATAAAGAACCAGAATTATGGAGATACTGTTTTAGTAAGGTGTTCTGTTACTCTGCTGCTGATAGGCCTTGATGCAATATTCTGATACAATTTCAAATTCTGGGTGTTTTAGTACAAAAATTATTTTTAGCACATCTACGTACAAATTTATTATTTGTGGTCAGCTATTTGCATATCATATTAGCTATATGCATTCAGGAGGCTTGGTTTGGCTTGGATAACTTAAATGAGAGGAGCACTCAGATATGGACCATCTCTCAGTCCTGACCTGTCTTTTACTTGCAGGTTTTGAGAGGTTTTCAATCATTTTTACAGAGAATTGGTCATCACAAGATTGGTTGTGCCATGCAGGATGATTAACCATAGGAGAGATAAGGTTGATAAGAGTTTTGACGGAATAATATTGGTTATGATAAAAAAGGAAAGGGTGTAGTTTTATTGACTGATGCACTAGGCTATACAGAAGTTACAGTAGAGTCAAATTTAATGTTTTTTGTGGTACAGGTTTTGTTGGTTTGCAATTTGATAGTAAGCAAGTTAAAGGGTCTGAAAAAATGCAGCATGTACAGTTGCATTTGCTGACAGGGGCTTAGAAATGATGGGGCTGCTTGCGGGTGGACTTGAAGATGCAAATGTCCGGCCAACTTTATGGACATTTAAAATACAGGGACAATGTAGCAATAAATGTTTTGTGCTCTAAATCATATTAGTAATTGAGAAAAGTTCACTGATTATGTTTAATTTTATGGTTTTAAGATAAAGAAATGATGATAACGTTAAGGCAAGTAATGTGGTTTTGGTGTAAGATGAGAAGTTAATTGGGGTGAAGGTTTGAGAATGTTACTATTCAGCAGTTTTCCAGGGTACCCACATTTTCTGAGAAAATCAAGTAGCTGGTTGTAGTATTTTTATTAGAGGGTAGTGTTCTTGTAGGAACAGAAGCCACAGAATGAATGAGAAGGAGATGAAGGATTTTGTTTCTAATAGATGGCCCCAGTTGAAATAAATTTATTGTTGCTTGTTGGTCAGTGTCATTCAGAATGGAGGGTTAAAATTATTTTTCTAGATGTGAATGTTGATATCTTTGAAAGTTATATTACAGTCAGATATAAATGAATTGAAAGATAGATTGTAGAAAAGTAGAAAAAGGAAATAAAGGATGTAAAAGTCATGACAGGTAGACTAATAGAAGAAAATGTCATTCATATAGCTAATCCTGAAGTGTGGTTTGAGTATTTTTCAATGGAGGAACTTAAGTTCATGTTTACCCATAAATAGATATGCATATACAGGAGCAAAAGACATCCATTGTACTGCATTTTACAAGGGCTATTTAAAGTAAGTTCTTTTTTTTTTATATTGAAAATTAAATTTATTTTCAACCTTCATACCTTTCTCTTAATACTTAAGTATTATCTTTCTCATGCCATGTCATGAAGCTAACTTACTATTGCTTTTTGCACTTCCTTGTTTGATTTGAAATTCTGTCCTCCAAGGCATGCTCAAAGAACAGAAAACAAGTGGTAGTCCCTGGGGGCAATGTCCAGACTTTAAGGAGGTTGATGAATGATATTCCTGCCAAATTCATTCATGAAACCTTCATTCATCAATCTTCACATCAAATGACCAGCCAAAGTAGGCTGGTCATTTGATGTGAAGCCATGTTCACATGTATTGTCATGATACAAACACACTCCTTTGATGAGACAAGTTGATGCAACCAAGAACCTTTGAAATAATGTTCTGTTTGGAGAAGTAGCCACACTATTCCTTAAGGCCTTTTCTATCTCATAAAGAATAATTTCCTTGTTATTGTAAACAAACTTGTCAATTAGCTTACTGTTGATTCCGGCAAATTCAGCCACCCTGATGGCTGCTAATCGAGGAAATTTTCCCAGCATCAAACAATCATCATCAAGGTGATAATGTAGGAAAATGGCTAAATGCTCAACCTTTCCAAAGATTAATGCAAAATTGAGAATAAATTTTATTTTTTATGAAAAAAATAAGGGACCCTACTTTTTGAATGGCCTTTGTTTTTGCAAACATATTTTGTCGTTATATTTGAAGGTGTTTTTGATGAAAACAGGTTAGGTCAGTTGGAAGAGGATATATGGAGGAGATTTATTGTTGTTTTTAGGGAAAGGTTATACTTAATGGCTATTAAGCCTTCTTTTTCCAGGGTATATAATGTATATTGTGGCCTTAAGAATTGTCATGCTGTAGGCAATTCAGATTGAGTGTCGATGTTCCAGAAAGTGGTGCACATTTTATTTTCAAGAAGGATTCAAATTTGCTACACGTTGATGGTAAGGGCCTATAAAACTTCTGTTGATTCCAGAGGCAATGAGGCACCGGAGGTTATTGGTTCTCTGATTTTCGGTAGCATATTAAATGAGGGTTCTCAGGATTATGAAAGGATATGATAAGTATGCAGAGGGATGGCAAAATTAAAGTACTATTTAGCTAGGTAAATCATTACCAAAAAGTAAGAAGGAAAGATGTATGCTAGCAATTAGAGATAAATTAACTAAGATTATGGCTGACATAGAAAATATCCAAGAAAAATGAAAGGAATATTAAAAAAACTCAATGGTTTAGAACTTAGTTCACCAAGTTTATAAATAAAAAGTAATATGGCATTGAGGAAGATACCTTATGCTAGATGATACATGAAAAGGGCTTTAAGGCAGATTAAGTGAAATAAGGTGGTAAGGCTAGACCAAATGTTTGCAGGATTACCAAAAGAATTTGGAAAATATTAGAGGAAGAGTATAGGGACTGATTTGTAGTTGTAAGAAGAAATCTGGTGAGAAAACCAAATGGGATAAGTTTTAGTTCCTTTCCAAAAAAGTTAAAGGTCACATCATCTGAAGACTTTGACGCAATAAGAGTGAATTACCGTACATCTACAGTGGTTCTTTAGATTGTCGTTAAAAGGAAAGAATCAAGCCAACAATTACCTAGGGATTTTTAGTCTAGGTTCAGGAAGAAAAAAGGCATGTTTAATGCTTTTGAAGTAATGAGAACACTAATCAAGAAGTATTTAGATTAAAATCAGTATGTACCTCTCTGTTTCTTGATTTCAAAAGCTCATTTAATAGAGTGAATTGGGGTGAACTAGTAGGTAAAACGCAGAAAATAGGAATATATAGGATGAACAGGAGGCTAATCATTAAACTGTACATATTTCAGACTGGGAAACTGTGAGTGAAGAACGGATGGTCTTGGTTTGGCAGTGCTAAGAAGTCATGTAATTCAGGGTTGTCAATTAAATTATAGATATGGAATGAGAATCAAAATTAATGAAACAAAGATTGTAAAATTTTGAAGGAACGAAAAGGCAAGGCATTAGAAAAGGAGGGCAAAAATATAGCATTTAGGTATCGAGGAAGTGTTCAGTAACAATACTGTCAATGCAGCAGTAAGGTAAAGAGAAAACCTGCACAACAAAATGAGGCATTAAAAAAAGAAGTTAATGGTGGGGACATGGATGGAAGATGTAAAGAAAAGACTTGTTAAAATTTTATATGGGACATTGACAGAAGAATATTGTAGGCTTTTGAAATGGGGGTACGTAAAAGAATAAAGAAAATGCAATTGACCAAAAAGAATACATCAGGAAGTAAAAGGCATTGTGGGCACGGATATAGGAAACAAGGAAAGGGCAGGAACAATATAAGAACTTTGGATTGGGTGAAGGGGAAAAGTAATCAGAGATAAAGGGAAACATAATGTAAAGTATGTCTCTTGGATTTTGTTTTGTAAGCAGTCGCAAAATATTTATTTGGTAGTTATGTCCATCCATAATCTACCTTAACTGGTGATTACCTAAACAAAATTATAATGCATATGAAGGTAGCACTAGTTTGCAAATTGTACAGCCTTAGTTGATGGGTTCTTAATATCTGTTCAATAGGGCTGAGGCCATAGAAATATTAAGTCTCTAGAGGCATTTTTGTTCATCAAATTTATTTTTATTAAAGCCAGAGGTATGAAGTTTTTTATTGTGTAGAATATGCAGTTATTTCTCTTGTATTTCTCAACAGTACAGGTTGACACAACTTCACAGCAGGTCTTTCATAATGTCTGCATATATCAATCCTATCATCCTAACCAATACAACTAAATTGTTTAAAGAAAAAAATTTATTTTTTTCAAGGGATACCAGCGAAAATATTATTTATTATATTAATAAAATGTATACAAGTTAACAATTTTTTATCTTAATTTTAGAGATAACATGTTTTTTAAACATATTTTTCAATGATGTTTTTTCTTTGATTTTGCAGAATTCTTTGGAAGATGCAGAAATAAATATACCCTCTGATAAAGAAATGAACATCAAGGAAGAGTGTGCTGCTGATATTTCTGAAGTAAGACTGGGAGGGAAGATATTGCAGGAACAAGGTAAGAAGGGCTAAGGACTGTGCTATTAATTCACTTTTACTACTTTCTGGTGTAATACAACTATTGGTTATTAACCCTTGCAGTACTTCTAATACATTGTGGAAAAAACTGTTTTAAAAATAACTGAAAGGCCATTTAAAATATTATGATAAATTGCAAAAAAGATGGTAATATTATCATTTTTTTGCAATTATACAATAATATATTTAATATTTTTTATTTAGCTACTCAGACTAGATCTTTTGTTAATCCTGCTGTTTTCCAGCCTTTCCTTTGTTTGCTTCATTATTCTGATTTTAGATTTAATCAGTTAGGAATTATAACTGAAATAACCCAAAACAACCATTTTTCCTCTTAACATCTTATGCTTTCATCTAAGTAAGATCTAAACAGCATGTGAAAGGTGTCAATACCATTCATTTGTTGTTTAACATGTCCATTATTTACAGTTGAATTATTTTCTTTGATTTTCCATGTCTATTATTTCTTAGTAATGTATTTCCTTCTTTTGTTTGGAGCAACAAGAAGGGAATTATTTTTTTTCTAATTGCCTCATACTTTCATTCCCAATGTTAGTTTCCTGCTGTACTAATTCATTCAGTTTCTATGGAAATAAGCCTCCCAAATTCTTATCAAAGTGCTTGTTAGAAGTATATAGCTTTTTGAAAAACTAACATGCCAAATATTATGCTCTAATTTTGATATCTGCACAATTGATTTAATGAAATATTAAAATGAAAGTTAGACTCTCCTTTCTCGGGATGTCACCATATAGGTTGTTTTTCTGATAACAGTTTTGCCTGTGTTTCATGGAGCATCTTCAGGTCAAAGTGACCTGAAGATGCTCCATGAAACACAGGTTCACTTCAACCGGAAGATGCTCATTAAAACATGGGCAAAACTGTTGTCATAAAAATAACCTATATGGTGACATCCTAAGAATGGGACGTCTTTTATCTGAATGTCACAAAAATCTACAAACCCAAGTTGAGAGTTAGTTCAATGCCTTCCAATTTTACCCTAAGGTCCTCATGGGATATGTTGGTATGAAAATAGACAGTTGGCTAGGTCAACTTGATAAAATGTTGCCAAAACTTGATATTTTTATTTTCAGTCAGTAAAAGTGTAAAAAAGTCATTAAATGAAACCAAATCAAAAGTAAGAAAAATTGATTTTTTGGAATAATTAAATTTAAGATCATCACACAGCACTGCCTCACAATCAATCTTATTGATAGGTTATCAAGATATGTCATATCCATTTGATTTATTCTCTGCATTACATTAAAAGTAACAGTATGAAATTTCCCTGATGTTTAAAAATCTTTTCACAGAAAAAAATATATCATTCCAAAAATGATGAATTTTCTTTCCTGTGTGCTAATATTATTGTTAATGCTTAAGAAATGTTTTCCTTGTTCTTAAAGTCATTGTATAAAAAATAATTGTTTTGTAAGGGTAACACTAAGTAAACCCATGTGACACAGTTATGTGAGAAAACTATAAACCCTTTTACTTGATAATTTCCTTTATTGGTTGTTTATCTATAAGAAAAAAACTGACTTCATTTTACTTGTGTGTTTTACTAATGCTATGAGTTTTAATACATACTTTAGTTACTTAGAAAGGATAAGATACTCATTGATTAAGCATACTGGTGAAATAAGCAATTGACATAATCACAAAAAGGGTAAAGTTTTGCAGGTACACCAAGGAGGACTTAAAAGTAACAGAAATTGGGATGCAGTAGTCAATAAGAGCTGTTTCCATGGAAAAATATTTTTTTCATTTTGGCAAAGAAGCATGATAGTAGATTATCCAGAGCAAAACCCTGCAGTGAAATTTTATTTCCTGTTGGTTTAATTGGCAGTGGAAACATTTGTAATGCTCAACAATTATTATGCAAAACTGTTTAAAGCAAAACCAGAGTCTATGAGTGTTTTATACTTTTGAAAACCAATTCAATTGAACAATCATCCTATTCAGGCCACCCTTCAACATCAACAGCAGACAAAAATGTTGACAGAATCAATACACTCATTTGTGAAGATCATTGCAAAACCATTGATCAACTCTTTGAGATGTCTGGAGTGTTCTTGAGTTTCTTTTTAGAGGATTTCATCTGATGATTTCCATATGAAAAGAAAGATTTGCATACATGGTTACTGCCAAATTGGGCTCATACTGCCCTCTTTCTGATGCAGTTTTTGAAAATTAACAGCATGACTCCAATCCTCCAGTAACTTCTTTATGTTTCCCGGCTCAAAAGAGACTTTGAGAGACTTGACAAAAGAGACTTTGGCTTCCCAGACAAAAGAGAAAATGAAGGACTTTGACACTGATGAAGGCATAAAAAAGGTGCTGGAAGGCCTTATTCAGGTCAGCATTAGTTGATGACAGATGCTATATTACTGAATTTCAGCACAGCTGACGTTACTAATATACATACATAGACTGATGAGTTTCTACAGGAAAAGACTAGACATATGATTGTATAAATTCATGCACACACATGTGATTGAATGTGAACATGCATACCTGTAATTATTTAGTTACATTAATGATTATATCGAAACCGGTGAAAACAACTTCTTCATCACAGGTATTAACTTTTTAATGAATATCTACTTTACCTTATCCTTCCAATCTTTCAGATAAACACCAAAAACAAGATGATGTAAGGGAAGATGCTTCAGCCTCTCAATTACATGTGTGTAAAATTTGCTGCAATGTATTTGAACAAAAGGACCTTCTCAAAGAGCATGTAATGAATGTGCACATTAACAAGGTGATGCAATTCAGATGTAATGTTTGTCTGAAGGGATTTAAGAGAAAAAACGACCTTGCAAGTCATATCAAATTGGTGCATGCTCTTAAGAAGAAGCACCAATGTGAATTCTGCTCCAAAAACTTTCTACATTTAAGTAAACTCAAAATTCACATTTTGAAACATACTAGAAATAGGCCACACAGATGTGAGATATGCTCAAAAGAATTTAGTCTTATTTGTAATCTAAAGATGCATATGCTGACACATACTGGTGAAAGGCCATTTAAGTGCACAAGATGTGGGAAAATGTTTACCCAGAAAGGTAGTTTAAAGACCCACATGTTGACACATACTGGTGAAAAACCACACAATTGCTGTATGTCAGAGAACTTTTACCCAGATTGGTAATCTGAAGGCTCACATGTTGACACACACTGCTGAAAAGCCATATAATTGCAGTATATGTTGGAAAACTTTTACCCAGAATGTTAATCTGAAGAAACACATGTTAAAACACACTGGTGAAAAGCCTTACTAGTGCAACATCTGTCCAAAAGCATTCACTAAGCATTGTCGTCTAATGTCACACATGTTGACACACTCTGCAAAATGATCATCATCAATATATATCCAGAATCTTTCACTACCTGGAGCATTATAAACAGAAGAGTGCTTAGGCAACATAAAATTGAAGAGCATTAGGATTCTGAGGATTATTTGTTTTTTTTCACAGGTTTCTGAGGCAATGAGTGATGATTTCCATGTTTCCATTGAATCCATGTACATCATTTAAATTCACAAATGTTTCACCAGCTATCTTCCTGACATCCTCAGGTCCCGGTAGAAAAGAAGCTTGTACTGTCTTATATAAGGAAAATCTGGTTCCAGTACTGAGAAATTTCTTTGGCCAATCAGGGAAGGACCTCATTTGCATGGAATAATTCTTTTCCACTCACTGTGGAGTGAATATCCATCCTTCCTGTTAAAGATTTCTGGCCTTTTAACAATTTCAATGGCCTCTCTCATCATTATAGATCAACCTAAAAAATGTGGAAATCATTTATGTTATTCCTAAACCCTTCTTAAATATTTGCTTACACTCTGAAAAAGCCATTATAAAAAAATAATTACAACTCTGTATCAAACGGACATTATTCTCCCGTTTTATGTAATTTCTTTAAATAAAAATAACTGAATAAGATAAATCTGCATCATTTTGTGTATCATCATAGCATTAATCTAAACAGAAACAACCTAAGCCTTTAAAGATTAAAATCTCATAATTTTTTACATGATAATATTCTAATTCATCATTAACTCAAATAATATCTATCAATTTTTCAAGTTTTGGGTCTCCTAAACATGAATCAATTATAAGGCTTTCAGGGCCATGTTTAAACTATATCGCTCATTTGTTCATCATGCCAGGATTGTTCATTAGTAAGTTCATTTCTGTACTATCTATTATGTTCAGTTTATACAACAAGGTAAAACACCAGTATCTCATGCCTTGTTGCCTGGAAATTTAGCTACTTTCCTTTTTCTTGATGAATAAGATGACGAGATGAATAAAAATTGTTTTGTTCACAGGACATTTAGACTATGTTTTCTCTTTCCCTTGTCAATAAGTGTGGAAAGCCTAAGGTGGGCTGGGTTTAGATGTCAAGAATATTAGTGAAGAAAAAATATGTAAAATTTTGGCAGCTCAGTGATGAATATTTATAGAGAAAGAAAGAATTTTCGCATGATGCCTATGAAAGTAAGATGAAACAAGGCATCTGTCTTTAATCACACAGAATTTGGTTTGGAAGAGTTAAAGTTTATTTACATAGGAGTTTATTCACTTCAATAAGAAACATATAAGCCATGTACTGCAACATGTGTGTAAACAAACTACTTGAGAGATTAAGTTGAACTGGTTTATGGACATATGTATCAGAAATCCTAAATTTTTCTCATTTAGGAATGCCAACTTTGGGCCAGGTACAGAACATTTCAATTTACCCACATATATAATTCCATTTCATACTCTAAGGATATTCTTTATCTTAAAGAAGTCTTTCTTCATTAAAGCAGGTATATTCCTGCAACCCCATTGACATAACAGGTCATCCCTAATAAAGAAATTATATGCATTATGTAAATTCCATAACAGCACCCTGTTTAACTTCTGTTGCTAAAGCACTAGAACAGGTCTACATTCTTCCATTTCCTAAAATATACTGAATTAATGAAATGACCTCAAACATGGAAATAATTGATGAGGACATATGTTACCGGGAGTGTTTCTGAAGATTATTTTTTTGTTATACAAGGATATATGCATTAGTTATCAGCCTACTCTTTGTTATCTAATTACACATGCAACTCAAAAGATTGAAATAGCTTCCTAGAGAATACTGATGAAAAGAAATACTCTTTTAAAAATGTGACCCATTAAACAGTTTTAAAGTTGGCAAACTCATGATATAATAAATCTTTGCAAGAGTAGTGGGTACTTGAAATATATCGTAAGTATTTTTGGAATGTTCAAATTATATACTTGAGGACCACTCATGCAAAATGCATTGTTGCCTTCATAGATTATTAACATTGATTTGGGTTGACAGTTGTAACCAGCTTTTAAAAAATTTCTTTCAAAAACAAAACAAGTGAGAAAATTCATATGATAGGGGTCTGCAATCACCATTTTAATTCTTATTAAGAAAGATGTCTTGATCAAACATGGTAACTATGATTTAGAAGCCCTCTAGAAAGTATGCACACAATTTTGATGTAAGCAAGGCCTGCCGAAACAATTATCAGAAGAATAAAATCAGCAAAATCTTTCACCCAGCATTTTATATAATGCCCTACCTATCTACATCCTATCCATGACAAAAAGTTTATGACTTTTCTGTTTTTATCTATTTCTACAGGGTCATCATACTCTGCTAAAAGTAAACAGGTGATAGTTATTGCCAACTTTCATTCAGACGTTGTCTCTATTCTAACATCTCTATTACCAAAAATTACATAATCTTTGTTCCCTGAATGCCCAGGGGTCAGGCTGAAAACCAGGATGAAATAGCCAAGTAGTCTGAACATGGAATATGTAATTTGATTACCTTGGTTATAATACCTTATTTCACCTGATTTTTAAACAAATATTTACATGAACTCTCAAGTATCCAAAACATACATGCTAATACATTCGGAATCACACACTTTACCATACACAGAACATTTCAATATAGGCATTTTGAGTACAATTAGTACTCAACTTGCAAATGGGTGATGAGGAGGTACGTCACCAGGAGTGTTTCTGAAGATTAATTTTTTTATTGTACAAGGATATTTTCGCATTAGTTATCAGCCTACTCTTTTTTATCTAATTACACATGCATCTCAACAGATTCAATTACTTTGCTAGAGAAAACTGATGAGAAGAAAAACTTTTAAAAATGTGACCCTTTTAATAGTTTTAAAGTTGGCAAACTTAAATTACAATAAATCTTTTCAGGAGTAATGGCTACTTGAAATATATCAAATATTTTTTGAATCTTCAAATTACATACATGAAGGCCATCTCATTCAAAATGCATTGTTGCCTTCATAGATTAATAACATTGATTCAAATTTACAGTTGTAAACAGCTATAAATGAAATTTCTTTTGAAAATAATACAACTGAGAAAATTAATATGATAGGGGTCTGAATTTATTATTATAATTCTTATTAAGATAGAAGTCTTGATCAAACATGGTAACTGTGATTTAGGAATCTTATACACTGTATACATATAATTTTGATGTAATATAATTAGAAATTACAGAGTTTTGTGCAAAATTTCTCTCTCTCAAAAAAAGGCAATTGAAACTTTTTATGCTGAGTTTCCTTGAATTGCATTACCTTTTATGTTTTGTCAATATCAGCAGTCATTAAAATATGCAATTAAGTTTGTTTTGGCAAGCAAAGCCTGTTGAAAGAAATCACTGTATTAGAAGAATACATTCTGCAAAATCTGTTATATAATACCCTATCAATCTGCACCCAATCCATGACTAAGAGTTTGTGATATTGTTTCTGGTTTTATCTATTTCTACAGGATCATCGTACTCTGCTAAAAGCAAACAGGTGATGGATATTGCCAACTCTCATTCAAATGTTGTCTCTATTCTAATGACAATTCTTTCACCGAAATTAACATAATGTTTGTTCCCTGAATTGCCAGGTATAAGACTGAAGACCAGGATGAAATAGCCATGTCTGATTATGGAATATGATGGATAAATTGATTACCTTGGTTGTATTACCTTAATTTACCACCTAAGAAAAAGGAATTGTTGGCCCCTGCCAAATATTCTTAGCTGTATAAATTACACTCCAAATCTTTGGAAGGAATCTGAAAACCATTCAAAAAGAAGAAAAGTTCTAGAGGGAATAACGAGAGAGACCAAATGGATTACTGGTAGCAATAATCATTATATCCACCATTAAAACATTTATTTTCTTAGGTATCTTACCAAGGATTGCATTGTCAATGTAAGTGGATCAACCTCTTGCAGGAATTGTAAAGGTTTTCAGCTCCATAAGCTAGTCATTATTATTCTCCAACATTTATATATATGCCACTAATATGGATGCATTAAATTCTAAATGTTGCACAAACAAAGTAGCATCAAGAATTCTCAAAATCCCATCATTTGGGCCGATAAGATAAAAAGATATTTGTTCCAGCATTAGCCTCATTCATACATCAACTCGAACCAGCAATAGGTGAGCATGATTTAAACTGTCCACAGGTAATTTACTGTATAATTCCATCTCTGAACTATTCATTAAACCATGATTTCCATTTAATGTGTCTCTCAATTTTGCTATCCATCTTCTCCTGTAACCAATGCACTCCTAACAATACAGAATTGTGTTCTACAGGTGTCAACCTCATAGTTTAAAGCATTTTCAAAATAATTCCCTCAGTGTCAATAATCATCAGAAGGTAAAACAAGCTTTAATTTGGTCCTAACTCCTATCTCAACTGTCTGGCATTAGAAGCAAAGTATCCATCTGCTGACAGAATGACCTCAAAAGCCAATGAACCATAAACAAAAATTACCTCATTTTTATAAAATGTAAACAAGCAATTGATTACTGCGATTCCCCATGGACAGTCAGGTTGACCGATAGTATGCGTCATGAATATGTCCACACTATAGACAATGTTTGTCTCAACAGGGAAAGAGTACATTGGATTGAATGTCTGATGTCAATCAACCTCCGTTTTAACCATTCATAGGCATCTACTCAGTGAATCATTCAGGAATTGAGGCTATGTAATATTACTGTAAATGTTTATATAATTGATGGATAAGACTTTATAATTCCCTTTCCTCTTCCATCCATAGTTTCATTTTTTGTTAAATATATTAACATATTTTATAAATTTGTCTGTGAAACCTAATTTTCCATAGAAATACAGAGTATAAGATGAAAAAAGAGGAACTTTTTTATTTTATTTTTTAATGCACTACAAGTCTTTTGAAGTGTCATAAAAAATCCATGAATGACCTATGTGCCCAGTAAAAAGGTATATTAGGGTTTTTTCAATCGAATTTTCACCAAGTTCTATCTTATTCACTCAGCTATTCCGCTAATGCTATCCCATATCTCCAGTACATCCATGTCATACTTTACTTCACTTAAAAAGTTAGCTCTTTTATCCCCAGGTGGGTTGATAAATAGTTTTGATATCCATACTTTTCTAAGTTCCATTTGGGATAGTAAAAAATGATATATCTATTAATAGAATTCTGACCTGATCCCTGTTTACCTGAATCATCTTGGACCACTCCATTCTCATTGTGTGATCTGTTATCCTCAGGCAGTTCTCCCTCCTTATTATGCTGTGATATTTTTAACTCTTCTATATGACATGATATATTAACCTTCAACTCCATGATGGACCACCTCAATCTATAAAATCAAAATCCCAGCAAACCCACTGGCCCCAAAACGCTACACTGTGATATTATCATTTGAAAATGACATTTTTTGGGTAAAACACCCATCGATGGATATTTAATTAGCATCAGATAAAATTTGTTCATATCTTACAAACTGATGAGGCCGGAACCAAAGAGTTTCAAGGATTGTATCTCTGGCACTTAACCCAATATTTCAGCTGTTGACAACTCCCTAAATGCCTCAGAACATTGTAATCATGTAGTCTGTATCATAAGAAGTGTTAACCTTGACTAATTCTTCAGCACAGAAACTACCCTTGAAATTCTCCCCATTCATGTCTTGAAACTTGTGAGTTGGTATGTCTGGATCAACACTTGCCAGTGACATAAAATACGTCCCTGAGGTAATTTCATGTGTATCCTTTTACAAATAGAATTTGCTCTATGCTCATCCTCATATGATGACCAAATTGAATATTTGAAAGGGTTCCATGAATTTGGTTCTTCTGCTGTTGAATGTAAATGCAATTTTCATCACATCACTGGGTTTATTACCTAATTTGGAATGAACAATATTGTTATAACTTCAAATCAATTTAGAAAAGACATTTATGTTGTTATACGCCAAGTATTTTGTTAAGAACGTGACATTTTTTTGTTTAAGTGTTCAATTGAATCATTTGAAAATATTTGTCGGGATAATTACTAGCATAACATCTTAATCCTCTATCTATAAGAAATTTCTGATATTTAATATTTAAAAATCAACCTCCCATCCCTCTGAATTTTCAATTGTTTTGGGTCCCGAAAAATATTTTAAAATGCATCAACTACCTTCTCCTTCCCTATCTTCTGGATCTTAAAGTTCTGACCCAAATACACCTTAATATAAAAGTGTTATTTTAATTGAATTCTTTCAAACTCCCCATATTGTTCAAGTTGTACAGCATCAATATAAGATGTGTTGTCAGCTTTTTTCTGAAATGTTCTTCTAAATGTTTTTTGAAGTGTATACCCCTCTTCACATTCCAACCATTCCTTTTTAGCAAAACATTGCATTCCCACAGCTTCCCAACACTGTTAACGAAGGACTAAACAGTTTAAACATGGCCATGGAAGCATTACTGTTGTTCCTTTTCTACTACATGCAAAACGTGAATTTTTACTTGAAACCATTGTCAAAGATAATGATATTGAAAGAATGTTACAGTAATGAATATGAAATTTTAAGTTTTAAGGCATGAAAGAGGTATTTAGGAAATCAATGTTATTATAAAAGAAAAGTATTAAGTGATGTATCATATATTGTTATTTATTAAGAAATTCGTAAAACAACAGAATAATATCTATACACAATAACATTTTTATGTAAAATTTAGTGATTATAATGGCATCTGGTTAGTGTAAGGAAGTTGATGCAAGCAACTTTTTAAATTTCATACAGTACTAAGTTTTCTAATGCATTTCAATTATTCGTCATTTTGGTTCTCTTTGGGTGATAGATGTGAGTGTGATATTAGGGCACTCTAGTCGGTTTGTACTTCTCCATGCAACTTCATATGCCTCCTAAGTTTACTTTTATCATTCCAAATGCCTTCAAACATATTGAACACTTATAAGTCTTTTCAGCAGCATGAGTCAGAAGATGATTATCCAGGTAATCTTTGCGATTGAATGATTTTGGACAAAAATCACACTTGTAAGATCTCTCGTCAGCATATGACAACAAGTGCTTCTTCAGATTACTGTTTAGAGCAAATGATTTTGAGCACTGTTACACTTGTATTTCCTCTCGCCGGTGTTTGTCAATATGTGTCTCCTTAGATCTCTATTTTCAGGAAATGCCTTTGAGCAAATTTTGCATCTGTGGAGCCTTTCATTAGTGTGTCTCAACATGTGACTCTTTTGATTTCTAAGGTGAATCAATTCATTTGAGCATATATCACACTTGTATGGTCTTACACTGACATGCGTATTCATATGCGCCTTCAGCTTACCATTGAGAGAAAATTCTTTAGAACATATATTACATTTGTGCCTCATATCAGCAGCGTGTGTCAGGATGTGTTGTCTTAGGGTTCCTTTCATTGAGAATACTCTTGAACATATATCACACTTATGCTGCCTTTCATCTGAATGTGTCAGCACATGATTCCCAAGGAGACGTTTCTCCTTAAAAGATTTTGCACAGACCTTACATTTATGTGGTCTCTTCTTAGAATGTGTGAACAGGTGTCTCTTTAAGATCCACTTTTGAGAAAAACTTTTCAAACATGTTCCACATATAAATGGCCTTTCTACAGGATGTGTTAACATGTGGCTTTTGAGTTGACTCAATCTTTGGAAGTTTCTGGTGCACTGTTGGCATTGATGATATTTCTCCAGAGGGTGCATTACTTTAATATGTCTTGCAATGTCATTTTTACACTTAAATACGTCTGAGCAAATATCACATAAGAATTTTATCCTTTTCTTAAGGTGCACGCACAGTTGAGAATAGTGCAGTAGGTTACTTTCAGCATCTTTCCCAGTACCATCTTGCTTCTGGCCATTCCCTTAATATTTTAAGAAAAATAGGATAATCAATAAATAGTTATAAACTAGTTTTTCATCTCAAGTGGGGATATTCATATTTTTGTACATAATTAATTATATTTAAAAATACTTGGATACATTCTTATTGTATTAATGAATTTAAGTTTACAATCAAATGCTTAAAAGTCTTCCTTCATACAAATTCATCAGGCTGTCTGTGCATCCTATCAACTGTGATAATGCTAAAATTTCAGGAAAAAGGCAGCTGTCATCACATAATGCTGACCTTAATAGTTACTCTAATGAGTGTTTCCCAGAATGGCCGCTGAAAATACTTGTACTTAAAACAAAAATATAGGCTAAATACTTCTTAGCCTCTATATATAGCTTTTTAAGAAGTATATTGTCAGGAAATGGCATGAAATTTGGTACAATTTATGTGAACAGATACTTTTTGCTCAATTCTGTGGTTTTAAAAAATCATATCAAAGAATAATTTTTAAGTACTTTTAAAATTATTTCTTCTCGCTGATAATTTAAAACTTTAACTGCCATTGAATGAAAACTATGACCCTTGTGCAAAATTTCACCCTATTTTTGACCATGTCAATGGACTATTTAGCCCAACATATACCTTTTTGTTAACTTAAAACAAGTAAGCAATAAAAGTCAAGAACGGATAGGGTTGATTAAAGTTGAGAAGGGATAATAATATTTCCCTTGCTTTAAAAGAAAAGCAAACAGGAAAAGAAAATTGCATGTAAGGAAGGAAATTTCTTACCTAAAGAACAGAAAATTAAATAAAAACATTACATTTTAATGCTTTCAACAAATTGCACAAGATAAAATAACAGTCATTGAAAAGGCTATACTTAAAAAAGTAAAATGGGCTCCATGAAAATGACAATACATACCATTGAATAAAATAATGAGTTCAATCATGATCAATTATTCCATGAAAAAATGGTCAATTTAGTTAGTGATGGTTTAATTCAACTAACACCAAGTCTTATATTCAAATGTGTGAACCTAATTATTAGCGCAGTATTATTAAGAGGTCATATCCCTATTTTTAATATTTTTTTTTCAAGAAAATATATTTTGGTCAGGAACTTTGAGAAGAAAAACAAGCCATTCCTGAACTTGAAAAAGATAATGAGAACATTAAAAAATATATATCATTAGGGAAGAAATTCTTTAAAAGGTCAACATACAACTTTCATGCTGCTGCTATTAATCAAAAGCAAAAAATAAATCAATAACCATTGATATGGCAACACATGTCAGTGAACCAAGGGTTATGTTATTCACTAGTTTTGGCTATGGTATATTATATGAAGCATACAGATTGTTTTTTATATTAAATAACTGTAATTTTGTCTTGGCTTGCCAAGTCTTTTCTCTGGAACAGGGAAAGGGACTGGCTCCCTTACCCAGATGTGTGAATTCCCCAGTCAGGTTTAGTACTGGGTGAAATCTATTGCAACCTAGCAAACCAACTTTCATGTTTATTACAGTTTGCAGATTAACCTTTTAACCACTTGGCCTCATGTTCATATATGATATATATATATATATATATATATATATATATATATATATATATATATATATATATATATATATATATATATATATATATATATATATATATATATATGTATACTGTATATATATATTTGTTTTAACTACTTAGCCACATACATATAGGTACACATATATATCTCTCCTGAATGAGGGCAGTTCAATAAGTACCTGTGTTTTATTACAAAGGGCCTTTCTGAGGGAAGTATATGTTTTCATTGTGTGCTGCCATCTATCAAATGATGGGAAAATAAATTTCAGACTGATATAAAGATTAGTTTGGATTTGGCAGCCATTTGAGAAACACAGGTTTTTGTGATTTTTGCTGAGATGGAAAAAGAGCGGTATTATTCAGTAGTTACCTTTTTGTTTTTGGATGGGTGGAAAAGCAAGGAGATATAAACAAAGTTGGTTGCTGTTTATAGGGAAATTTTGCCAACCATGATCACAGTTAAAAATCGGTTGAATGAATTTTAATGTGGACAAACATCTGTTTTGTGACCAGGACACCCAGCAGACATGGCTACCCAGAAAATTATTCAAAAAGTCCATACCATGGCTCTTCATGGTGCACAAAATAGCAGCGGTCATGGGTGTGTCAACCAGAATGGCAATATTTTACATAAGTAGGGGATGAAAAAATTGTCGGCACAATGGTTGCCACAATTGCCCATTTTGGACAACTAGCTGATCTGGAGTTGTCGTCACCACACTGCATGAGCTACATTATGAACTCCTGCCGCACCCCTTTTATTCACCTGATCTGGCTACCTGTGCCTTCTTTATATTTCCTAACATGAAGAAATGCCTTGTAAGAGAAAAATTCAGCTCAAATGATAAAGTTATAGCTGAGAAATAGGCATATTTTGGAGATGTTGAAAAATCTTACTTTTTTGGAGGGGTTAAAAAAATTGTTGAATGTTGGGAGATGTGTATATTTCTAAAAGGGGACTATGGTGAAAAATAAAAAAATGTATTTGAAAAATGGTGTCTTCATTTCTAACATGGATACTTATTGAACTGCCCTTCTACATGAAGAGAAGAGTCAAGAAACTTTTTTAAGGAAGGGATGGAAGGAACTAAGGAAATAATTTTAACAGAAGGGTCTGAGGATGCTGGATGGAAGGGATAGGTGTGGTAAGATATGCAAAAGTAAAAATTGGATGATGGATTTCTAAAAGGTTGGGAATAACATGTAAGGTGTTGGGAGTGGAGCGGATTATTATGCGTGAAGGATCTGCGAAATTGAAAAAAATCACCATTAAACATTTGTCTCCAGAAGTAATGATTATATATGGAATACTTTTTATTCTGTATAAATCTGAGGATTTGGTGGAGAGAGGTCCTTTTGAAAAGGGCATAGCATAGATTTGAAAGGAAAATATCTCGATGGTCTTTTTATGGATAGGTAATAAGAAAGGACCATTTAGTTTGATATGGATAGCAACTGTTACAATGTAAGTATGGCTCTTTATTGTTCAGTTTTATATGTAAAGAAGTGTAAAATATGGGTTCAGGAACATCCCAATCATTGTAAATACCTTGCATGAGGCCAGACATGATTATTAATTCTAAGATTGAGGGATGTGACATACTGTCCAAAATTGAGGAGAATGGTAAAGTTGGTGATTAAGAAGATAAACTACATTATTGGAGGTCATGATGAGTAGGTAATTGGTGAGAGAGTTAAAAACTGTATGGGATATGGGTGAGATTCTGGTTTGTAAAACAAATATTTTACATTTGATTTTATTGCAGGGAATGGGAGTTATTATGAGTTTGAGATGTTAAGGATGGGATTGTTTGATTTGAGGTTTGATAAGTTGGTAGGGCATTTGAAAGTTAACAAGAAGCATTTAGGAAAAATAATGAAGAAGGAACTATCATGTTTGAGGAAAGGCTAGAGATCTTTAAGGATTGATCTGTCTTCCTGATTCATGAAATCCCCTGGTACCAACCTAGGGTATGTGGAAGGGAATGAATGTATTAGGGAATTGAAATCTATTAAATTTTGTTAAATGGATCATTCAGATCTGGCTCTGAGAGGCTTGGAAACATAGTCATTGAAACAAGAGGAGATGCAAGATTTGATTACTTTTGAAATGGAGGTTTGGAAAAGAAGGTGGAGTAGACAGAAAGAAAAACATAATAGAAAGTGCTATTTGTGGAGAGAAAGTGGACGGTTAGGAAAAACCCAAAGGAAGCAGGATTGATGGATTCAGAGTGCTCCTCATCCAATGGCATTAGTCCACAGCACTTACAAATTGTCATGCATGCAGACTACATCTTGAAAAATAAACTTCATTTATATCCCAAAAAATGTTAAAAAAAGTGAATAAACAGTTATCAAAGGCATTCTTATGGCTTTTATAATTAAGCAACATTAACAAGTTCCTTGATAATGTTGCTTATTCCTGCTACCTCACTTAATAGGAAACACCGGAGGTAGTGAAAGGGCTTTGCCTGATGCAAAGTGAAAAATAAATAGTCATGAGACCTTGCCTTGTTCCTGCAACATATCTGTTCCCGGGAATTTGTCCTCCTGAGGATTGTCAAAATGACAGTCTTCCTTAGTATCCACTTCCTCATTAAAGGATAAGGGAAAACCCTCATCTTCCAATGGGTCCTGAAAGACAAACATTACAGTTACACAAATGTCAATGTATAATGTTATATTCTCCTAACAACTTCTGCAGGCAGAAGAATAGCTACTGTATTGAATAATGGTGAAATGAAATAAAGTGGAATGAAAGGATAACAAAAAAAATGCAACCATCCTGATAAAAAGGGGCATTGCTCAAAATAAACAGGAAAGTTTTATTTTAAAAGAGACTGGATTTAATGTGCAGATGGTTATTTGTGTACACATTATTATACATTCACATAGCATAATTTATATACACACTCACCAAATTCTTTGCTTCAACATTACTGCACCAATTACTTTCACATTCCCGAATTGATGCAACCATTGGCAGTTCTACATCCTTCCTGATGAAAGTGTTTCTGATTGTCAGTGGGCAACAAATGGAAAGCATTAACAGGTTATAATATCATAATGGCAGATGATAAACATTTACAAATAAGAGCATCAGGACAATACATCTTTCCAGCTAAGCAAATACTAGAACACAAGTAAAAAACGTAATCACTTTAAGCTAATTTGGAAATAAACTTTGTGAAACAACATTTATTTTCACTGCATTGCATAATAGCTCAATTCTTTAACCTTGATCAATACCTTGTTGTCTTTATTAGTGGTAATCCAATTCTTCCAAGTGCTCATGAAATAATTGACATCTCTATCAATCATTTCTGTTCAAGCCAAATGATATGAGATGCTACAGCACTACTCAATGCCCATAATTTGCATGACGTACCACAAACCATATCCTCTCCTAGCCTCTATGCACCTTTGTTGTCATTGCTCAGGACATCACCTTCCTCATTATAAACCATTAACACAGCCATCAATGGGAGCCTCCATTTGGCAGTTAATGTTATAGTTCACGGAATGTTAACCCCCACATGTCATTATGTGAAATTCAGCCATTACAAGTGTATTAATAATTAGGAGTGGATAAATTCATTCCCTGTGCAACCAATGATTTTTCAGGATTACATCTGGTAACAAAATAAGATTGAAAATGCTGAAGTCCATGGTATAGAGTGACTATAGTGGTGTGTGTACAAATCCAATTGAAGTCTCCCAGTTGGCGATTCAATATCTATCACCTGAGGATCACACCTCAATCTACCACTTATATTTCTTCTTAATCCCATTCTAAAAGAGAAGAAACATCCTGCCTTGATAACATTTAATTAAACCCTTCTCAATTCATTGGAAAAACCTTTAGTATAAGGGTGTGAAATTGACACCACGAAATTTGCAAAATTAAATATCAGGGTGGCCAAATTATGAAATGAAAAAGTAAATATAAACCTAATCAACATAGACCTAGCAAAAGATAGAATACCATTGGAAGAAGTACACAGAACTGACAGACTTGATTATTGATCAGGTCTTAATGCCTCGGAGCAACCATAAGGAATAAATTGACATAATATACCATCACATAGAATACATAATAGGGTGTGTTTTACTGCAGGGGAACCCTTGTTAGTGACTGCAGAGAGATATGCAATACAGTGCAATGGAAGAGATGGTGATGACGAGGGAGACTATGGTTATATGCGCAACTAATGCCTGTAGTGAGAAAGAAATTGAGTTCTGCAGGAGAGAGACAGCGAATAGTCATCAACAAACTTGGCAATGACTAACCAAAACCAAAAAATGTATTTGAATACAAGGAAAAGTTATTCCAGGTGACTCAGAAGATTATCAGTAAGATTACTTATTATGTTCAAGAAAACACTTCAAAATCCATTTCAGAGAGGATGCAACGAAAGATACCTTCTAGCCCAAAGATGTATTTGTTTTTGACATAGTTTAATTAAATGCATTAATTTTATAGAATACATTTCCGTTTTTTTTAACTTTTTAAAACGAGGAAAGTTATCTCCTGTGACAAATTTTCCTAGAATATAAAATTTAGAAACTGTCATTTTACCCCTTTCTAGGATTGGGTATCTTCGCAACACTTATTAATAACTGGCATTGATCATGCCCTTGGTGATAACAAAATTCTTTTCCCGCGGATTCGTTTTCATGGAGGAATATAGTATTCGTTGTTGATATAGTTCAATTTAATAAATACAACTGACCTCTTCTCGATTGTTTATCAAGTCCTTCGTCGTAAAATTGCAACCCTTTTTTATGCGATCATAGAAAACAGACAAACACTCGCGACGTCGACTCTTAAATAGCCAGTATTCAGTCAGTAACTCCATGCAGGAAGAAAACACCAACCAGGGATGAATTTCATCCTGCACAACCTAATTAAATATTTCATAAACAGATATTCACCAAATAACGCACTAAATCTTCTGGTCTTAATATCACCATTATTTTACAAAAGAGTATACGCGATATACAAACGAACTTCTATCTCATATAAGATTTTTTACACACATAACATTCTAAGCAATGAACACAGACAACTAAACTTACTTTGAAATCTATTAAATCTTCTATAGTCTTTTGCAGCATGATTTGTAATTTACTATTCTCGCCGAAAACATTGATCAACAGTCCACAACTGTTTAAACACAATCTGCACACTTCAAATTCGGCTTCATCGCACATTATGAAAGTTTTAGACTACTCCAAATGATTTACTTTAGAATGTTACCCAAAATAATTCAGCAATATGTCATAGTTTACTTGAAATAGAACTAAAGTTTATTAAAACAGCCGATAACTCAAAGTAAACTACTCAACAGCTGGACACTTGCATTCCGATCTTCATCTGTCACACTCTTCAATAGAATTGAGTGATATGGAAAAAAGAATCTTAATCCGATCAGATATACGTCTGGGTATTTCAATGTAATCTATTAATTAAGGGGAGGAAAAATAATTCCGTTTTATATAATTTTATTAGTTGGTGAAGAATGACGGGCATTCTTTGGTTTTATATACAAATCGAAAAAACTAAAAAGGTCTAATATGTTCCGATCATTCATTTGAAAGACCTGGATCAATAGATTCAAATACGTTTTGCTGATGATTGCTAAATGTAAGAATGACCCAGTATTTATACATGCGAAAGTTATTGTGCGTTGTAGATATATAGTGTATTAAAAATATTACAAGTTCCATGTTCCCGTCTCTTCATTCTGTTCCTTCCTGAATAAACATCAAAATAAATCTTCGACCCGTAGGAACGGGACTTTGACGAACTGAATCTTTTTCTGACGATCTGAATCGATGTCAAGTTAACATTGAACGTTGTTTGCCATGGTTAATCAGATAATTAAGATCTCAAAATAATCTTAAGGTAATTTTAAGTGTCAATGTTTCGTGATACGTCTAATAATTCCCAAATATGTTCATATGTTCTGACCGAGATTCAGGTCGACTCTACTCGTATCATTCCTTTGATTTACAAGAAATACCGCAGAAATAAAATGAACATATGAAGATCGAAACGCAAGTACCCAGCTGGGAAGATGTTTTATTTACCAAGCTTGTTTTATCGATTTTGAACCCTAATTCAAGTAAATTGTGAAAGAAAAACACCTATTCCGCCTTTTATTCACTCTCTTACTGGATTAGACGTGATTCACCGGGTGGGATTCGTCTACTTGTGTAATGTGCGGAATTGTGATCCTCTTCCTGCAAAGAGTCGGTCATTTTTATCGACCCTTTTGCTCTTGCACATGAACTGCTGTGGTGGAGAAAAAATAAGAAGAATGAAATGCCAATCGCAAGTTGTCGTAGCACTTGTGATGTTGTATTGTGTGAATAATCGTACTATTTTACGTAATGGTTGACAGACATCTGTATATTTAACGTTATATTCTCCGGTCAATCATCCGACGTAATCTTAAACGTTCAGAATGTGTGATAAAATTGATTTTGTGGTATGCAGATTGTGTTTAAACAGTGGTGGGGTTCTGATAAACATTTTCGACAAGAATAATAAATCGGAAATAATGTTGGAAAACACTATAGAGGATTTGATTAATGTAAAAGTAAGTGAATTGTATGTGTGATGTCCTTTCTAAAATATTTTTTGAAGATCTTCGTTGTACTTAAAAGCAATTAGTTCATGGAATACGTAAGGTAAAACTATAGTGATTTGTAGACAAGAGTAGATTTCAGCATTATAATGTCAAAATATTCTTTTGATGTATTTTATCAGGTTGTGGAGGATGCAAAATATCCCTGGTTGATTTGTTCGACCTGCATGAAGAAGCTTACGGAATTCCGACTATTTAAGAATCGATGTGCAGAGTGTCTGTTTGTTTTCTACAATCGTGTCCAAAAGGGGAGCCATCCTGGGACGGAAGACAGGTTAACTATTCGACAAGAGGTCAGTTGCATCCATTAATTTGAACGATGTATGTAACAAAATCATTTCTTGCCCCAAAAGAATATATTTTGTTGCATCTGTGTTGATTTATATGCTGTACAATTTTGCGATCATTTTTTTGAACATCCTTTCATTACGCCCTGTCATATCTATGTATAAAATAATTCAAATCATTCAAGATTCATTCTTATTTGACATTTTCACACTACCAAACAGTGGGGCTGGGTTCGATTCCCTTATACTTCTTAATGGGGTCCACGGTAATAGGTGAATTTAACATAATGCCATGAAGGACTTAGTATTGGGTGAATGCTACCATCACCTACCAAATTGACCTTCTGTGTTGATCACTGTTTTTATTTATAAGGAGGTGAGTGATGTCCTGACGCAAGACAATAAGAGTCCTGGAGAGAATATGGTTGATGGTAAATCAGACAAAGTGTGGGCATCGAGTAGTACCATTGAATCTGCTGTACATTCTGTGGGAACAGCATCAGTTGAGATGAAGAACCCATATTCACCAGTCCATGGAATGAATTTTATGGCCATTAATGATTGCAATGAAGTGAATATTCAGGTGAGTGAATTGAGCTGTTTTCCATTGCAGTCATAACCAATTCTATTACACAATTAATATTGTTGTGTCTTGAAAGTTTAGGTTTTTGTTTCTTAAGCATGGGGAAGAAGTGCAGTAGGTTTCAATGGCTCTGTCCTTTCCAAAAACCTACACTGAAATGGTGAACCATCATTTGATAATGTTTATTCCATTGAATGAATGGTAGATGCATGCAATTTAAGCACCTGAAGTCATAATCGTTATTTGTTTGGTGAAATAATGGATTCCAAAATTGTTTTTGAGCAAGAATTATATGACAAAGTTTGGCCAAAAAGAGGTTTTATCCTGAATCACTTATTTTGAAATGTTAATTAAATACCATTATTAAATCATGATTTTTATATGCTTTGAATTAGTTACCTTGTGAGATAAAGGAAGAGATTGAAGACGAGACCATCGCCAGTGATGCTGTCGACAGCAGTGAGTTAGATGTCCAAGATGACATGATCATTGTCAAAGAAGAAATTGATACTACCAGTGGATGCTCTGTTCATCTCAAAATTGATACTGGCTCATCAATGCAGGAAGGTGACAGTCATTGGTTGGACAATGAAGATTCAAGCCATTTGGTGAGTGCATCTATTCATTTCAGGAGCATAATTATCAATCTACACTTTTGATCAAATTTTCTCTTCCGGCTCAAAGTGGTGTTATCATCGACAGATGTAATGAACACTTCAATTTCCTCGGACTGATTGGGCAAAGATCACGTAATATAAATTTTGTCTCCCAGATTTTGTGTATAGGGTCAAACTTATAACCATAATACCCTCGGTCAATAAGAAGCAGAATGAGTCAGAATTCTTTAAATGCTCTCCCATATATACAGGGTTTATTCCAAAAGTAATGCAATCACATTTCCCATGCCACTCCTATTGAATAGAGTGGATTTAAGTCACTGTTGGTAAGAAGGATGGACTCTAAGCTATGCTTCAAACCAGTTTCAGTGCTCTCCAAGTTGTGGAAACAGCAGGACATCAGTTATTGTGCGCCAACCAGCAATCTGTATCTACTGTAAATTTGCTGTAAATATCATGCTATTTACTTAATGGTATTAGTGTATATAAAAAAGACTACTGCTTTTTGTTGTATAAGATGATTGCAATGGTCTGCATATGCAACTCTATTCAAATGAAAATGGCAAAAGCATTGAGTTACTGCTCATGATAAAGGTGGTGTATTCAAATAGGTAAATGTAGTGATTTGTCAGTTTTTTAAGAAGAGATAAGATATGCCCAGGATTCTATAGCAAATAAAAGTGTTAGGATAGATAATGGCTATTATGTAGCATTATATGTATTAGGTTAGTGTGAAAGTTATGGCAGGATTTAATTTTCAGAACAGGAAATAGACAGCTTGTGCAAAGTAATGACTGTTCAGGTAAGCCAGAATTGTGGACATGCTAGGTGTTTGCTGGGATGACTTAGTTGTTCCTTCTCTTTATTCTTTTTAGCATCTCTACATAGAAATCATATTATTTTTTCTTTCTATGTAACATTAATTTATTATTTGTAGCCAGATATTCAATGTATTCAGTGGGCTTGGTTAGGCTGGAAGGCCTTTAATGACAGGAGCACTCAGATATGTGCGATCTCTCAGATCTATCTGTCTGTTGCTTAATGGTTTTTTAAGGTTTTTAATCACCTTAACAGAGAAGTGGTCATCAAAAATTGGTAGTGGGAAGAAGGTTGATTAAGGATGGGATAGGTAAGGATCATGATGGTTTTCATAAAATAGAATTGGTTATGATGAAGAGGGAAAGGGCGGTGTTTAATTGACTGATGTACTAGGCAGGGCCAAATTTACAGTAAAGGCTAAGTTCGCAGATTGTTAAATTTTATGGTATTTGGACAAAGAAGTGATGATAAGGTGAGGGCTTTTCAGGCAGTTTGGTTCAAAGAGAGGATTCAATTGGGTTGAAGGTTTGAGAATTTTACTATTCAGCAGTTTTTCAGGGTAATCACTTTTTCTGAGACAGTAAAGTAGCTGGTTGGTGTATTTTTATTGGAGGGGAGTGTTCCTGTAAAAACAGAAGCCACAGACAGAGTCAGAAGGAGATGAAGGACTTTGCATGTGAACAGAGGCCACAGTTGAGATAAAGTTATTGTTGATAGTTGGTAAGTTTCATTCAGACTGAGTGAAAATTATTTTTCTAGGGGTGAATGTTGATAGCTTGGAAAGTTATATTAGAGTCAGATATAGATGAATTGAAAGATTCTGGAAAAGAAGAAGAAGAAAAAGACATGACAGTACAGTGGGGATCAAGATGGTGTAGGGGCTAATGTACTGGCTTCCCACCCTGAGGGCGCGGGTTCAAATCCTGGCAGTGTAGAATATTTTTAGAGGTATCTCAATCCCAGCTTGAGGTGCTTTGTGGAAGGCAATTGAGTGAGTATGCATCCATCAGATGGGACGTTAAGCTGCAGACCCCTTGGCACCTTTCATAATGAGTTGGCTAATGCCGATGCTGGGTTTCTCTCCACCCTTCAACCTTTCCTATCCATCCCCTATGGTGCAAATGACCTTGGCTGTTGGTTGCCTTCCCTGAATAATACTAGTTGATTTCAAAAGCTCGTTTGTTAGGTTGAATTGGGATGAACTAGAGTAAAATGCAGAAAATAAGAATGGATAGGATAAACAGAAGGCTAATCATTTACCAAGTAGAGGTAGAAGTACTCAGAGATGAAGGGGGACTTAATGTAAAGTATGTCACTGGATTTTTGTTTTGTTAGCAGTCCCAAAATATTTATTTGGTACTTATGTCCATCCATAATCTACCTAACTGGTAATTACCTAAACAAAATTACAATGCATATGAAGTTATTACATGTTTGCAAACTATACAGCCTTGTTTGATGGATTCTTATAATCTGTTCCATTGGACAGAGGCCATAGAAATATTATGTCTCAAGGGTCATTTCTGTTCATCATTTTTTTAAAACAAGGGGTTTTAAGAGTTTTTCACCTTGTAGTCATATGTAGTTATTTCTCTTGTGTTTCTCAACAGAACAGGGTGATAACTTTACAGCAAGTCTCTGATTATCTCTGTATTCATTAATCCTATCATCCTAACCAATGCAAGTAAATTATTTGAAAAAAAAATTTTTTCAAGAGGTATTAGCTAAAATATTATTTATTATAACAATTTAATGTATGCCAGTTAACAATTTTTTCATCTTAATTTTACAAATAACCTGTTATTCAAACATTTTTCATGGATATCCTGAAAATCTGTTATTTTTTTTCTTTGATCTTACAGGATAATTTGGAGGATGCAGAAATAAGTATGCCCTCTGAGGAGGAAGTAAACAATAAGGAAGATTTTGATACTGAAATTCCTCAGATGGAAGTAAGACTGGAATGGGAGGTGTTGCAGGAACAAGGTAATGGGAGCTGAACACTGTGCTATCAGTTCACCTTTGCTACTTTCTAGTGTAATACAACTATTGTTGATTAACCCTTGCAGTACCATTAATGTATTTTGGAAAGACTGAGTTAACTTAATAGAATTTTATTTAAAATATCTGAAAGGCCATTTAAAACAGTATGATAAATTGCAAAAAGGATGATAATATTGTCATCTCTTTTTTGCAATTATTTAAGAACATATTTAATATTATTTATGAAGCTACTCAGACTAGATCTATTAATAATCTTGCTGTGTTTTCAAGCCATTTCTTTGTTTGCTTGATTATTCTGATTTTAAATTTAATTGCTTAGGACTTATAAATGAAATAACCCAAAACAACCATTTTGACTTTCAATATCTTATGTTTTTCCCCAAGTAAGATCTAAACTTAGTGTGAAAGGCTGAATTTAGCTCCCTGTAACTTCTTTAGGTTTCTCTGGCTCAAAAGAGCCTTGAAAGGAAAGCACTTGCCACTGAGGAAGGTAAAACCAAAATGGCTAGATAGCCTAATTCAGGTCAGCATTAGTTGATGACATGCTTTGTTCCTCGGATTGAAGCACAGCTGATGTTGCTAAAATGTATACATAGAGTGATGAATTTCTACAGGAAAAGACTAGACATACGATTGTATGCAAATTAATGTACACATATGTGATTCAATGTGAACATGCATATTTATAATTATAATTTTACATTAATTAGTATATTCAAACTGGTGAAAACAATTTTTTCGTCAGAAGTATTTATTTTTTAATGAGTATATACTTAACCTTATCCTTCAAATCTTTCAGATAAACACCAAAAACAAGTTAATGCAGGGGAAGATGCTTCAGCCTCTCAAAGGTATATGTGTGAAAGTTGCTACAAGGTATTTGAACAAAAGGACCTTCTCAAAGATCATGTAATGCATAAGCACCTTAAGAAAATGATGCAATTCAGATGTGATGTTTGTTTGGAGGCATTTAAGAGAAAAATTGACCTTGCAAGTCATATCAAATTGGTGCATGTTCTTAAGAAGCACCAATGTGAATTCTGCTCCAAAAACTTTCCATATTTAAGTAAACTCAAAATTCACATGTTGACACATAATCGGAAAAGACCATTTCAATGTGCATTGTGTCTAAAAGGTTTCGCTGGAAAGAAACATTTAAAGATGCACATGTTGACACATACTGACAGAAGGGCACACATATGTGAGATCTGTTCAAAAGTATTTACTTGTATTGGTACTTTAAAGAGGCACGTGTTGACACATACTGGTGACAGGCCTTACAAGTGCAGGATATGTCACAATACCTTTACCAGAAATTTTAACTTAAAGACTCACATGTTGACACACACTGGTGACAAGCCACACAAGTGCCAGTTGTGTCAAAAAGCATTTACTGTCAAGAGCCATCTAAAGTCACACATCTTGACACACACTGGCGAAAAGCCTTACAAGTGCAGGATATGTCAAAAAACTTTTACCCATAGTAGTAGTCTAAAGACTCACATGTTAACACACACTGGCAAAAAGCCTTACAAGTGCAGGATATGTCATAAAACTTTTACCCAGAGTAGTAGTCTAAAGACTCACATGTTAATACACACTGGTGAAAGGCCATACAAGTGCAGGATATGTCACAATACCTTTACCAAGAATTGTATTCTAAAGACTCACATGTTGACTCATACTGGTGACAAGCCACACAAGTGCCAATTGTGTCTAAAAACATTTACTGTCAAGAGCAATCTAAAGTCTCATATCTTAACACACACTGGCGAAAAGCCTTACGAGTGCAGGATATGTCAAAGAACTTTTACCCAGAGTAGTGGTCTAAAGACTCACATGTTAATACACACTGGTGAAAGGCCATACAAGTGCAGGATATGTCAAAAAACTTTTACCCAGAAGTGTCATTTAAAGACTCACATGTTGACACACTAGTGAGAAGCCATTCAAGTGCATCATATGTTCCAAAAGGTTTACTAAGAGTAGTTATTTGAGGTCACACATGAAGAAACGCTTCAAAATGATAACATATAACATAACATAATAATGTAACATGTATTCAAAATCATTCTTTTATGCATACATATATGATGACAGACAATATATATATGTGAAATATATTGTTAAGAATTATAATGTAAAAGCTTCATAATCAAAAATTGTCATTTTATATAAATTTCTTTTAAAAAAGGGATAATTACCCAATCTATACTTAATTAGTTCCTTCTTTACCAACATTAATATTCACATAAATAAGATGCTTACATTATATATATATATATGTGTGTATATATACAGATATATATACACATATATATATATATATATATATATATATATATATATATATATATATATATATATATGCATACACACATATATGTAGAAGAAGGCAGGTTACAAAGATGGTGCATGGAATTCAGGTGGCCTAGATGTAGGGAAGGCAAGTAGGCTAGATGGTGCAGGGAATCTCTGGCACATGTGGTTGATTTGCAACAAGATATTCACAGTGTATGATCTTGTCAGATCTCACGTCATGCGTGTGCACTTTGGGAAGGGGAGGCAACTCAGATGTGACGCTTCCTCTAACGAATTTGACTGCAAAAGTGATCTCCATGAACATGTGAAATCAGAGCACGCTGTGAGGAGGGAGTGTCGATGCAGAAACTGCTCATGACACCTTCAAAATCCAAGTTAACTCAGAATCAACATGTTGGCACATAATGGGCCCACCCAAGGGTGGGCCAGGAGATGGAAAAGCTAGCACTGCTGAGATGCACCACTACCAGCCGAGGCATGTGCTGTCCTCCCTGTGCACCCACCCAAACCAGACGACATGCAGGGTGAGTTGAAGAAAGAGGAGGAGAAGAATGGTCTCATTAACTCCACACAGGATCGATGCCGGCAGGATCTCTAGCAGTGCCATGCACCATCTGCTAATGTGGCAGTTGGATCAGAGGTCATTCGTGTAGAGGAGCCAAGGTGCAATGGGAATAATGAGATGGCACCCTGGGACGAACCGACCCCCGGCACAAACTCACTCAAGTTGGATCAGCAGCAGAACCTGTCTTTGTCAACACCAGACTCCTTTGTGATGGAACTCAGTTGGTCTGAGGAGCTTGAACTCATGCCTTCAGAGTCAGAGGTGTGACAGAGACAGGCAGAAGTGTGCCTTGGCGTTTGCAGGTGGAGTGGATTCTTAGAACAGTAGGGCTGAAATCAAAGAGAAGAGGAAATGAAAAATGGTCCATTCCAAGAAGTTTTTCAAAAGTGTGTGTGGGAGAGAAGAGGGGGATAAAGATTGAGGGGGTGATTTTCCCACACCCCTGCCTCTACCTTCCTCAAACACAGGCTTTCCAGTAAATAATCTTATTTTCTAGGTCAATTTTTGCTACTCTTTCTTCCTTTGAATCATACGCATAAGGTGATTAAATACTCCATCTAAATAACATGTCATTAAACTTCTTACTTAGTTTAAAGTATGCCCCTGGATTTTGTTTTGTTAGCAGTCCCAAAATATTTATTTGGCAGTTGTCCATCCATAATCTACCTTAACTGGTAATTACCTAAACAAAATTATAATGTGTATAAAATTAGTACTAGTTCACAAAGTTTACAGCCTTAGTCGAAGGGTTCTAAATATCTGTTCAATAGGGCGGAGGCCAAGTCTCAAGAGGCATTTCTGTTCATCACAATTTATGTTTTTAAAGGAAGAAGTTTGAAGTTTTTTACTGTGTAGAGTTATATGCAGTTACATCTCTTGTATTCCACAACAGAACAGGCTGACACAACTTTACAGCAAGTATTTTAAATCTCTGCATATTTCAATCATCATCCTAACGAACACAAGTAAATTGTAAAAAAAATCAATTTCAAGAGATATTTGGCTAAAATATTATTTGGTCTGAGGAGCTTGAACTCATGCCTTCAGAGTCAGAGGTGGGACAGAGACAGGCAGAAGTGTGCCCTGGCATTTGCAGGTGAAGTGTAGTCTTAAAACAATAGGGCTGAAATCAAAGAGAAGAAAATATGAAAAATTGTCCATTCAAAGAAGTTTTTCAAAAGTGTGTGTGGGAGAGAAGGGGGAAGGAGAGATGGAGGGGGTGATTTTCCTCCCCAAACTATATAGTAGCATCTTCCCACACCCCTGCCTCTACCTTCCTCAAACCCAGGCTTTCCAGTAAGAAATCCTATTTTCTAGGTCAATTTTTGCTACTTTTTCTTCCTTTGAATCACATGCATAAGGTGAATAAATATTCCATCTAAATAACATGTCATTAAACTTCTAAACATTTATTTCAAAACCTGGGTGGCTTTGTCTTAGATGGACCCTGGCATTACAAAGAAATGAGCCCTGAAACCTTGATATTTATGATATTATATTCATGATATTATATTAAGGATGGACAAAATAGTTGAATGAAATGTTCATTAAAGCATATTTATCATAGACCTAACCACTAATAAATTATTATTGGTAGAAATGCACACGGAAAGGACACCGTTGATCATCATTCTGGTCTACATACCAAGAATAAGCAGAAAGAAATTGATAGGATTTACCACCTTTACAGGATATAATAAATAATGAGTTCATGCAGGGAAATAGGAGAGTAACATTTGTAACAAATGATAGTGATTTAAGATTGTAATAAGATAAATGGCAAAGAAGAGATGGTGATTAGTTCGGAGACTAGTTTATGCACATGAATTCACTGTATGGAGAAAGGAATTGAGTTCTGCAGTTTAAAGATGGAGATTAGCCATTAGTTTCTCCTTGTATGACACTAAGAGACATAGGTATGCATGAAAATTGCCAGGTGACTCAGATATTAGTTAGATATTTAATACTGAGATTTAAGTAGAATTAAGCATTAAATTATAAGTTTACACAAATGAAACTAGTGTAAAAAGAATTGTAAAAATGCTGTCTGAGGCTCTGGAAAGTCTAAAAAGTAAGGGAGGAATTGGTGCACTATACAGTAATGCAGACTGATTGTCATTTGTCCAATGTCATTGGCTTGCTGGTCATATTATACTTTCAGGGGGAGAGTACTAGGAAGGGAGAGGAGGTGAAGAATTGAATGAATTTGTACAAGTGATTTAAATTATAAATTTATTTTCCCCAAGAATGCACATTATTTTAATGCTGGAATATGTATGATCAGCTACAATGTTACCATGTCTGACCAATGACTTCTATCTTCATGCATTGATGCAAAAATTGATGAATGAATATCCCCTACTGGAGAAGTAGATCATGTTATGGCAATGTCAACCTCCTCTTTGACAATGATCATGTCATCTGGGATGCCACAGCCCTCTTGTCAATAGAATCACTGCCAATCAAGCTGTCAGAATAATACTCCTCAGTTTCACCAGGAATGTATCACAAAGCATTAAAATGCCATAATTCATTTATTCAAATATCAATTTTATTAATCTTTCCAAAGAAATACAACAGCCGAATATGTAATTAGTTAAATAATAAACAGAGGTAATTCACTTTTAGAAAAGGGAACCTTTGACAAGATACGGTGTGAGGATATGGAAAGTCTAAAGAGTTGGGGTGACATTGGTGCACTATACAGGAAGGCACATTGTTTTTTAATTGCCCAAAGTCATCGGCTTGATACTATTATGGGACTAAATAAATAAATGATGCAAACTTCTTCAAAGACTAAGAAGGGCTGACTATATTTTTTACCCAAAAAGCCAATTTTTTGCTCAATGTGCGAGTGTTTTTTTGTCATTCAAGTTCCAAAGTCAATGAAACTGAATTTTCAACACTTTTGAGAAAATCAAAACCATCTATCTTAATAAATTGTACATAAAATCAAATTCGAATTACAATGTTTACATTACTCTATCCTGAAAAAGTGGTATTTTCATTAAAATTCAAATGACTGCGTTTGATCACAGAGACAATAAAATGATATTTTCACATTTTAATCAAGGAACATGTCAGGAAATATTAATTTTTAGCCAAATTTGTCCTCCTTATTAATATTGTTCATATTATTAGATACAACTGACATCTTCTCTATTGGTTAATACGTATTTCCTTGAAAGATAGCTTCCCCTCTTGGATGTGATTATAGAATTCCGTTAGCTTCTCCATGATGGCAAAACATACCAACCAGGGATAATTTTCATCCTCCATAACCTAATAGAATATCCCATAACCATGTATTAACAATAAAATGCACGTAACTCCTCTCGCCTAAACTTCAACATACATTTAGACAGCAATGTACGGAATATATTATATTAACCAAATACCAATTCATTTAAGATATCTCAAAAACAAAATTTTTGAAACACCAAAAGCAGACAACTGAACTTACTTCGGCATCTATTATATCCTCTATAGTGTGTTCCAGCATGATTTGTAATTTACTATTCTCGCCGAAAACATTGATCAACAGACCGCGAGTGTTAAAACATAATCTGCAGACTTCAAATGCGTGTTTATCGCACATTATGAAGGTTTTAGAGTACGCCGAATGATTTACTGGACAATCTAACGTTAGAAAAATAATGCAATATGTCAACATTTATTGAACTTGTATTAAAATGTATTAAAACAGCTGGAAAAACTAAGTATACAACTTTATAGCAGGGCATTTGCATTTCGTCTGTTACACCCGTTTGAGAAGTAAAGTTAAGGATTGAAATAAATAATCTTAATCCGACCCCAAACATTTGGGGCTATTTAATTGTAATCTATTAATTAGGTAAATGGAAATAATCAACCCTTTTATACATGTTTATTAGGCGATGAAGAATGACAGGCATTCTTTGATATAGAGTGGAAAACAAAAAAATTAATTACTTCGTAAATGTTAGGATCAATCAATCGTTAGATCTGGGAAATTTCTTAAACACATAATTTAAAGCGAAAGCTAGCGAAATAGACTTCTGAACTCACTTTAACATTTATTAAATCCTCTATTTTCTTTTCCAGCATGAATTGTAAATTAGTCTTCTCGCCGAAACATTAATGAACACTTCACGACTGTTCAAACACTCTCTGCATAGTTAAAATTCGGCTTTATCGGAAATGCTGATCGTTTTCAAGTGTACAGAAGAATTGAACTAAAAACCAACTATAGAAGTACAAAGCCGTTTTTCACACATTATTTCACGAATCATTTTAAGTTTTCAATAAAGGAGTAACACACAAAATACGTAACTCGTCTGCTGGCCACTTGCATTTCGTTCTTCAGTTGTTACGACGTTGTTTTGAATGGAAAAGGAATGGGTTGTTTTGGAAGGAGAGGATCTTATTCCAGATAACACACATGAAAATCTTTTTCGCGATTACTCAGATTTCATTCAAGGCTGAGTAATGGAAAATGGGAATCCGCCTTTCTTAAGATATTGATGAGCTTTTGTTGTATAAATGAAATCACTTAAATAAATAAATGAAAACAATTCTGTTGCGTCCTTTCATTTCAAAGATTTTTACGATGCAAACATTCAAGATTAACCAATAATACAGGCATCTATCAGCCAACGTAATCCTAAAGTAATGCAAGTATATTATAAGTCCTACTGTGCCGTTTTCCCATTCGGTTTCTTTAAGAATACACGCCAAATTAAGTATTCGATAGTTGACGTCCCCTATACTGAAATACGAAAAATGTTATGAACTATATTCCAAAATAGATGAATGACTTCATGCTAACATTATTTATTTCATTAACCCTAGGTCAATTTATTTAAATTCATTCCGATATGATCATACTTACTTACGTAAAGTATGTACGTTCTTAGGTGAATATTACACTGTCATATTCATGAAATCAGCCTAACTTGAAGAACTCTTGTTAGAGTTATAAACTAGTAATGGGTATAGGAGTATCTGAGCGGTAGAGTATCTTAAGATTATATCATTGAGCCATTATACAATTATTATCTTGAGATTATGAAAAAATCTGATCGTTTGAGCTGCCATAATAACTAACACCTAGCTTTAATTATACGAATGTGAGTGAGAATATTATCTAAGGATTATATCGCAGATGGGAAAGGAAGCTATTCAACATACAGTCCATGTCTGAGACTGCTATCAGGTGCGAGTAGGGAGAGAAGAGTCAATATGAGCTGTTTGAAAAGTATGACTATGACATGCTGTCCATTCTGTTGTCACCTGTCCTTATAATTGGAGCCTTTTCTAATATGAGTATGGAGAAAAATTCGGGTTAAGCAGACAGGATTGAAAACGGACAGAAATTTGGAAATAACGGAGGGGTTTAAGAATTGTTTGTGAGAAATCCACAGAATGAATCATAAATGCGGTTTAATGATGCATGAAATAGTTAATTCAATGAAAATACATGCATAATATCTTATTATTCATTTTTATACTAACACAGAACTGCCATTAAAACTTGGATTTATAGCATGTTTTTACTGAAGTAAACAGGTTAAGAAAAATCTAAATATTAATTTTTAGCTGTTACTAATAAGGAATGACAATTAATTTACACATGACTTTGGATTTGCCTCTTTATAGTTAACGAACACCCGGATTTAATTAATTCACGTTACAAACGTCATATATTTTGCATACTACTGGGCACAAGTATAATACCAAATACTTTGTTTTGAGGAAAAGAACTATCAATTTAAATGGTCTGATGAAAATCATAAAAAACAGAGCAATTCAAACTTCCCTTTTTATAATTATTACAAATCATTTGACCTTTGGCTAACAGTCGTTGTATTTTTAAGAATCCATGCCATGGTTTTGTTTCAACTTTATTTATTAAAATTCATTGACTGCAATTAAATATGCCGTATTAAGTAATTTGTGCTTAAGGCATCAACACATTAAAAGGTAATATTTGCCATTAATGAATTCATGAATATTTTTTCTCTCTGAATAATGACACTTTTAAGGAAATGTTTCATCCGGAAACCCAGCTGTCTTATTACAACATCACTTTAAAAGGATTAAACTTGTTGGTAAACGTAGAAATAATAAATAAAGTATTCTCTTATGCCTCGAACAATGTAATATTATGTTTATTGTGTCATTTTTAGAGAACCAAGTGATATTTTAAAATCTTGCTATTCCGACAGTTTTATTTGTTCAAAAGAATGAATACACTTAATTAAGTGAGAGTTTAAATAATTTAAAAAAGTGGAAAGTTATTTGAATTTGTAGATCACCTAGGTCCAAAACAAAAGAAGAACGATTAGCAAACTCCCACTTTGGGATCGATTCAGAACGAACGACTCATCGATACATAGTCGGCCATTTTGGAATCCATTGCTTACGTGTTTTTAATGTTGACGGTTGTTATTGCGACGAAGATGTCTCGGCAAGAAAGTTTAAAGTGTAGATTATGTCTTGGCAGTGGTGGTCGGTTGACAAATATTTTTAGTGAAAACGACGATGCTGAGCAGTTGGTGCGAGAAGCAATAGAAGAGTTATTGGAATTGAAAGTAGGCCATCATTTACGTGTTTTCTTTTTCATCAAGACGCTGTTATCGTAAATTTACCACAAAGTTTTTGTTTGTTCCCTGTTTTATGTCAAAACAAAGCTTTTGCATTACTATGTCAATAATTAGAGTCCTACTGAGAGAAGATGTGTGGGATTTAATACCTTGATAATATTTGTTTCGTAGGTAGTATTGGATAGAATCAACCCGTGGTTTATTTGCTATCAGTGCTTTAAAATACTGACCGATTTCTATATGTTCAAGCAGCAATGCTACGAAAACAATCTTATGTTGGAGAGGCAAACGGAATACAAACAGGACGAGGGAAATATTAGCCCCGAAAAGGTGAGTTGTCTTCAAGTTATGTTTTTATGTCATAATGTCCGTGGTTACAATATTCGTTACGAATTTAGGCATATTGTTTAATTAACGTGTTTATATTAAATAGATTTCCTCCCAAGGGTAAAAATGCCTAAATGGGTAATAACCAAATGGCAAATACGAGCATCGACTTAAAAGTTGTGAATATTGTTCGCATTAACGATGTTCGTGAGAAATAATTGAATACTTGTATGTTTTTTTCAGAAGAGCATGCATGAGAGTACTTAGACTGCCTTCTTTTAAAAAATTAGTGAAATTAGTTCATAAAAAAAGGTAATTACGCTTCATAAATTGTAAAAAAGCGGAAATGATTATGAATTTACGTATGTACCTATGTGAAATATAATCTCGTGTGAAAATACAATATTGTAGTAATGACTTCTTGTTCAAAGCCATTTTCTTGAAGAAATTTCCTCCTCATGAAGAAACTCCAAGAATTATTAAGTAAAATTTGCAAGTGTGTAGTTTTTAATCAGTGCTATTAACAGAATTTGTAATTTGAATTTGGGTTACATCTATAATCATTTTAACCAATCTTGCAGCCTAAGAGTATCTAGTCATAGTTGCGCAAGGATTAAAACTTAATGCAGGTGCCAAATAGGTGTAAAGTGGACGTTGGAAAAATGATAAATCCTTTTTTTATGTTTTATTTATTCATATTGATTAGTTTTTTCCATTGAGATCTTCTCTAATAATTAATGGCATAGTCGGAAAGCACTTGTTTTTAATTTTTTAAACGGTTGTTAATATTTTTGTTACAACAAAACATAAGCTTCTAATTACATTGGATAATAATTTTCCAAAAATATGAATGTTATCTACCCATGCTAATATATAGGCTAGACATTTTATATTACATAACAGGCAATTTATGACGATTCTGCTCACAATTTATTCATCAAATGTGGTATTGGTGCATTGAGGAGAGCTTATATTTTCCCAAATTATCTTGTTTTATGATGAAAAAATCACTTCGGTGGGCACTTTTGATGAGTTTCTTTGCAAAGAGGAATGTTAAGCTCTTATTTTTAACACGTTTCATGTTCTTTAATTCTTTCCTTAAATTTTCCATCCTGTTCACGCAATACACTTTGTGTTACATTCTAATCACTTTAACACTCATATTTCTCTCCTCTCATTTTTGGGGACTTTGTCTTTAGTATAAGTGATCAGGTTCTTAAGGCATAAACCACTGTAAAATGACATTTCATTTTTCCTTTTTGGTTCTATTTTAATTACATTTTGAGGCACGGTCCCTAGATATAGTCCTGGTCCCATTTGGCAATGAGATATTTTAAATTATTAGGGCTTAATGTAATGGGACTTGGCAATTTCTGTAAGTTTCTTCTGTTATAATTTAGTAATTAAATCTTCTGAATAGCCTTTGTGTACTGCTAATGTTTTAATAACATTAAGTTCCTTCTTTGCATTGAATTTCGGCATTGGGATAGCTATTAAATAATGGATCAATGCATGAAAGCTTCAAACCATTTTATCCCGCCACCATCCATCTCTGACCAAACCCTCGCCATTGATCAGAATGTATAAATACCAAGTTTGCTTCTATGAGGTCCATCTGATGATGACATTCACTTTGGAAATCTGGATTGTGTCTTTAAATAAAGTGTTAAATAATAAAGTGAACAATTACTTTTAATTTCATTATATAATGCAAATTCCTTAAAGTTACTCCAAAGAAAACAAATTTTAGTTATATTTTATTATTGTAATTCCAGTCCTTTGCTCATATTTGGTATAGAAAGTTAAATATAGGGAGGGAGTCAAATCATGCCTTCAGTAACGATAATGACTTGGCTAATCATGGAGTGGTCAATGCTAGAGTTTCAAGCAAATTGCATGAAAGAAGCATTCCCGGTTGAAACAATGTTAGCACTCATTCATTGCCAGAAGTGACGCATTTATCTTTGAATCATGATCCCATTCAGATTATGGAGAAACCTCCATAAGCTGAATGGGATCATGATTCAATGATCATGATTTCACATAGCCTCAGCAATCACGTGGCATTGTTATCCATACAGGTGTTCTTAAATGACTAGAGGCCAGAATCAAAATTATAATTATGGTGCTTTCCATCATTATCTCTCAGCATTCAATTTTGTGCCTTGTAAACAAATAGTTAGGACACAAATATTTCCCATGCCTTGCCAAAGTAATTCCGCTATTTTTTGGCATATTTATCACTCTGTCAGATTTTCTAATGTATTAGTTTTTTAAGATGTACTTGTATGCTGACATTCATGTTAAAATTGATTTTTTCCATTCATTTTGCAAAAACAAATTTATCCATAGAATGACTAGCATCTTTTCCTATTTATTTAAATTATTGGTTTCAATGGTTCAACATTTACAATTTTGAATTATTCAAGATTAAAGAAGAATTCTCATTCTGTCATTGTGGAATGTCTGAGATTTATATTTTCACTTCATATATATATTAAATGGTAACCTAATACAATTCATTTCTTAAGATTATATCTGTTAAAAATTTCTTAACCCTAAATGTTGAAATTAGCAAAGGTAATATATTTTTGAATTTTAGAATTTTTTAGCTTGTTAATAAGTTTTACTGTGATATCAAGCTTAAGTATATATATTTTTTAAGGTAATCTACTGGTTAAGGTAGGTTTCTATATGGACACAACTACCAAACAAATATTTTATTACTCCTAACAAAACATAAAATCCATCATCCTACTCTATATCAGGTCCCTCTTCATCTCTGAGTACTTTCTTCTTCCCTTCATCCCATCCAACATCCCTATCCTGTTCCTTCCCTTTCCTCTTTTGCCCAGCATTCACCCTCTATCACAGTCTTCAACATCCTACTGCCAGTCAACACCCCCTCCATCCACTTTTCCTGCCTCCATAGGATTGCTCCCAACAAACCCCTCTCTTTGCCCACCATACCAAGTTCTTCCTTATTTGTTTTCTTCTCTGTCCATTTCACCTTCTCCATTCTTCTCCAGACCCACATTTCAAAAGCCTCCAATCTACGTCTATCCTCTTGCTTCAATGACCACGTTTCCGCACCGTACATAGCTACGCTCCATATCAAAGTTTTTACGAGTCTTTTCTTAACACCCTTACTTAAAGTCCCTGTCATCAACTCCCTCCTCCTTGTGAAAGCCTCTTTGCTAACCGCAATTCTTCTCCTTACGTCCTACTACTTTGACCGTGTTGGTCCAAAACACTACCAAGATACGTAAACTACCTTCTCTAGTTTTTGCCCTCCAATTTTAATGTTAAGCTTGGCCTTTTTCTTTCTAGAAAATCGCAAAACCTTTGTTTTATTAATATTGATTATCATCCCATACCTGTCGCACTGAATCTCCAATTTACTCAGCAATGCTTGCAGCCCCTCTATTGGCTGACTGACAAACTAAAGCTTGGTCATCAGCAAACCTAACTGATTTTACGAACTCACAGCCCACGTTCATTCCTACCTCGAGTTCTTCCCATGCCTCTTTGATTATTTCCTCTGCATACAGGTTGAACAGCAATGGTGATAATGGGTAACCCTGCCTTACACCCCTTCCTAACACTGCCTATCCTGACTCCCTATTTCCCACCCGCACCTGAGCAGTCTGAGACATGTACAGATTGCGGATTAGCCTCCTTTCCCTCCAATCTATTCCTTTTTTCTGCAATATACTCATTAGTTTTCCCCAATTCACTCTATCAAATGCTATTTCAAAATCTACAAAACAGGCAATAATCTCCTGGTTTTGTTCTATATTCCTCTCGATTAATAATCTCATTACCGCAATGGCATCACGAGTACCTCTCCCCTTCCTAAACCCAAACTGATCATCCCCTAAGTAATCATTTGCCTTACTCTTTATTCTTTTGTTTATGTTCCTGAGAATAACTTTAGCTGCGTGAGATATCAAACTAATTGTCCTATAGTCCTCACATGACGTGGCCTTTACCTTTTTCGGAATAGGAACTAAAACTGATATCACTAAGTCTTCTGGCCAGATTCCCTGCTCATAAATACTACGAATCACCCCTTTTGCCTCTTCCTCCCACATTTTCCTAAGCATTTTAAAAGTTCCACGGGAATGTTATCTACCCCCACGGCCTTATTTAGTTTCATCTCCCTTAATGCCCTTTCTATCTCATTGTCTAGTATGTTTGGACATAAGCTGTCTGCCTCTATGTCATTTTCTTTTTCAATGTCTAACTTTGTTGGTCTGAGGTCTTTACTATACAGTTCTCTTGGATCTTTCCTGAGTCAACTATTACCTTACCCGCCTTATCTCTAACTGTTAGCATAGCTCTTCCTTTCTTACTTCCCGATAACAATTTAACTTTGCTGTATAGCGCATTGATTTCACCCTTCCTCTTCAGACTTTCCATATCCTTGCACTGCGTCTTCCACCATGCTTCTTTTGCTTTATTTTTTGCCCGCCTCAATTTATTGTTCAATTCTTTGTACTTCATTTTGCCTAATTCTGTATTTATATTCTTCCATTTTCGCCGCTCATCCATCTTTGTAATCATCTCATCCGTGATCCATGGTTTCCTAGTCCTTTTAGTGTTAACGGTTCCAATAGTGTCTTTTGCGGCTTTAGACAACCCTTTCTTGAAACTTTCCCATTTTTCTTCGATAGTACTTAGCTCTTTACCATCCTCCATGATTTTCTCTACCGTCTGTTTGTATTCCTTCCTTTTCAACCCATTTAATGCTTATGCATTCCATTTTCTAACTCGCCGCCCCTGCCTTATCTTTTTGAAATGTACGCTATATTTCATAACAACTAAATTGTGGTTTAAGTCCGCATCCGCTCCCAGGAAGCTGTGGGAATTTACCACACTGTTCCTAAACCTGTGTCTAACCAGGATATAATCTAGCTGATATATTTCTGAGTCACCTGGCATTTTCCATGTATACCTGCATCTTTTGTGGTGTCTAAACCAAGTGTTGGTGATGACTAACCCCTGTCTTCTGCAGAACTCAACTGCTTTCTCCCCGAGGTCATTCCTCGTGCCTAAACCATAGTCCCCCACCTCATCACCATCTCTTCCTTTGCCTACAGTCACATTCCATCCCCCATCACTATCAAATGTTTCCCTGCAGGAACACACGCGATCATGTCCTCTAACTGATTGTATATCCTATCAACCTCTTCTTCCTTATGGATGCTCAGTGGCATGTATACCTGAATAATAACTAAGTTCATTGGTTCTGCTTTTATCTCCACTAGTAGTATTCTATCCGTTACCTGCTCAATGTTGACTACGCTTCTTCCTACCTCTTCATTTAATACTATGGCAACCCCTCGTTGGCTCTCGTCCCCACCGCTGTATATTATTCTATACTTATCACTCCAGTAATCCCCGCTATCCTTCCATCTCACCTCGCATAGACCTAAAATTTCTATTTTTCCCCTTTCCATCTCTCGCTTAACATTCTTCAATTTCCCTGTCCTCATCATTGTCCTAACATTCCACCTTCCTATTTCAACTAATTTGGTCTTCTTCTCCTGCATCTTCTGTCCTCCTGCTGGTGGTTTTCCCTTGCAAGGGTTTTGTGGGATGATGACCGCGGAAGCCTTGCCTCTCCCGCTGCTGGGCATAACACATTGCCAATGTGGCTGAGCCCCGTGGTTGCCAGGACAAAATATCTCTATTGTCTATCATATTTTTCTTGGAAATGATAATTGAGGTGGTTTCCGGTTGCCTTCCTCAATAGTGTTTTTAATGTGACACCATCACTTACTGGCCGCCCTACTGGGGTCAGATGCCATTGCAGCCGCCTCACTGAGGAACAGATGCTGCGTGGACTACCTTTCATCTGGCTCCTAACCTTCGACCTATCTGGCATGGGCGACCCTACCAGGAGCAATAATTATTACTCCCGCCAGCACAGCTCTAGGGGTCATCGGAACACACAAGCCCTTCCACCACATCAAGGTTGTAGTCCGGGGAGGGAGCTCAAGTATATGTAGATATAAATGATCTTCCCACAGATTTAAATGGAAACATGTTATTCTATAAGCATAAGATATTAGGACAAAAGCCCTGCTGTTTAATTTCGAATTGCAATTATCACAACCGTTTTCATTCAATAGAAATTGTTGATTTAGCACTCAACTTTTATTTTGATGTTGATTGATGTTGGTTGATTTTGATGCTTTATTTATTATTATTGTTCAACATTTTTAACAAACATATGCAGGTCAGAGTGAAAAGAGAGAAGATGGATGTTGGAGAACCGGTGGATATTGAAATTCCAGCAAGCCAGGATGAAGTGAACCATAATATTCAAATTCAGGAAGAGGTAAGGGAAAAATAAGAGCAATTGTTGCATAATGACATGCTTAATTTTTCAAATCATGACAACCATGACAAGAACAGATTTTTATGTTTCATGCCTTAAATGTAATGCTATTTACCAATTTAATGGTATGAGTGCTTATGTAAAAGACATATTTTTGGCCCTATATCATAATACTGATGGTCCTCATATGTCATTCCTTGGCAATGGAAAAGACAAAAGCATTGAATTACTACACAAAATATAGGTGGTGTATTGAAATAGGTGTATGCAGTGATTTCCTCCGTAGTGTACAAATGCCTAATGACCAAACGACAAATACTGGCATTGACTTAAAAATTGTGTTTATATTGTATGCATTAGACATGTACAAAGGAAAAAATTACAATTATTTCCAAAGCATTGCCAAAGTAATTCCTCTGTATTTTGACATGTTTACCCATCTGTCAGATCCATTAATGTATTAGTTTTTAAAAGATATACTTTTATATGGAAATATTTCATTCATGTAAACATTGATTCAATGGTAGTTTTTCATTTGATCTTTGAAACATACAATGTGCCAAGAAAATGACTAGCATCTATTCTTATAAGGTTAAAGTTATAGGGTCATATGTTCAAAACATACAATGTTGACTGATTCTTGATAAAAGAAGAATTTGCAATTAGTCATTTTTGAATGTCTAAGATTTGCATTTTCACTTCAAATATGTCCAATAATAACCTATTATAAATCATTTTTACTACCCAATATTTTTCAAAAATTCTCATACATAAATGTTGAAACTGGCAACAGTCTAGTCACAATTTTTACTATTGTTCAACATTTTTAACAAACATATGCAGGTCATAGTGAAAAGAGAGAAGATGGATGTTGGAGAACCGGTGGATAATGAATTTCCAGCAAGCCAGGATGAAATGAACCATAATATTCAAATTAAGGAAGAGAGTTATCTAAGCAATAATGACTAATGCTTAATTTTTCAAATCATGACTACCATGAGAAGAACAGATTTTTACGTTTCATGCCTTAAATGTAATACTATTTACTCAAGTGAAAGGCATAGGTCTTTATGAGCCAGACTTATATTTTAGGCTATATAATGTTTTTGCGATGATCCATATATGTAATACCTTTCCAATGAAAAAGGCAAAAGCTTTGCATTCTTTTGTTGTCTCAGGCGTAACTTTGTGGAATTTGCATAACATATTGAAATGTAATGAAATAATTGACTTAGTAATTCCACACACTTTATTTAAAAACACACGACCCAGGTTTCGACGTTGAACGTCATCATCAGGTGGTCCTCATAGAAGCACGCTGGCTATATATACCTTCTGATCATAGGAGGGGGGGGTTGGTCAGAGAGGGAGGTCGGAGGGGTAAAAAGGTTACAATGTAGCTGGGAAGAAAAGAGAATTACATTTTTGATTTAGAAGAGTGGTAGGTCTAGGAGTGGGGAGTGGGAGGGATACAAAATTTCGTTGGCAAGATCATCTTTCCAACGGACACATTTCAAAATTTCTAACTGCTCCAAAGCATCGAAGAAAAAGGTCAAAGGCTCGATGCTTTGGAGCAGTTAGAAATTTTGAAATGTGTCCGTTGGAAAGATGATCTTGCCAACGAAATTTTGTATCCCTCCCACTCCCCACTCCTAGACCTACCACTCTTCTAAATCAAAAATGTAATTCTCTTTTCTTCCCAGCTACATTGTAACCTTTTTACCCCTCCGACCTCTCTCTCTGACCAACCCCCCCCTCCTATGATCAGAAGGTATATATAGCCAGCGTGCTTCTATGAGGACCACCTGATGATGACGTTCAACGTCGAAACCTGGGTCGTGTGTTTTTAAATAAAGTGTGTGGAATTACTAAGTCAATTATTTCATTACATTTCAATATGTTTGCATTCTTGCTTATGATATGAGTCTTGTATTGAAATAGGTGAATGTAGTGCTATGTTTTTCTTTTCTAGTCATATTTTTTATTATTGTTGAACGTTTTTAACAAACATATGCAGGTCATAGTGAAAAGAGAGATGATGGATGTTGGAGAAGTTGAGACTAGCAAGAATCAATGCAATATAGTACATCCGATCTAGAGGATGGGTGATTTTTTTTCATTTGTAATAATTTTCAATTTTATTTCACTCTGTGTGAATAGTGAGCCCCTGACCCAGAGGGAAACCTCTTGTAAGCCCTGCTATAGTGTGCGTACATGTTACAGGCAAGGATCAATGCTGCTTAAGTAATCCAAGCTGGAGATTTTATAATTATTTTGTTTTTATATTACGTGTGCCTCACTGGTGCAGAGGGAATCTCTTGTAAGCCCTGATTGAATGTGATTGCTTAAGAAGAGCAAGGATCCTTGCTATATAGTACATCTGAGCTACAGGGTGCATGATTATTTTTCATTTGTTATAATTTTTAATTTTATTTCATTATGTATGATTAGTGAGCTCCTGGCACAGAGGGAAACCTCTCGTAAGCCCTGATAGCAATTGACTGCATGCGAGAAGCAAGGATCAATTCTGCATGGTATATCCAAGTTAAAGAGTGCGTGAACAATTTTCATTTATTATTATACTAAATTTAGTTGTATTACTTATGTTTGAGTGCCTGAGACTAGCAAAGGTCAATGCTTTATTGTCAAAGCTAGATAGTAAATGATTTATTTGCAGTCTTCCATTTCATTGTTCTAACCATTTGTGGAATTTAATTAATTTTAGTTTTTTTATTATCTTTATGATTGGTTTTATTTTCAGGTATTTATTTATTTTTATAATTTTTATTGATATATTTGCTTATATCTTCCCCAATTTCCCTCACCCATCCTTTGCCCATTAATAAGAGTATGGCTGGGGTTGACTCTTTCCATTATATTTGGATGTTATTGGTTCTCTAAATTTTTGTTAGCATATAAAATGAGGGTTCTCAGGATTAAGGATATGGTAAGTCTGTTGAAGAAGGGCAAAATTAGAGTATGATTTAGGAAGGTTAAATCATTATCAGAAAGTAAGTAGAAAAGATCTATTATAACAATTATAGATATGTTGAGTAAGTTTATAGCTGACATAGGACAGATCCAAGAGAATTGAAAGAAATAATGTGAAAAACTGTCTGTTAAAGCACTTAGGCCAACATGGTAACACAGTGTTAGAACTTGACTCAGATAAAGAAAGCTAGGACAAAGAAAATATCAAAGAAACATCGATAGAATATCAAAAAACTGAACAGTTAAGAACTTAGGTAAACAAGTTTATACATAAAAAAGTAAGCTTACAGTGAGGAATATAGTTTAGGTCCAGGTATATCCGATGATGACATAGAAAGGGCTTTAAAGCAGATTAAGTTAAATAAGGCAGTATGGGTAAAGAATATGTTTGCAGAATTACCAAAAGGTTTGGAAAATATAGGAGGAAAAGTATATGGACTAATTCATAGAAGCTTTGCGGAAGGAATCTGCCAGGAAAACGTTATGTGATAAGTTTTATTTCCTTTCCAAATAAGGTAAAGGTCACATGTGAAAACTACAGAACAATAAGTGTGAAATACTGCACATCTGAAGTGGTTCTTTGTATTGTCGATAAAAAGATAGAGTCAAGCAAATAATTACTTAGGGTATTTTTAGTCTGGGTTCAGGAATGGGAGAGACATGCATAATGCTTCTGAAGTAATCAGAACATTAATCGAGAGGAATTTAGATTACAATCACTATGTACCTATCAGTTTTGATGGTTTCAAAAGCTCATTTGATATAGTGAATTGGGTTGAACTAGTGAGTTAAATGTGAAATATAAGAATAGATAGGATGGACAGGAGGCTAATCATTAACCTGTACATATCTCAGACTGATAAGGTGTAAGTTAAGGACAGATGGTCTGGTGGGCGGTGCTCAGAAGAGATGTAAGGCTGGGTTGTCCATTATGTGATAGATATGGAATAAGAATCAATAATAATGAAATATATTGTGCAATTTTCAAGAAAGGTAAATGCAAGGCATTGGAAAAGGAGGGCAAAAACTATAGCGTTTACATATCTAGGTGTTCAGTAACAATACTGTGAATGCAGCAGTGAGGTAAGAAGAAAACCTGCACTAAGAAATGAGGCATTAAAAAGGTAGGATTTGATGACAGGGACATGGAGTGAATATATAAAGAAAATACTTATTAAATTTGATATGGGACATTAACAGAAAGGTATTGTTGGCTTTTAAAATGAGGGTATGTAAAAGAATAGAGAAAAGGCAGTTGACCAGAAAGAAAACAAATCAGGAAGTGCTAGGCATTTTGGGCAAAGGTAAGGGTTTGTCCAAGAAATCCTATGAAGGCAGGAAAAATTGGAGGAAAGCCATATTGTCTGGCAGTGAGAGGCTAAAAACGAATAGAGGAGAGAATGTTAGTTAAATTAAGATAGGGCATAAACAAGAAAAGAATTTTGGATTGGGTAAATGAGAAGAAGTACTCAGAGCTGAACGGGGACTTAATGTGAAGTGTGCCGGTGGATTTTTTTTTCTTAGCAGTCACAAAAGATTTATTTGGTAGTTATGTCCATCCATAACCTACCTTAACTGGTAATTATCTAAACATAATTATAATGCATATGAAGTTAGCACTAGTTTGCAAAGTGTACAGCCTTAGTTGATGGGTTCTTAATATCTCTTCAATATGGCTGAGGCCAAGTCTCAAGAGACATTTCTGTTCATCACATTTTATTTTTTTAAAGCTAGAGGTTTGTAGTGTTTTTCACTGTGTAGAGCCATTTGCAGTGTGTTTCTCAACTGAACAGGCTGACAACTTCACAACAAGTATTTCATACTCTCTGCATACATCAATCCTTTTATCCTTACCAATGCAAGTAAATTGTTTGAAGAAAAAAATTTATTTTTTTCAAGAGATATCAGCTAAAATATTATTTATTATATTAATATTATGCATACGAGTTAACAATTTTTTTTCTTAATTTAATAACATGTTTTATAAACATTTTTCATGGGTATCCTAAAAATCTGTTGTTTTTTTGATCTTGCAGGATAATTTGGAAGATGCAGAAATAAATATGCCCTGTCAGGAAGAAGTTGACATTAAGGAAGAGTGTGATGCTGATATTCCTCAGATGCAAGTAAGACTGGAAGAGGTGTTGCAGGAACAAGGTAAGGACAGCTAATGGCTGTGCTGACACTTCACTTTTGCTACTTTCTGGTGTAATACAACTATTGGTGATTAACCCTTGCAGGACTTCTAATGTTTTGTTGAAAAACTAAGTTAACTTTTTAAAATTGTTTTAAAAATAACTGAATGACCATTTAAAATAGTATGATTTATTGCCAAAAAATATGATAATATTATCATCCTTTTTTGCAATTATTTATTAATATATTTAATATTATTTATTTAGCTACTCAGACTAGAATTTATATTAATCATGCTGTGTTTTCAAGTCTCTTCTTTTGTTTTACTCTATTATGCTGATTTGGGCTATATCAGTGAAGAACTATAAATGAAATAAATAAAAACAACCATGTTCCCTTTCTATATCTTGTTTTACCCTAAGTAGGATCTAAACATCATGTGAAAGGTATCAATGCCATTCATTTATTTTTTACATGTCCATTATTTACAGTTAGACTATTTTCTTTCATTTTCCATGTCTATTATTCTTTATTTATGTATATACTGCTTTTGTTTGAAGCAACAGGATAGGATTTATTTGTTTTTTTTCCTAATGGCCCCATACTTTTGTTCCTAATATTAGTTTCCTGCTGTACTAATTCATTCTGTTTCCGTGGGAATAAACCTCAAATTGCTTATCAAAGCACTTGTTAGATGTATGTACTTTTTGAAAAATTAACATGCCAAATATTATGTTCTAATTTTGATATCTACACAATGGATTTAATGAAAGATTAAGATAAGAGTTACACTCTTCATTCTGGGGATGTCACATGTAGGTGGTGAAGTACCCTGACCTGGTTCACTTCAACCTGAAGACCCTTGTTTACACGGATTAAACTGTTGTCTGAAAAATAACATACATGATGACATCCTGAGAATGAAAGTCTTCCATCTGAATGCCACAAAAACCTAGTCCCAAGATGAGAGTTAGTTCAGTGCCTTCTAATTTTACATTTATCCCTAAGGTCCTCCTGGGATGTTGGTAAGGCAAAATACCTAATTGGCTTGGTCAACTTGATAAAATTTTGCCGAAATTTGATATTTTTTATTTTCAGTCGTTAAAAGTATAAGAAAGTCATTTAATGTAACCAAATCAAAAGTAAGAAAAATGGATTTTTTGGAATAATTGAATTTAAGTAGGTCATTACACAGCACTGCCTCACAATAGATCTTGTCAATAAGTTATCAAGATAAGCTAAGTCATATTCAGCACACCTTTTTATGCTGCAAAAATTTGATGATAAAATTTGATTGATTACTTTTTTCAGTGAAACTAAAAAGAATTTTCATTAATAAAATTCTTAAAAAAATGCATAAAGAGTAAATTATAATACATTACAATTAGTTGCAAAAATAATTTGCTACAAAATAATTCAGTTATTCATATAATTTAGCCAGGAAAAATGTACAATTTATGTTACCAACACAATTATTGAATTAATAAAATCATATGGAAATTTTAAAAAATGTCTAAAAATTATAACAAATAAATTGCACAACTTAATGTTACTGCTGTATACTCTCACTTTCCTAGTCCCAATCCTAGGTTTTCCTAGTTATGTCATATCCATTGCTATTGATTTATTTTCTGCATTATGTTAAAAGCAGCAGTATAAAATTTCCCTAATGATTAACAATCTTTTTGTGGAAAAAATATATCATTCCTTAAATGATATATTTCTTTCCCTGTATGCTAATTTTATTTTAAATGCTTAGGAAATGTTCTTGTTCCTTCTTGAAGTCATTGTATAAAAAATACTTGTTTGCTAAGGTAACACTATATAAACCCATGTGGAACAGTTATGTAAGATCATGATAAACCCTTCTATTAGATAATTTTCTTTATTGGTTGTTTATTTGCAATAAATAAACAGTTCATTTTACTTCAAGTCTATGCTATATTCCTTTTTCTTTGCTCCACAAGAGCAGTTTCAATCTATTACCAAGCAAAATAACAATTGGTATTCCACATTTATTAGTCAGATATTGAAGATGCTGTGAGTTTTAGTACATACTTTATGCGCTTACAAAGGTTAAGGTGCTCATTGGTTAAGCATGCTTGGAGAAATAAGCAATTGGTAGAACATTTTTTCATTTTGGCAATAAACAATGATGGTGGATTATCCAGAAAAAAACACTGCAGTAAAATTTTATTTCCTGTTGGGTGAATTTGCAGCGGAAACATTTATAATGCTCAAGACCTGTTATGCTAAAGCTGTTTTAAGGAAAACCAGAGTCTATGAGTGGTTTATACTTTTGAAAACCAATTTAATTAAAGACCAACCCCTTTCAGGCCACCCTTCAACATCAACAGCTGTTGACAAAATTAATGCACTCATTGGTGAAGATCATCACAGAAACAAGTAACTCTGTGAGATGTCTGGAGTGTCCTTGCATTTCTTTTCAGAGGATTTTTTCTGAAGATTTGCATATGAAAAGAAAGATTTGCATACCTGGTTGCTGCAAAATTGGTTCATACTGCCCTCTTTGTGATGCAGTTTTTGAAAAATAACAGCATGACATCATTTTTCTACTCCCCCTACCCTGAGAAAAGCATATTGACACTGATGAAGGTAAAACAAAATGTGCTAGAAGGCATAATTCAGAATGATCTGAGGCTTTCCTGGTGAATACTGTGGATGAAGGCTTCTCGGGTTTTGCACCAGGTCAGGTAGGGTAGCACCAATGTTTTGACAGCTAACTTTGCCATCGTCTTCAGGGTGAATTGACATTGCCGGGAATGTGCCCAGTATTTATGTTTGCTGTTGAGTCTGCTGTCTGGTGATTGGTTAAGATGCTTGTTCTCTTGATTCCGTGATCTTTTTGAGTACAGGTTTCCATGCATTGCTAATCTGGAATCCGTTGTCTCAATTTACCAGGTTCTTGTTCAATCTTATGTGGATTCCTTCTTTGACAATTCAGTCCCAGTATCTATTGGCCCGACAAAGGACCTTTGTCTTGGAGAATTCTATTCTATGTTCTTTTTCGATGCAATGTTCTGCCACCGCCAATTTCTTGGGGTAGCACAGTTGGATACATCTCTTGTGTTCAATGAGTTGCTTTTCCACTGTTCTCCCGGTTTCCCCAATGTATGATTTCCCACACTCTCAGGGGATTTTGTAAACTCCAGCTCTTTTTAGATTCCGGTCATCCTTCAGGGTGGATAAGAAGGATTTCAACTTGCTCTGAGGATTATTTATTTATTTTATTTATTCAGTAGAAGTCCGAAAACAGCGCATTCTGGCCTTTACATCGAACTATTAACAACGATAACAATGGTCACATTTACAAACACCCAAGCCCTAGGTGGAGGAAAACTCACCCAGGCGGGAATCAAACCCGCGACCCTTGGAATGGCAGACGAGGACGTTACCCCGCCGCCACTGGGGTCGGCATGTATTATGTATTGTCTTCACCTTATGTTTATAAGTATCCTGTCAATCTTTATCAATATGGTGGACAAAAATGAGATGTAGGCTCTGGCAATCACAAAACAGCAGACTCCACGCCAAACATATAAATACTGGGCACAATCGCAGCAATGTCACCTCACCCTGAAGACGATGGCAGAATTAGCTGTCGAAACATTGGTGCTACCAAAACATGACCTGGTGCGAAACCAGAGAAGCCCTTATCCACAGGCATAATTCAGGTCAGCTTTAGTTAATGACAGATGCTTTGTTCCTGGGATTTCAGCACAGCTGAAGTTGCTACATTACTTACATAGACAAATGACTTTTTACAGGAAAAGATGTGTACATGCATACCTATAATTAATTTACAATAATATGTTTATCGAAACTGGTTTAAACAATTTTTTTCATTGCGGGAATATATTATTAAATGAATATCAACCTTACCTTATCCTTCAAATGTTTCAGATGATTACCAAAAACAAGATAATGCAGGAGAAAATGCTTCAGCCACTCAACTGAATGTGTATAAAATTTGCAACAATGTATTTGAACAAAGGGACCTTCTAAAAGATCATGTAATGCATGTGCACCTTAACAAGGTGATGCAATTCAAATGTGATGTTTGTTTGGAGGTATTTAAGAGAAAAGAACACCTTGCAAGTCATATAAAATGGGTGCATGCTCTTAAGAAGAAGCACCAATGTGAATTCTGCTCCAAAAACTTTCTAAATTTAAGTAAACTCAAAAGGCACATGTCAACACATACTTGGGAAAGGCCATTTCAATGTGCATTATGTTTAAAAGGTTTTGCTAAAAATATAAATTTACAGATGCACATGTTAACACACACTGGAGAAAGGCCACACAGGTGTGAAATGTGTAGCAAAGGATTTGCTCTAAATAGTAGCTTAAAGAGGCACATGTTGACACACACTGATGGAAAGAGGTACAAATGTGATGTGTGTTTAAAAGCATTTGCTTATAAATGTTTTCTAAAGGATCACATATTGAAACATACTGATCAAAGGCCACACAAGTGCAACATCTGTTCAAAAGCATTCACTCAGAGAAGTCATCTGAAGTCACACATGATTACACACACTGGTGAAACACCTCACAAGTGTCATATTTGTTCTAAACCATTTGCAGCAAAAGGCTCTCTAAGGGGCCACATGCTGACACACACTGGTGAAAAGTCACACAAGTGTAACATCTGTTCAAAAGCTTTTACCCGGAGCCGTGAACTAAATTCACACATGCTGACACACTCTGATGAAAGGCCACACAAGTGTGTCATTTGTTTGAAAGCTTTTGCTTTGAGTAATCAACTAAAAAGACACATAAAGACACACACTGGTGAAAGGCCTCACAAGTGTGCCATTTGTTCAAAAGCATTTCCTATGAAAAGTCATCTAAAGACACACATAATGACACACACTGGTGAAAGGCCACACACGTGCAACATCTGTCCAAAAGCTTTTATCCAGAGAAGTGAACTAAAGTCACACATGCTGACACACACTGGTGAAAAGCCACACAAGTGTGTCATTTGTTTGAAAGCTTTTGCTATGACTCATCATCTAAAGAGTCACATAATGACACACACCGGTGAAAGGCCGCACAAGTGCAATGTCTGTTCAAAAGCATTCATTCAGCATACTCACCTAATCACACACATGAAGACACACTCTGCAAAGTGATCTTAAAAATGTAAGATCCTGGAGTTTATTTCACTCTAAAGAAACGATTGTAAAACTAAAAATTACAACATTGTAACAAAGTGACATTTTTATCCTGTTTTATGTAATTTCTTGAAATAAAAAATAATTGATAAAGTGAAAAATCTCAGCATTATTATGTATATCATGATAACAATATTTAACACTCTTAGTGTGGCGGGGATCTCAGGGGTACTAGTGAGAAGTGCAAAGGGTAATTTAAGAAAATATATCACCTTTGAAAAAAAACGTTATGAAGTTATTTCTTTGGATATCCATATGCAGTTTTTTTATTTTAAAATATAATATTGTAGTTAATAATGATGTAATATATTTACATCATCTGAAAAATTAATGTAATTACTACAGTATCATAAATTTGAAGAATACTTTTTTAGCAATTATATTCCGATTTTTAAACACAAAACTAGTGTTTTATTAGAAACAGTTTTCAATTAAACTACGATATTTCAAAATAATAAAGAATCAAGAAGACATGCAGAAAATATTATAAATAAATAAAGAAAAACCAGTAAATTGCAAATTTTTTGTCAGCCCCTGCATAGTTTGATTTTGTTAAAAAGGCTGATCTCAATGAGTCAAATTGGGACTCTTCCCCTTTCCTTGAGACTGTGGCAATGTGCTTACAATCAAAAGGCAGAAAAAAATCGATTTCTAACTCACAGAGAACTGCTGACAATGTAATCCATTACACAGGGCGCAATTGATTAGATAGGATGGATTAGATCTAGTCATTTAGAACTTCGCGTTCTGGATTGGTTTGCATATCAAGGCACTTTGCCAAATTAGATGGTTCTACTTGGGTATTTTTGGCACTAAGATTCTGGCTTTTAAGGAAGGATGGATATTTTGTTTCTTGCTGGTAGTGTTAGGAGCCATGTCTCATTAATTCTGATAATTCATAGCAAAAAATGGATCAGTTCTCTTGACTTGTTTAAAACATTGCTAAAAATTTGTTTGAACATTTGTTGGTAAATGGCTTTCAGCAAATGCAGGATTAACCTTGCCCAGATATTTCCTATCCCTAATTTCCTGTACAAGTAATTTTGCTCCTTATTCGTATAATAAACTTGTGGCCATTCGATGTTTAATGTGTTGCTTCAATTTATGGCCATTCTTCAGGTGGATCATTTCCAAGGGATATAAGATCATGTTTTAATTAAGCTTCCTAGTTTTTAATGGTTGATATTGAAGAACTAGAGTCCCTGTACATTTAGTTAACTTTGGATTAATTTCCTCAGAGAATAATGCATCCATAATGAATAATTCTGAGGCTGCAAGAAATTCAAGTTAATTTATTTCAACAGAAGCAATATAAGGAGCCACTTGCATGGGCTCCAGCCCTGCAGACAAATTTTGAGTCCTTGTCCCAAGAGATGCAGACCATTAAGCAATCGCAAATCTACCCTGGTCAGTCAGCAAGACCAGTAACACCGCTACCACCAGCACCAAGAATGGCACTTGAGAAGATATTTGTGGCACTACGCTCCGCAAGCCCAGCCACATGGATCACCCCACCAGAGGACAACAATGAGGTCTTCACTATGTGCCATCAAGATAAGTAGGGCAGGAATTCATTTAAGCTGACCCGGCATGACCTCCACGAGTTTCATGTAATGGTAGCCATTGTGGCCAATTGAATTATGCTTTTGGGCCTGGTAAAACATGTAGTATACAATGGAATCCGAGTACTTGCTATCCTCCAGGCACATGGCTGGGAAACAGCCACGTGATTACAAGAAATAATGGGTAACACCCTGCTACGGCTGCCTTCGAATACTATCCAGCTGCAGCCCACCATTATAGTACAAGCTCCAGCACAACAACTATACCAGCCGGCAAGATAGCCCAGCAGACAAGCAGGAGCCAAGAATGCCTATACTCAGCGATCCCGGCAGCTTTTTCAGGGCAGAGGACGGTGTAGGGACATCCATTCCTGTGCCAAATGCCTATGCCCATGCCATTATACCCTGTGGCATCAAGCATTCTGAACAAGATGGCTAATCAACCTGGGTCCTTGTTGAGTTCCTTAAATTCCAGAGCACCAAGACCCCAAGGAGTGGAGGACAGACTCCTTGTCTTCAAGAGAATCAATGGTAAATGAAAGTGATAAACAGGAAATGGTGACAAGTACATCAAACATAGTGAGAGATAGTGGACTTGATATGGACCCATACCAAGAGATGAATGTGTAGCCATTGCCACTGCAACTCCCTATGCATGAAATGCATGACAATGACAAAGGCTTTGTTTCTCAGAGCCAGACAAGGAATGGGAACCAAAGGAGCAGCCACTGTCACCAGGACCAGAAGAAGAGGAAGGCTCTTCTTCCTTAGCACAGGCAGATACCCATATACATTTGCATCCCCCAGTTAGACCATTGGTTGGGGCATCAACGTACTAACACCAGAAAGGAGGGCAATTTATCTTCCTGCCCACATGGTCAACACTGGTGATCAATGCATATATGACAATGCTGGTAAACAGTGGGATCCTGACAATGGAAAAGACGATGTAAAACTTTGCCTTTGTAGCAATCTTGAAAGCGGGAGGTGGCAAGAGGATCATTCAAGACCTGTCACCATCATATCAAGTATATCGGAATTCCGAAGTTCACCCTCCACTCAGCTGCACAGAATCTAGAGGAAATTCTCATCAATATCAAATTGATTAAATTGGATATAAAAGATGCCTTTTGGCAAATACCCAGCAGCACGGCCATTTTAATAGGGTTTATCACCAGGGAACCCTTTACATTTGGATGAGACTCCTAATGGGTCTTACATTTGCACCCACCATTATGCAATGGAAGGTGCAGGCAATTAGAAGTGAACTGTATGAGAAACTCCAGGTATTCAGGATAGAATATCTGGATGATTGGCTAATCCTGTTGAGTAGTGACCAAACAACATAAGTGAAACAAATAATTCAGTTCATAAAGTGGACCTAGGAATATTGCAAGACCTTGAAAAGACCTCATTAATTCCATCAGTGAGAATAAAATATCTGGGGGTACATATAGACACTACTTTAATGTAGCTAAGCTTGACAAAGTACACATTAAAGCAGATCAGATACATTATTGATGTGGTCCAGAGAATCTAACAAAAGGTTATATCCAAGGCAGCAGCATATATTGCCTGGATAACATACAATTTGAAACTCCCCCCTATTCTTAGTCCAGGACACGGCAAGGGGCGACATCACGTGGCTGGAGTGCCTATGGGATATAAATTTATGCCAGGGATCGAGAGTGTATTCCAATTATAAGTACATTTTAGACATGTTTAATGACATCACCCCATCCAGGCTGCATGGATGACCCCGATGTTTAATTGTCAATTAGGGTGAGAGAGTCAATTAATGGTCAATAAGGGTCAGAGAGGAAGTGCCTTGAGATCACATCCTGTCATGTACACCTATAGTCATCCTCTGCCATTCACCTTCCCTGTCTTATCCTTAAAAGGTACCAGATGTCCCCCTTGAAAACTATTTTGGGAATGAGAAGAAAATTAGACTCTCTTCCCTTTTTAATACCTTTTTTAATACCCTGAATTTCACATAATTCAGGGTATGGCTTAATATTTGGTTAACTCTCATTGACTACAAAATCAACCTTACCTGTTGGTGATTTATAAGGAGCAGAGTTATATCCTCAGCCAATGCAACAAAGGTTTCAAAGGGCCAGGAGGGGACATGGTTTATTTTGCTTCATGCAAAATATGGATGATGAGTAGTGCCATGGCATTTGTTAATCATATGCATCAAATAACAGCATTTGAGATAAATGACAGTTATACAGTAGCCACATGAAGAAATTGCATGGTCACTATTAATGACAACAAAGTGAAGATTTAGTTGAAAGAATTCAACAACAATGCATTGCAGTCTTAACAAATATTATTTCTCAAAGTTAATTATTTAAGTCTCTGATATTAATTAGGTTTTCTACTGCTGCTCATTTTTCAATTAGCTCAAAAGGTTTGTCGGTGTGATACTCTTTTTTTGAAATTTTTATCATCTGCCTTTTTTAAATTACCATTTTTGTCTGCCATTTTTATATTGACTTAGTTTTCTGGTGAGATTGGAGAAAGATTGCTGATAATGCAACTGCCAGTGATGCTGAAGAGAGTAAGGCTGTGAATGTCCGGAATGTGATCCTTGTCAATGAGGAGGTTAACACTTGTAGCAGTTGCTCTGCTGCTCCAGAAAAGGATGTAGAATTGCCAATCATATCAATGCAAGGTGACAGGTCCAGCGATGATAAAGCAGAGAATTTGGTGAGTGTTTATATTCATGTTGCTTGCATAGATAGCAATCTGTGCTTTGAAATCAGTATTGTTCACAGTTGAACTTTGCTTTTTGAATTTTTATTATCTTCCCTCTTCACATGAATTTGCACTTTCTATTTTGTTATTGAATCATCTTACTTGAGTTATGGTGAACATTAAAGACGGCAGTTAATATACCTCTGTTTGCAGGAGTGGTTATTAGAATGTACACAATTCTGTCAGTCAATATAATTATGGAGTTATGAAACCATCTATACAGCTGTAATGCTTTTCTTTGATCTTGCAAGATCATTTAAATAATGGATAATTCTGTTTGTCTTTAAATTAAGAATTGGAAATTAAGGATGAGTGTGTAATTAAGATTCCTTGGGAGGAAGGATGCCTGGGAAAGGATCAGTTGCTGAAACAAGATAAGATGGTCTCACCACTTTTATGGGTACACTTTTTCATCAGGAACAGCCTTTTCACTGCCCTCAGTGTCTCCTTTTTAGTTCATATGAACCATCAGTTGAGATGTACCAAGTATATGTAAAATCAAAATGCAAATTTTTTGATTCAGTTAGGAATTAATAAATGCCATTTCAATATCCTTGGCTAACATTTTATTCACTTTTTTGAGCATTCATTTTGGTAAAAAGGCAGTTTCCTAGTTAGATATTAGTCTGCAAACCATGACATTTTGTTGGTGCTTTGGGCTGAACCGTTGGATTGACAAGAACTCTGACGTCACATTTTTTCCTTCTTAAGATGTTTTGCAGCATTTCATTCTCCATCTACCAACAGCAATTATTTGTTTATTTTCCTTTCTGTCCACTTTACCTTCTAAAAACCGACATTTCAAAAGTATTTCAATGATCATATTTCTGAGCAACATGAAATCAAAGCTAAATTATCCAGTCACTAAAATTATTAAAGGCCTGTTATGTCATGAGGTTCACTGCTTGAAGTGCCAGCAATGCCCTGCCTTCTATATTGTACAATACTACCTTGAACAAAAAGTTCCCGGAATTTATTCAGAAAATTAAAAATACAAGTTTATTCATCTAAATCTATATTGTCCACTTCAAAGTAATCCCTATCGACTGCAACACACTTATGCCAGCGCTTGATCCAATCCTCGAAACATTTTTTGTATTCGGTTTTCGGTATGTCCAACAGTGCTTCCTGCGATTTTTCCATTACTTCCTCTCGGCTGCTAAAACGCGTTCCCCGTAATGGTTTTTTAACTCGATTGAACAGAAAGAAGTCACAGGGAGCCAAATTACGAATAATGATAGCACTGTGCGACGGTGGTGCAAAATCCACGAGTTTTCTGCCCACATTTCTGGTCTCTTTCGGCGAATTGCTTCACGCAAACGTCTCATAACGCCCAAATAATACTCTTTGTTTACTGTCTGGCCTTCTGGCAAAAATTCATGATGCACTACACCGTTGTAATCCATGAAAACCGTCAGCATTGCCTTCTTTTTTGACTGAAAACGACGTGGTTTTTTTGGTCTCGGCTCATTTGGTGAACGCCATTCACTTGCCTGATGTCTGGATTGCGTGTCGTACTCATAAACCCACGTCTCGTCTCCAGTAATGATCCTTTTGATGAATGTGGGATCGGATTCAGCCTCGCAAATCATGTCTTTTGCGACGTCAACACGGTCTCTTTTTTGCATGAAATTGAGGTATTTTGGCACCAACTTTGCTGCTACACGACGGAAACCCAAATCATTAACCACAATGTCTTGGGCGGATCCATAGGCAATGTTCAAGTCCTCCGCTATTTCTCTGATGGTTAATTTGCGGTTATTGACCAACATTTCTTTTACTTTATCAATTTTTCACCGACTTTCGATGTCGATGGTCTGCCACTGCGTTCATCATCTTCGATTGACTCACGACCACTTCTGAACCGCTCGTGCCACTGGTAAACGACCGTTTTTTTAGAGAATCGTTGCCGAAACACTTTTCCAACATTTCCAACGTCCGTGCGCCACTAAATCCGTTTTTTACGCAAAATTTAATACAAGTTCGTTGTTGCAAATTTAAATCCATTTCTGCAATTGTAAATATCGCCAACACACACAGAGATAGATGTACTCTTGGCTACGTAACTTTTGCAAATGTCAAGTTATGACACTAAGATTTAAAGGGAATATCAACAACAGATGTACCAATTTAACAAAAGAAACAGAACTCAAATCGGAACGATGGGAGCGCCACACGGTGGTTATGCCTGGAACTTTTTGATCAAGGTAGTATATTATCAGATGTCAAAATTTTATGGCAGCAGTCGTGTCTTAAGGATGAAGGAATAATTTTGATGTGTATTTAAACAGGATGTCAATAGAAGCACATCACACTTGAATTATAAAATATTCTGACAACCCTATGCCTACGACAATTATTGCATCCCAATATTTATTTTTTTTAAATATTGACATCGTAAATAATACAGCAATGAATCTTTTGACCCTAATCTTAAAAACGAATGAACAGCACATTAACGATATCATATTTAGCTTTTTCCGATGATCTTTCAACATGAAACGATTATTCTGGCCAATGATAAAGGTGCAAGTTTTTTATGTATCCTTTCAATATCATTTTTTAATCAAATAATTGGTCTATATTAACTATGGCTCAGTTGACATCTTCAATTAATATTTCTGCCTACATGAGTGTGCAATGATCTTGTATCTAAAACATTCAGAGTTTTTCTTTCTGTATTATATAGAGCCAGGGCTTATCTAGGACTTAGCCTTCTAGAAAAGGTTTTTCAAATGAATTAATAGAAATTTAATGAAACATTATGAAAGTGGATTTTATTTACTCTATGTATGTGGTGTAAAGGTATAATAATTAATAAATGGAGAGTCAGGACTCGAGTAGTAGAAATTAAGATTACATACCAGGAAACTTTATATATATATATATTACTATATTAGATATTTTCAAACACCTCTCTGGTCCCCCTTTACTGGTAGCCTGAGTTGCCTGATCCTAAAAAGAAACCAGATGTTGTCTTGAAAGAAATGGGCTTGGTCTTCTGCCTTACACCTGGTGCCAAAGAAGAGCACCAAGTGGATCCCGCGTGGCAACTACCACTTGCTGATTTGCAGAACCGTGCCTGATCATTACCCTGTACCGCATATCAAGGATTTTGCACAGGGGTTATGTGGCTGTACCATTTTTCAAAAATTGATTTAGTTTATGCATTCCACCAATACCTTTCAACCCTGCAGATATTCCCTAAACTGCAATAATAATGCCTGTTGGCCTTTTTGAGTTTCCATTTATAACACTCGCCCTTTGAAACGCTGTGCAGACCTTTTATATGTTTATAGATGACGTGTTAAAGGAATTCCCTTATGCATATACGCCGACCCCGGTGGCGGCAGGGTAACATCCTCGTCTGCCATTCCAAGGGTCGCGGGTTCCATTCCCGCCTGGGTGAGTTTCCCTCCATCTACGGCTTTGTTATCGTTGTTAACAGTTCGATGTAAAGGCCAAAATGCGCTGTTTTCGGACTAATACTGAATAAAAAAAATAAAACATATGCATACATACATGATATCCTTGTTGCATCACATAATTCTTTGGAGCATGAGCAGCATCTGGCGACAATATTTGGCTGCTTGAAGAATCATGGCATGGTTATTAATCCCTCAAAGTCTTTTTTCAGTGTGAATGAGATAGTTTCTATGATGTAAGGTGTCCGAGGAGGGAACTTAACCAATCACCATGAAGGTTAATGCCTTGAGTGATTCTCCCCTACCAGCTCCCATACACCAGCTGTGGCAATTTTTAGGGATGATAAATTATTACCACCATTTTATCCCTTATGCCACAAATAGCCAGGATCCCTTTAGCATCTTTATGGTAGGTAAGGTAAACAGCAAGGACTTCATCAGCTGGACACCAGCATCAGAGACTTTAGTCGTAGCCTGCAAAGAGGCTCTGTGTAATAGCGCTGTTTTATCACATCCAAATATGTCTTTACCTCTGACCCTTTTCAGAGACACTTTGGAGTTTTTGGTGGGGGCTGTCCTTCAACAACTCACTTCCAATGGATATCAGCCTCTTGGTTTCTGGACCATGAAACTGAGTGATGCTGAAAGACCTTATAGTGCTTATTACAGGGAACTTTTAGCAGTATATAAGGTAGTGATCCAGTTCCAGCATATGGTAGAAGGACGAACCTTTACCAACCGTAAACCCCTTTCTCTTACATTTTCCCAGAGGCATGAAAAGTGTTCCTCCCAGCAGTGTAGGCATTCAGACTTAATAAGCCTATTTACCACAGACATCAAGTATGTAGCAGGTAAAGATAATATTATAGCAGACACAATGTCAGACATTCAAAGCATTTCTGCCTCCATAGATTACTCTGCACTAGCTGCCTCTCCAGAGTCAGATCATGACCTTGTCAATTCCCTTCAGAATTCCTCATTAATTCTGAAAAAAGTTGCTTTTCCTGGTTCATCAAATCCTCTTATATGTGATATGTCCACTTCCTCAGCCATGCAAGTGTTCACTGAGCCTTTCCATAAACAAGTATTCCTCAGCATGCATTGATTATCACATCCTGGCATTTGACAGACAACCCATCTAGTAGCAGCTGGGCACTTTGTCTGGCCTTCCATGAGGAGAGACTGCCAAACACGCTCATGTTTGCAGAGGAGTAAAATCATAAGAAATGTTTTGTCCCCCATTGGTGCTTTTCTCATTGCCAGTGCCAAACTTATGCATATTCACATATATTTTGTTGTGCCTCTTCCATGCAGCCATGGTCATTGCTACATAATGACATGTATTGACCGCTTCAACCATGTGGTCAATAGTGAAACTTTCCCAATTCAAGAGATCACTGCAGAAACTGCCATAAGGACCCTTTTCCAGGAGTGAATTTTATGTTTTGGAACTCCCATTTCCATCACCACTGACCAGGGGCAGCAATTTCAGAGTAACTTGTTCCGGCAGCTGATGCAGCTAACGGGAGCAAAGCACCTGCAGCCATCAGCTTATCACCCTGCAGCCAATAAGATGGTGGAATGCCTTCACCACTAGTTGAAGGCAGCTATCCATTGCTGTGGTGGTAACTATTGGACCAATGCCCTGCCAGTGGTTCTCATAAGTCTGAGGTCCACATTTAAAGAAGATATTCAGGCAATGCCTGCAGAGGTCATTTATGGCCAAATACTATGGCTTCCTGGAGAATTCTTTTCCCCTTCCAAATAGTGCCATTACTGTTACTGTAGTTTTTGTCACTATCCTACGGTAAGGCCTCCGCCAACTCCAGCAACAGCCAGCCTCTTGACATGGAGCCTATAACATTTTCATGTTTAATGACCTGGAAACTGTTTCCCATATATTTAGAGAAATGATAGGCTCCATTCATTGTTGTTTCTTCCTTATGATGGGCTATTTTGAGTAATCCAGCATGATCCCAAGACCTCCAAGCTGAAAATCCAGGGCAGAGAGGTATCCGTGGCAATTGACCATGTCAAACCAGAATATGTCGTTAATGATGACATTTCTTGTGCCCAGTTTAATCCAACTCTATGATTACTGTCGTATTGCCCTGCTGTTACCATACCTAGGGCGACTAATCCTACCATTCCTCAGCAGTCTCCCGTATTACCACAAACTAGACAATCACAGAGAAGAGTGCCTTTTCCCAAACATTTAACTGACTTTGGGACTTAGGGGCATTTCAATTTCATTCCCTCTCCTGTATGTTATCTGATGTTACTTTGTAGTTTCTGCTGTGTATTGCATAACAGTTTTTGTTTTTTTATGTGCTATTACGTACTTGGCATTTGTTAAATATATTTTTTTGTGTGTTTTATTTTTTTTCTGTGTTTTTTTGTGAGAAACCTTTAATTTATTTTCATGAAATGTGACCATAAGGACTGCACTTACTATTGATATCTTTACAGTAGTGGTTAGTAGAATGTAAACTCTACCATTAATATTTTTAATTATATGGAATAATTTAGAAATTGCTGCATATGAAATGTTGGTCTTTTTTCTTACAGGAACCTTTGTAAGATGGCAAATTACACCTGCCCAATGAGAAAGTATATATTAAGGAAAAGGTTTCATGTTGACATCTCTCAGGAGAAATTATCAATCAAGAATTTTAGTTTTTTACCTTTGCCTCAGGAAAATCCCTTTCACTTCCCTCAGTATTTCTCCTTTTAAGATTTAGAACTGTTTTTGGACATATCATCAGTATATGCAAAAATGAAATTATATGTATCTTGTGTTTGTAGGTACTTTGTTAATGTCATTTCAATGAATTTGGCTAATAGTTAATCCACTTTTGTAAACATTAGTTGTGGTATAAGGACAATCAATAGTTGATGGTGTAGTCTGCAAGCATGTAATTCTTTTTTCTGTAATTTGTGAAGTTGGGTGAAATGTTTGATTTTATTCTCTTTGGGATTTTTTGGGTACACCTTTTTATGGAGTACATTGTCTAGATAATGGGATGTTTGCTGAGGGTTACTGTGATGTTGAAAATCGGTGGTCTGCAGAATGTGAGAGAGCGAAACTTTTGTCATTGTCAAGCACTTGCTGTCATGCTCTTCATTTAATACAAGGGAATGCATTACCAACTTGTTCAATCAAATAAACAAACTCCCTCACCCCTGTAATTCCACCTTTCTTTCTTTTTTCCTATCCCTTAACACCCAAACAACCATTCCTTGGACCAGTGATCTTCTATAACCATCCTAGAATACCAATTGAGCCACCAAAATAGAGGTAAGAACTCATGAGGCTTTGTAAATACTAGATTACACATCGTTTTTGAAAAAAATTGAAAGAAGATCATGAGAAAAGACAACTTAAGTATCATATGTTGACCCTTACTGGGGAAAAGCCTTACAAATACAACAAATTTCCAAAGATCAATATCTGAAAAGAGCAATATATGGAATGTCATGTGTATATGAATGCTGGGATGAAGTCTGCACAATTGTGAGGTATTCGGTTGTTAGCAGATGAAGTCTTGAATTGAATTGTGAGGTCTTTAAGTGTTAGCAGTACCTCAAAGGGCACATTTCTAACCATAAAGAAAAATCCCAGCAATGACATATTTCTTCATGGAAGAAAATATTGTTAAAGATGGTTCAATAAGTATCTGTGATTGATGACAAAGGGTATTCCTGAGGGAAGTGTATGTTATCATCGTGTTCAGCCATCAATCAAGTAATGGTTTAACAGATTTAAAGGCTAATTTGGATTTCATTGCCATTTGAGTAAGACATGTTTCCTGATTTTTGCTAAGATGGAAAAACAGCAGTATTCTTCAGTAATTTGCTTTTTTTGGGATGAGAAGAAATGCAAGAAGATATAGGTAAAGTTGGATGCTGTTTATGGTGACACTATTAATATTGGCAATGGCAATTCATATTTTACATAATATATCAGTGAAGAAAGAACTGTCAACCCAATGGATGCTGCAATTCCTTTGGGTGGACAATAAGCTGATTTACCTGTCAACTTTGAATCATTGTTTACATCAATTTAAGCAAGATCCAAAGGTGTTTTTGTGTTGAGTTATCAATGTTGATGAAACCTGGATTTATCCGGATGGTTTTTTGAGATGCAAATGGCATCAACCTCATGGATTATTTAGAAAAAAGAAAAATTATCACTGGGAAATACTACTGTGAGTTATTGAACTTCTTTCACAAAAAATTGGTGACAGCTGCATTTGGCAAAAATGAAGGTGATTTTTCACACCAATAATGCACCAGCACATTCATCTGGAATTGGTACCACCCAACTGCATGAACTACATTATGAATTGCTGCCATTCACCTAAAAAACATTTAGCTCAAACAAGGAAGTTATTGCAGAGACAGAGGTGTGTTTTGGGGAGTTAAGCAAATCCTATTTTATGGAGGGGTTACACAAATGGCAAGATTGGTGAAGGAACTGTATACTTCTTATAGAGGACTGACTATGTTGAAAAATAAAATAAATGTCTTTTTGAAAAAATAGTTTCCTTATTTCTAACCGGCGTAGTTATTGACCCACCCTCTTAGATGCGGCCATGAAAGTGTACTTGAATGTTAAACTGATACCGGTAAATGATTATAACTCCACCATTCCACATTCACCTCCTTCTAGGACAAACGCTACCTAGGCTGAATATCAGTGAAGGGAGCTAAAAAGAAGAGGATTCATTTATTTAAATAAACGTGGATTATGAATAAAAACTTTAAATACTTAGTACTTTTATCCTTAGTTTTAACAGAAAACTTGTGCATAAATCTATGTATTAACTCTATCTCTGTATTAATATAACATGTTATATATATATATATATATATATATATATATATATATATATATATATATATATATATAATATTTTTTTCAATAAATAAATATTTGAGAAAGAATGCATCTACAATTATTTTTTAAAACAATTCCTTGACATTGTCCTGTCATATTTATTGTAGAAATGAGGACACTGAGCTTTAGTTTTCCCTTATGATATAAACTAAGTGACTGGGTCTTACGTCCTCAATTATATTTGATGTTTCATTACAGAAACCTAAACCTTCAACCTAAAAGGTGGGCAGGAAAGATGTAATATTTGAGTTGAACATTATGGATTATTTTTAAAATTGTGATGACCATATCCAGTTTATCTTCTTACATTAGATTTCTTTGTAAAAAAAGGAAATTTCCTTTTTGCTGTGTCTTGTGTCTTTAAAAGAGGATGCAATCAGTTTACAATAGTGAGATTGTTTCATTGGTGCAGAAGTTGTAACTTTACTCTCCATATGTCTTTGGCCGGTTATTGTGATTAAAATATTATCCCTACCAGAAAAGATATTGAAATTGCTGAAAATGATATGTAAAAAGTGCTTATTAACTTTGTGATCTGGATAAATAATGGGACAATTATGTAACATTAAGCTACATTGCCTCTTTAAAGCTCTCAAGTTGAGTACGAATACGAAAAAAAATCATTTTACTTCAGACCAAATCACAAATTTAAACTTTTCATGATATTTTTATTTCTGCTAGTTTCTGTAATTTTTGTAGGAGATATAGAATTTTTATACAAGTTGAGGAGGTGATGGTGTGTAAAATAAATTTGGATAAAACCCTGGCAAGGTATTGGAATTCTTATTTCTCACAAAATCATTCAGTATAATCCTTTTTCATCATACATATTCTTGTTTGGTAATTCATAAATCGGTTCAATGAATTTAAAGTCAGTGGAATTAGCATAATTTCGCCCGCTTTGCTGAACACATCACAGGACAATTTCATTATGTTTCTGTGTAATTTAAGCCAAGGTTTAATACAAAATCATTTTTAATATAATATAGCTGTAATTTGGCTGTACAAGTATCCATTTTCACCTTATGCTTACTGCAAAAACTTAAAGTGAATTTTAACTTGAGGCATAAGTCCAATTAAGGTTAATGGAAATAATTTTCTGCTTCTATATCTTATTGTAAATGAGTAACATGAAAGTAATAAAATGAGTTAAAAGTGAATTTATTTGAAATCGGCTTTGGGCAAAGTTAGTTCAACCTCTACTTTATCGATTCTTAATTAATACTTTATAAATTTTAAAATAAGTATCGCTTCAATAAGGAGAATTTCTTAAGGCTAATGACACATTCTGGTCACTTACATTGCATATACATAAGGAAAAAGAGCATCAGAGACAAAATGCTCTTATAAACAATGACAATATAGGATTACCAGGTACTATTTTACCATTACACAGGAGCTAGATTCACACCATACCTAGATCTCTACACTTCATCCAAAATGATTCAATTTAAAAAAAAATTAGTATGAGTATTCTATTGGCAGACTCGTAGCATTGGAATTTCCTCAATTGTTCTGATTTTTCAAGAAAACCCTTTTTAAAGCTGGTTACACCTTGGAAATTGTTTGTTTTTAATCTATAAAGATAGAAATGCTGGTTTAAGTAAGAAAATTCTCAAGGATTTTTAATGATAACATTTAAAAATAATAGGGATTTTTTAGAGCCGAATAGTCATGCAAAATGGTTTTTTGTTTACATAATATTCTTAAAATTAGGTTAAAATGGGTGAACCTTTCTAATAAGCTGACTCACTCATGACAGTTTACTCTTGGCAGCTGTTGTAGGCAGGCAAGTGTATGCAGATAACTAATGTATACATGCCTGAAGATCACAAACAAAATGACCTTAGGAAGCATTCTCTTTTATATTTGAAAGTAACCTTTCCCCTCAGTATGCATGCACTGCTAGGAGATTTTTACCTTCATCCAGTGTATTTTGAGATTTATATTTTATAAAGATGTGTTCTTGTGCTAAGGCAACAAAATATAAACAGTTTTCTGTCATCAAATTTGATTTAAATAGTTTATTGATAAGGAGAGAGTTATTTTCAATGATGATAGAGGAATCCAGTCACTTTCATTGAAAATATGGACAATAAAACAAAAACTCTCTTAAGCTTATGAAGTGGCATAATATAAGGAGGTAGGTAAAAAAGTACTCAACCTGACATACAGATGGTATTCAAATCAGAGAAACATTAATGATTCCTGCCTGGGTACACTTGTCATTACTTATAAGCCAAGTTTCAAATTGTTTTCTATAATAATTTGTTTACAAATATTGTTTGAGTACATGTAGTTTGTGTTTCTTGTAAAAGTGGAAAAACTTTAATTTCTTCTAACAGTAAATTTCTTTGATTTGAATGTATCTACTCTTAAAGTAAATTCACTCAAAGCTAACAAAAATGAACAAGGACCCTGCTCCTTTTATTTCAGCTGCTAAATAGGGGGCTGCTGATTTTAAACACGGTCCAATTCACTTGGAAATAACCGATGAGAAAGATGGCTGCAAAATGATACCATAACATAAAACATCAAAGAGGTGCTAAATATTGAGTGTGACATTAAGCAATTGGAGATGTATGAGATAGCTAAGGTGGTGATGCTATTCGAAGAAAAGGTCCAAAATGACTTGCACAGAGAATAAAGGATGGGAAAACTCTGGGAAAGGTGTGTACTATAATAGTTTTAAAAGCCTTTTTCAAGCAATTTTCCCAGCAATGTTTTCACCAATTTGAGAGGAAACCAACGCAATTTGTGCTATGATTTATGACCAAGGATGAGACATGGGTAGCAAACTATAAGGCAGCAACTAAAAGGCAGTCAAAGCAGTGCATAGAAGCTGGGGACTCAGTACCAAAGAAACAAAAGTGGAATATATCTGGTTTTGCAAAGTGCCTTCTTATCCAAACCTATCCATTTCAAAGCCAAAGTACAAACAACTGGATTAATATTCCCAACTTACTGACATTTCTTGCCCCAAATGTTGGTAATGATGAAGAAATCAAGGATGGGAGAATTGCTATGGTGGCAAACCTATGCATTTCAACCCCTTAGTACAAACAACTTCATTAATATTCCCAATTAAGTCACATTTCTTGCCCCAGATGTTGGTAATGATGAAGAAAGCAAGGCTGGGAGTATTGTCATGGAGCTTGACTGCACCTTGACATTATTTACAAAGTAAAAAAAACACTTTTCTTGGAGGCATATCTTTAGACTCAGGCTGTTATAAATGGAAACACATGCTTCAGGTAGAGGCACGCCTAATCACTCAGACTGCTTAGAGCTAACTGGAGGGCATTTGAGTTGGATGGACTGATATCTCCTTCACATTTCCCAAGGATTTCTGCCACATTGTCATGAATAATCATCTCACAATAATGAAATGTGTATAACTTTCATGATAAACGTTATCTTTTGAACATATCCAAGTAAAATTTGCTGTCCATTGTTAACAACTCTAAGGAAATTGCATAATATATTGAAATGAAATGAAATATTTGACAGTCATTCCACACATTTTATTTATAAAAACAAGACACCAGTTTCAGGGTTGAAAGTCGTTATCAGGTATTAAATATTGTCGTGTCCCCTCAAGGACTGAACGACAAGGGACGTCTCAGAAAAGGATCTTGACTAACGCTGAGGAATTTCCAGTCGACAAAGGTGGTCCAATTGGCGTGTTGGTAGGGTGAAATAACAGAGACGGGGTCTTTTGCTAGGAGTTTGTATTTAAACAAGAGCGACTCCGGCGCGAGTATCTCGTCCTGCGGCAAACCCCGGGTCAATCGACGAGTCTCCGCTTCCACGGCTCTTGGCTCCCCATCCCGACGTGTACGCGGCCCCTCGACGAAAGACACGGAACGAAGGCTCCGTGGGGTTTTTATTTGATCGCGGCATCTGGTTGCGCCCCGGATTCAGCATTCCACTGTGCTTTAATCCCATATTCAGTCATATTTGCAAGCTGTGTTTGCATTCTTGCCCCCTCCTCCCTCGAGGCAACGCAAGCACCTGACTGACAGGTAAGCAGTGGAAAAATCCCAATATGCAAATTGCGCAGCAAGCGAACAGACCTCCTCGCGAAAGAGAAATGAGCCACGTCAGGAAAATTAAGCTGGGACATAACAATATCATTGTGATCCTGATGATGACGTTCAATGTCAAAACTGGGATCATGTTTTATAAAATAAAGTGTGTGGAATTACAGTCAATTATTAAATTTCAGTATCCAAGTAATCCAGGGGACAGACCTTACAAAGGCATTAGCAGAAATAAGTGTTACTACTTTGGTAAACCAGTTATTGACACTTTCACGTTTCATAAGATCTCAGTTTAGCATAATATCAGTTTATAACTCAGCCAGAAAATAGATATTGGTAATATATTTACTAACAATTATTAGTTAATACCCTCTTTGTATAATCACTTACCTTTTTGCTTGAGAATTCCTCTTCTGTTACAGTTACAATATCATCCAAACTATCTAACCCTTTTTAAACAGTGTTGGTCGCATAACATAGTCTGTTCAGAAATTATTCATTTTACTTATAATTTGTGCTTCTATATCCAGGATGGAAATAATTTTTCAGATGTCAAATAGCTGAGGTCATTAGCAAAATAGGGAGGGGTGGCAATGATGGAGGTAAACCCGGTACTAGCTATCTAACTATTAATGATGAAAGAAATCAATGGGTAACGTAGGTTAACTTCCCATCTGATGGATAGTAATATCACTCAGAGTACCTTCTACAAAGAACTTTTTGTGCCTATTAGAATGTAAATAACTTTATAGGCCATCTCATAGATTTAAACCTGGGCCCTCTTAATTATGACGCAATACATAACCAATGATATTTTCCCAAACCACAAAGATATTTCAATTTTTCTTATCAGTAAGGATTTGACAGCAACAGATAAAGTCATTAAGCATCTAATTTTTTAATCTAATCTTTGAATATTTTGATGAACCTGGCACATTCTTAAAAAGAATGAAGATTAGAAGCTAAATTTGGCCAATTAATTAGTAGAATATTTTATTTTGTTTAAGAGAAATATTCAGTTCAAACATTTAGGGATAAATAAATAAATGCCTAGGAAAAACATAGTTTAGAAATTTTTTGTTTTATTTAAGTTTTTAATCCAACAAAATAATAGATTATATTGAAATAGGTATTTGATATTTTCATTCTAACATTTTTGTATTATCCATTCGGAAAATATTGACATTGATAGTCATATTCTTGCTCAAAGACATCATTAGATGATTATTATGCAACAAAAAGCCGTATGCAAATACATTTTTATGAATTTCATGTGACACATCAAGATTTCATTTGAATATTAAAAATCTTTAGTACTTCCTTTGTAAAGTTCAACATTTGCCAAAGCTGTGTTTTGTCAGGCTAAACAATTGGTTTAGGCAACCATGTTGAACATGTTTTGGCATTAATTTGATATTTTGATTTTCTTTTACTGTAATTATATGATATCCTTGTCTTAATTGTGTTTAAAAGTACAAAAAATAAAATTTCCGCCATTATTTAAAACAATTATTGTATAGCTTTATTTATCAAAGTATACAACAACCCTAGTTAAAATATATAAGTTATCTGGGCCCTTTAACTATCAATCAGGCATTCATTAGCATAGAAAATATGAAATTAAAGAATATTTTATCCATATCAATTAAAGTAAACATAATTCAACAATTTCAATTGCAACTGTACATAATGTAAAAAGTATAACATATACAAGGTCAACTATAAAAGTAATGCCCTTTCTCTGGGAAATAATACATGTATGATGATTAGGCTTCACAAAATAATTCCTAATAATTACCTTTAACATAACTAAATATTGCTATCAACGTGTATATTGTGCTTATCAGTGCATAGTTACAAATATTAGAGGCAATTTCATTAAAATTGAATGACTTAATAAAATTACAAATAAAAAAATTATTCTAGGAAGTACTACATGATCATATTTTAATACGAGATGCCATTGTTTACATGGACATTTATATATTATAATCCTTTTCGGTTTACTCACAATTTATGAAAACTGATTGTATAAATGCATTCAATATTTTCACAATTTTAATAAAACTCAATCTTAGTACACTGCTACTTGAGATTTCCAATTGAATATAGAACGAAATTGCTTAAACTGTTACCAGGAGCGTAGCTAATTCCAAATTTTTACATAAACGCCAGAATTAGTCATTTGCTAATAAGACCTTAAGACTTACGTACAATAGGGAGGACACTTATTAAAAATAAATATGTTCATTATTCAATTTAAGTAACTTCCGTATACGCATAACGTTATCCAATACTTTCCTCATAACATTACAAAAAAACAACCATAGTTGGCCTCGACTCACAGTTGGGCGGCGGTTTTTTCTCTCCGCGTGTTTCTTTGTCCTTTGACTGTTCAATAGATGGTGGTTTTCATGGCACTGCTGTTTAAACATGTAGAAATCCGTCAGCAATTTGAAGCATTTGTAGCACAGCAACCACGGGTTGTTCCTTTCCCTGACTACTTATAAAAACATGATTATCAAAGTATTAAACCCTAAACTTTCGCTCTAAATGGGGCTCGAATCATTGTCTGAATAACTTAAAGGCTATTTTAAGCTAAAATAGGGCACTATTGCACATTTCGTGGTAAATTTACCATAAAAGCCTCATTATCAATAATACGTAAACATACAACGGGTAGCTTACTTTCAATTCCAATAACTCTTCTATTGCTTCCCGCACGAATTTCTCAGCATCGTTGTTTTCATAAAAAATATTTGTGTACCGTCCACCACGGCTAAGACATAATCTACACTTTAAACTTTCGTGTCGGGGCATCTTTGGAGCACTTCACACTGTCAACATTTACTACACCAAAACATGGACTTTCAAAATGGCCGACAACATTTCGATAGGTCGTTCGTTGTGAATCGATTACTAAGTGCGAGTTCAAGAATCGATTCTGTTTTGTTTCGGCGCTAGGTGATCACCATATTCAAATATTTTTCAATATTTTTAATTTATTTAAACTTCCACTCAATAGATTGTGGTCATTCCTGTATACTTACAATACTACTGAACTACAGATAAATTAAAAAAAATACTTGTGTTTTTAAATAAGAGACATTCAATCCTACATTACCATACCCGAGTATATTTTATTTTGTGTTTAAACTGAAAACTTCAATCTTGTTAAAGTGATGTTATGTGTATACAAATAGGTTCCAGGCATAACAATTTTAAGAAGAATAATAGCAAATCGGAAATAATGTTCATTAATTTCTTTCGTCGGAAAACTCTGAAATAAACTTATATGAGGTGATAAACTAAATGCATTACCTTAATTTAACAGATTTATTTAGAAAATGACAATTAATGTGGGTTATCTGAGAGGAGGAGGAGGGAAAGATACGTACGTCTCAAGCTCAACAATGTGAGCCCGGGCCTTGACCACGGGCCCTAAAGGAATCATCATATAAATAAGTATGCATCTACGCATGAAAAAAACGGATCTAACTAAACGGTTATAACTACGTCTGAATAAAACGGCATTCTCGAAGCTCACGCAAAACACGTATACTCTGTGAAGGCTGAGGAAATAATATGTGCAATCACAGAGGACGTATAATCATTCCTTAATCTCATTTCTTCGTGGTAAAAAGTTTTATTTTCCTTTTTTCCACGTCTTCTTCTTCTCCACCCCTCTCCACAGTCAATTTTCAAGGGGCTCAAAACGGCACCTTTTATATGTATTAATATCACAGGCGAAATTGCAAAGCACCCCATGACAGTGTTCTCTGCAGCGTACCTGAAAGGAGTCTGAGACAAATAATTTTTGCACTTCAGCCTCATGTTCCTCAATTTCATAATATGTCCTTCATTTTAATTGTTATATTTTCGAAATATATGATACAAAATCCACTTTAAGACATTTACGGAACAAGAAAATACAACCTTTATTGTTTTATATTTGTTCCAGTACTTATTAGTGCCCTCATTGCTGTGTTGCCTTTCACCCTCCTGAGTTGAAACTGAGCATGTGTAAAGGGTTATTCATTAGCCATAGCTCTCCCCCCTCTTGTAGATACACTTGAGTATCTTCTAATCTGTGTTTATCTTCCTATACTTCTGTATTGGTTATAAATTGTAGAATACCATTTCTAGGAAGAGGAATTCAAAGTAATTTCAAAATACTCTCAGATGAGTTACTCCCCCATATCTATACAATGATATAATCCTTATTCACTCTTTTTCTCCCATATTCATGTACTCAAGATCAGTTTATTATAATTATTATGTTATGATGATTCAATATTTCAGATTCTTTTACCAATTACAACATTGTTACGCTAATTTTATTTAATCTCAAATCATTATGAAATGATTTTCCCCAGGAACACATACCTTATATACACATGCCACATTTCCTTTAACTGATACTATATTCTTTCAATTTCTTTCTCTTTATGTTTACTTAGTAGAATGTAGACCTGTAAAATGAGGAAGGGTATCAGTTCTGTGTACACTTCCACTGAAAAGGTTTTCTCAGTTAATAGGTCTATCTTAACTATGGTTTAATCACCGTTTTCATTTAATATTTTTGCCAACCTGATATTATGCATAAAGAATGTTCAGGGAGTTTTGGTTAAGTATTATTTTTAGCCAGGGGTCATCTAAGACATCATAGCATAGCATAGCATCTAGCATCATAGCAAAGGATTTTCCAATAAATTATTAGGAGTTTAATGAAATGCTATTTATGTGTAATTTTCTTTACTTAATCCATGTGGTGAAGAAGAAGAATAAATGCTGACCTAGTACTTATATTAGGAAGTATAAAGTTTGATTTCTTATTTAGAATCCTATGTTTAATTCATATAGACTCTGGTCCCCTTTACTGTTTAAAAGAGTTGCGTGATCCTTACCAGGATACAAGATGTTCTGAGAAATTATAGTTAGGCACAGGAAGAATATCATACTCCTCATTAAAGAATATCCTGCTTCAGGTAAATGTCACAAATTGCTCTGTAGGTCTAAGTTATATGGTATTGGTATGCTGGTATATTGGCGTATGGTATTGATATACTGGTATTGGTTCAGCTCTAACATTAGCTACTCAACTTATCTCTTCGTTTCTCATTGCATTTATTGTTTGTAAGGAGAAGAAGTGTTTCCTGAGCCAGTACAAGGTGCAGAAGGGATATGACTTAAGGGAAGCCATGCATGGTTTAGGCATTCAGTAATTCCATGGAATCTAAAAATCATGTGGATAGACTAGCACCAGTTGAGGGGGATGAATAATTTACCACTATTTTTGAATGATTAAGATGGTGGCTAATAATTCTAACAAGTGAAAGTATAAGGGAAAGAAGCTGAAGCTTGTGGAGAAAAGCCTACAAATAACTGTGGCCCCTGATGCACATTAACTTCCTCCTGGGACAAAGAATGTCTAGATAAAATATCAATGTTGGACCTTTGAATGCTGAGAAGCTTATGAAACACTAATTCATATATGTTTAAGGAACCATATATACTTGGCAAATATCATGAAATCATTTTTTTATTTTAGGTAAAATGCCTGTTTCAATTAAAAAAACGTTTCATAAATCCACACAAATAAGGCATCCTGAAACTTCTATCCCCACAAATGTCTTTCTACTTGTTTAACTCACACTGATTATTCCTTTAATACATTTGACATAATCTTGTAGATGATATTGAGCATGCACAATCAAACTTCCTCTATTTTTTAATTCCTGACAAAGTGAATCTTTCATCTTTTTTAGAATAGGAACTAATATTGATCTGAGAAACATTTTTAGCAAAAATACTCCTTAATGTCAATACTATGATTTCAGTTTGGTACTTCTCTCCCTCATTTTCCCATTAGCTGTGTGCAATAACAAACTTCCTTATCCCTCGGATGGTAGAGCATTTATCTTTTCAAGTAAAGGAACTGACAATGATCTGACCAATTTTTTTTGGGATAATCCTCCCTCATCTCAAGAATAAAATAGATTCTCTGGAAACATTTCCTCCAATATTATGGCAAACTGGATTATAATCATTCTAGTTGTTCATAATATCATTTTTTCATAATTTATTACCATGTGATAGCAATATGCCTAGGTAAATAATTGAAAATAATATGTAAGATCATGTCCAAATAAAGGTTTATATGCTAATTATAAACCACTAAATGATAAAGTTCAATTCAAACCATTCATAGGTTTCTGAATAGATTTTATCACAAATTTCCAATTTTAAATTTGCAGAACAGCATTTATAGTATCATGCTATAAGAATTATTTGCATTTATTTTTTATTCCTGCTGAGGGGTTTCTTTCGTGGGTATCATCGGAAAGGAATCAAATAGAAAAGTTTTAAAATTTAATTTAAAATCAGAATATTTTTATATTTATCTGGAGGTATGTAAGCTTATGCATGCATGAATTTATGGTTATACTTCAATGCTTTGGTAAAAAAATTACCAATTGCAAATCTTCAAATCTGAATCATCAAAAATAATGCATGAGACATCGGCAAACAGGCTCCAGGGCCAATGAATATTAAACAATTCCTGTTTTACTTCATCAGCGCATTAATATCTTAAGGGGGTTGATTACTTCTTTTGTTTATCTAGTTACATAACCAAATTTATTCAATGTAAGGAATTTATCTTGACTCTCTTCATAATTTCTCTCCATATATGCAAATGCAAGTTATTATCTTAACAACCTTCATATAATTCTTCAAAGAATGCAAAATTACTTTAAAAGACCCTAATTAGGACTTGTTTACAGACAACTATATCAAATCTAAGCTAAGAAATTAAAGAAATCAATATTAAAATCCTTCATAATTCCTTAAATTAGGGATCACCATTAGAATGTGATTCTAAAAATAAATATAATTACAAACACACTTTATTATATCCTTGGTCAGTTTCTCCTGTAGTAGCCAAAAGGGATCTTGTATCTGCTTCCACCATAGTGACCGTAAGTTATGTGTTTAAATGGTTATTGTTTTAAGTTGGATAAATTAACAAGTGACTGTACCAAATTTATTAATCTTTATTGATCAAAGAGCAGCAGTTATGACTGAAATTGTGGTCAACAAAACATACAAATACATATATTTATTACTCCATTGAATATTTATGCATGTACTTTATGATTGTGAGTTCTACAGAGCTTGGCAGAGCAACAAACTCACCGGTCATAGTTAAACATGTTTTTAGTCCATATAAGAATTAAAATGGGTCAAAAGATTCAATTCTTTATCATTTATCATGCTAAAATTAAATTAATCTATTCATACATCAGTTGCCTTTTTTACAGAAATGTAAAAATATTATAAACTTACTATGATGTGCTTCTATTGACTTTTTTTCTATATACATGTCAAAATAATTCCTTCGTCGTTGATGAGGCCCCACTTTATTGAAAATAAAAATATGTGGTTAACTATAATATAAACCTTTGATTGGTTTGAACCTAACAGTCATTTTATTACTCATTTGTAAACAATTATTGGCTTTGTACATACATACTACGGCCCCACTTTTTAGAAAATTCTATATTTGTGATAAAGTATAATATAAACCTTTGAATGGTTTGAAGTTAACAGTAATCATTTTATTACTCATCTATAAACAATTATTGGCCATGTACATACATACTACTTTAAGTTGTACACCCTACTTCCTAATCATATTGTTATGATTACGAAAAGAATCTGTAATATTGAATCATTCAACTCATTATAAATTAATTATGGGCCAATTAATATGGGGAAGAGGGAGTAAATAAGGATTTTATCACAGTATTGAAAGGAGAGAGTAACTTGTAAGAGGAAAGGCCTTGCAGTAATGGTGGCCCTTTAATGTACATTAACAAATGAAATACAATCAAGATTTATTTTCCGATTCCGTCAATATGTATAAGTAGATTTTTTTGCATATATTTTGAAAAGATAATATTTTGAATAAAGACCAAATTATAAAATTGGGAAAGCACTAGTCTAACAAGTTTATGTCTCAGACCGCTTACAGGTACAAACAGAGAAAATATGGCAGTATATGGCAATGTATATTGAAATTTTGTCTGTGATACCAACATATGTAACAAGCATTTTGTGGAGAGCTTTGAAAATTGAGTGTGGTGATGGATGGAGAAGAAGTGGACAAAAAGGAAAATAAAACAATTGCGACGAGAAAAGGAGATTGAGGATTGTTTATTCATTAATTGTGTTTAGACTTTTAGTTTCTCTGCCTTCACAGGGCGTACTTCTATTGCGTGAGCTTTGAGGCTGTCTTTTTATTTAGATATCAAAGGCATTTTTTGCTGTAAACATGCATACTCATTTTTGTGATGCATCTTTAAGAGACCAAATCACAATATGAAAGGTTTAATTTTGGGATGTCCTCTCAAAAAATAAACACTGAAGGTCAAAATACTTAAATTCTAAATAAAAATGCCAAATTTAGTTAATGCATATAGATGATCAAAACATACAATTTTCTCTTTTAGAATTTTATTACTTAATAAACAATTGCACAATTTCTAGTCATTATACTACCTAGAAATATTTATACCAGGAGCCTATTTATTTATCATAACATCACTTTAACAAGATTAAAGACTCAGGTCTTTCACTTATGTTATCTGATATAACTACAGCAATATGATACATTACATCACTTGCAATATCAGCTCTTTTATCCTCAGAATAAATAATTGAGCTGCAAAATCTATAATTTTCTAAGTTCTATTTGGAATAGTAAAAAAATATATCTTTTAATGCAACAATTTCAGAGTGTAAAAATCATTCGCCTTGACTGGGATTCGAACCCAGATCCCTCAATATCTGGTCAAGTGCTTTAGCCACTTAAGCTACCGAGGCGACCGTTAGCGGATGACTCCATTAAAAGTTACTGTTGCGGTATCTCCCGCAGTTTCTTTGGAATGTATCTTTTAGTTTAATTCTGACCTGATCCCTACATTTACCTGATTCATTTGGGACCACTCCATCCTCATTTCCTGAACTGTTATTGTCAGGCGATTCTCCCTCCTCATTATGCATTCCATTATGCTAAGATATTTCCACCTATTCCACATTCCAAAGAAACAGACATTTATATGGCTTAACTAAAAAAAGTATAATGGGATCTATGAAAATGACAATACTTAGCGATTATTAAAATCATTAGTTCAATCATACCCAATTAATAATGAAAAATATGGTCAATTTAGTTAGTGATGCTTTTAATTCACCTAACACCAAGCCTTATATTTAATTATGTGAACCTAATTATTAGCACATTGTTATTAAGGGGTCATATCCTTATCCTGTGCCACCTGATTTCCCAATGAAATATATGGGACACTTATTATTTTGATTACTTTTTGTTTAGCAAAAAATGAAGAAAAAGAATTATCTAAAAAAATAGGTTCCATGTTGTCTTGCAAAACTTTTCCAAAAGTGTTAATTTAGAATATTTATTTTTCAAAAAAATATATTTTTTACAGGAACTTTTAGTAGGAAAAAAAGAGCCAACCCTGAACTTAAACAAAATAATAAATATATCATTAAGCAAAGAAATTCTTTAAAAGGTCAAAATACAACTTTCATGCTGCTGCTATTAATCAAAAGCAAACAATAAATCAATAACAATTGATATGGCAACACATATGTCAGTGAACTTAGGGTTATGCCATTCACTAGTTTTGGCAATGGCATATTTTATGGAGCATACAGATTGCTTTTCTATTAAATAACTGTAATTTTTTCTTGGCTTGCCAAGTCTTTTCTTTGGAACAGGGATAGGGACCGGCTCCCTTACCCTGATGTGTTGGTGAATTCCATAGTCGGGCTTAGTACTGGGTGAAATCTACTGCTTGCTAGCATACAAACCTTTAAGCTGATTACAGTTTATAGATTAACCTCTTAACCACTTAGCTGCATGTTTATATATACTATATATATGCATGCATACTGTATGTATATAATTATATGTATGTATTTACTGCTTAGCTACATATAAATAGGTAAATATATAACTCTCCTAAATGAGAGCAGTTCAGTAAGTACCCGTGTTTTACAACAAAGGACATTTCTGAGGGAAGTATATGTTTTTACTGTGTGCTGCCATTTATCAAACGATGGGAAATAAATTTCAGAATGATTTAAAGGTTAGTTTGGATATGGCAGCAATTTGAGAAAGACATGCTTCGTGATTTTTGCTGAGATGGAAAAAGAGTGGTATTACTCAGTAGTTCACTTTTTGTTTTTTGATGCGTTGAAATGCAAGGAGATAAAAGCAAAGTTGGTTGCTGTTTATGGGGAAATTTTGCCAACCATGATCACAGTAAATATCAGTTGAATGAATTTTAATGTGGACAAACATCTGTTTTTGATGAGAAGTGACCAGGACATCCAGCAGACATGGCTACCCAGATAATCATTCAAAAAGTCTACACCATGGTTCCTCATGGTGCACAAAATAGCAGGCGTCATGGGTGTGTCAACCAGAATGGCAATACTTCACATGATAAGAAGGGGATGAAAAAATTGTTGGCCCAATGGTTGCTGCAATTGCCCATTGTGGACAACAAGCTGATCTGGAGTTGTCGCCACCAAACTGCATGAGCTACATTATGAACTCCTGGCAAATCCCTCTTATTTACCTGATCTGGCTACATGTGCCTTCTTTATATTTCTTAACATGAAGAAATGCCTTGAGAGAGAAAAATTCAGCTCATATGAGAAAGTTATCGCTGAGACATAGGCATATTTTGGAGATGTTGACAAATCCTACTTTTTTGGAGGGGTTAAAAAATTTGCCCCATTGTTGGGAGAATTATATGTTTCTAAAAGGGGTCAATGTTGAAAAATAAAAAAAATTATTTGAAATGTGGTTTCTTCATTTCTAACATGGGTACTTATTGAACTGACCTTGTACATGAAGAAAAGTTGCAAGAAACTTTTTTAAGGAAGGGACGGAAGGAACTAAGGAAATTATTTTAACAGAAGAGTCTGAGGATGCTGGATGGAAGGGATAGGTTTGGTATGATATGGAAAAGTAAAAATTGGAGGATGGATTTCTAGAAGGATGGGAATAACATGTAAGGTGTTGGGGATAAAGGGGATTATCATGTGTGAATGATCTGCAAAATTGAAAAAAAACACCATTTAACTTTTGTTTCCAGAAGTAATGATTATGTATGGAATACTTATTATTCTGTATAAATCTGAGGATTTGATGGAGAGAGGTCCTTTTGAAAAGGACATAGCATAGATTTGAAAGAAAAATATCTCAATGGTCTGGGTAATTACAGACTATATCTTTTTATGGACTGGTAGTAAGGAATGGACCATTTGGTTTGATATGGATAGCAACTGTTACAATATAAGCATTGCTCTAAATTGTTCAGTTGTATATGTACGAAGAGTAAAATATGGGTTCAGGAACATCTCAATCAGTGTAAATACTTTGCATGAGGCCGGACATGATTATTAATTCAAATATTGAGGGATGTGACACACTGTCCAATATTAGAGGGAATGGCAAAGTTGGTGATTCAGAAGATAAACTACATTATTGGAGGTCATGATGAGGAGGGAAATGGTGAGAGAGTTAAAAACTGTATGGGATATGGGTGAGATTCCGGTTTTTAAAACAAATATTTAACATTTGATTTTATTGCAGGGAATGAGAGTTATTATTATAAGAGGTTGAGATGTTAAGGATGGGATTGTTTGATTTGAGGTGTGATAAGTTGGTAGGGCATTTGACAGTTAACAAGAAGCATTTAGGAAAAAGAATAAAGAAGGAACTATCATGTTTGAGGTAAGGCTAGAGATCTCTAAGGATTGATCTGTCTCCCTGATTCATGAAATCCCCTGGTAATAACCTAGGGTATGTGGTAGGGAATGAATGTAATAAGGAATAGAAACCTTTTAAATTTTGTTGAATGGATCATTAAGCTCTGGCTCTGTGTTGCTTGGAAACATAGTCATTGAAACAAGAGGAGAAACAAGAGTTGATTTCCTTTAAAATGAAGGTTCTGAAAAGAAGGTGGAGTGGACAGAAAGAAAAACATATTAGAAAGTGCTATTTGTGGAGAGAAAGTGGACTGTTAGGAAAAACCCAAAGGAAGCAGGATTGATGGATGGTCCTCATGCAATGGCATAAGTCCACAGCACTTGCCAATTGTCATGCATGCAGACTATATCTTGAAAAATAAACTTCAATTATATCGCAAAAAATGTTAAAAAAGAGAATTAACAGTTATCATAGGCATTGCTTTGGCTTTTACAAATAAGGAACATTAACAAGTTCCTTGAAATTTGGTTTTGACACATACTGTTGGTATACCCAATAACAGTTCTATCTCACTGAATAGGAATCACTGAGGGCAATGAAAGGGTCTTGCCTAAAGAAAAGTGAAAAAAAATAGGCATGAGACATTACCTTGTCCCTGCAACAGATCCGTTCCCAGGCATTTATCCTCTTGAGGAATGTCAAAATGACAGTCTTCCTTAATATCCACTTCCTCATTAAAGGATAATGAAACATCTCCAACTTCCAATGGGTCCTGAGGAATGTCGAAATAAAAGTCTTCCTTAATATCTACTTCCTTATTTAAGGATAATGAAACATCTCTATCTTTCAATGGGTCCTGAAAGATGAACATTACAATTAAAGTGAGATATCATTACAGAGAAAGATGTATTTTCATAGAACAGTAATGACTAATGGAAGTGTTAATATTCTCCTAACAACTTCTGCAAAAAGGAGAATAGGAATTGAATTGCCTAATGGTCAAAAAACATACAGAGGAATGAAAGCATAACAAACAATCAAGTGAAACCATCAAGATAAAAGAGGGTTTTCAAGAAAATAAACATGATAGTTTTATTCCAAAGAAACTGAGGGAGATGCCGCAAAATTAACTTTTAACACAGTCATCTGCTAATTTGCATTTCAATGCATCAATTTCAGATTGTAGCGGCATCTCCCCCAGTGTCGTTGAAATTTGTCAATGTATAAACACCATAAGTGTTAAAAGTTGGCTTTAATCTTATGGGATGTGGCACATCATACACCAATACATGACATGCCTGTGACATTGTGTGCACGATAATTCAAAAAAACATCTTGTTCCTTAAAAAGCCCAAAAATTTCAGAGTTTAAGAGGACACCTTGGTAGCTTCAGTGGCTAAAGAACTCGACTGGATATTGAGGGATCTGGGTTCAAATCCCAATCAATGCAAATGATTTTTACACTCTGAAATTGTTGCAAGGAAAGTTTTACCTTAAATAGGTTAGATTTAATATGCAGATGGTTAATTGTGTACACATTGTTATACATGTACACACAACATTATATCTAAACACTCACCAAATTCTTTGCTTCTATATTACTGCACCAATGATTTTCACATTCCGGAATTCATGCAACCATTGGCAGTTCTACATCCCTTTCTGGAGCAAAAGAGCATCCACGAAAAGTCTCAGCACCTTCTTTTACAATAAACAAGTCATCTTGGACATTCACGGCACTACTGCCAACAGTGTCAAAGGCGAATGCATCCTTATCCAAGTCTTTCTGATTCTCAGTGGGCAACTAATGGAAAGCATAAACAGGTTATAATATCATAATGGCAGATGATTAACATTTACAAATAAAAGCATCAGGACAATACATCTTTCCAGTTAAGCAAATACTAGAAACAGCAGTAAAAAACGTAATCACTTTAAGCTAATTTGGTAATTTACTTTGTGAAACAACATTTGTTTTGACTGCATTACATAATAGCTCAACTCTTTAACCTAGATCAATACCTTGCTGTATTTATTAGTGGCAATCCAATTCTTCCAAGTGCTCACGAAATAATTGACATCTCTATCAATTATTTCTGTTCAATTTCTCTATCAATTATTTGCATGACGTACCACAAACCATATCCTCTCCTAGCCTCTTTGCAGCTTTGTTGTCATTGCTCAGGACATCACCCTCCTCATTATAAACCATTAACACTGCAATCAATGGGAACCTCCATTTGGCAGTTAATGTTATAGTTCACCCAACTTTAACCCCTACATGTCATTATGTGAAATTCAGCCATTACAAGTATATTAATAATTAGGAGTAGATAAATTCAATCCCTGTGCTACCAATGATTTTTCAGGATTACATCTGGTAACAAAATAAGATTGAAAATGCTGAAGTCCGTGATATAGAGTGACCATAGCAGTGTGTGTACAAATCCAATTGAAGTCTCCCAGTTGGCGATTCAATATCTATCACCTGCCTACCACACCTCAATCTACCATTTATATTTCTTCTTAATCCCATGTAAATAGCAAAGAAACCTCCTGCCTTGATAACATTTAATAAACCTTTAGTATGAGGGTATGTTATTGATGGACATATTACACCACCGAATATGCAAAATTAAATATCAGGATGGCAAAATAATGAAATGAAAAAGTAAATATAAACCTAATCAACATCGACCTAGCGACAGTTAGAATACCATTGGTAGAAGTACACAGAACTGACAGACTTGATTATTGATCAGGTCTCAATGCCTCCAAGCAATCATAAGGAATAACTTGACATAATATAGCATCAAATAGAAGACATAATAGGGTGTGTTTTACTGCAGGGAAACCCTTGATAGTGACTGCAAAGAGATATGCAATACAGTGCAATGGAAGAGATGGTGATGAGGAGGAAAAGAAGAAAGACGGAAAAGATGGAAAAGAAGAGTGAGACTATGGTTTATGCGCAACTAATGCATGTAGGGAGAAAGAAATTGAGTTCTGCTGGAGAGAGACAGGGGATAGTCAACAACAAAACTTGGCGATGACTAACCAAAACCAAAAAAGGCATTCGAATACAAGGAAAAATTATTCAAGGTAGCTCATAGTTATCAGTAATTTACTTATTATGTTCAAGAAAACACTTCAAAATCCATTTCAGAGAGGATGCAATGAAAGATTCCCTCTAGCTCAAAGCTGTATTCGTTTTTGATATTGTTCAATTTAATGCATTAATTTTATAGAATACATTTCCGTTTTTTTTAACTTTTTACAACGGGGAAAATTATCTCTTGTGACAAATTTTCCTAGAATATAAAATTTAGAAACTTTCATTTTGCCCCTTTCTAGGATTGGGTATATTCGCACACTTATTAATAACTGGCATTGATCATGACCTTGGTGATGACAAAATTCTTTTCCCGCAGATTCGTTTTCATAGAGGAATATAGTATTCGTTGTTGATATAGTTCAATTTAATAAATACAACTGACCTCTTCTCGATTGGTTATCAAGTCTTTCGTCGTAATATTGCACCCCTTTTTCATGCGATCATAGAAAACAGACAAACACTCGCTACATCGACGCTTAAATAGCCGATATTCAATCAGTAACTCCATGCAGGAAGAAAACACCAACCAGGGATGAATTTCATCCTGCACAACCTGATTAAATATTTCATAAACAGATATTCACCAAATAACGCACTAAACTTCTGGTCTTAATATCACCATTATTTTACAAAAGAGTATACGCGATATACAAACGAACTTCTATCTCATATAAGATTTTTTTACACATATAACATTCTAAGCACTGAACACAGACAACTAAACTTACTTTGAAATCTATTAAATCTTCTATACTCTTTTGCAGCATGATTTGTAATTTACTATTCTCGCCGAAAACATTGATCAACAGTCCACGACTGTTTAAACACAATCTGCACACTTCAAATTCGGCTTTATCGCACATTATGAAAGTTTTAGACTACTCCGAATGATTTAATTTACAATCTAACCCTAAATAATTCTGCAATATGTCACAGTTTACTTGAAATAGAACTAAAGTTTATTATAACAGCCGAAAACTCAAAGTAAACAACTCAACAGCTGGACAATTGCATTCCGTACTTCATCTGTCACACTCTTCAATGGAATTGAGTGATATGGAAAAAAGAATCTTAATCCGATCAGATATATGTCTGGGTATTTCAATGTAATGTAGTAATTAAGGGGAGGAAAAATAATTCCGTTTTATATAATTTTATTAGTTAGTGAAGAATGACCGGCATTCTTTGGTATTATATACAAATCGAAAAAACTAAAAAGGTCTAATATGTTCCGATTATTCATTTGAAAGAACTGGATCAAAAGATTCAGATACGTTTTGCTGATGATTGCTAAATGTAAGAATAACCCAGTATTTATACAAGCGAAAGTTATTGTGCGTTGTAGACATATAGTGTATTAAAAATGTTACAAGTTCCATGTAACCGTCTCTTCATTCTGTTCCTACCTGAATACACATCAAAATAAATCTTCGACCCGTAGGAACGGGACTTTGACGAACTGAATCTTTTTCTGACGATTTGAATCGATGTCAGATTAACATTGAACGTTGTTTGTCATGGTTAATCAGATAATGAAGATCTCAAAATAATCTTAATGTAATTTTAACTGTCAATGTTTCGTGATACGTCTAAAAATTCCCAAATATGTTCATATGTTCTGACCCAGATTCAGATCGACTCTACTCGTATCAATCCTTTGATTTACAAGAAATACCGCAGAAATAAAATGAACAGATGAAGAACCAAACGCAAGTGCCCAGCTGGGAAGTTTTTTTTGTTTACTAAGGTTTTTTATCAATTTTGAACAGTAATTCAAGTAAATTGGGAACGATGTTATCATATATTTACCGTTAGGTACTTCAGTTAATCCGTGTCCGACACCTGTGACACTCCATTCTGCTCAAATCTATTTACATATACACTTATTCCGCCTTAAATTTACTTTGTTACTGGATTAGACGTGAATCACCGTGTGGGATTCGTCTACTTGTGTAATATGCGGAATTGTGATCCTCTTCCTCCAAAGAGTCGGTCATTTTTATCGACCCTTTTGCTCTTGCACATGAACTGCTGTGTTGGAGAAAAAATAAGAAGAATGAAATGCCAATCGCAAGTTGTCGAAGCATTTCTGATGTTGTATTGTGTGAATAATCGAACTATTTCACGTAATTTTTGACAGATGTTTATATATTTAACGTTATATTCTCCGGTCAATCATCCGACGTAATCTAAAACGTTCATAATGTGTGATAAAATTGATTTTGTGGTATGCAGATTGTGTTTAAACAGTGGTGGGGTTCTGATAAACATTTTCGATAAGAATAATAAATCGGAATTTATGTTGGAAAACACTATAGAGGATTTGATAAATGTAAAAGTAAGTGAATTGTATGTGTGATGTCCTTTCTAAAATATTTTTTGAAGATCTTCGTTGTACTTAAAAGCAATTAGTTCATGGAATACGTAAGGTATTGGGGAAAACTATAGTGATTAGTAGACAAGAGTAGATTTCAGCATTATAATGTCAAAATAATGTTTTGATGTATTTTATCAGGTTGTGGAGGATGCAAACTATCCCTGGTTGATTTGTTCGACCTGCATCGAGAAGCTTACGGAATTCCGGCTATTTAAGCATCGATGTGCAGAGTGTCTGTTTGTTTTCTACAATCGTATCCAAAAGGGGTTCAATCCTATGACGGAAGGCTGGTTAACTAAACGACAAGAGGTCAGTTGCATCCGTTAATTTGAACGATGTGTAACAAAATCATATCTTGCCCTAAAAGAATATATTTCGTTGCATCTGTGTTGATTTATATGCTGTACAATTCATTCCCGTATCTCATAATGCCTGTGATTGATAACTTTGTTATCAATCACAGGCATTATCATTTGTGGCAAAATTGTGCACTATTTGAGTATGTGCGCTTGGAAAAGTAATTTTGTTTCAATTACTGTCCATTTCACTACTCCCAAACCGACATATGCAAAGGCATCCTATCTTTTATTTCAATGATCTTGCATCTTCAATGACCATGTTCCCGCACTGTTCATAACTGCGCTCCATGTCAAAGTAAATGCGATCATTTTTTTGAACATCCTTTCATTACGCCCTTTAATATCTATGTATAAAATAATTCAAATGATTCAAAAACCATTCTTATTTGACATTTTTACACTACCGAACAGTGGGATTGGGTTCGATTCCCTTATACTTCTTAATGGGGTCTACGGTAATAGGTGAATTTAACATAATGCCATGAAGGACTTAGTATTGGGTGAATGCTACCATCACCTACCAAACCGACTGAATTTGATTACTGTTTTTATTGTTTATAAGGAGGTGAGTGATGTCCTGACCCAAGACAATAATAATCCTAGAGAGCATATGGTTGATGGTACATCAGACAAAGTGTGGGCTTCAAGTAGTACCGTGGAATCTGCTGTACATTCCGTGGGAACAGCATCAGTTGAGATGAAGAACCCATATTCACCAGTCCATGGAATGCATTTTATGGCCATTAATGATTGTAATGAAGTGAATATTCAGGTGAGTGAATTGAGCTGCTTTCCACTGCAATCACAACCAATTCTAATTCACAAATAATATTGTAGTGTCTTGAAAGTTTAAGTTTTTTTTTTCTTAAGCATGGGGAAGAAGTGCATTAGGTATCAATGGCTCTGGCCTTTCAAACATCTACACTGAAATGGTGAACCATCATATGATAATGTTTATTCCATTGAATGAAGGTAGATGCATGCAATTTAAGGACCTAAAGTCATAATCATTATCTGTTTAATGAAATAATGGATTCCAAAATTATTTTCGAGCAAGACTTACATAACAAAGTTTGACCAAAAAGATTTTTTGCTCTGAATCATTTATTTTAAAATGTTAATAAAATACCATTATTGAATAATGATGTTTAATAATGTGCTTTGAATTAGTTTCCTGGTGAGATCAAGAAAGAGATTGAAGATGAGACCATTGCCAGTAATGCTGTTGACGGTAGTGAGGTGGATGTCCAAGATGACATGATCATTCTCAAAGAAGAAATTGACACTACCAGTGGATGCTCTGTTCCTCTGAAAATTGATACTGGATCATCAATGCAGGAAGGTGACAGTCACTGGTTGGACAATGAAGATTCAAGCCATTTGGTGAGTGCATCTATTCATTTCAGGAGCATAATTATCAATCTACACTTTAGATCAAATTTTCCCTTCCGGCTCAAAGTGGTGTTATCATCGACAGATGTAATGAACACTTCAATTTTCTCAGACTGATTGGGCAAAGATCACGTAAGATAAATTTTGTCTCCCAGATTTTGTGTATAGGGTCAAACTTATAACCATAATACCCTCGGTCAATAAGAAGCAGAATGAGTAAGGGCGGTGTTTAATTGACTGATGTACTAGGCAGGGCCAAAGTTACAGTAAAGGCTAAGTTAGCAAATTGTTAAATTTTATGGTATTTGGACAAAGAAGTGATGATAAGGTGAGGGCTTTTCAGGCAGTTTGGTTCAAAGAGAGGATTCAATTGGGTTGAAGATTTGAGAATTTTACTATTCAGCAGTTTTTCAGGGTAATCACTTTTTCTGAGACAGTAAAGTAGCTGGTTGGTGTATTTTTATTGGAGGGGAGTGTTCCTGTAAAAACAGAAGCTACAGAACGAGTCAGAAGGAGATGAAGGACTTTGCATGTGAACAGAGGCCACAGTTGGAGATAAAGTTATTGTTGATAGTTGGTAAGTTTCATTCAGACTGAGTGAAAATTATTTTTCTAGGGGTGAATGTTGATAGCCTGGAAAGTTATATTAGAGTCAGATATAGATGAATTGAAAGATTCTGGAAAAGAAGAAGAGGAAAAAGACATGACAGTACAGTGGGGATCAAGATGGTGCGGGGGCTAATGTACTGGCTTCCCACCCTGATGGCGCGGGTTCAAATCCTGGCAGTGTAGAATATTTTTCAGAGGTATCTCAATCCCTATTTATGGTGCTTTGTGGAGGGCAATTGAGTGAGTATGCATCCATCAGATGGGACGTTAAGCTGCAGACCCCTTGGCACCTTTCATAATGAGTTGGCTAATGCCGATGCTGGGTTTCTCTCCACCCTTCAACCTTTCCTATCCATCCCCTATGGTGCAAATGACCTTGGCTGTTGGTTGCCTTCCCTGAATAATACTAGTTGATTTCAAAAGCTCGTTTGTTAGGTTGAATTGGGATGAACTAGAGTAAAATGCAGAAAATAAGAATGGATAGGATAAACAGAAGGCTAATCATTTACCAAGTAGAGGTAGAAGTACTCAGAGATGAAGGGGGACTTAATGTAAAGTATGTCACTGGATTTTGTTATGTTAGCAGTCCCAAAATATTTATTTGGTACTTATGGCCATCCATAATTTACCTAACTGGTAATTACCTAAACAAAATTACAATGCATATGAAGTTATTACATGTTTGCAAACTATACAGCCTTGTTTGATGGATTCTTATAATCCATTCCATTGGACAGAGGCCATAGAAATATTATGTCTCAAGGGTCATTTCTGTTCATCATTTTTTTAAAACAAGGGGTTTTAAGAGTTTTTCACCCTGTAGTCATATGTAGTTATTTCTCTTGTGTTTCTCAACAGAACAGGGTGATAACTTTACAGCAAGTCTCTGATTATCTCTGTATTCATTAATCCTATCATCCTAACCAATGCAAGTAAATTATTTGAAGAAAAAATTTTTTTCAAGAGGTATTAGCTAAAATATTATTTATTATAACAATTTAATGTATGCCAGTTAACAATTTTTTCATCTTAATTTTACAAATAACCTGTTATTCAAACATTTTTCATGGATATCCTGAAAATCTGTTATTTTTTTCTTTGATCTTGCAGGATAATTTGGAGGATGCAGAAATAAGTATGCCCTCCGAGGAGGAAGTAAACATTAAGGAAGATTTTGATACTGAAATTCCTCAGATGGAAGTAAGACTGGAATGGGAGGTGTTGCAGGAACAAGGTAATTGGAGCTGAGGACTGTGCTATCACTTCACCTTTGCTACTTTCTAGTGTAATACAACTATTGTTGATTAACCCTTGCAGTACCATTAATGTATTTTGGAAAGACTGAGTTAACTTTATAGAATTTTATTTAAAATATCTGAAAGGCCATTTAAAACAGTATGATAAATTGCAAAAAGGATGATAATAATGTCATCCCTTTTTTGCAATTATTTATAACATATTTAATATTAATTATGAAGCTACTCAGACTAGATCTTTTAATAATCTTGCTGTGTTTTCAAGCCATTTTTTTGTTTGCTTGATTATTCTGATTTTAAATTTAATTGCTTAGGACTTATAAATGAAATAACCCAAAACAACCATTTTGACTTTCAATATCTTATGTTTTTCCCCAAGTAAGATCTAAACTTAGTGTGAAAGGCTGAATTTAGCTCCCTGTAACTTCTTTAGGTTTCTCTGGCTCAAAAGAGCCTTGAAAGGAAAGCACTTGCCACTGAGGAAGGTAAAACCAAAATGGCTAGATAGCCTAATTCAGGTCAGCATTAGTTGATGACATGCTTTGTTCCTCGGATTGAAGCACAGCTGATGTTGCTAAAATGTATACATAGAGTGATGAATTTCTACAGGAAAAGACTAGACATACGATTGTATGCAAATTCATGTACACATATGTGATTCATTGTGAACATGCATATCTATAATTATAATTTTACATTAATTAGTATATTCAAACTGGTGAAAACAATTTTTTCATCAGAAGTATTTATTTTTTAATGAGTATATACTTTACCTTATGCTTCAAATCTTTCAGATAAACACCAAAAACAAGTTAATGCAGGGGATGATGCTTCAGTCTCTCAAAGCTATATGTGTGAAACTTGCTACAAGGTATTTGAACAAAAGGACCTTCTCAAAGATCATGTAATGCATAAGCACCTTAAGAAAATGATGCAATTCAGATGTGATGTTTGTTTGGAGGCATTTAAGAGAAAAATTGACCTTGCAAGTCATATCAAATTGGTGCATGCTCTTAAGAAGAAGCACCAATGTGAATTCTGCTCCAAAAACTTTCCATATTTAAGTAAACTCAAAATCCACATGTTGACACATACTCGGAAAAGACCATTTCAATGTGCATTGTGTTTAAAAGGTTTCGCTGGAAAGATACATTTAAAGAAGCACATGTTGACACATACTGACAGAAGGGAACACATATGTGAGATCTGTTCTAAAGTATTTACTTGTATTGGTACTTTAAAGAGGCACGTGTTGACACACACTGGTGACAGGCCTTACAAGTGCAGGATATGTCACAATACCTTTACCAGAAATTTTACCTTAAAGACTCACATGTTGACACACACTGGTGACAAGCCACACAAGTGCCAGTTGTGTCTAAAAGCATTTACTGTCAAAAGCCATCTAAAGTCACACATCTTGACACACACTGGTGAAAAGCCTTACAAGTGCAGGATATGTCAAAAAACTTTTACCCATAGTAGTAGTCTAAAGAGTCACATGTTAACACACACTGGCAAAAAGCCATACAAGTGCAGGATATGTCAAAAAACTTTTACCCAGAGGTGTCATTTAAAGACTCACATGTTAATACACACTGGTGAAAGGCCATATAAGTGCAGGATATGTCACAATACCTTTACCAAGAATTGTATTCTAAAGACTCACATGTTGACTCATACTGGTGACAAGCCATACAAGTGCCATTTGTGTCTAAAAACATTTATTGTCAAGAGCCATCTAAAGTCACACATCTTGACACACACTGGCGAAAAGCCTTACAAGTGCAGGATATGTGAAAGAACTTTTACCCAGAGTAGTGGTCTAAAGACTCACATGTTAATACACACTGGTGAAAGGCCATACAAGTGCAGGATATGTCAAAAAACTTTTACCCAGAAGTGTCATTTAAAGACTCACATGTTGACACATACCGATGAAAAGCCAAATATGTGCCGGATATGAGATAAAGAATTCACTTTCAACAGTCAGCTTAAGTCTCACATGTTAACACACTAGTGAAAAGCCATTCAAGTGCATCATATGTTCTTAAAGGTTTACTAAGAGTAGTTATTTAACTCTTTGCTGTCCAATATTTATTTCGGAATTCCAACAGTCTGGTCCAAATTATTTTAAGAAAAAAAGAAATAAAACGTCAGATGCTAATGTTGTATATTTTATTGTTCATATTTGCATTTTTTTTATGTGGGTTTCCTCTTTATTATAGTGAAGCACATCAAATGATTTAATTTATTCTTTAAAATCTTTAAGCGTGTTATATCTTTTGAAGCAATTTCTCACATGTAGTCCAGGATTATGGTCACAAGTTTCACATATATAGATTGTCTCCCTTCTTCCACCAGGCACATTTCTTTTCGAACACACAAGACAGTCTTTGTGCTTTCCCTCTGGATTCGGAACAATTATATGTAGCTTCCCAATTAGTCTCCGCTCCTTGTCTGAATCGGAAGTTCTTCCTCTCTTGGTTGCAGAATTTCCCTGGCGGAAGTTGCCAGTTAGCTCCATCTACAACTGCCTCCTGAATCTTAGGTGACTTATAGGTTTTTTATTTTGAATCTTGCAGTTTTCCTGGTAAAGGATATACCCATTTATTATTGATACCTCCATGCCCCAGAAAAACAGCTTTCACCACCACTTTAGAGCCTTTCGAAGGAAGCAGTAGGAAGAGGTATATTGATCTGCAGTGTCCACTGCGCCCATATTTTTTGTATAGTGCACAACGACACTTGGCTTCTCAACCTCTTGAATCTGACAAGTTCCCTTTGCTTTCCTTGAAACAGCCTCCGAAGATGATGTGCTCCAAGTACTGAGCAAAGAAACAACGCGTTTAATGTCACAATTTGATCCAAATCATTCCCGAAGCTGCAATCTTCTTCACTAGACAAATCTGCAAACTCGTCATCAACATCACACATATAGTCATCTTCGTCACAACTATCAGCATAAATTTCTTTTCTTATCTCATCTTCATCCATTTTTGAACCACTAAAAATAAGAAGAGAGCTTGTAAATGAAATCCATAGAAATGAATCACTGGTATAAAAAACAAAGAAAACTGACTTTACTAAGCATTATGTGCGCAATATTTGGAACGGAATAATAATACATTCTAATAATTAGGTAATTTTACAAAAGAACTAACCTATAGGTTGCAGAAACCTCCAAAGTTAGTTGAAAAACACTGAAAAATAATGTCAACCATGGCTAAATTGCATCAGCTACGATCGTAAACTATGCAAAATTGAACATCACGTGTTCCATTGTATTCATATCCTTAAAAGGTATTACATCCAAGAAAGACACGCGGAAAGGTTTAAGTAGGTCTAAGAAGTACAGCCAAATGATACCAGATGGTAGAACCATACTGATAAGGCGTATAAATGCCGCACGCAGCTCTGTCGAGCCTGACTCGTTGGACCAGATACTTACGCTGAGACTGTCGAGTGCGACTCGACGTTGGACCGCAAAGGGTTAATATCCACTTCCTTATTAAAGGATAATGAAACATCTCTATCTTCCAATGGGTCCTGAGAAATGTCAAAATGACAGTCTTCTTTTATATCTACTTCCTTATTAAAGGATAATGAAACATCTCTATCTTCCAATGGGTCCTGGAAGAAAAACATTACAGATAGCGTGAGATCTCATTTCAGAGAGAGATGTGTTTTCATAGAACAATAATGAGTAATGGAAGTATTAATATTCTCCTAACAACTTTTGCAAAAAGAAAAATAGGAACTGAATTCCTCATTGGTCAAAAAACATTAGGAGGAATGAAAGGATAACAAACAACAAAGTGCAACCATCAAGATAAAAGAGGGTTTTCAAGAAAATAAAAAGGATAGTTTTATTCCAAAGAAACTGAAGGAGATGCCGCAAAAGTAACTTTAAACAGAGTCATCTGCTAATTTGCATTTCAATGCAACAATTTCAAATTGTAGCGGCATCTCCCCCAGTGTGTCTCCCCAATTTGTCAATGTATTAACACCATAAGTGTTTAAAGTTGGCTTTAACCTTGTGGGATGTGGCATGTTGTGCACAAATATCAATGCTTGTGACATTGTATGCACGATAATTCAAAACAACATCTTGTTCCTTGAAAAGCCCATAAATTTCAGAGTTTAAGAGGATGCCTCAGTAGCTTAAGTGGCTAAAGAACTCTACCGGATATTGAGGGATCTGGGTTCAAATTCCAATCAATGCAAATGATTTTTACACTCTGAAATTGTTGCAAGGAAAGTTTTACCTTAAAATGGCTAGATTTAATATGCAGATGGTTAATTGTGTACACATTATTATACATACACACACAACATTATATATAGACACTCACCAAATTCTTTGCTTCTACATTACTGCACCAATGATTTTCACCTTCCTGAATTCAAGCAACCATTGGCAGTTCTACATCCTTTTCTGGAGCAAAAGAGCATCCACTAAAAGTCTCAGCCCCTTCTTTTACAATAAACAAGTCATCTTTGTCATTCATGGCACTACTGCCAACAGTGTCAAATGCGAATGCATCCTTATCCAAGTCTTTCTGATTCTCAGTGGGCAACTAATGGAAAGCATAAACAGGTTATAATATCATAATGGCAGATGATTAACATTTACAAATAAAAGCATCAGGACAATACATCTTTCCAGTTAAGCAAATATTAGAAACAGCAGTAAAAAATGTAATAACTTTAAGCTAATTTGGTAATTTACTTTGTGAAACAACATTTGTTTTGACTGCATTGCATAATAGCTCAACTCTTTAACCTAGATCAATACCTTGCTGTATTTATTAGTGGCAATCCAATTCTTCCAAGTGCTCACGAAATAATTGACATCTCTATTAATTATTTCTGTTCAAGGCGAATTATATGAGATGCTACAGCACTACTGAATGTATACAATTTGCATGACATACCACAAACCATATCCTCTCCTAGCCTCTTTGCAGCATTGTTGTCATTGCTCAGGACAACACCCTCTTCATTATAAACCATTAACACTGCAATCAATGGGAACCTCCATTTGACAGTTAATGTTATAGTTCACCCAACTTTAACCCCTACATGTCATTATGTGAAATTCAGCCATTACAAGTATATTAATAATTAGGAGTAGATAAATTCAATCCCTGTGCCACCAATGATTTTTCAGGATTACATCTGGTAACAAAATAAGATTGAAAATGCTGAAGTCCGTGATATAGAGTGACCATAGCAGTGTGTGTACAAATCCAATTGAAGTCTCCCAGTTGGCGATTCAATATCTATCACCTGCCTACCACACCTCAATCTACCATTTATATTTCTTCTTAATCCCATGTAAATAGCAAAGAAACCTCCTGCCTTGATAACATTTAATAAACCTTTAGTATGAGGGTATGTTATTGATGGACATATTACACCACCGAATATGCAAAATTAAATATCAGGATGGCAAAATAATGAAATGAAAAAGTAAATATAAACCTAATCAACATCGACCTAGCGACAGTTAGAATACCATTGGTAGAAGTACACAGAACTGACAGACTTGATTATTGATCAGGTCTTAATGCCTCGGAGGAATCATAAGGAGGAATAAATTGACATAATACACCATCAAATTGGTTGTATTCGTTGTTGATATAGTTCAATTAAATAAATACAACTGACCGCTTCTCTATTGGTTATCAAGTCCTTCGCCGTAAAATTGCACCCCTTTCTATGCGATCATAAAAAACAGACAAACACTCGCCACATCGACGCTTAAATAGCCGGTATTCAGTCAGTAACTCCATGCAGAAAGAACACACCAACCAGGAATGAATTTCATCCTCCACAACCTGATTAAATATTTCATAAACAGATATTCACCAAATAACGCACAAAATCTTCTTGACTTAATATCACCGTTATTTTACAAAAGAGTATACGCGACATACAAACGAACTTCTATCTCATATTAGATTTTTTACACACATAACATTCTCAGCAATGAACACAGACAACTAAGCTTACTTTTAAATCTATTAAATCTTCTATAGTCTTTTGCAGCATGATTTGTAATTTACTATTCTTGCCGAAAACATTGATCAACAGTCCACGACTGTTTAAACACAATCTACACACTTCAAATTCGACTTTATCGCACATTATGAAAGTTTTAGACTACTCCGAATGATTTACTTTGCAATCTTACCCAAACTAATTCTGCAATTTGTCACAGTTTACTTGAAATAGAACTAAACTTTATTAAAACAGCCGAAAACTCAAAGTAAACAACTAAACAGCTGGACACTTGCATTCCGTTCTTCATCTGTCGCACTCTTCAATGGAATTGAGTGATATGGAAAAAAGAATATTAATCCGATCAGTTATATGTCTTGGTATTTCAATGTAATCTAGTAATTAAGGGCAGGAAAAATAATTCCGTTTTATATAATTTTATTAGTTAGTGAAGAATGACCGGCATTCTTTGGTATTATATACAAATCGAAAAAACTAAAAAAGTCTAATATGTTCCGATCATTCATTTGAAAGACCTGGATCAAAAGATTCAGATACGTTTTGCTGATTATTGCTAAATGTAAGAATAACCCAGTGTTTATACACGCGAAAGTTATTGTGCGTTGTAGACATATAGTGTATTAAAAATATTACAAGTTCCATGTAACCGTCTCTTCATTCTGTTCCTTCCTGAATAAACATCAAAATAAATCTTCGACCCGTAGGAACGGGACTTTTACGAACTGAATCTTTGTCTGACGATCTGAATCTATGTCAAGTTAACATTGAACGTTGTTTGTAATGGTTAATCAGATAATTAAGATCTCAAAATAATCTTAAGGTAATTTTAAGTGTCAACGTTTCGTGATACGTCTAATAATTCCCAAATATGTTCATATGTTCTGACCCAGATTCAGATCGACTCTACTCGTATCAATCCTTTGATTTAAAAGAAATACCGCAGAAATAAAATGAACAGATGAAGAACCAAACGCAAGTGCCCAGCTGGGAAGTTTTTTTTGTTTACTAAAGTTTTTTATCAATTTTGAACAGTAATTCAAGTAAATTGGGAACGATGTTATCATATATTTACCGTAAGGTTCTTCAGTAAATCCGTGTCCGATACCTGTGACACTCCATCCTGCTCAAATCTATTTAGAAAAACACCTATTCCGCCTTTTATTCACTCTCTTACTGAATGACGTGATTCACCGGGTGGGATTCGTCAACTTGTGTAATGTGAGGAATTGTGATCCTCTTCCTCCAAAGAGTCGGTCATTTTTATCGACCCTTTGGCTCTTGCACATGAACTGCTGTTTTGAAGAAAAAAGAAGAAAAATGAAATGCCAATCTCAAGTTGTCGAAGCATTTCTGATGTTGTATTGTGTGAATAATCGAACTATTTCACGTAATTTTTGACTGATGTTTATATATTTAACGTTATATTGTCCGGTCAATCATCCGACGTAATCTAAAACGTTCATAATGTGTGATAAAATTGATTTTGTGGTATGCAGATTGTGTTTAAACAGTGGTGGGGTTCTGATAAACATTTTCGACAAGAATAATAAATCGGAATTTATGTTGGAAAACACTATAGAGGATTTGATAAATGTAAAAGTAAGTGAATTGTTTGTGTGATGTCCTTTCTAAAATATTTTTGTAAGATCTTCGTTGTACTTAAAAGCAATTAGTTCATGGCATACCTAAGGTATTGGGGAAAACTATAGTGATTAGTAGACAAGAGTAGATTTCAGCATTATAATGTCAAAATATTCTTTTGGTGTATTTTATCAGGTTGTGGAGGATCCAAATTATCCCTGGTTGGTTTGTTCGACCTGCATGAAGAAGCTTACGGAATTCCGGCTATTTAAGAATCGATGTGCAGAGTGTCTGTTTGTGTACTACAATCGTATCCAAAAGGGGTTCAATCCTGTGACGGAAGACTGGTTAACTAATCGACAACAGGTCAGTTGCATCCATTTATTTGAAAGATGTAACAAAATCATATCTTGCCCCAAATGAATATATTTCGTTGCATCTGTTTGTATTTATATGCTGTACAATTCATTTCCGTATCTCATAATGCCTGTGATTGATAACTTTGTTATCAATCACAGGCATTATCATTTGTGGCAAAATTGTGCACTATTTGAGTATGTGCGCTTGGAAAAGTAATTTTGTTTCAATTACTGTCCATTTCACTACTCCCAAACCGACATATGCAAAGGCATCCTATCTTTTATTTCAATGATCTTGCATCTTCAATGACCATGTTCCCGCACTGTTCATAACTGCGCTCCATGTCAAAGTAAATGCGATCATTTTTTTGAACATCCTTTCATTACGCCCTTTAATATCTATGTATAAAATAATTCAAATGATTCAAAAACCATTCTTATTTGACATTTTTACACTACCGAACAGTGGGATTGGGTTCGATTCCCTTATACTTCTTAATGGGGTCTACGGTAATAGGTGAATTTAACATAATGCCATGAAGGACTTAGTATTGGGTGAATGCTACCATCACCTACCAAACCGACTGAATTTGATTACTGTTTTTATTGTTTATAAGGAGGTGAGTGATGTCCTGACCCAAGACAATAATAATCCTAGAGAGCATATGGTTGATGGTACATCAGACAAAGTGTGGGCTTCAAGTAGTACCGTGGAATCTGCTGTACATTCCGTGGGAACAGCATCAGTTGAGATGAAGAACCCATATTCACCAGTCCATGGAATGCATTTTATGGCCATTAATGATTGTAATGAAGTGAATATTCTGGTGAGTGAATTGAGCTGTTATCCATTGCAATCATAACCAATTCTATTTTGCAAATTAATATTGTAGTGTCTTGAAAGTTTAAGTTTTTTTTTCTTAAGCATGGAGAAGAAGTGCAATAGGTATCAATGGCTCTGGCCTTTCAAACACCTACACTGAAATGTTGAACCATCATTTGATAATGTTTATTCCATTGAATGAAGGTAGATGCATGCAAATTAAGGACCTAAAGTCATAATCATTATCTGTTTAATGAAATAATGGATTCCAAAATTATTTTCGAGCAAGACTTAAATAACAAAGTTTGACCAAAAAGATTTTTTGCTCTGAATCACTTATTTTGAAATGTTAATAAAATACCATTATTGAATAATGATGTTTAATAATGTGCTTTGAATTAGTTTCCTGGTGAGATCAAGAAAGAGATTGAAGATGAGACCATTGCCAGTAATGCTGTTGACGGTAGTGAGGTAGATGTCCAAGATGACATGATCATTGTCAAAGAAGAAATTGATACTACCAGTGGATGCTCTGTTCATCTGAAAATTGATACTGGCTCATCAATGCAGGAAGGTTACAGTCATTGGTTGGACAATGAAGATTCAAGCCATTTGGTGAGTGCATGTATTCATTTCAGGAGCATAATTATCAATCTACACTTTAGATCAAATTTTCCCTTCCGGCTCAAAGTGGTGTTATCATCGACAGATGTAATGAACACTTCAATTTTCTCAGACTGATTGGGCAAAGATCACGTAAGATAAATTTTGTCTCCCAGATTTTGTGTATAGGGTCAAACTTATAACCATAATACCCTCGGTCAATAAGAAGCAGAATGAGTCAGAATTCTTTAAATGCTCTCCCATATATATATACAGGGTTTATTCCAAAAGTAATGCAATCACATTTCCCATGCCATTCCTATTGAATAGAGTGGATTTAAGTCACTGTTTGTAAGTAGGAGGGACTCTAAGCTATGCTTCAAAACCAGTTACAGTGCTCTTCAAGTTGCAGAAACAGCAGGATATCAGCTATTGTGCGCCAACCAGCAATCTGGTTCTACTGTAAAAATGCTGTAAATATCATGCTATTTACTTAATGGTATTAGTGTATATAAACAAGACTACTGCTTTTTGTTGTATAAGATGATTGCAATGGTCTCCATATGCAACTCTATTCAAATGAAAAAGACAAAAGAATTGATTTACTGCTCATGATAAAGGTGGTGTATTCAAATAGGTTAATGTAGTGATTGGCAGTTTTTTAAGAAGAGATAAGATATGCCCAGGATTCTATAGCAAATAGAAGTGTAAGGATAGATAATGGCTATTATGTAGCATTATATGTATTAGGTTAGTGTGAAAGTTATGGCAGGATTTAATTTTCAGAACAGGAAATAGGCAGCTTGTGCAAAGTAATGACTGTTCAGGTAAGTCAGAATTGTGGTGATGCTGGGTGTTTGCAGGGATGACTTAGTTGTTCCTCTCTTTATTATTTTTAGCATCTCTACATAGTAATCATATTATTTGTTCTTTCCCTGAAACACGAATTTATTATTTGTAGCCAGGTATTCGATGCATTGGTTAGGCTGAAAGGCCTTTAATGACAGGAGCACTCTATCTGTCTGTTGCTTGACAGTTTTTTAAGGTTTTTAATCACCTTAACAGAGAAGTGGTCTTCAAAAATTGGTAGTGGGAAGCAGGTTGATTAAGGATGGGATAGATAAGGATCATGATGGTTTTCATAAAATAGAATTGGTTATGATGAAGAGTGAAAGGGCGGTGTTTAATTGACTGATGTACTAGGCAGGGCCAAAGTTACAGTAAAGGCTAAGTTAGCAAATTGTTAAATTTTATGGTATTTGGACAAAGAAGTGATGATAAGGTGAGGGCTTTTCAGGCAGTTTGGTTCAAAGAGAGGATTCAATTGGGTTGAAGATTTGAGAATTTTACTATTCAGCAGTTTTTCAGGGTAATCACTTTTTCTGAGACAGTAAAGTAGCTGGTTGGTGTATTTTTATTGGAGGGGAGTGTTCCTGTAAAAACAGAAGCTACAGAACGAGTCAGAAGGAGATGAAGGACTTTGCATGTGAACAGAGGCCACAGTTGGAGATAAAGTTATTGTTGATAGTTGGTAAGTTTCATTCAGACTGAGTGAAAATTATTTTTCTAGGGGTGAATGTTGATAGCCTGGAAAGTTATATTAGAGTCAGATATAGATGAATTGAAAGATTCTGGAAAAGAAGAAGAAGAAAAAGACATGACAGTACAGTGGGGATCAAGATGGTGCGGGGGCTAATGTACTGGCTTCCCACCCTGATGGCGCGGGTTCAAATCCTGGCAGTGTAGAATATTTTTCAGAGGTATCTCAATCCCTATTTATGGTGCTTTGTGGAGGGCAATTGAGTGAGTATGCATCCATCAGATGGGACGTTAAGCTGCAGACCCCTTGGCACCTTTCATAATGAGTTGGCTAATGCCGATGCTGGGTTTCTCTCCACCCTTCAACCTTTCCTATCCATCCCCTATGGTGCAAATGACCTTGGCTGTTGGTTGCCTTCCCTGAATAATACTAGTTGATTTCAAAAGCTCGTTTGTTAGGTTGAATTGGGATGAACTAGAGTAAAATGCAGAAAATAAGAATGGATAGGATAAACAGAAGGCTAATCATTTACCAAGTAGAGGTAGAAGTACTCAGAGATGAAGGGGGACTTAATGTAAAGTATGTCACTGGATTTTGTTATGTTAGCAGTCCCAAAATATTTATTTGGTACTTATGGCCATCCATAATTTACCTAACTGGTAATTACCTAAACAAAATTACAATGCATATGAAGTTATTACATGTTTGCAAACTATACAGCCTTGTTTGATGGATTCTTATAATCCGTTCCATTGGACAGAGGCCATAGAAATATTATGTCTCAAGGGTCATTTCTGTTCATCATTTTTTTAAAACAAGGGGTTTTAAGAGTTTTTCACCCTGTAGTCATATGTAGTTATTTCTCTTGTGTTTCTCAACAGAACAGGGTGATAACTTTACAGCAAGTCTCTGATTATCTCTGTATTCATTAATCCTATCATCCTAACCAATGCAAGTAAATTATTTGAAGAAAAAATTTTTTTCAAGAGGTATTAGCTAAAATATTATTTATTATAACAATTTAATGTATGCCAGTTAACAATTTTTTCATCTTAATTTTACAAATAACCTGTTATTCAAACATTTTTCATGGATATCCTGAAAATCTGTTATTTTTTTCTTTGATCTTGCAGGATAATTTGGAGGATGCAGAAATAAGTATGCCCTCCGAGGAGGAAGTAAACATTAAGGAAGATTTTGATACTGAAATTCCTCAGATGGAAGTAAGACTGGAATGGGAGGTGTTGCAGGAACAAGGTAATTGGAGCTGAGGACTGTGCTATCACTTCACCTTTGCTACTTTCTAGTGTAATACAACTATTGTTGATTAACCCTTGCAGTACCATTAATGTATTTTGGAAAGACTGAGTTAACTTTATAGAATTTTATTTAAAATATCTGAAAGGCCATTTAAAACAGTATGATAAATTGCAAAAAGGATGATAATAATGTCATCCCTTTTTTGCAATTATTTATAACATATTTAATATTATTTATGAAGCTACTCAGACTAGATCTTTTAATAATCTTGCTGTGTTTTCAAGCCATTTTTTTGTTTGCTTGATTATTCTGATTTTAAATTTAATTGCTTAGGACTTATAAATGAAATAACCCAAAACAACCATTTTGACTTTCAATATCTTATGTTTTTCCCCAAGTAAGATCTAAACTTAGTGTGAAAGGCTGAATTTAGCTCCCTGTAACTTCTTTAGGTTTCTCTGGCTCAAAAGAGCCTTGAAAGGAAAGCACTTGCCACTGAGGAAGGTAAAACCAAAATGGCTAGATAGCCTAATTCAGGTCAGCATTAGTTGATGACATGCTTTGTTCCTCGGATTGAAGCACAGCTGATGTTGCTAAAATGTATACATAGAGTGATGAATTTCTACAGGAAAAGACTAGACATACGATTGTATGCAAATTCATGTACACATATGTGATTCATTGTGAACATGCATATCTATAATTATAATTTTACATTAATTAGTATATTCAAACTGGTGAAAACAATTTTTTCATCAGAAGTATTTATTTTTTAATGAGTATATACTTTACCTTATGCTTCAAATCTTTCAGATAAACACCAAAAACAAGTTAATGCAGGGGATGATGCTTCAGTCTCTCAAAGCTATATGTGTGAAACTTGCTACAAGGTATTTGAACAAAAGGACCTTCTCAAAGATCATGTAATGCATAAGCACCTTAAGAAAATGATGCAATTCAGATGTGATGTTTGTTTGGAGGCATTTAAGAGAAAAATTGACCTTGCAAGTCATATCAAATTGGTGCATGCTCTTAAGAAGAAGCACCAATGTGAATTCTGCTCCAAAAACTTTCCATATTTAAGTAAACTCAAAATCCACATGTTGACACATACTCGGAAAAGACCATTTCAATGTGCATTGTGTTTAAAAGGTTTCGCTGGAAAGATACATTTAAAGAAGCACATGTTGACACATACTGACAGAAGGGAACACATATGTGAGATCTGTTCTAAAGTATTTACTTGTATTGGTACTTTAAAGAGGCACGTGTTGACACACACTGGTGACAGGCCTTACAAGTGCAGGATATGTCACAATACCTTTACCAGAAATTTTACCTTAAAGACTCACATGTTGACACACACTGGTGACAAGCCACACAAGTGCCAGTTGTGTCTAAAAGCATTTACTGTCAAAAGCCATCTAAAGTCACACATCTTGACACACACTGGTGAAAAGCCTTACAAGTGCAGGATATGTCAAAAAACTTTTACCCATAGTAGTAGTCTAAAGAGTCACATGTTAACACACACTGGCAAAAAGCCATACAAGTGCAGGATATGTCAAAAAACTTTTACCCAGAGGTGTCATTTAAAGACTCACATGTTAATACACACTGGTGAAAGGCCATATAAGTGCAGGATATGTCACAATACCTTTACCAAGAATTGTATTCTAAAGACTCACATGTTGACTCATACTGGTGACAAGCCATACAAGTGCCATTTGTGTCTAAAAACATTTATTGTCAAGAGCCATCTAAAGTCACACATCTTGACACACACTGGCGAAAAGCCTTACAAGTGCAGGATATGTGAAAGAACTTTTACCCAGAGTAGTGGTCTAAAGACTCACATGTTAATACACACTGGTGAAAGGCCATACAAGTGCAGGATATGTCAAAAAACTTTTACCCAGAAGTGTCATTTAAAGACTCACATGTTGACACATACCGATGAAAAGCCAAATATGTGCCGGATATGAGATAAAGAATTCACTTTCAACAGTCAGCTTAAGTCTCACATGTTAACACACTAGTGAAAAGCCATTCAAGTGCATCATATGTTCTTAAAGGTTTACTAAGAGTAGTTATTTAACTCTTTGCTGTCCAATATTTATTTCGGAATTCCAACAGTCTGGTCCAAATTATTTTAAGAAAAAAAGAAATAAAACGTCAGATGCTAATGTTGTATATTTTATTGTTCATATTTGCATTTTTTTTATGTGGGTTTCCTCTTTATTATAGTGAAGCACATCAAATGATTTAATTTATTCTTTAAAATCTTTAAGCGTGTTATATCTTTTGAAGCAATTTCTCACATGTAGTCCAGGATTATGGTCACAAGTTTCACATATATAGATTGTCTCCCTTCTTCCACCAGGCACATTTCTTTTCGAACACACAAGACAGTCTTTGTGCTTTCCCTCTGGATTCGGAACAATTATATGTAGCTTCCCAATTAGTCTCCGCTCCTTGTCTGAATCGGAAGTTCTTCCTCTCTTGGTTGCAGAATTTCCCTGGCGGAAGTTGCCAGTTAGCTCCATCTACAACTGCCTCCTGAATCTTAGGTGACTTATAGGTTTTTTATTTTGAATCTTGCAGTTTTCCTGGTAAAGGATATACCCATTTATTATTGATACCTCCATGCCCCAGAAAAACAGCTTTCACCACCACTTTAGAGCCTTTCGAAGGAAGCAGTAGGAAGAGGTATATTGATCTGCAGTGTCCACTGCGCCCATATTTTTTGTATAGTGCACAACGACACTTGGCTTCTCAACCTCTTGAATCTGACAAGTTCCCTTTGCTTTCCTTGAAACAGCCTCCGAAGATGATGTGCTCCAAGTACTGAGCAAAGAAACAACGCGTTTAATGTCACAATTTGATCCAAATCATTCCCGAAGCTGCAATCTTCTTCACTAGACAAATCTGCAAACTCGTCATCAACATCACACATATAGTCATCTTCGTCACAACTATCAGCATAAATTTCTTTTCTTATCTCATCTTCATCCATTTTTGAACCACTAAAAATAAGAAGAGAGCTTGTAAATGAAATCCATAGAAATGAATCACTGGTATAAAAAACAAAGAAAACTGACTTTACTAAGCATTATGTGCGCAATATTTGGAACGGAATAATAATACATTCTAATAATTAGGTAATTTTACAAAAGAACTAACCTATAGGTTGCAGAAACCTCCAAAGTTAGTTGAAAAACACTGAAAAATAATGTCAACCATGGCTAAATTGCATCAGCTACGATCGTAAACTATGCAAAATTGAACATCACGTGTTCCATTGTATTCATATCCTTAAAAGGTATTACATCCAAGAAAGACACGCGGAAAGGTTTAAGTAGGTCTAAGAAGTACAACCAAATGATACCAGATGGTAGAACCATACTGATAAGGCGTATAAATGCCGCATGCAGCTCTGTCGAGCCTGACTCGTTGGACCAGATACTTACGCTGAGACTGTCGAGTGCCACTCGACGTTGGACCGCAAAGGGTTAATATCCACTTCCTTATTAAAGGATAATGAAACATCTCTATCTTCCAATGGGTCCTGAGAAATGTCAAAATGACAGTCTTCTTTTATATCTACTTCCTTATTAAAGGATAATGAAACATCTCTATCTTCCAATGGGTCCTGGAAGAAAAACATTACAGATAGAGTGAGATCTCATTTCAGAGAGAGATGTGTTTTCATAGAACAATAATGAGTAATGGAAGTATTAATATTCTCCTAACAACTTTTGCAAAAAGAAAAATAGGAACTGAATTCCTCATTGGTCAAAAAACATTAGGAGGAATGAAAGGATAACAAACAACCAAGTGCAACCATCAAGATAAAAGAGGGTTTTCAAGAAAATAAAAAGGATAGTTTTATTCCAAAGAAACTGAAGGAGATGCCGCAAAAGTAACTTTAAACAGAGTCATCTGCTAATTTGCATTTCAATGCAACAATTTCAGATTGTAGCGGCATCTCCCCCAGTGTGTCTCCCCAATTTGTCAATGTATTAACACCATAAGTGTTTAAAGTTGGCTTTAACCTTGTGGGATGTGGCATGTTGTGCACAAATATCAATGCTTGTGACATTGTATGCACGATAATTCAAAACAACATCTTGTTCCTTGAAAAGCCCATAAATTTCAGAGTTTAAGAGGATGCCTCAGTAGCTTAAGTGGCTAAAGAACTCTACCGGATATTGAGGGATCTGGGTTCCAATCAATGCAAATGATTTTTACACTCTGAAATTGTTGCAAGGAAAGTTTTACCTTAAAATGGCTAGATTTAATATGCAGATGGTTAATTGTGTACACATTATTATACATACACACACAACATTATATATAGACACTCACCAAATTCTTTGCTTCTACATTACTGCACCAATGATTTTCACCTTCCTGAATTCAAGCAACCATTGGCAGTTCTACATCCTTTTCTGGAGCAAAAGAGCATCCACTAAAAGTCTCAGCCCCTTCTTTTACAATAACAAGTCATCTTTGTCATTCATGGCACTACTGCCAACAGTGTCAAATGCGAATGCATCCTTATCCAAGTCTTTCTGATTCTCAGTGGGCAACTAATGGAAAGCATAAACAGGTTATAATATCATAATGGCAGATGATTAACATTTACAAATAAAAGCATCAGGACAATACATCTTTCCAGTTAAGCAAATATTAGAAACAGCAGTAAAAAATGTAATCACTTTAAGCTAATTTGGTAATTTACTTTGTGAAACAACATTTGTTTTGACTGCATTGCATAATAGCTCAACTCTTTAACCTAGATCAATACCTTGCTGTATTTATTAGTGGCAATCCAATTCTTCCAAGTGCTCACGAAATAATTGACATCTCTATTAATTATTTCTGTTCAAGGCGAATTATATGAGATGCTACAGCACTACTGAATGTAAACAATTTGCATGACATACCACAAACCATATCCTCTCCTAGCCTCTTTGCAGCATTGTTGTCATTGCTCAGGACAACACCCTCTTCATTATAAACCATTAACACTGCAATCAATGGGAACCTCCATTTGACAGTTAATGTTATAGTTCACCCAACTTTAACCCCTACATGTCATTATGTGAAATTCAGCCATTACAAGTATATTAATAATTAGGAGTAGATAAATTCAATCCCTGTGCCACCAATGATTTTTCAGGATTACATCTGGTAACAAAATAAGATTGAAAATGCTGAAGTCCATGATATAGAGTGACCATAGCAGTGTGTGTACAAATCCAATTGAAGTCTCCCAGTTGGCGATTCAATATCTATCACCTGCCTACCACACCTCAATCTACCATTTATATTTCTTCTTAATCCCATGTAAATAGCAAAGAAACCTCCTGCCTTGATAACATTTAATAAACCTTTAGTATGAGGGTATGTTATTGATGGACATATTACACCACCGAATATGCAAAATTAAATATCAGGATGGCAAAAAATGAAATGAAAAAGTAAATATAAACCTAATCAACATCGACCTAGCGACAGTTAGAATACCATTGGTAGAAGTACACAGAACTGACAGACTTGATTATTGATCAGGTCTTAATGCCTCGGAGGAATCATAAGGAGGAATAAATTGACATAATACACCATCAAATTCGTTGTATTCGTTGTTGATATAGTTCAATTAAATAAATACAACTGACCGCTTCTCTATTGGTTATCAAGTCCTTCGCCGTAAAATTGCACCCCTTTCTATGCGATCATAAAAAACAGACAAACACTCGCCACATCGACGCTTAAATAGCCGGTATTCAGTCAGTAACTCCATGCAGAAAGAACACACCAACCAGGAATGAATTTCATCCTCCACAACCTGATTAAATATTTCATAAACAGATATTCACCAAATAACGCACAAAATCTTCTGGACTTAATATCACCGTTATTTTACAAAAGAGTATACGCGACATACAAACGAACTTCGATCTCATATTAGATTTTTTACACACATAACATTCTAAGCAATGAACACAGACAACTAAGCTTACTTTGAAATCTATTAAATCTTCTATAGTCTTTTGCAGCATGATTTGTAATTTACTATTCTTGCCGAAAACATTGATCAACAGTCCACGACTGTTTAAACACAATCTACACACTTCAAATTCGACTTTATCGCACATTATGAAAGTTTTAGACTACTCCGAATGATTTACTTTGCAATCTTACCCAAACTAATTCTGCAATTTGTCACAGTTTACTTGAAATAGAACTAAACTTTATTAAAACAGCCGAAAACAGCTAAAGTAAACAAAAAACAATTGGACACTTGCATTCCGTTCTTCATCTGTCACACTCTTCAATGGAATTGAGTGATATGGAAAAAAGAATATTAATCCGATCAGTTATATGTCTTGGTATTTCAATGTAATCTAGTAATTTAGGGCAGGAAAAATAATTCCGTTTTATATAATTTTATTAGTTAGTGAAGAATGACCGGCATTCTTTGGTATTATATACAAATCGAAAAAACAAAAAAGGTCTAATATGCTCCGATCATTCATTTGAAAGACCTGGATCAAAAGATTCAGATACGTTTTGCTGATGATTGCTAAATGTAAGAATAACCCAGTATTTATACATGCGAAAGTTATTGTGCGTTGTAGACATATAGTGTATTAAAAATATTACAAGTACCATGTAACCGTCTCTTCATTCTGTTCCTTCCTGAATAAACATCAAAATAAATCTTCGACCCGTAGGAACGGGACTTTTACGAACTGAATCTTTGTCTGACGATCTGAATCTATGTCAAGTTAACATTGAACGTTGTTTGTCATGGTTAATCAGATAATTAAGATCTCAAAACAATCTTAAGGTAATTTTAAGTGTCAACGTTTCGTGATACGTCTAATAATTCCCAAATATGTTCATATGTTCTGACCCAGATTCAGATCGACTCTACTCGTATCAATCCTTTGATTTACAAGAAATACCGCAGAAATAAAATGAACAGATGAAGAACCAAACGCAAGTGCCCAGCTGGGAAGTTTTTTTTGTTTACTAAGGTTTTTTATCAATTTTGAACAGTAATTCAAGTAAATTGGGAACGATGTTATCATATATTTACCGTAAGGTTCTTCAGTAAATCCGTGTCCGATACCTGTGACACTCCATCCTGCTCAAATCTATTTAGAAAAACACCTATTCCGCCTTTTATTCACTCTCTTACTGAATGACGTGATTCACCGGGTGGGATTCGTCAACTTGTGTAATGTGAGGAATTGTGATCCTCTTCCTCCAAAGAGTCGGTCATTTTTATCGACCCTTTGGCTCTTGCACATGAACTGCTGTGTTGAAGAAAAAAGAAGAAAAATGAAATGCCAATCTCAAGTTGTCGAAGCATTTCTGATGTTGTATTGTGTGAATAATCGAACTATTTCACGTAATTTTTGACTGATGTTTATATATTTAACGTTATATTGTCCGGTCAATCATCCGACGTAATCTAAAACGTTCATAATGTGTGATAAAATTGATTTTGTGGTATGCAGATTGTGTTTAAACAGTGGTGGGGTTCTGATAAACATTTTCGACAAGAATAATAAATCGGAATTTATGTTGGAAAACACTATAGAGGATTTGATAAATGTAAAAGTAAGTGAATTGTTTGTGTGATGTCCTTTCTAAAATATTTTTGTAAGATCTTCGTTGTACTTAAAAGCAATTAGTTCATGGCATACCTAAGGTATTGGGGAAAACTATAGTGATTAGTAGACAAGAGTAGATTTCAGCATTATAATGTCAAAATATTCTTTTGGTGTATTTTATCAGGTTGTGGAGGATCCAAATTATCCCTGGTTGGTTTGTTCGACCTGCATGAAGAAGCTTACGGAATTCCGGCTATTTAAGAATCGATGTGCAGAGTGTCTGTTTGTGTACTACAATCGTATCCAAAAGGGGTTCAATCCTGTGACGGAAGACTGGTTAACTAATCGACAACAGGTCAGTTGCATCCATTTATTTGAAAGATGTAACAAAATCATATCTTGCCCCAAATGAATATATTTCGTTGCATCTGTTTGTATTTATATGCTGTACAATTCATTTCCGTATCTCATAATGCCTGTGATTGATAACTTTGTTATCAATCACAGGCATTATCATTTGTGGCAAAATTGTGCACTATTTGAGTATGTGCGCTTGGAAAAGTAATTTTGTTTCGATTACTGTCCATTTCACTACTCCCAAACCGACATATGCAAAGGCATCCTATCTTTTATTTCAATGATCTTGCATCTTCAATGACCATGTTCCCGCACTGTTCATAACTGCGCTCCATGTCAAAGTAAATGCGATCATTTTTTTGAACATCCTTTCATTACGCCCTTTAATATCTATGTATAAAATAATTCAAATGATTCAAAAACCATTCTTATTTGACATTTTTACACTACCGAACAGTGGGATTGGGTTCGATTCCCTTATACTTCTTAATGGGGTCTACGGTAATAGGTGAATTTAACATAATGCCATGAAGGACTTAGTATTGGGTGAATGCTACCATCACCTACCAAACCGACTGAATTTGATTACTGTTTTTATTGTTTATAAGGAGGTGAGTGATGTCCTGACCCAAGACAATAATAATCCTAGAGAGCATATGGTTGATGGTACATCAGACAAAGTGTGGGCTTCAAGTAGTACCGTGGAATCTGCTGTACATTCCGTGGGAACAGCATCAGTTGAGATGAAGAACCCATATTCACCAGTCCATGGAATGCATTTTATGGCCATTAATGATTGTAATGAAGTGAATATTCTGGTGAGTGAATTGAGCTGTTATCCATTGCAATCATAACCAATTCTATTTTGCAAATTAATATTGTAGTGTCTTGAAAGTTTAAGTTTTTTTTTCTTAAGCATGGAGAAGAAGTGCAATAGGTATCAATGGCTCTGGCCTTTCAAACACCTACACTGAAATGTTGAACCATCATTTGATAATGTTTATTCCATTGAATGAAGGTAGATGCATGCAATTTAAGGACCTAAAGTCATAATCATTATCTGTTTAATGAAATAATGGATTCCAAAATTATTTTCGAGCAAGACTTAAATAACAAAGTTTGACCAAAAAGATTTTTTGCTCTGAATCACTTATTTTGAAATGTTAATAAAATACCATTATTGAATAATGATGTTTAATAATGTGCTTTGAATTAGTTTCCTGGTGAGATCAAGAAAGAGATTGAAGATGAGACCATTGCCAGTAATGCTGTTGACGGTAGTGAGGTAGATGTCCAAGATGACATGATCATTGTCAAAGAAGAAATTGATACTACCAGTGGATGCTCTGTTCTTCTGAAAATTGATACTGGCTCATCAATGCAGGAAGGTTACAGTCATTGGTTGGACAATGAAGATTCAAGCCATTTGGTGAGTGCATGTATTCATTTCAGGAGCATAATTATCAATCTACACTTTAGATCAAATTTTCCCTTCCGGCTCAAAGTGGTGTTATCATCGACAGATGTAATGAACACTTCAATTTTCTCAGACTGATTGGGCAAAGATCACGTAAGATAAATTTTGTCTCCCAGATTTTGTGTATAGGGTCAAACTTATAACCATAATACCCTCGGTCAATAAGAAGCAGAATGAGTCAGAATTCTTTAAATGCTCTCCCATATATATATACAGGGTTTATTCCAAAAGTAATGCAATCACATTTCCCATGCCATTCCTATTGAATAGAGTGGATTTAAGTCACTGTTTGTAAGTAGGAGGGACTCTAAGATATGCTTCAAAACCAGTTACAGTGCTCTTCAAGTTGCGGAAACAGCAGGATATCAGCTATTGTGCGCCAACCAGCAATCTGGTTCTACTGTAAAAATGCTGTAAATATCATGCTATTTACTTAATGGTATTAGTGTATATAAACAAGACTACTGCTTTTTGTTGTATAAGATGATTGCAATGGTCTGCATATGCAACTCTATTCAAATGAAAAAGACAAAAGAATTGATTTACTGCTCATGATAAAGGTGGTGTATTCAAATAGGTTAATGTAGTGATTGGCAGTTTTTTAAGAAGAGATAAGATATGCCCAGGATTCTATAGCAAATAGAAGTGTTAGGATAGATAATGGCTATTATGTAGCATTATATGTATTAGGTTAGTGTGAAAGTTATGGCAGGATTTAATTTTCAGAACAGGAAATAGGCAGCTTGTGCAAAGTAATGACTGTTCAGGTAAGTCAGAATTGTGGTGATGCTGGGTGTTTGCAGGGATGACTTAGTTGTTCCTCTCTTTATTATTTTTAGCATCTCTACATAGTAATCATATTATTTGTTCTTTCCCTGAAACACGAATTTATTATTTGTAGCCAGGTATTCGATGCATTGGTTAGGCTGAAAGGCCTTTAATGACAGGAGCACTCTATCTGTCTGTTGCTTGACAGTTTTTTAAGGTTTTTAATCACCTTAACAGAGAAGTGGTCTTCAAAAATTGGTAGTGGGAAGAAGGTTGATTAAGGATGGGATAGATAAGGATCATGATGGTTTTCATAAAATAGAATTGGTTATGATGAAGAGTGAAAGGGCGGTGTTTAATTGACTGATGTACTAGGCAGGGCCAAAGTTACAGTAAAGGCTAAGTTAGCAAATTGTTAAATTTTATGGTATTTGGACAAAGAAGTGATGATAAGGTGAGGGCTTTTCAGGCAGTTTGGTTCAAAGAGAGGATTCAATTGGGTTGAAGATTTGAGAATTTTACTATTCAGCAGTTTTTCAGGGTAATCACTTTTTCTGAGACAGTAAAGTAGCTGGTTGGTGTATTTTTATTAGAGGGGAGTGTTCCTGTAAAAACAGAAGCTACAGAACGAGTCAGAAGGAGATGAAGGACTTTGCATGTGAACAGAGGCCACAGTTGGAGATAAAGTTATTGTTGATAGTTGGTAAGTTTCATTCAGACTGAGTGAAAATTATTTTTCTAGGGGTGAATGTTGATAGCTTGGAAAGTTATATTAGAGTCAGATATAGATGAATTGAAAGATTCTGGAAAAGAAGAAGAAGAAAAAGACATGACAGTACAGTGAGGATCAAGATGGTGCGGGGGCTAATGTACTGGCTTCCCACCCTGATGGCGCGGGTTCAAATCCTGGCAGTGTAGAATATTTTTCAGAGGTATCTCAATCCCTATTTATGGTGCTTTGTGGAGGGCAATTGAGTGAGTATGCATCCATCAGATGGGACGTTAAGCTGCAGACCCCTTGGCACCTTTCATAATGAGTTGGCTAATGCCGATGCTGGGTTTCTCTCCACCCTTCAACCTTTCCTATCCATCCCCTATGGTGCAAATGACCTTGGCTGTTGGTTGCCTTCCCTGAATAATACTAGTTGATTTCAAAAGCTCGTTTGTTAGGTTGAATTGGGATGAACTAGAGTAAAATGCAGAAAATAAGAATGGATAGGATAAACAGAAGGCTAATCATTTACCAAGTAGAGGTAGAAGTACTCAGAGATGAAGGGGACTTAATGTAAAGTATGTCACTGGATTTTGTTATGTTAGCAGTCCCAAAATATTTATTTGGTACTTATGGCCATCCATAATTTACCTAACTGGTAATTACCTAAACAAAATTACAATGCATATGAAGTTATTACATGTTTGCAAACTATACAGCCTTGTTTGATGGATTCTTATAATCCGTTCCATTGGACAGAGGCCATAGAAATATTATGTCTCAAGGGTCATTTCTGTTCATCATTTTTTTAAAACAAGGGGTTTTAAGAGTTTTTCACCCTGTAGTCATATGTAGTTATTTCTCTTGTGTTTCTCAACAGAACAGGGTGATAACTTTACAGCAAGTCTCTGATTATCTCTGTATTCATTAATCCTATCATCCTAACCAATGCAAGTAAATTATTTGAAGAAAAAATTTTTTTCAAGAGGTATTAGCTAAAATATTATTTATTATAACAATTTAATGTATGCCAGTTAACAATTTTTTCATCTTAATTTTACAAATAACCTGTTATTCAAACATTTTTCATGGATATCCTGAAAATCTGTTATTTTTTTCTTTGATCTTGCAGGATAATTTGGAGGATGCAGAAATAAGTATGCCCTCCAAGGAGGAAGTAAACATTAAGGAAGATTTTGATACTGAAATTCCTCAGATGGAAGTAAGACTGGAATGGGAGGTGTTGCAGGAACAAGGTAATTGGAGCTGAGGACTGTGCTATCACTTCACCTTTGCTACTTTCTAGTGTAATACAACTATTGTTGATTAACCCTTGCAGTACCATTAATGTATTTTGGAAAGACTGAGTTAACTTTATAGAATTTTATTTAAAATATCTGAAAGGCCATTTAAAACAGTATGATAAATTGCAAAAAGGATGATAATAATGTCATCCCTTTTTTGCAATTATTTATAACATATTTAATATTATTTATGAAGCTACTCAGACTAGATCTTTTAATAATCTTGCTGTGTTTTCAAGCCATTTTTTTGTTTGCTTGATTATTCTGATTTTAAATTTAATTGCTTAGGACTTATAAATGAAATAACCCAAAACAACCATTTTGACTTTCAATATCTTATGTTTTTCCCCAAGTAAGATCTAAACTTAGTGTGAAAGGCTGAATTTAGCTCCCTGTAACTTCTTTAGGTTTCTCTGGCTCAAAAGAGCCTTGAAAGGAAAGCACTTGCCACTGAGGAAGGTAAAACCAAAATGGCTAGAGAGCCTAATTCAGGTCAGCATTAGTTGATGACATGCTTTGTTCCTCGGATTGAAGCACAGCTGATGTTGCTAAAATGTATACATAGAGTGATGAATTTCTACAGGAAAAGACTAGACATACGATTGTATGCAAATTCATGTACACATATGTGATTCAATGTGAACATGCATATCTATAATTATAATTTTACATTAATTAGTGTATTCAAACTGGTGAAAACAATTTTTTCATCAGAAGTATTTATTTTTTAATGAGTATATACTTTACCTTATGCTTCAAATCTTTCAGATAAACACCAAAAACAAGTTAATGCAGGGGATGATGCTTCAGCCTCTCAAAGCTATATGTGTGAAACTTGCTACAAGGTATTTGAACAAAAGGACCTTCTCAAAGATCATGTAATGCATAAGCACCTTAAGAGAATGATGCAATTCAGATGTGATGTTTGTTTGGAGGCATTTAAGAGAAAAATTGACCTTGCAAGTCATATCAAATTGGTGCATGCTCTTAAGAAGAAGCACCAATGTGAATTCTGCTCCAAAAACTTTCCATATTTAAGTAAACTCAAAATCCACATGTTGACACATACTCGGAAAAGACCATTTCAATGTGCATTGTGTTTAAAAGGTTTCGCTGGAAAGATACATTTAAAGAAGCACATGTTGACACATACTGACAGAAGGGAACACATATGTGAGATCTGTTCTAAAGTATTTACTTGTATTGGTACTTTAAAGAGGCACGTGTTGACACACACTGGTGACAGGCCTTACAAGTGCAGGATATGTCACAATACCTTTACCAGAAATTTTACCTTAAAGACTCACATGTTGACACACACTGGTGACAAGCCACACAAGTGCCAGTTGTGTCTAAAAGCATTTACTGTCAAAAGCCATCTAAAGTCACACATCTTGACACACACTGGCGAAAAGCCTTACAAGTGCAGGATATGTCAAAAAACTTTTACCCATAGTAGTAGTCTAAAGAGTCACATGTTAACACACACTGGCGAAAAGCCATACAAGTGCAGGATATGTCAAAAAACTTTTACCCAGAAGTGTCATTTAAAGACTCACATGTTAATACACACTGGTGAAAGGCCATATAAGTGCAGGATATGTCACAATACCTTTACCAAGAATTGTATTCTAAAGACTCACATGTTGACTCATACTGGTGACAAGCCATACAAGTGCCATTTGTGTCTAAAAACATTTATTGTCAAGAGCCATCTAAAGTCACACATCTTGACACACACTGGCGAAAAGCCTTACAAGTGCAGGATATGTGAAAGAACTTTTACCCAGAGTAGTGGTCTAAAGACTCACATGTTAATACACACTGGTGAAAGGCCATACAAGTGCAGGATATGTCAAAAAACTTTTACCCAGAAGTGTCATTTAAAGACTCACATGTTGACACATACCGATGAAAAGCCAAATATGTGCCGGATATGAGATAAAGAATTCACTTTCAACAGTCAGCTTAAGTCTCACATGTTAACACACTAGTGAAAAGCCATTCAAGTGCATCATATGTTCTTAAAGGTTTACTAAGAGTAGTTATTTAACTCTTTGCTGTCCAATATTTATTTCGGAATTCCAACAGTCTGGTCCAAATTATTTTAAGAAAAAAAGAAATAAAACGTCAGATGCTAATGTTGTATATTTTATTGTTCATATTTGCATTTTTTTTATGTGGGTTTCCTCTTTATTATAGTGAAGCACATCAAATGATTTAATTTATTCTTTAAAATCTTTAAGCGTGTTATATCTTTTGAAGCAATTTCTCACATGTAGTCCAGGATTATGGTCACAAGTTTCACATATATAGATTGTCTCCCTTCTTCCACCAGGCACATTTCTTTTCGAACACACAAGACAGTCTTTGTGCTTTCCCTCTGGATTCGGAACAATTATATGTAGCTTCCCAATTAGTCTCCGCTCCTTGTCTGAATCGGAAGTTCTTCCTCTCTTGGTTGCAGAATTTCCCTGGCGGAAGTTGCCAGTTAGCTCCATCTACAACTGCCTCCTGAATCTTAGGTGACTTATAGGTTTTTTATTTTGAATCTTGCAGTTTTCCTGGTAAAGGATATACCCATTTATTATTGATACCTCCATGCCCCAGAAAAACAGCTTTCACCACCACTTTAGAGCCTTTCGAAGGAAGCAGTAGGAAGAGGTATATTGATCTGCAGTGTCCACTGCGCCCATATTTTTTGTATAGTGCACAACGACACTTGGCTTCTCAACCTCTTGAATCTGACAAGTTCCCTTTGCTTTCCTTGAAACAGCCTCCGAAGATGATGTGCTCCAAGTACTGAGCAAAGAAACAACGCGTTTAATGTCACAATTTGATCCAAATCATTCCCGAAGCTGCAATCTTCTTCACTAGACAAATCTGCAAACTCGTCATCAACATCACACATATAGTCATCTTCGTCACAACTATCAGCATAAATTTCTTTTCTTATCTCATCTTCATCCATTTTTGAACCACTAAAAATAAGAAGAGAGCTTGTAAATGAAATCCATAGAAATGAATCACTGGTATAAAAAACAAAGAAAACTGACTTTACTAAGCATTATGTGCGCAATATTTGGAACGGAATAATAATACATTCTAATAATTAGGTAATTTTACAAAAGAACTAACCTATAGGTTGCAGAAACCTCCAAAGTTAGTTGAAAAACACTGAAAAATAATGTCAACCATGGCTAAATTGCATCAGCTACGATCGTAAACTATGCAAAATTGAACATCACGTGTTCCATTGTATTCATATCCTTAAAAGGTATTACATCCAAGAAAGACACGCGGAAAGGTTTAAGTAGGTCTAAGAAGTACAACCAAATGATACCAGATGGTAGAACCATACTGATAAGGCGTATAAATGCCGCATGCAGCTCTGTCGAGCCTGACTCGTTGGACCAGATACTTACGCTGAGACTGTCGAGTGCAACTCGACGTTGGACCGCAAAGGGTTAATATCCACTTCCTTATTAAAGGATAATGAAACATCTCTATCTTCCAATGGGTCCTGAGAAATGTCAAAATGACAGTCTTCTTTTATATCTACTTCCTTATTAAAGGATAATGAAACATCTCTATCTTCCAATGGGTCCTGGAAGAAAAACATTACAGATAGAGTGAGATCTCATTTCAGAGAGAGATGTGTTTTCATAGAACAATAATGAGTAATGGAAGTATTAATATTCTCCTAACAACTTTTGCAAAAAGAAAAATAGGAACTGAATTCCTCATTGGTCAAAAAACATTAGGAGGAATGAAAGGATAACAAACAACCAAGTGCAACCATCAAGATAAAAGAGGGTTTTCAAGAAAATAAAAAGGATAGTTTTATTCCAAAGAAACTGAAGGAGATGCCGCAAAAGTAACTTTAAACAGAGTCATCTGCTAATTTGCATTTCAATGCAACAATTTCAGATTGTAGCGGCATCTCCCCCAGTGTGTCTCCCCAATTTGTCAATGTATTAACACCATAAGTGTTTAAAGTTGGCTTTAACCTTGTGGGATGTGGCATGTTGTGCACAAATATCAATGCTTGTGACATTGTATGCACGATAATTCAAAACAACATCTTGTTCCTTGAAAAGCCCATAAATTTCAGAGTTTAAGAGGATGCCTCAGTAGCTTAAGTGGCTAAAGAACTCTACCGGATATTGAGGGATCTGGGTTCAAATTCCAATCAATGCAAATGATTTTTACACTCTGAAATTGTTGCAAGGAAAGTTTTACCTTAAAATGGCTAGATTTAATATGCAGATGGTTAATTGTGTACACATTATTATACATACACACACAACATTATATATAGACACTCACCAAATTCTTTGCTTCTACATTACTGCACCAATGATTTTCACCTTCCTGAATTCAAGCAACCATTGGCAGTTCTACATCCTTTTCTGGAGCAAAAGAGCATCCACTAAAAGTCTCAGCCCCTTCTTTTACAATAACAAGTCATCTTTGTCATTCATGGCACTACTGCCAACAGTGTCAAATGCGAATGCATCCTTATCCAAGTCTTTCTGATTCTCAGTGGGCAACTAATGGAAAGCATAAACAGGTTATAATATCATAATGGCAGATGATTAACATTTACAAATAAAAGCATCAGGACAATACATCTTTCCAGTTAAGCAAATATTAGAAACAGCAGTAAAAAATGTAATCACTTTAAGCTAATTTGGTAATTTACTTTGTGAAACAACATTTGTTTTGACTGCATTGCATAATAGCTCAACTCTTTAACCTAGATCAATACCTTGCTGTATTTATTAGTGGCAATCCAATTCTTCCAAGTGCTCACGAAATAATTGACATCTCTATTAATTATTTCTGTTCAAGGCGAATTATATGAGATGCTACAGCACTACTGAATGTAAACAATTTGCATGACATACCACAAACCATATCCTCTCCTAGCCTCTTTGCAGCATTGTTGTCATTGCTCAGGACAACACCCTCTTCATTATAAACCATTAACACTGCAATCAATGGGAACCTCCATTTGACAGTTAATGTTATAGTTCACCCAACTTTAACCCCTACATGTCATTATGTGAAATTCAGCCATTACAAGTATATTAATAATTAGGAGTAGATAAATTCAATCCCTGTGCCACCAATGATTTTTCAGGATTACATCTGGTAACAAAATAAGATTGAAAATGCTGAAGTCCATTCCAAGAAACCTCCTGCCTTGATAACATTTAATAAACCTTTAGTATGAGGGTATGTTATTGATGGACATATTACACCACCGAATATGCAAAATTAAATATCAGGATGGCAAAAAATGAAATGAAAAAGTAAATATAAACCTAATCAACATCGACCTAGCGACAGTTAGAATACCATTGGTAGAAGTACACAGAACTGACAGACTTGATTATTGATCAGGTCTTAATGCCTCGGAGGAATCATAAGGAGGAATAAATTGACATAATACACCATCAAATTCGTTGTATTCGTTGTTGATATAGTTCAATTAAATAAATACAACTGACCGCTTCTCTATTGGTTATCAAGTCCTTCGCCGTAAAATTGCACCCCTTTCTATGCGATCATAAAAAACAGACAAACACTCGCCACATCGACGCTTAAATAGCCGGTATTCAGTCAGTAACTCCATGCAGAAAGAACACACCAACCAGGAATGAATTTCATCCTCCACAACCTGATTAAATATTTCATAAACAGATATTCACCAAATAACGCACAAAATCTTCTGGACTTAATATCACCGTTATTTTACAAAAGAGTATACGCGACATACAAACGAACTTCGATCTCATATTAGATTTTTTACACACATAACATTCTAAGCAATGAACACAGACAACTAAGCTTACTTTGAAATCTATTAAATCTTCTATAGTCTTTTGCAGCATGATTTGTAATTTACTATTCTTGCCGAAAACATTGATCAACAGTCCACGACTGTTTAAACACAATCTACACACTTCAAATTCGACTTTATCGCACATTATGAAAGTTTTAGACTACTCCGAATGATTTACTTTGCAATCTTACCCAAACTAATTCTGCAATTTGTCACAGTTTACTTGAAATAGAACTAAACTTTATTAAAACAGCCGAAAACAGCTAAAGTAAACAAAAAACAATTGGACACTTGCATTCCGTTCTTCATCTGTCACACTCTTCAATGGAATTGAGTGATATGGAAAAAAGAATATTAATCCGATCAGTTATATGTCTTGGTATTTCAATGTAATCTAGTAATTTAGGGCAGGAAAAATAATTCCGTTTTATATAATTTTATTAGTTAGTGAAGAATGACCGGCATTCTTTGGTATTATATACAAATCGAAAAAACTAAAAAGGTCTAATATGCTCCGATCATTCATTTGAAAGACCTGGATCAAAAGATTCAGATACGTTTTGCTGATGATTGCTAAATGTAAGAATAACCCAGTATTTATACATGCGAAAGTTATTGTGCGTTGTAGACATATAGTGTATTAAAAATATTACAAGTACCATGTAACCGTCTCTTCATTCTGTTCCTTCCTGAATAAACATCAAAATAAATCTTCGACCCGTAGGAACGGGACTTTTACGAACTGAATCTTTGTCTGACGATCTGAATCTATGTCAAGTTAACATTGAACGTTGTTTGTCATGGTTAATCAGATAATTAAGATCTCAAAACAATCTTAAGGTAATTTTAAGTGTCAACGTTTCGTGATACGTCTAATAATTCCCAAATATGTTCATATGTTCTGACCCAGATTCAGATCGACTCTACTCGTATCAATCCTTTGATTTACAAGAAATACCGCAGAAATAAAATGAACAGATGAAGAACCAAACGCAAGTGCCCAGCTGGGAAGTTTTTTTTGTTTACTAAGGTTTTTTATCAATTTTGAACAGTAATTCAAGTAAATTGGGAACGATGTTATCATATATTTACCGTTAGGTACTTCAGTTAATCCGTGTCCGACACCTGTGACACTCCATTCTGCTCAAATCTATTTACATATACACTTATTCCGCCTTAAATTTACTTTGTTACTGGATTAGACGTGAATCACCGTGTGGGATTCGTCAACTTGTGTAATATGCGGAATTGTGATCCTCTTCCTCCAAAGAGTCGGTCATTTTTATCGACCCTTTTGTCTTTTGTTAAGATAGCGGACTCCACGCTAAACATATAAATACTGGGCACAATCCCGGCAATGTCACTTCACCCTGAAGACAATGGCGAAATTAGCTGTCGAAATGTTGGTGCTACCCAACCTGACCTGGTGCGAAACCAGAGAAGCCCTTATACACAGGCATAATTCAGGTCAGCTTTAGTTAATGACAGATGCTTTGTTCCTAGGATTTCAGCACAGCTGAAGTTACTAACATACATACAATGACTTTTTACAGGAAATGATGTGTACATGAATACCTATAATAATTTATTTACATTAATACGTTTATCCAAACTGGTTTAAATAATTCTTTAATTGCAGGAATATATTATTAAATGAATATCAACCTTACCTTATCCTTCAAATGTTTCAGATGATTACCAAAAACAAGATAATGCAGGAGAAAATGCTTCAGCCACTCAACCGAATGTGTGTAAAATTTGCAACAAGGTATTTGAACAAAAGGACCTTCTCAAAGATCATGTAATGCATGTGCACCATAACAAGGTGATGCAATTCAAATGTGATGTTTGTTTGGAGGTATTTAAGAGAAAAGAACACCTTAAAAGTCATATCAAATTGGTGCATGCTCTTAAGAAGAAGCACCAATGTGAATTCTGCTCCAAAAACTTTCCATATTTAAGTAAACTCAAAATCCACATGTCAACACATACTGGGGAAAGGCCATTCCAATGTGCATTGTGTTTAAAAGGTTTTGCTGGAAAGATACATTTACAGAGGCACATATTGACACACACTGGAGAAAAGCCACACAGGTGTGAAATATGTAGCAAAGGATTTGCTCTTAATAGTAGCTTAAAGAGGCACATGTTGACGCATACTGATGGAAAGAAATACAAATGTGATGTATGTTTAAAAGCATTTGCTTATAAATATTTTCTAAAGGATCACATATTGAAACATACTGATCAAAGGCCACACAAGTGCAACATCTGTTCAAAAGCATTCACTCAGAGAAGTCATCTGAAGTCACACATGATTACACACTCTGGTGAAAAGCCACACAAGTGTGTCATTTGTTTTAAAGCTTTTGCTCTGACTCATCATCTAAAGAGTCACATGAAGACACACACTGGTGAAAGGCCTCACAAGTGCAATGTCTGTTCAAAAGCATTCATTCAGCGTTGTCATCTAATCTCACACATGAAGACACACTCTGCAAAATTATCATGAAAATGTAAGATCCAAGAGCTTATTTCACTCTAAGGAAAGGATTGTAAAACTTTAATTTCAACTTTGTAACAAAGTGACATTATTATCCTTTTTTATGTAATTTCTTTAATTAAAAAATTATTGATAAAGTGACAAATCTCAGCATAATTATGTATATCATGATAACAATAATTAACTGTCTTAGTGCGGTGGGGATCTCAGGGGTACTAGTGAGAAATGCGAAGGGTAATTTGAGAAAATGTATCACCTTAGAAAAAAAACCATTATGAAGTTATTTGTTAAGATACCCATATGCAGTGTTTTTATTTCAAAATATAATATTGTATTTAATAATGATGTAATATATTTACATCATCTGAAAAATTAATGTAATTACGACAGCATCATGAATTTGAAGAATATTTTTTTAGCAATTATATTTTGATTTGTAGAACCAAAACGAATGTTTTTTTAAAACATTTTTCATTTACAGTACGATATTAAAACATAATAAAGAATCAAAAAGACATGCAGAAAATATTATAACTAAATAAAGAAAAAACCAGTGAATTGCGAATTTTTTTGTCAGCCTCTGCATAGTTCGATTTTGTTGAAAAGGATGATATCACTGAGTCAAATTGGGACTTTTCCCCTTTCCATCCATCATGTATATCCAAACTCCAAAGTTCACCCTCCACTCAGCCACACAGAATCTAGAGGCAATTCCCATCAATATCCAATTGATTAAATTAGATATAAAAGATGCCTTTTGGCAGATACCCAACAGCACCACCATTTTTAGGGGGTTTATCACCAAGGAATCCGTTACATTTGGATGAGACTCCCAATGGGTCTTACATTTGCACCCGCCATTATGCAATGGAAGGTGCAGGCAATTAGAAGTGAACTGTAGGAGAAACTCCAGGTAGTCATGATAGCATATCTGGATGATTGGCTAATCCTGTTGCGTAGTGACCAAACAACATTGGTGAAACAAATACTTCAGTTCATAAAGTGGACCTAGGAATATTGCTTGATCTTGAAAAGAGCTCGTTAAAGCCATCAGTGAGAATAAAATATCAGGAGGTTCATATAGACACTACATTAATGTTGCCCAGCTTGACAAAGTACGTGTTAAAGTGGATCAGATACATTATTGATGTGGTCCAGGGAATCCAACAAAAGGATATATCCTAGGCAGCGGCATATATTGCCTGGATAACCTACAATTTGAAACTCCACCCTATTCTTAGTCCAGGACACGGTAAGGGGTGACATCATGTGGCTGGAGTGCCTATGGGATGACAATTAATGGCAGGGATCCAGAGTGTATTCCAATTATAAGTACATTTTAGATGTGTTCAGTGACGCCACCCCATTCCAGGTGGCATGGATGATCCCGATGTTTTAAACTACCGAAATATGGGCCATAGAGCATTAGAGACCAATTATGGAGACAGAGACATTATTGGCCTTATTTGCAGCCCATAATAAAATCAGCATTGCGGACCCCGATACAAATGTAATAATTTATTACAATAATCAAGCTGTAATTGCATCCCTGACTAGGGGAAAAGGTTGTTATACTTATGTGTCATGATATGTTTTATCCACTTATGAGCTTAATAAAAGAATGGTCACAGAATGTGTCCTGGAGGTACATTCCCTGGTATATAATCCAGGTGATTATCCTTCTTGGACTATCCTGCCTCCCTATGCTCACGTTGCCTCAGATTAGGGAGTCAGGTGGATATATAGGTGGGACAAGGTCTGAGTTAGTCGGTTGGTCAATAAGGGTCAGAGAGGAAGAGTGCCTTCAGATCATGTCCACTCATGTATACCTCTGGTCAACCTCTGCCATTCACCTGCCCTGTCTTATCCTTAAAAGGTACCAGATGTCCCCCTTGAAAACTATTTTTGGAATGAGAAGAAAATTTGACTCTCTTCCTTTTTTAATACCTTGCAATAGGTGAATTTCACATAATTCAGGGTATGGCTTAATATTTGTTAACTCTCATTGACTACAAAATCAACCTTTCCTGTTGGTGGTTTGTAAGGAGCAGAGTTATATCCTCAGCCAATGCAACAAAGGTTTGGAAGGGCCAGGAGGGGACATGGTTTATTTTGCTTCATGCAAAATATGGATGTTGAGTAGTGCCACGGTATTTATTAATCATATGCATCAAATAACAGCATTTGAGATAAATGACAGTTATACAGTAGCCACATGAAGATATGGCATGGTCAATATTAATGACAACAAAGTGAAGATTTAGTTGAAAGAATACAACAATTATGTATTGCAGTCTTAACAAATATTATTTCCCAAAGTTAATTATTTAAGTCTGATATTAATTAGGTTTTCTACTGCTGCTCATTTTTCAATTATCTCTAAAGGTTTGTCCGTGTGATATTCTTTTTTTGAAATTTTTATCATCTGCCATTTTTAATTACCATTGTTGTCTGCCAATTTTATATTGACTTAGTTTACTGGTAAGGTTTAAAAAAGATTGCTGAAAATGCAACTGCCAGTGATGCTGAAGAGAATAAGGCTGTGAATGTCTGGAATGATATGATGCTTGTGAATGAGGAGGTTGACACTTGTAGCAGTTGCTCTGCTGCTCCAGAAAAGGATGTAGAATTGCCAATCAAATCAATGCAAGGTGACAGGTCCAGCAATGATAAAGCAGAGAATTTGGTGAGTGTTTATATTCATGTTGCTTGCATAGATAGCAATCTGTGCTTTGAAATCAGTATTGTTCAGTTGAACCGCTATTTGAATTTTAATTATTTTCCCTCTTAATATGAATTTTCACTTTCTATTTTTTTATCCTATCACCTCACTTGAGTTATTGTGACCATTAATGACTAAAGTTTATACACCTCTGTTTGCAGTAGTGGTTAGGAGAATGTAAACAATTCTATCAGTCATTATAACAATGGAATTATAAAACTATCTTTGCCACAGTAATGCTTTTCTTTGATCTTGCAAGATCATTCAAAAAATGGAGAATTCTACTTGTCTGTATATTAAGAATTAGGAATTAAGGATGAGTATGTTATTAAGATTCCTTGGGATGAAGGATGCCTGGGAAAAGAATTACTTGCTGAAACAAGATAAGATGGTCTCACCACTGTTATGGGTATACTTTTTCATCAGGAACAGCCTTTTGACCTCCCTCAGTGTCTCCTTTTTAATTATTATAAACCATCAGTTGAGATGTACGAAGTATATGTAAAATCAAAATGCAAATTACTAGTTTCAGTTGGGAATTTATAAATGCGATTTTAATATCTTTGGCTAGCATTTTATTCACTTTTTTAGGGTTCTTTTTGGTAAAAAGGCAGTTTCTTTGTTAGATATTAGTCTGCAAACCATGACATTTTGTTGGTGCTTTGGGCTAAACCATTGGATTGACAAGAACTCTGACGTCATCATTTTTTCCTTAAGATGTTTTGCAGCGTTTTCTTCTCCATCTACCAATTGCAAATACTTGTTTGTTTTCCTTTCTGTCCACTTTACCTTCTAAAAACCCACATTTCAAAAATTTTTCAATGATTATATTTCTGAGCGACATGAAATCAAAGCTAAATTATCCAGTCACTAAAATTATTAAAGGCCTGTTATGTCATGAGGTTCACTGCTTGAAGTGCCAGCAATGCCCTGCCTTCTATATTGTACAATATACCACAACCCTTAATATTAGAATCAATAATTACATCTTGACTCACTCTAGAATTTTTCTCATTGGGATACTTCCAATCCTTAAAAAAGCTCCAGAACACTTCAATTCCTTTGATGAATGCTATAAAAAACCATAAACACAGTAATCAACCCTAAGGTTGGTTTAGTATGTGACGAGGTTTAGAGATCACACAGTACTAAGCCCTATACAGCATGTGAAGATTCACACATCAGGGTAGGGAGGCCAGTTGCTTCCCCTTTGCAAGTTATGGTTTCCAAGGGAGACCTGGTACCCAAACAATCATTTTAGCTTGAGTGGAGCTGCGGGTGCCCAGAGTGCCTTGCCTGGAAATCGAACCTGGGACCCTCTGGTCAGCAGTCCAATGCTCTACCCATTGGACTTTCACGACCCACAATAAATACTATAATATCTCCATTTTAATATCCCTCTCATCCTTAGACCCTAAATTTAAACTTAAAATAACAGAGCTGACTCCTTGATTTTTCAAATAGCCAGCTGTTAATGTAAGTTATTAATTATCTCAATCTTAACTTCTGATCAAATTCTATCTGCAGAATGAATTATTGCAACTTTGGAAGGCACATATAATTGTAAATAGATATTAAGTAAATACCTATTCATGAGTATATGGCCACCATTGAACATTCAATTCCTTCTGGGACATATACTGCCTTGGGAGAAAACTTATGGAAGACATTAGAATGCAGATAATTGACTGATACCTGGGCTCATGTCTGTTTGAATAACTTTGCCTAACTACTCTTGAAATCATTAAATTGATATTAAAAATGTATTCATTAATTTTAATTTACCTGTCATTTTTAATGAAAAGTTCTCTTTGATTTCGTGAAATAATGTCTTTACTGTGTAATTATTTTACCCAACAGCAAACAAATATATGGTTATTCATTGAATAAATATTTGATGGATAATAAGTCTATTTTTATTAATATATTCTAGGAGAAGTCATGTTAAATTCATATGTGAGGATAATTGTATTAAACTGTACTGTTTGCTTCCATAGCAAGTGTTTTCAACTTACTTCCAAAGTTGTAGCAGATGTGTCATCAAGCTTGTTTTTAGAGAGGAACTCTTACAACCTAAATGATCAGTAAGAAAAATGTGTCATTTGAGTTTGATTTCATTATGGATTATTTTAAATATTCTTATCTCAGTACCTTTTTTTTCTTCGATAAATTTATTTCTTTGAAAGTGGGAAATGTCCTTCCTTTTCCTTTTTCCTGTTTTTAGATTGCATCCTCAATCATTTATTAGAAATGAAGGGTGAAATTGCATGACCACTGGAAGAAAATGGTAGAATATTGACAGAAATTGGAGACTTTGAACAGTGCCCTTGCACGCAATACAGCTTTGAAAGCCCGAGTCGAGGACCTGGAGGCTCAACTCCAGAGGAAGTTGGCCACAGAAAGGAAACTAGAAGAGAGAGTGAAGTATATGTCTGAGAATTAAGAAAAGGAATGCCATCAGAATGAGCAGCTTGTCCTGGAAAATGAAGAATTGAAGTGGAAGATTAATGAGATCAGTAAGCTAATTACATCTTACTCTGGGCAGTTGGACATGTCATCTCCTATGACTGGCTCTATGATGGCATCCTCCAGTCCCAGCAGTGATCCTCATGATATTTCCACCATGGTAATTGTGCTTGGAAGTGCTAGTTAATCACCCAACTTCATGTTTCTAAGGTTTTTACCTTAATTATCACCAAACTCCTCATTTTCTGACATGAGGACAATGAAGAAGAGGAAGAGACAAAGGTGAGGAGAGATAAGGAAGACAAAGATGATTAAGATGACAGCAATGTGAGCATCAAACTGACACCCATCACTCCAAAGGTCAATACCCAGGTGAAGAAGAATGAGTCTATTTCCTGGCTTGTAAGGAAGGAAGAGGTCATCCTTGCCTTCAGCCTCTCATTGTAAATACAGGCTGAGGCCATCCAACTTTCCCTGCACTCAACCTCCCCCCTCAATCTCCTCCCGGAGCTGACTTCCCTGGCCAAATCTCTCTCCTCTACCTTGCCCACATCCTCCGACCCCAACAGCAGCATGTTCCACAAAGGGATCCTACCTTTATCCCCGACAGATGCCACCCCAAGATGGGCCTCCAACACCATCCTCCTTGCCAAGAAGACTGAACCCAAGAGGGATAAGCTGGTTGGTCATAAGATGGTCTACACCTTGACCCAATTCACTGGACACTGCTACCTGGTGACCATGTCAGGGGGGTCGCATCATTACTTCCATAAGCACCAGTTGAGGTCCATGCCTTGCCCATCCAACTAAACCATCTGCTCTGCCAGGTACACCCTCCGTATCTACATACTGAGTTGCTTGATGTGGAAGAGGCCTCTGCTGCAGCTGGTGCCTGCCTGGCCAAGCTTAAGGCCTTTAGGGGTACCAGGGTGCCAGTTCCCCCCAATGTGCCTGCCCAGGAGGAAGTGCCCCAGCCAAGGAAGGTGGCTGACAGGGGTCAAGTGGGACAGATGGAAGAAGGTCAGGATAGGGACATGGGCTGCTGTCACCTCTCTGAGGAGGATCCAGTGGCCCTGCTGTCCAAAGCACCCATGTGCTCAGAGAACAGGAGCTGTTAGCCCTTCTGTGAGTTCAGTGATGACTTTTCCAACCCATTGTCCTCCACCGCCAGTTACAGATGAACAGAATGAGCCTCAACTGCTATAGCATGGAGACCTTGCTGGAGATACTGAAAAAGACCCCAGGGTCACCGCTCCCAAGCAGCCAGGGCCCATCCAAGGGTGGGCCATGGGATGGAATGGCCAGCACCGCTGAGATGCATCACTACAAGCTGAGGCATGTGCTGTCCTCCCTGTGCACCCACCTGCGCCTCTCCATCAAGGAGTCAGTCAGAGAGGCAATGATCTCCAAGGAGATCTCTGATGACACACAAGGCAAGTCAGAGGAAGAGAAGGAGAAAAAGAGGGGAAATGGGAAGTTACTAGAGGTCAGTGAGGACAGTGCGGAGGTGGTGGGAATTGTCTCATCAACTCCATACCAGTAGTGCCGGCAGGATCCCCGGCAGTGAAACAGCATCATCTGCTGAGGCAGCAGTCAGGTTGGAGGTCATTCATGTGGAGGAGCCAAGGTGCAATGGGAATAATGAGAGGGCACCCCAGGACAAACTGATCTCTGGCAGCAACGTGTTCAAGTTGGGTCAGGAGCAGCTCCTGTCTTCTTCCACACTGGGTTTTAGCCACTTGGCCCACACAGACTCTTCCGTAATGGAACTCAGCTGGTCTGAGGAGCTTGAACTAATGATTTCAGAGTCAGACGTGTGGCGGAGACAGGCAGGTCTGCCCTGCCCTTTGCAGGTGGATTGGATTCTTAAAATGTTATGGCTGAAATCAAAGAGAAGACGAAATGAAATACGATCCATTGAAAGAAGTTGTATTTCAAAATTTGGTATTGGGGAGAAGGTGGGAGAGAGGGACTGATTTTCCTCCCCAAGGTATATCCCAGCATCTTCTCACATCCCTGCCTCTACTTTCATCAAACCCAGGCTTTCCAGCAAGAAATTGCACGGAATCGACACCATTGATCATCATTCTGGTCTACATACCAAGCAATCATAAGCAGAAAGAAATTGATAGGATTTACCACCTTTAGAGGACATAATAAACCATGAGTTTATGCAGGAAAATAGGGCAGCATTTGTAACAGACAATGATGATTAAAGATTGGAATGAGATGAAAGGCAAAGAAGATGGTGTTTAGGTTGGAGACTAGAGTTTACATACAAGAAATCACCGCATGGAGAAAGGAATTGAGTTCCGCAGGTTAAAGATGGGGATTATCTGTTACTTATTACTTGTTTTGACACTAAGAGACATAGGTATGCATGAAAATTGCCAGGTGACTTAGATAGGACTTAGTTAGATAATTAATACTGAGATTTAAGTAGAATCAAGCATTAAAAATTAAATAATAAATTAACACAAATGAAAATAGAGTAAAAAGAATTGAAAAAATGCTGTCTGAGGCTGTGGAAAGTCTAAAAAGTAAGGGAGCAATTGGTTCAGTATATAGTAATGCAGACGTATTGTCATTTGCCTAATGTCATTGGCTTGCTGGTCATATTAAACTTTCAGGGGGAGAGAACTAGGAAGGAAGAGGGGATGAATAATTGAATCAATTTGTGCAAGTGCATTTAATAATAAATTTATTTTCCACAAGAGTGTGCATTTTTTTATGCTGGAATATGTATGATCAGTTACCATATTATCTGCCTCTTTATTGTCTGACCAATGACTGCTACCTTCCAGTATTCATGCAACAATGCATGAATGAAAATCCTCTACTGTAAAAATAGAGCATCTAATGGCAATGTCAACCTCGTCTTAGACAATGATCATGTCATCAGGTATGACACAGCCGACTTGTCAATAACATCACTGTCAATCAAGTCGTCAGAATACTCTTTCTTGGTTTCAACAGGAATGCACCGCAAAGCATTAAAATGCCATAATTCATCAACATCCTTACTTCACAATTTCAAAATAAGAGTACCAAGAAAACAAATCCTTATGTCAAAACTCTTTCATATATTTCTAATTAGAATCATGGGGGACTCATTCATTTCGCAAAAAAGTAACAATTGTACCCAAAGACAATTAAATTGCTGACATCAACTATTCATAAAAAGATTACATATTATTGCATGGTGGACTACAATTTAAATGTAAGTTTTGGTAAGGACACCAAAATATAAATCTATTGTATTTTATTTATCTTGCCAAAGAATGACAACAGCCAAATATGTAATTAGTTAAATAATAAACAGAAGTAAATCATTTTTAGAAAAAAAGGGACCACTGCCAAGATTTAGTGCGAGGATATGGAATGTCTAAAGAGTTAGGGTGACATTGTTGCAGTACACAGGAAGGCAGTTTGATTTTTATTTGCCCAAAGTCATCGGCTTGATCCTAATATTGGACTAAATAAATATATGATGAAAATTCCATCAAAGAGTAAGGAGGGGTGACTATATTATTAACTCAAAAAGCCAATTTTTGCTCAATGTGGAAAGGTTTTTTTTGACATTCAAGTTGCAAAATGATGGAAACATTGAATTTTCAACACTTTTGAAAAAAAGGCGCATATCTTGAAAAATTATACATAAAATTAAATTCCAATTTCAATGTTAACCCCATTCAATCCTCAAAAAGTAGTATTTTCAATAACATTTAAATGACTGCGTTTGATCGCAGGGACGATAAAATGTTTTTTCTACATTTTTAATCAAGGAACATGTCAGGAATTATTAACTTTTGGCCAAATTTGCCTTCATTATCGATAGAGTTCATATTATTAGATACAACTGACGTTTTCTCGATTGGTTATTACGTATTTCCTTGAATGATAGCTTCCCTCTTTGATGCGATTATATAAAACAAACAAAAAACTGGGGTCATCGATGATTAAGCAACCAGAATTCCGTAAGCTTTTCCATGTAGGTATAACACGCCAACCAGGGATGATTTGTATCCTCCACAACCTAATTGAATATGCTATAACCATGTATTAACAATAGAATCCACGTAACTCATCTCCCTAAACTTCAATTTACATTTTAACAGTGGACGGAATATATAAACTAAATACCAATTCAGTTCAGATATCTCGCCAAAAAAATTTTTGAAACACCTAAAGCAAACAACTGAACTTACTTTGGCATCTATTAAATCCTCTATCGCATGTTCCAACATTTTTTGGAATTAAATATTGTCGCCGAAAACATTGATCAAGAGACCGCGACTGTTTAATCACAATCTGCAGACTTCAAATTTGTGTTTATCGCACATTATGAAGGTTTTAGAGTGCGCCGAATGATTTGCTGGACAATTTGCTATGTGAATTTTAATTATCTTCCCTCTTTACATGAATTTGCACTTTCTATTTGTTATCATATCATTTCACTTGAGTTATTGTGACCATTGATGACTGCAGTGTATGTATCTCTGTTTGCAGTAGTGGTTAGGAGTATGTAAACAATTCTATCAGTCATTAAAACTATGGAAGTATGAAACCATCTTTGCATCTCTAATGCTTTTCTTTGATCTTGCAAGATCCTTCAAATAATGAATGATTCTGCTTGTCTTTAAATTAAGAATTGGAAATTAAGGATGAGTGCGTAATTAAGATTCCTTGGGAGGAAGGACGCCTGTGATAGGATCAGTTGATTGAACTAGATGAGAAGGTCTCACCACCATTGTGGGTATACTTTTTCATCAAGAAAAGCCTTTTGACTGCCTTCAGTGTCTCCTTTTTAGTTCATATGAGCCATCAGTTAAGATGTACGAGGGTCATCCGGAAAGTAGTACCCGTTCGTGAAATAAAGACACAAAAGTAAATATTAACAAACATAAAAAATTTTATTTGAAAGAGGATACTTTAAACTACTTCTCAACATAATCTCCAAGCAAATTAAGGCATTTGTCATAACGTGTGACAAGTTTCTGTATTCCTGCTGCATAGTCCTTCGCCGCCAGCTCATTGAGATACAGGGTCACTCCTTCTTTAAGTTCTTCATCGCTGTCAAATCTTTTTCCTGCCAAAAAGTCTTTAAGCTTTGTAAAGAGATGAAAATCTGAAGGGGCCAAGTCCGGGCTATACGGTGGATGGTCGAAAGTCGTCACCAGTAATTATGCGAGTCAAGAAAGAGTCTCCTTCATCAGAATAACGTCCCAAAAACGTCAGTGCTGCAGCCATACGCTTGGTTTTGTGCTCATCTGTAAGCTTGCGAGGGACCCATCTTGCACAAATTTTTGCATAATGCAGATGGTGTTTAACAATTTCATGAACAATTGTTCGAGAAACATTGGGAAAATGCTCACAGATGTCATCAATTGTGACGCGCCGATCGTTCCTCACGAATTCGTCAACTGAGCTCACCAGTTGGTCTGTAATGACAGACGGTCTCCCCGAACGCTCATCGTCGTGTGTGTTCCCCCTCCCCATGTTGAAGTTGCGACACCACCGCCGAACAGACGACTCGTCCATTACATTGTCTCCATACACCTCCTTTAATTGGCGATGAATATCACATGGGCGAACGTTTCTTGCATTGAGGAATTTAATCACTGCCCTCACTTCACAACTGGCGGCGTTCTCAATTTTTTTAAACATTGTAAACAGTCACAGAAACAACACAGGCAATGCTAGCGTCACGCAACTTGGCTCAGAGAAGGCAGACAAGCCACTGAAGCTATCTGACCTCGTCCAGCGGCTACTCGCGTCGTCAGCACTTCATGCGGCACGAACGGGTACTACTTTCCGGATGACCCTCGTACCAAGTATATGTAAAATCAATATGCTAATTACTTGTTTCAGTTGGGAATTTATAAATGCCATTTCAATATCCTAGGCTAGCATTTTATTCACTTTTTTGAGCATTCATTTTGGTAAAAAGGCAGTTTCTTTGTTAGTGTTTAGTCTGCAAACCATGCCATTTTGTAGTTGCTTTGGAGGGAAACCATCAGATTGACCACAACTCTGACTTTATAATTTTTTCCTTCTGAAGATGTTGTGCAGCATTTCCCTCTCAATCTACCAATAGCAATTACTTGTTTGTTTTCCTCTCTGCCCACTTTACCTTCTCAAAACCCACATTTCAAAAGTATTTCAATGATTATGTTTCTGAGCAACATGAAATCAAAGCTGAATGATCCAGTCACTAAAATTATGAAAGGTTGTTATGTCATGAGGTTCACTGCCTGAAGTGCCAGCAATGCCCTGCCTTCTATATTGTACAATATACCACAACCCTTAATATTATATACAATAAATACCTCAAGACTCATTTTGGAATTCTTCCAATTGGGATACTTCCAATCCTAAAAAAAGCCCCAGAATACTATAGTTACTTTGATAAATACTATAATATCTCCATTTTAGTATCTCCTTAGACCCTCAACTTAAACATAAAATAACAGAGCTGACTTATTGATTCTTCAAATACCAAGGTGTTAATTTTAGTTTCTCTCAAATCTCAATCTTAAGTTATGTTTATGTTCCATCTGCAGAATGAAATAATGCAACTTTGGAAGGCTTATGTAATGGTAAATAGATATTAAGTGAATACCTAATCATGAATGTATGGCAACCATTGAACATTCACTTCCTTCTGGGACAAACAGTGCCTTTGCAGAATATTTATGGAAGATATTAGAATGTAGATGATTGGTTGATGCCTGGGCTCATATCTGTTTGAATAACTCTACCATATCTACAGGTGAACTCATTAAATTAATGTTAAAAATGTATTCATTTGTTATGATTTACCTGTCATTTTCAATGAAAACTTCTCTTAAATTTCGTGTAACACTGTATTATTATTTTACATAAGCACCAACTCTAATTATGGATATCCATTGAATAAATATTTAATAGAAAATAAGTCAATTTTTATTAATATATTCTAGGAGAAGTCCTGTTACATTGATTTGAGAGGAGAAGTGTATTAAACTGTACTGTTTCCTTCCATGGCAAGTGTTTTCAACTTGCTTCCAAAGTTGTAGTTAATGGGTCACTAAGCTTGTTTATAGAGACGAACTGTTGGAACCTAAATGATCAGTAAGAAAATTGTGTCATTTGAGTTTGATTTCATTACGGATTATTTTAAATATTCTTATTTCAATTTCTTTTTTTTTTCTTCGGTAAATTTATTTCTTTGAAAGTGGGAAATGTCCTTCCATTTCCTTTTTCCTGTTTTTAGATTGCATCCTCAATCATTTATTAGAAATGAAGGGTGAAATTGCATTACCACTGGAAAAACAGAAGAATATTGACAGAAATTGGAGGTTTTGAACAGTGCCCTTGCACAAAATGCAGCTTTGCAAGCCCAAGTGAAGGACCTGGAGGCTCAACTCCAGGGCAAGGTGACCTCAAAAATGAAACTACAAGAGAAAGTGAAATATTTGTCTGAGAATTTAGAAAGGGAATGCCATCAGAATGAGTAGCTTGTCCTGGAGAACAAAGTGTTGAAGTGGAAGATTAATGAGAACAGCAAGCTAATGGCATCCTACTCTGGGTAATTGGACATGTCATCACCTATGACTAGCTCAATGATGGTATCCTTCAGTCCTAGCAGCAATCCTTGTGGTATTTCCACCATGGCATGGAAGCCCTGATCTACCACCCAACTTCATGTTTCTAAGGTTTTCGACACGACTATCACCAGAATCCTCATTTTCTGATATAAGCAGGACAATTAAGATAGAGGAGGAAGGGGAAGATATGGAGGATGATGTAGAGGAAGAAGAGATAAAAGTGGGAAGAGGCAAGGCCATCTGCCATCTCCCGCACCATACCTCCCCCCTCAACCTCCTGGGAGCTGACTTCCCTGGCCAACTCTCCCTCTCCTACCTTGCCCACATCCTCCAATCCCAGCAGCAGGGTATTCCACAAAGGATCCTGCCTTTATCCCCATCAGAAGCCACCCCCAGATTGGCCTCAACTGTGGTCTTCCTTGCCAAGAAGACTCGCCCCAAGAGGGGTAATCTGGCCGGTCATGGGATGGTCTATACCTTAACCCCTTTCACCGGACACTGCCCCCTGGTGACCTTGTCAGGGGGGTGACATCACTACTGTTATAATTACCAGCCGAGGTCCGTGACTTGCCCCTCTTACTTACTTATCTGCTTCACCAGGTACACCATGTCCACAGACTCAGTTTCTTGATGCAGAAGAGGCATCTGCTGCAGGTGGTGCCTGTCAGACAAGCTTAAGGCCTGGAAGGGTACCAGGGTGCCGGTTTCCCCCAAGGTGCCTGCCCAGGAGGAAGCACCCCCGTCAAGGAAGGTGGCTGATGGGGGTCAAAAGGGAGAGGGTGAAGGAAGGTCAGGATAGGGACATGGGCTGCTCTTACCTCTCTGAGGAGGATCTACTGGCACTGCTGTCCATGCCACCCGTGCCCTTGAAGAACTGGAGCCATTCACCTTTCTGTGAGTTCAGTGACCACTTTTCCGACCAATTTCCTTCCACGGCCAGTTCAAGATGAATGGAATGAGCCTCAACTGCTCTAGCATGGAGATCTTGCTGGGTATACTGAAAAATACCCCAGGGTCACCACTTCTGACTAGCCAGGGCCCATCCAAGGGTGGGCCAGGTGATGGAATGGCCCTGCACCACTAATAAGACTCACTGCTAAGATTCAACACTATCAGCTGAGGCATGTGCTCTCCTCCCTGTATACCCACCTGTACCTCTCCATCAAGGAGTCAGCCAAAAAGGCAATGATCTCCGAGGAGATCTCTGATGACACACAGGGCAAGTCAGAGGAAGAGGAGGAGGAAAAGAGGGGAAATGGGAAGTTACCAGAGGTCAGTGAGGATAGTTTGGAGGTGATGGGAGTTGTTTCATCAATTCCATACCAGTAGTGCCGGCAGGATCCCCAGCAGTGAAACAGCATCATCTGCTGAGGCAGCAGTCAGGTAGGAGGTTATTCATGTTGAGGAGCCAAGGTGCAATGGGAATAATGAGTTGGCACCCCAGGAAGAACTGATCCCTGGCACCAACTTGCTCAAGTTGGGTCAGGAGCAGCTCCTGTCTTCTTCTACACTGGACTCTAGCCACTTGGTCCACACACACTCCTCCGTAATGGAACTCAGCTGGTCTGAGGAGCATGAACTCATGTCTTAAGAGTCAGAGGTGTGATATAGACAGGCAGAAGTGTGCCCTGGCATTTGCAGGTGGAGTGGATTCTTAAAACAATAGGGTTGAAATCAAAGAAAAGAACAAATGAAATATGATCTATTCGAAGAAGTTGTACTTCAAAATTTTGGTTGTGGTGAAAGGGGGGAGGTAGATGGAGGGGGTGATTTTCCTCCCTAAAGTAAATCCAAGCATCTTCCCACACCCCTGCCTCTACCTTCCTCAAACCGAGGCTTTCCAGTAATTAATCTTATTTTCTAGGTCAATATTTGCTACATTTTCTTCCTTTGAATCACATGCATAAGGTCAATAAATATTCCATATAAATAACATGTCATCAAACTTGTAATCATTTATTTCAAAACATGTGTGGCTATGTCTTAGATGGACCCGGGCATAACAAAATAATGAGCCCTGAATTCCTGATATAATATTTAAGGATGATTAAAATGGTGAATGAAAATGTTAATAAAAGCATAGTTATCATAGACCTATCAACTGATAAATTATTATTGGTAGTAGTGCACATATGATTGACACCCTTTGTCATCATTCTGGTCTACATACAAAGCAATCATACAGGATTTTTTTAAACATTGTTGTTATGTTTGCCTTTTTCCAGTCATTAGGCAAGGCATTATTATTTAAAGTTACATTGAATAGATGACTCTGGTATAGAGTTATTATGGTATATCCTAGTTTAGGAATTTCAATTAATATACCTGTAAGCAGAAAGTAATTAATATGATTTACCACCTTTACAGGACAAAATAAATAATGAATTCATGCCGGAAAATAGGGCAGCATTTGTAACATATGATAGTGATATAAGATTGGAATAAGTTGTAAGGAAAATAATAGATGGTGATTAGTTCGGAGAATCACTGCATGAAGAAAGGAATTGAGTTCTGCAGGTTAAAGATGAGGATTAGCCATTACTTCCTCCATGTTTTGACACTAAAAGAAATAGATTTGCATGAAAAAAACCAGGTGAATCAGATAGGCATTAGTTTGATAATTAATACTGAGATTTAAGTAGAGCTAAGCATTAAGAATTAAATAATAAATTAACACAAATGAAAATAGTGTAAAAAGAATTGTAAAAAGGCTGTCAGAGGCTATTAAAAGTCTAAAAAGTAAGTGAGAAATTGGTACACTGTACAGTAGTGCAGACTGATAGTCATTTGTCTAATGTCATTGGCGTGCTGCTCCAATTATATTTCAGGGAAAGTGTACTTGGAAGGGAGAGGGGGTGAATAATTGAATCAATTTGTGCAAGTTCATTTAATAATAAATTTATTTTCCACAAGAGTGTTTATTTTTTTATGCTGGAATATGTATGATCAGTTACCATATTATCTGCCTCTTCATTGTCTGACCAATGGCTGCTAACTTCCTGTATTGATGCAACAATTGATGAATGAATATCCCCTAATGGAGAAGTAGGTCATCCAATCTTTCCTAAGATATTTTTGATCTTTTGTAGTATCAATGAAATCATAGAATTGGCAAATAAATAAATGAATGAAAACATTGCTGTTCCGTTCTTTCATTTCAAGACCCGTGTCAAAAGGTTTACAATAACCATTGTTTACGAGGCAAACATTCAAGATTAACCAAAAATAAAGGCATCTAACAGCCGTCGTAATTCTAGAGTAATGAAATTAAATTATAAGTTCTACTGTACCATTTTATCACTAGGCTTCTTAAAGAATACTCGTCAAAATAATTATTCGATAGAATTTGATGAACTGCTCTAATAGTTATAAATGGGCCTAGGAAAATCTGGGAGGCAGAGTATCTTTGGGATTATATCATAGAGCCATAATACTATTATCATCTTGAGCTAATGGAAAAGTCTGATTGTTTGAACTACCATAATAACGAACAACTAGCTTTGATTATACAAATATGGGTGGGAATAGTATCTAAGGGATACATCACAGATAGGAAAGGAAGCTAATCCACATACTGTCCATGTCTGAAACTGCTATCAGGGGCGCATGGGGAAAGAAGAGTCAGTATGAGCAGGTTTAGGAGTATGATTATGGCATGCCGTCTCTTCTATTGTCAACTCTCCTGCTAATAGTATAGTATAGTAGTAGTAGTATAGTATAATAGGCGTTCATTGGAGCCTTATGTATTATGTGTGTGGAGAAAAATGTAGGAGGTTAAGCAGACATGACTGAAAACGGATAAAAATGGGCAAATAAGGGAGGAGTTTGGGGATTGTTTGGGAGAAATCCAAAGGATGGATCATTATTGAATTTTAATGATGCATGAAATCGTTAATTCACTATTCATTCAAAATAAACGGAATTTCATTTTAATATTAACATAGAACTGCCATTAAAACTTTGATTTATAGCAAGTTTTTTTCTGGAGTAAACAGGTCAAGAAAAATCTAAATATTAATATTGTAGCTTTTGCTAAAAAGGTATGACTAGTAATTAACACATGACTTTAGACTTGCATCTTTAAAATCAACGAAAACCCGTATTTAATTATTTCACATTACAAACGTCATTTATTTTGAAAATTACTGTGCAGAAGAATATAAGCAAATACTTAGGAAAATAACTATCAATTTAAATGGTCTAATTAAAAACAAATAACAGAGCAATTCAAACTTTACTTTTATAATTATTTCAAATCATTTGTCTTTTGTCTAACAGTCGTTGTATGTTTAAATTCCATGCCATGGTTTTGTTTCAACTTCCGATGTTAAAATTTATTAACTCCAAAAAAATGACGTATTAAGTAATTTGTGCTTGGTTCATTAACACATTAAAAAGGTAACTTATGCCAGATATGATTTCATGAATATTTTTTTCACTCTGAATAGTGACGCTTTCTGAAAAATGTTTTATCCGAAAACTCAGCTTATCACAACATCACTTTAAAAGGTTTAAACTTGGATGTTAACGTATAAAAAATAAATAAGGTTAACTCTAATACTACGGAATTGTAATATTATTTTTAAATTGTCCTTTTTAGGTAACCATATACTATTTTAAACTCTTGCTATTTTAAGAGTTTTATTTGTTGATAAGAATGATTACACTCAATTAAGTGAGAGATTAAATAATTATAAGATGCGGAAATTTATTTGAATTTGGTGATCACTTGGAGCCAAAATATAACCAGATCGACTCTACACCTCGCACTTAGTAATCGATTCAGAACGAACGACCCATCGATATGTAGTCGGCCATCTTGGAATATATTGTTTACGAGTTTTTAATGTTGCCGTTTTTAAGTGCTACGAAGATGTCTCGACAAGAAAGTTTAAAGTGTAGATTATGTCTTGGCCGTGGTGGTCGGTTGACAAATATTTTTAGTGAAAACGACGATGCTGAGCAGTTGGTACGGGAAGCAATAGAAGAGTTATTGGAATTGAAAGTAAGCTAGCCATGAATGTTTACGTTTTCACCATGACGCTTTTATGGTAATTTTACCACAAATTTGTCGGTTTTTTCCCTGTTTTTGGTCAATAAAAAGCCTTTGCATCACTATGTTAATAATAAGAGTCCTTTTGAGAGAAGATGTGTGGGGTTTATTAGCTTGATAATCTTGTTTTCGTAGGTAGTGGAGGATAGAAGCCACCCGTGGTTTATTGGCTATCAGTGCTTTAAAATACTGACCGATTTCTATATGTTTAAGCAGCAATGTTACGAAAACAATCTTACGTTGGAGAGGCAAACGGAATACAAACAGGAAGAGAGAAATATTTGCCGCGAAAAGGTGAGTTGTCTCCAAGTTATGTTTTTATTTTATAATGTCCGTGGTAACAATATCCGTTACGAATTTAGTCATATTGTTTAATAAACGTGTTTATATTAAATAGATTTCATTCCAAGTGTACAAATGCCTAAATGGCTAATAACCAAATGGCAAATACGGGCATCGACTTAAAAGTTGTGAATATTGTTCGCATTAACGATGTTCGTGAGAAAAATTTGAATACTTGTATGTTTATTAGAAGAGCATGCATGAGAGTACTTAAACTGCCTTCTTTTAAAAAATTAGTGAAATTAGTTCATAAAAAAAGGTAATTACGCTTCATAAATTGTAAAAAAGCGGAAAAGATTACGAATTTACGTATGCACCTATGTGAAATATAATCTCGTGGGAAAATACTATATTGTAGTAATGACTTCTTGTTCAAAGCCATTTTCTTGAAGAAATTTCCTCCTCATGAAGAAACTCCAAGAATTATTAAGTAAAATGTGCAAGTGTGTAGTTTTTAATCAGTGCTTTCAACAGAATTTGTAATTTGAATTTCAGTTACATCTACAATTACTTTTTAGCAATTCCGCAGCTTAATAGTATCCAAGCATCATAGTTGCGCAAGGGTTAAAAATTAATGCAGGTGCCAAAAAGGTGTAAAGTGGACGTTGGAAAATTGATAAATCTTTTTTTTTATGTTTTATTTATTCATATTGAATAGTATTTTCCCATTGAGATCTTCTCTAATAATTAATGACATAGTCGGAAAGCACTTGTTTTTAATTTTTTAAACGGTTTTTAATATTTTTGTCTACACAATTTAAGCTTCTTACATTTTATAATAATTTTTTAAAGATATGAATGTTATCTACCCATGCTAATATATAGACTAGACATTTTATAGAACAAAACAGGCAATTTATGAGGATTCTGCTAATAATTTATTCATCATATTGTTTATCATAGTGGCATTGGTGCATCAAAGAGAGCTTATGTCTTACCAATCCATCTTGTTTTATTATCAAATTAAATAATTGAGTTTGCAATTCCACATGCTTCTGTCGACCTTTGACTTGGAAGAGTGGTAGGCCTAGGAGTGGGAAGTTGGAGGGATACAAAAGTTCATTGGCAATTACATCTTTGCAACAGATGAATTTCAAAATCTCCAACTTCTCAAATCATCAAGCCTTTGACATTTACAGTCAAAATAAATAATTTAAGTCAAAGTAATTTCAGTGGGCACTTTTGATGAGTTTCTTTGCAAAGAGAAATGTTAAGCTTTTATTTTTTACACATGTTTGGTGTTCTTTAATTCTTTCCTTAAATTTTCCATCCTTTAGTTTTTCAGTTCATTTTGGAAACAAATTTTTCCAGAGAATGACTAGCATCTTTTCTTATTTATATAAATTATTGGTTTCAATTGTTCAACACTTATAGTTTTGAATGATTCCACAATTTAGAATAATTCTCATTCAGTCATTGAAGAATGTCTGAGATTTAAATTTTCACTTCATATATATCAAATGATAACCTAATGCAATTCATTTTTTAAGATAGTATCTGTTCAAAATTTCTAATCCTTAAATGTTGAAATTAGCAAACATAATGTCTTTCTGTATTTTAGAATTTTTTAGATTATAAATTGGTTTTGCTGTGATACCTAGCCCCACTATTCGTAAATACAAATAATCTTCTCTCGGATTAAAATGAAAATATGTTATGCCATAAGCATAAGATATTAGGACAATAGCCCTTCTGTTTAATTTCAAATTGCAACTATCACAATCATTTTCATTCAATAAAAATTGTTGATTTTGCACTCTTCATTAATTTATATGTTGCTAGTCATATTTTTTTATTATTTTCAACATTTTTAACAATTATGTACAGATCACAATGAAAAGAGAGATGATGGATGTTGGAAAGTCGGAGGATATTGAAATTCCAGCAAGCCAGGATGAAGTGAACCATTATATTCAAATTCAGGAAGAGACTTCTGTTGAGGTAAGGGAAAATTAAGAATAATTAAGAGTATTTCATCCCTAATGTAGAAATGCCTAAAGGTCTAAGGACCAAATGGCAAATACGGGAAATGACTTAAAAATTGTGAATATTTTATACATAAGATGTGTACATAGGAAGAAATTGAATAATGATTTGTTTATTAAAGAGCATGCGTAAGAGTACTTAGCCTGGCTTTCTTTGACGTGTTTTATTCTGATTACAAGGTGTACTTATTATGGTGTTTTTCATCATTATATCTTAGCATTCATTTTTTATGCTTTGTATACATAAATAGTTATGGAAACAATTATTTCCATAGCATTACCAGAGTAATTCCTCTGTATTTTGGTATGTTTACTACTCTGTTAGATTAATTAATGTATTCATTTTTATTAGATGTACTTTTATGTGGAAATATTTCGTTCATGTAAACATTGGACCAATGGTAGTTTTTCATTTAATCTTGGGGAAACATACAAATTGCCAAGAAAATGACTAGCATCTAATCCTTATATAGTTAAAGTTATAGGGTCATATGTTCAAAACATACAATTTTGAATGATTCCTGATAAAAGAAGAATTCTCAATTTGTCATTGTGTAATGTCTGATATTTACATTTCACTTCATATATGACCAATGATAACCTAACATAAATCATTTTTGTTACACAATATCTTTCCAAAATTCTCGTACTTAAATGGTAAAACTGGCAAAGCTAGTCATATTTTTTTATTATTGTTCATCATTTTTAATAAATATATGCAGATCACTGTGAAAAGGGAGAAGGTGGATATTGAAGAGTCGGAGGTTATTGAAATTCCAGCTAGCAAGGAGGAAGTGGACTACAATATTCAAATTCAGGAAAGGACTTCTCTTGAGGTAAGGGAAAAATAAGAGTGTTTGTGTCATAATGACAATTGCTTAATTTTTCAAATCATGATAACCATGAGAGGAACAGATGTTTACTTTTTATGCTGTAAATGTTATGCTATTTATTTAATTATACTATATTAGTCTTTCTGACTTATGTTTTTGGCCATATAGTTTTATTGTAGTTCCTCTCCAATGAAAAAGGCAAAAGCATTGAATTACTGCTCATGATATAGGTGGTGTATTCAAATAGGTGAATATAGTAATTTGTCAGTATTTTAAGAGGAGATAAGGTATGCCCAGGATTCCATAGCAAATTAAAGTGTTAAGATAGATAATGGCTATTATGTAGCATGACATGTATTAGATTTGTGTGAAAATTGTGGCAAGATTTAATTTTAAGAACAGGAAATAGACAGCTTGTGCCAAGTAAGGAGATATGTCAGAATTGTAAAGATGCTGTTTTAAATAATGTGTTCTGTTACTCTTCAGCTGATAGGGCTGGATAAAATGTTCTGATACAACTTCAAATTCCTGTTTTTTACTGGGATAACTTAGTTTATCCTTATCTTTATTCTTTTTAATACCTCTACGTACAAATCATATTATTTGTTATTTCCCTGACACATGAATTTATTATTGGTAGTCAGGCATTTGATGCATTCAGCGGGTTTGGTTAGGCTGGAATGCCTTTAATGACAGGAGCACTCAGATATGCACCATCTCTCATTTCTTAACTATCTGCTACTTGCAGGTTTTGAAAGGTTTTCAATCACCTAAACAGAGAAGTGGTCATCAAAGATTGGTATTTGGAGGCAGGGTGATTAAGGATGGGATAGTTAAAGATCATTATGGTTTTGGTAGAATAGTATTAGTTATGATGAAGAGGGAAATGGTGGTGTTTCATTGACTGATGTACTAGGCAGGGCAGAAGTTACAGTAAAGGCTAAGTTCACAGATTGTTTAATATTATGGTATTTGGATAAAGAAGTGATGATAAGGTAACGGATTTTCAGGCAGTTTGGTTCAAAGAGAGGAGTGTATTGGGTTAAAGGTTTGAGAATGTTACTCTTCAGCAGTTTTTCAGGTTTCCCACTTTTTCTGAGACAGTGAAGTAGCTGGTCCATGTATTTTTATCGGGGAGGAGCGTTGTTGTAGAAACAAAAGCCACTGACAACGTGAGAAGGGGATGAAGGATTTTGTATGTCATGGTTGGCCACAGTTGAAATAAATTTATTGTTGATAGTTGGTAAGTTTCGTTCAGACTGTTAAAATTATTTTTCTAGGTTTGAATGTTGATAGTTTGGAAAGTTATATTAGAGTCAGATATAGATGAATTGAAAGATAATGTGAAAAAGAAGAAGAAAAAGACATGACAGTACGGTTTTAGTATTACTTTGATGAGAGAACTTATGTTCAAGTTTATCCATTATTAGATTGTCATATGCATAAGCTATAGTCATGCACATTCACTGCATTTTTCAAAGACCCTTCAAAAAGTAAGGTCTTGCATTGCTTTTTATGGAAAAACAAATTTATTCTCAACTTTGTATAAACCTTGAGAAATTTGTTATAACCTTTGATTTTATTCCACTACATGTGATTGGTGAGCCCCTGACGCAGAGGGAAACCTCTTGTAAGCCCTGCTATAGTGTAAGTGCAAGCAACAAGTAAGGATGAATGCTGCTTAGTACATCCAAGCTAGATAGTTTGTAATCATTTTGGTGGGTGATGGGCAACTGTTTCAGGGAAAATCTCTTGTAAGCTCTGATTGAATGTGATTCTTGAGACTATCGGGCATTAAGGCTATATAGCACATCCAAGCTAGAGGGTGGGTGATTATTTTTTATTTTTTTTAATTTTAAATTTTATTTCACTAATGATAGTGTAATTAGTGGGCCCTCTATGGAGAGGGAAACCTCTTGTAAGCCCTGATAGATTGTGAGTTCATGCTACTATCAAGGATCGATGCTGTATAGTACATCAAATCCATACACTTTGTAATTTTTTATAATAATTATATTTCTTATGACTAACGGGCCAGTGGTGCAGAGGGCATTTCTCCTAAGCCCTGATTGAATGTAAGTGCTTAATACTAGCCAGGGATCAATTCTATATAATACATCCAAGCAAGAGAGTATGTAATTATTTTCCATTTGAAATAATTTTTAATTGTATTTCCCTTTGTGTGATTAGTGAGCCCCTGATGCAGAGAGAAAAGTCTCATAACACCTTATAGAGCATGAGTGCATGTGACCAGCAAGTATCAATGCTATATAGTCCAAGATAGATAGTGCGTGATTTATTTACAGTCTTCCATTTCATCATTCTAACTGTTTACTGTTTCCAATAATTTCAATTATTTTTAGTTTTTTATTGTATTTCTTATTGGTTTATATTCAGTTATTTATTTTTATAATATTTATTGATTTACTACTACTTCTAATTTCCCTCACCTATCCTTTGCCCATTCATAAGAGTATGGCTGGGGTTGACTCTACTCATTATATTTGGAGTTAATTGATGCTCTGAATTATTGGTAGCATATGAAATAGAATATGATAAGTCCGCAGAAGGAAGAATAAATTAAAGTACTGTTTAAGAAGGTTAAATCATTATCGAAAGTAAGAAGGAAAGATCTATTCTAGCAGTTAAAGATAAGTTGAGTGAGATTATAGCTGACATAGAAGAGATCCAAGAGAATTGAAAGGAATAATGTGAAAAACTGTCTGTTAAAGAACTTAGGCCAACATGGTAACACTGTTAGAACTTGACTCAGATAAAAAAAGCTAAGACAAAGAAAATATCCAAGAAACTTGGAAAGAATATACAAAGAACTGAATGGTTAAGAACTAAGGTCACCAAGCTTAAGCATAGAAAAGTCTTTCTGTTCAATCGAGTTAAAAAACCATTATGGGGAATGCTTTTTAGCAGCCGAGAGGAAGTAATGGAAAAATCGCAGGAAGCACTGATGGACATACCGAAAACTGAATATAAAAAATGTTTCGAGGATTGGATCAAGCGCTGGCATAAGTGTGTTGCAGTCGATGGGGATTACTTTGAAGGGGGCAATATAGATTTAGATGAATAAACCCGTTTTTTTCAATTTTCTGAATAAATTCCGGGAAATTTTTGATCAAGGTAGTATATCAATCATATCTTCGTAACCAATGCAAGTCAATGGTTTGACGAAAAAAAATTTTTTGAAGAGGTATCAGCTAAAATACTATTTTTTTATATTAATTTAATGTATACAAGTTAACAATTTTTTAATCTTAATTTTTAAAATAACATGTTTTTAAAACATATTTTGCATGGATATCCTGAAAATCTGTAATATTTTTTCCTTGATCTTGCAGGATCATTTGGCAGATGCAGAAGTAAATATGCCCTCTGAGGAGGAAGTGGAGATTGAGGATGATTGTGATACTGATATACCTCAGATGAAAGTAAGACTGGGAGGGGAGGTGTTGCAGGAACAAGGTAAGGAAAGCTAAGGACTGTGTTATCAGCAAAATGTTTTAAAAATAACTGAAAGGCCACTTAAAATATTATAATAAATTGCAAAAAAGATGATAATGTTATCATCATTTTTGCAATTATGTATTAATATATTTAGTATTATTTATATAGCTAAGCAGACTAGATCTTTAATTAATCTTGCTATGTTTTCAAGCCATTTCTTAATTTTGCTTGATTATTCTGATTTTAGATATTATCAGTTTAGAATTATAAATAATATAACCAAAAACAACCATTTTCCCTTTCAATATCTTATGTTTTATCCTAAGTAAGATATAAATATCATTTGAAATGTGTCAGTGCCATTCATTTGTTGTGTTTACATGTCCATTGTTTACAGTTAAACTATTTTCTTTGATTTTCCATGTCTATTATTTCTTAGTAACATATTTGTTGCTTTTGTTTGAAACAACAGCAACTTTGATACTGATGAAGGTAAAAGAAAAAGTGCTAAAAGGCCTAATTCTGGTCAGCAGTAAGTGATGACAGATGCTTTGTTCCTGGGATTTTATTGCAACTGACATTGCTAACATACATATTTAGACTGATGAGTATGTACAGGCAACAGTGGATGTATGATTGTATAAATGTATGCACGTTTTTAATGAATATCTACTTATACTTCAAATCTTTCAGATAAACACCAAAAACAGGATGATGCAGGGGAAGATGCTTCATCCACTCAACTGCATGTGTGTGAAATTTGCTCCAAGGTATTTGAACAAAGGGACCTTCTCAAATATCATGTAATGCATGTGCACCTTAGGAAGGTGATGCTATTCAGATGTGATGTTTGTTTGGAAGTATTTAAGAGAAAATATGACCTTGCAAGTCATATCCAATATGTGCATGCTCTTAAGAAGACGCACCAATGTGACTTCTGCTCCAAAAACTTTCTAAATTTCAGTAAACTCAAAATTCACATGTCAACACACACTGGGGAAAGGCCATTCCAATGTGCATTGTGTTTAAAAGTTTTAGCTGGAAAGATACTTTTACAGAGGTACATCCTGACACATGCTGTAGAAAGGCCACACACATGTGAGATCTGTTCCATAACATTTATTGCCAAGAGTCACTTAAAAAGGCACATGCTAACACACACTGCTGAAAAACACCACAAGTGTAATATTTGTTCGAAACCATTTGCTAGGAGTAGTTGTCTAAAGGGTCATATGTTGACGCATACTGGTGAAAAGCCACACAAATGCAACATCTGTTCAAAATCATTCACTCTGAGAAGTAAGCTAAAGTCACACATGATGACACACACTGGCGAAAAACCACACAAGTGTCATGTTTGTTCTAAAGCATTTGCAGCAAGAAGTTCTCTAAAAGGCCACATGATGACACACACTGGCGAAGAGCCACACAAGTGCCGGGTGTGTTCAAAATCATTCAAAAGGCATAGTCATCTAATTTCCCACATGATGATACACACTGGTGAAAAGCCACACAAGTGCAACGTCTGTTCAAAAGCATTCACTTACAGAGGTAATCTAAAGTTACACATGATTACACACACTGGTGAAAAACCACACAAGTGTCATATTTGTTCTAAAGCCTTTGCTTCTAGAAGTAATCAAAAGAAGCACACACTGACACACACTGGTGAAAAGCATCACAAGTGCAACCTGTGCTCAAAAGCATTCATTCAGAGTAATCATCTAAAGAGACACATGTTGACACATACTGGTGAAAAGCCACGCAAGTGCAACATGTGTTCAAAGGCATTCGTTCAGCGTCGTGGTCTAATATCGCACATGATGGCACACTGCAAAATGATCATAAAAATGTAAGATATGTCCATAATCATTCATTACCTAGAGCCTTATGAACAGAAGAGTGCTTAGGCTACATAAAATTGAAGTGCATTAGACTGCTGAGGATTATTTGTTATTCCTTAACTTTTCCCAAATATTCCCTTACACTCTGAAGAAACCAATTGTAAAACATAAACTCTTTAACAGTTACATTGTCCAGTTTTGTATAATTTTTTAAATAAAAAATAATTTCAGATTAAGCTAAAAATCTCTGGATGATTATGTACATCTTGATAACATAAATCTAAACAGAAAAATTTTCTACCTGTAAGAATTAAAATTTCATAATTTTTTACATGTTAATCTTCTAATTCATCATTAACTCAAACAATGATTCCTATCAATTTTTAAATTTTTTGATCTGCTAAACATGAATCAATTATAAGGCTTCCATGGACATCTGTAAACTATTTCACCCATTTGTCCATTAATCATGCTAGGATTGTTGTTAATAAGTTCATTTCTGTGCAATCTAATCTGTTCAATTTGTATTAAAAGGCAAAACACTTGCCTCATGCCTTTTTGCCTGGAAATATACCTGCTTTTACTTTCCTTGAGGAATGAAATGATGAGATAAAGATAATGCAAAGTTGGTTGTGCAAGAGAAAAAAGAAATTGTATTGTTCACAGGACATTGGAGTGTATATGTTCTCTCTTTGGCTTGTCTGTAAGTGTGGAAAGTCTAAGATGGACAGGGTTTAGATGTTAAGACTGTTGCTGAAGAAAAAATATCCAAAGTTGAGCATGGTTTGTTGACAAATATTTATTGATGGAGAATGAATTGTTCCATGATGCCTATGAAAGTAAGATGAAACAAGACATCTGTCTATATCACACAGCATTTGGTTAGGAAGAAGTAAAGGTATATTTACATAAATGCCCCTATGTTAATACTGGAATGCTGTGAAGGTATTCCCTGGTTCTTGGTGGATGATCTTGGGGATTGCATTGCCGACGTCATCTCGGATTTTAAGAGTTTGGAGTACCTAGTTATGCACAAAAATAGTGATTAAAACCCAGTTACATTCTGCTGAAGTTTCATTCAGAGTAATGAGAAGTTGAGGTATTTCAGTCCAGAACACCCTGTATTTATGGAAGAGCTGGAAATAGGGGGGGGGGTCTATGGGAAATTTTACCTATCTAGACATTTTGAGCTAGATAACCTTATATTTCTCCTGAAACTTCTGCTGCTTAGTGGAAAAAATTGGCCCACGGAGAATATTATAGAAATTATTCATTAAAAGGGTTTGAATACCTCGGATTTGATATAAATTCCCTTTGCCAAACTAGAAGCATTTGACTTTGGTTTCTTTACTGCTAAACCACAGGCTTCCAAAACCTGCTTTATCTGCTGTTTTGATGCATTTTGTGCTGGACCAATGCCTCATTAATTTCATTAAATTGTAGCACAAAATAGATTTGCTTCCTCTTGAATCAGTTGAAATATTGCAACAAAAATGTTTTGCACTTAGCTGATATCCATCTTTAATCACACTGCATTTAGTTTGGAAGAAATTAAGGTGTATTAATGCTATGTAAGTTCTATTGTATGTCAAGAATCAAACACTGCAATTGCATTCCCCAGTTTTCTGTGCAACTCTGGGGATTGTATAACTGACTTCATCATAAAGAAAGTGGGTTAGGATGTTAGGACTTTGAAGGATCTGGCTCTGCACAAAAATAGGCATTGGAACACTGTTACCCTCTGTGGAAGTTGCCTTCAGGATAAAGTGACATTGTAGTATTTCTGTCATGAGTACCATCTCTTGATGGAGGAAGGGGAAATAGGGGGGACTACCTAGAAGGTTCACTTATCTAGACATTCAGAATTTTGGGTTCTGGATAGGTTTGGATATAAAGGTGCTTTGCCAAACCAGATTTTTCTACTTGGTATCTTTGGCACTAAAACTCTGGCTTTCAACCAATGCTTTGATGGATGTTTTGTTTCTTGTTTGTAATGTTGCTAGCCATTTCTCATATTTTGTGATAATTCATAGGTAGAAATGGGTCAGTTTTCTCTTAAATTGATTGAAGCATTGCTGCTAAATATGTTTGAACATTTTCTTGTTTATGGCTTTCCACAAATGCCGTATTCACCTTGCCCAGAGATTTCCCATCCCTAATTCCTTTCAGAATATTTTTTGCACCTTTTCATATAATAAACTCATGGCCATTCAATGTTATATGTGATGCTTCACCTTATGGCCATCCTTCAGGTGGATCATTTCCAAGGGATATAAGATCATATTTTAGTTCTGCTTCCTACTTTAAAATGGTTTATATTAAAGATGTAGTGTCCCTGTACATTTAGTTAACTTTGAATTAATTTCCTCAGTAAAAAATGAATCTATATTGAGGAATTCTAGGGCTGCAAGAAATTTTAGTTTATTTATTTCAACAGGAAACATTAGCAATGTACTGCAACTATAGGTCTAAACAAACTACTTTTAAAGTTTAAGTTGAAACTGGTCTAAGGACTAATCCAGACAAAAATCCTAAATTTTTCTCATTTAGGAATATGAAATATGGGCCTGGTACAGTGCATTTACCTTACCCACTTATATCATTCTATTTCATACTGTTAGAAGTTTCTTTATCTTAATGAGGTTTTTCCTCATTAAAGCAGCTGTATTCCTACAACCTCATGTGAAGTAACAGCTCATCCCTAATTAAGAAAATATAGGCATCACTTAAATTCCATAGCAGCACCCTGTTTAAATTCTATTGCTAAAGCACTAATACAGTTCCAAATATTTGCATTTCTTAAAATATACTGAATAAATGAAATGACCTCTAACCTACAAATGAGAGATGAGGAGGTATGTCACCAGGAGTGTTTCTGAAGTTTATTCTCTCTGTTCTACAAGGATATATTTGCATTAGTTATCAGCCTACCCATTTTATATCTAATTACACATACATTTCAACAGATTTAATTAGCTTTCTAGAGACAAGTGATGAGCAGAAAAGCTCTTACAAATGTGACCCAATAAATAGTTTTAAATTTGGCAAACTTATGATACAACAAATCTCTATAGGAATAGTGGGTACTGGAAATCTATCATAAATATTTTTAGAATGTTCAAAATATATACTTGAGGACCATCTCATTCAATACGCATTGCTATCTTCATAGATTAATGACATTGATTCGAGTTGACAGTTGTAACCAGCTTTAAATGAAATTTCTTTTGAAAGCAATATGACTGATAAAATTTATATGATAGGGGTCTCCAATTACCATTATAATGCTTATTAAGAAAGAGGTCTCGATCAAACATGGCAACCGGGATTTAGGAGCCCTATACAGAGTATGCATACAACTTTGATGTTATATAAATAGGAATTGAAAAGTTTAGTGCAAAATGTCTCCCTCAAAAAATGGCAATTCTAATTTTATATGCTCATTTGACTTGAGTTGTATTACTTTTATGTTATGTCAACACCAACAGTCATTAAAATATGGACTTAAGTTTGTTTCGGCAAGCAATTGTTTCAGACCATCTGTAATACTAGCCAGGCATGTATTTAGTATACTTATTCTCATTAACAGCAAAGCCTTGATTAATTGAGGTAAGTGTAAAAGAGGATCCGTAAAAAAAAATCTTCATAGAATTTTAAATTTAATAAATAGCAATTGAAAAGTTCAGTGCAAAATTGCCCTCTTCAAAAATGGCTGGTGGGATTTGATATCCTGATATTACTTGAATTGTATTACTTATTGTAATATTTAAACATAACCAGGCATTAAACTATGTACTACAGTTTATTTCAGCCATTTCATGGTTACAATATAGCCGTAATATAAGGCAATGTTTTCTCAAGGCAATGTAATCAGCATTTTCTCTCAAATCTCTTAACTATCAAAGAGTTAACAACATTGTCAACAGAATAAAATGCTTAAAAATTTTAGGGTAGATAGGAAATACTAAAATATACAAAAATAAGTATCAAAAATACAGTGACAGATGAGATTATATGCATATATATGCACAACAAAACTCTACCGAAAACAGACCTCTATGTGGCTAAAAGCACATACTAACAGTAATACTAGCACACACACTCAATACATACAATAATGCACACTCATGAAGACGTACTAACTCATGCATAAACTTACACGCATGAGATGGCACATATCTGGGTGCTCCAGTCATTTAAACCTCCAAGATTGAATCATTTCTAATTTCAGTCACCACTTAGCAATCCCCTCTCACCACCTTGTCAATTTCCTATTGGACAAACAGATCTTCTCCCCTCACAATTTCCATACCAAAACTGTCTTCATTTTTCCCCAAATGACTACTTTCTGATGGCTACCATCAAAATTACTCACGTAAGTATCCTTTCTTTGTTCTTGTAATATCTTGTTCCATACTTTTTATACATTTATGCATGGTCATGGAGCATTGTGTTCCAAAGATAATTATGAGTATGTATATATATCTATGAAAATACACATAAATATATACATATATATATATATATATATATATATATATATATATATATATATATATATATATATATATATATGTATATAAGAAGGTTGCTGTAGTCCAGTGGGTAAAGCATTGGACTGCTGAATAGAGGGTCCTGGGTTTCAATCCCAGGCCAGGTACTCAGGGCACCTGCTTTTCCACTAAAGCTATAGTCATTTTTGGTTAACAGGTCTTCCAGGGAAAGCAAAACTGGAACAGAAAAAGGAACTGGCTTCCATACCCTGATAAGGCCTGAAATTGCGTCTGCAGGGCAATTGAGTCCATGTGGGTGGCTCCTGCTCCCTAATGCTCAGTGGTTATGATGGGGGCTCCCAAATCCAGTCTGCTTAGCCTCAGATTTGGAGACCAAGCGGATATATAGGTGAGACAAGGCCTGAGTTGGTAAGTTGGTCGAAAAGGTTCAGAGAGACAGTGCCTCCAGATCTCTCCATTGTTAGTGGTGGGTACCCCATCGCGCACATGTCAAACCAATTGACCTCACAGGTCTTCAGTCCGAGACATCTGGCGACAAGCAAAATATTCCAGAAGTTGGACACACATCCCATTCACAGCCAAGCATGTCTCCATTATCTCCTGAACCAAGGAACAAGTCACCAAAGCTGAGCATGGGGGAGCAGGATCTAACCGCATTGGCTTTAGCCCTGCAGACACAATTTCAGGCCTTATCTCAAGAGATGCAGACCACTAGGCAATTGCAAATCCAGCCCAGTAAGTCAGCAAGACTGACAACACTGCTACCGCCAGTACAAATAATTGCACTGGAGAAGACGTTTGTGGCACTACACTCAGCAAGCCTGGCCACATGGATCACCCTACTAGAGGGCAATGATTAGGTCCTCACCTTGTGCCATCCAGTTAAGGATGGCAGGAATTCATCTAAGCTGACCTGGCATGACCTCCACAAGTTTGATGTAATGGTAGCCACTTTGGCCAATTGAATGATAATCCTGGACCTGGTAAAACATGTAGTATAAAATAGAATCCGGGTACTTGCTGTCATCCAGGCACATTGCTGGGAAACAGCCACCATCAGAAAATGCCCTGCTGTGACTGCCCTTGAATACTATACAGCCACAGCTCACCATTATAGTACAAGCACCACCACGACCACAATACCAGCCAGAAGGACCACCCAGCAGACAGGCAGGAGGCAAGCATGCCTTTACTCAGTAATCTGGGCAGCCCTTTCGGGGCAAAAGATGGTGATGGGACACGTCCTTCCTCTGCCAGGTTTGACAACTGAGCAAATGCCTGTGCCCATGCCATCACTCTTTGTGGTGCCAAGCCATCTAAACAAGATGGCTAATGAACCTGGGGTCCTTGTCGATTTCCTCAAAGGTTCCACAGACCATAGACCCCAAGGAGTGGGAGGCAGACTCCTCATCTTCAGGAGAATCAGTGGTAATTGAAAGTGAGAAACAGGAAGTAGTGACAAGTGTGTCAAACACAGTGAGAGATAGTGGACTTGATATGGACCCATAGAAAGAGACAAGCATCTAGCAATTGCCACCGCAACTTCTTACACATGAAATGCATGACAATGACAAAGGCCAGAATTATAACTTGGATCCAGACAAGGAACAGGAGCCAAGGGAGCAGCCGTTGTTACCAGGACCACAAGAAGAAGAAGGAAAAAGCGCTCCTTACCTTAGGCAGATACCCATATAGATGCGCATCCTTCAGGGGCGTCAATGTACCAAGACCAGAAGGAATTTGGACGAGACTAGCAATGGGTCTTCAATTGGCACCCGCCATTATGCAACAGTGGGTGCAGGCAGATAGTAGTGAACTGTGCAAGAAATTCCAGATAGTCATGATAGCATATCTGGACAATTGGCTAATCCTGTTGAATACTGACCAAACAACGTTGGTGCAACAAATAGTCCAGTTTATACAAGTAGAGCTAGGAATAATGGTCAATCTTGAAAAGAGCTTGTTAATTCCATCAGTGAGAATAAAATATCTGGGGATACATATAGACACCGCTTTAATGTAGCTCAGCTTGACAAAGTACACATTAAAGCAGATCAGATACATCATTGATGTGGTCCAGAGAATTTAACAAAAGGATATACCCAAGGTAGTGGGATATATTGCCTGGATAACCTACATTTTGAAACTCCACCTATTCATAGTCCAGGACACGGCAAGTTGCAACATCACGTGGCTGGAGTGCCTATGGGATGACAATAAATGGCAGGGACCAAGAGTGTATTCCAATTATAAGTACATTTTAGATGTGTTCAGTTACAACACCCTATTCCAGGTAGCTTGGGTGATCCCGATGCTTTCAACTACTGAAATATGGGCCATAGAGCATTAGAGACCAATTATGGAGGCTTTGGTGGCCTAAATGGAGGCCCATCCTGCAATCAGCATTGCAGACCCCAATACGAATGCAATAATTTATCCTGATGATCAAGCTGTAATTTCATCCCTGACTAGGAGAACATGTGTTATATTTATGTGTCATGATATCTTGTATCTATTTATGAACTTAATTAAAGAATGGTCACTGAATGTGACCTGGGGGTACATTCCCTCAGAATAGAATCTGGCTGACCATCCTTCTTGGACTGTCCTGCCTCCCTATGCCTACTTAGCCTCAGATTTGGGAGTCAGGTGGATATATAGGTGAGTTGAGGCCTGAGTTGGTCAGTTGGTAAAAAAGGGTCAGAGAGGGAGTGCCTTCAGATCTAATCCAGTCCTGTATACCTCTGATCATCCTCTGCCATTCACCTGACCTGACTTATCCTTAAAAGGTAACAGATATCACCCTTGAAAACTATTTTCCCGCCCTCTCCATCAAGGAGTCAGCTGGAGAGACATTCATCTCGGAGGAGATCTCTGAAGACCTGCAGGGCGAGTTGGAGGAAGAGGAGGAGAGGAGAAATGGGAAGTTGCTGGAGAACAGTATGGTGGTGGTGGGAATCATCTCAGTGACTCCATACCGGATCAATGCCGGCTGGATCCCCAGCAGTGCTGCAGCACCATCTGACTAGGCAGCAGTCAGGTAGGACGTCATTGATGTTAAGGAGCCAAGGTGCAATGGAAATAATGAGATGGCATCCTGGGATGAATTGACCCCCGGCACCAACTCGCTCAAGTTGGGTCAGCAGCTGATCCTGTCTTAATCCACGCCGCTTACTTAGTGACTTAAGCCACTTGGCTAACAGGTACTCTTCCGTGATGGAAGTCAGCTAGTCTGAGGAGCATGAACTCATGCCTTCAGAGTTAGAGGTGTGATGGACAAGGGCAGAAGTGTGCCCTGCCCTTTGCGGTTGGAGTGGATTCTTGAAACAATAGGGCTGAAATCAAAGAAAAGAAGAAATGAAATACAATCCATTTAAAGAAGTTGTATTTCCAAATTGTTTGTGTAGAAGAAGGGGGAAGGAGCTGGATTTCCTCCCAAAAGTATTTTCCCACATCTTCCCACCCCCTTGCCTCTACCTTCTTCAAACCTGGGCTTTCCAGTAAATAATCTTATTTTCTAGGTCAATATTTCTTAAATAATCTTATTTTTTTCCTTTGAATCAATAAATATTCTATATAAATAACATGTCATTAAACTTGCAATCATTTATTTCAAAACCTTTATGGCTATGTCTTAGGTGAACCATGGCATTATATAATAATGAGCCCGGAAACGCTGATATTCATGATATTATATTTAAGGATGGACAAAATAGTGAATGAAAATGTTGATAAAAGCAAAGTAATCATAAACCTATCAAATGATAATTTATTATTGGTAGAAGTGCACATGGAATCTACGCCCTTGATCATCATCTACATACCAAGCAATCATAAGCAGAAATTAATTGATAGGATTTATCAAATTTACAGGACATAATAAATAATGAGTTCATGCAGGTAAATAAGGCAGCATTTGTAGCATATGATAGTGATATAAGATTGGAATAAGATGTAAGGCAAAATAGAGATGGGAATTAGGTCCGAGACTACAGTTTGTGCACAAGAATTCACCACATAGAGAAAGACATTGAGTTCTGCAGGTTAAAATGAGGATTAGCCATTATTTATTCCTTGTTTGGAAACTAAAAGACATAGGTATGCATGAAAAACGCCAGGTAACTCAGATAGGCATTAGTTAGATAATTAATACTAAGATTTAGGTACAAATAAGCATAAGGATAAATAATAAATTAACCTAAATTATACTAGTATAAAAAGAATTGTATAAATGCTGTCTGAGGCTGTGGAAAGTGTACAGAGTAAGGGTGGAATTGGTGCACTATACAGTAATGCAGACTAATTGTCATTTGTTCAATGCCATTGGCTTGCTGCTTGTATTATAATTTCAGGGAGAGAGTACTAGGAAGGGAGAGATTGTGAAGAATTGGATGAATTTGTAAAAATGCATTAAATAATAAATAATGCAAGTAAGCAATAATGCAATACAAAGAATTTATCTTGTCTTAATGCTGGAATGTGTATGATCAGTTACCATATTACTTGCCTCATCATTGTCTGACCACTTCCCATTCGACAAACATCTCCCCTCAGAATTTCCCTATCCAAACTGTCTTTATTCTTCCCCCAATGACTACTTTCTGATGACTACCATCAAAATTACTCATGAAAGTATCCTTTCTTTGTTCTTGAAATATCTTTATCCGTATTTTTGTATATTTATGCATGGTCAAAAAGCATTGTTTCAAAGATAATCATAAGTATGTGTGTATTTATAAATATAAACACACACATATATATATATATATATATATATATATATATATATATATATATATATATATATATATATATATATATATATATATATATATATATATATATATATATATATATATATATATATATATATATATATATATATATATATATATATATATATATATATATATATATATATATATATATATATATATATATATATATATATATATATATATATATATATATATATATATATATATATATATACATATATATATATATATATATATATATATATATATATATATATATATATATATATATATATATATATATATTAATATATATATATATATATATACATGAAAATACACATAAATATATATATATATATAAATGTATACATATATGTATGTATATGTGGGTTGCTGTAATCCAGTAGGTAGAGCATTGGACTGCTGACCGGAGGGTCCCTGGCTCAATTCCCAGGCAAAGCACTCTGGGCACCTGCAGCTCCACTAAATCTAAAGTGATTTTTAGGTACCAGGTTTTTCTGATAAAGCTTAACCGGAACAGAAAGGAACTGGCCCCCAATACCCTGATGAGGCCTGATATTGAATCTCCAGGGCTAGGGCCCTTACGGGTGGCTCCTGCTCCTGAATGCTCAGCAGTAATGATGACGGCTCCAAAATCCGGTCCGCTCAGCTTCAGATTCAGGAGTTGGGTGGATAGATAGGTGGGACAAGGCCTTAGTTGGTCAGTTGGGCGAAAAGGTTCAGAGAGGGAGAGTGCCTAGGAATCTCTCCATTGTTCATGATGGTTACCCCATCATGTACATGTCAAACCAGTTGACCTCACCCATCTTCAGTCTGAGACACACCCAACAACAAACAAAGCATCCAAAATTTGGACACCCATCTCGACCACAGGCAAGTCTCTCTCTGACATATCCTGGACCAAGGAGCATGTAGATAATGCTGAGCATGAGGGAGCAGGAGCCACGCGCATGGACTGCAGCCCTGGAGACATAATTTGAGTCCTTATCCCAAGAGATGCAGACCATTAGGACATTGCAAATCTATCCCGGTTAGTCAGCAAGACCAGTAACACTTCTACCACCAGCACCAAGGCCGACACTGGGGAAGATGTTCGTGGCACTATGCTCTGCAAGCCTGGCCGCATGGATCACCCCACCAGAGGACAATGATGAGGTCCTCACCCTGGGCCATCAAGATAAGTATGGAAGGAATTCATCTAAGCTGGCCCGGCATGACCTGCACGAGTTTGACTTAATGGTAGCCATTATGGCCAATTGAATGATACCCCCAGGCCCAGTAAAGCATGTAGTATACAATAGAATCTGGGTACTTGCTTTCATCCAAGCACATGGCTGCGAAGTAGCCATGCAATTTCAAGAAATATTGGGTAACATCCTGCTGCGGCTGCCTTCCAATACTATCCAGCTGCAGCCCACCATTATAGTACAAGCACCACCGCAATAGCTATACAAGCCAGTAGGACAGCCCAGCAGACAAGCAAGATCATAGAATGCTTATACCCAGAATACTGCAGATTCTGGGATAGCCCTTTCAGGGTTGACAACTGAGCAAATGCCTGTGCCTGCACCATTACTCAGTGTGGTGCTAAACCATCTGAACAAGTCGGCTAATGAACCTGGGGTCCTTGTTGAGTTTCTCAAATTTACCCCAAGGAGTAGGAAACAGACTCGTGGTCTTCAAGAGAATCAATGGTAAGTGAAAGTGGGAAACAGGTAATAGTGACAAGTGCATAAAAAACAGGAGGAGATACAGGACTTGATACAGACCCGTATGAAGAGAAGAAAAGCAGGAGCCAAAAACAGAGTGAGAAGGAGATTACCAATTTTGATTGTGATGGGTGACTACAGTTGAAAATAATTTACTGTTGATAGTTGACAAGTTTCATTCAGACTTTGTTCAAGTTATTTTTCTAGGTGTGAATGTTGATAGCTTGGAAAGTTATATTTAAGTCAGATGTAGATGAATTGTAAGATACTGTGGAAAGGAAGAAGAAAAATATATGACAGTACAGTTTGAGTGTCTCTTTCATGAAAGAACTTATGTTTAAGTTTATCCATCAATAGTTTGGCATATGCAGGAGCTATAGGAATGCACGTTTACTGCATTTTACAAAGACCCTTCAAAAACTAAGGTATTGCATTGTTCTTCATGGAAAAACTAATTTATTCTCAACTTTGTATAAACCTTAAGAAAGCCTGAGAATTTAAAGTTGCCTTGACTATTATTGTATCATGTTTTTATCCTTGTAAGCAGCTTCATAATACTTAAGTCATACCTTTCTCATGCCGTGTCATAAAGCCAACTGGCTACTCCTCTTCTGGCTCCTTGCACTTCCTCTTCTGACTGGAATATCTGTCCTCCAAGGTATTATTATGCAAGAGCTTCTGAACCCTCCCCTTACCCTTCCACAAAGTGAAAGTCACAGTACTAATGTCAGAAGATATTCCACAACAAATCTGTGGAAGAATATTGTAAGGGCTATGGCATCCTTGCATATAGATAGATAGATAGATAGATAGTGGTCTTTATTTGGGCGAAATTGAGACCAAATGGTCCCTTCTTCCATTTAACCCATCGTCATATACATATTATATTAGCCATTAAACTTATAAATACAGTCATATGTACACATAAATACATATAGACAGACATCAATTCATTAACACAGATTTGCACATCGAAAAGAAAACAGTATATACATATATATAGACACACACATACACATACATACACATACACACACATACATACCTATATTCATACACATACCTACACATATACATACATATCCACACACACATACACATACACACATAAACATACATACATGCATTCATACACATACATAAATACAAACATAAGTACGCACATACACACCCATACATACATACATATACATATATAAATTAAGAATACACCTACATATACTCAAATTAAATGACAGTGAAGTCAACAGTACAATAAAATGAGGAAAGTCTGAGCAAAGAATGAGGTTTGTGGGAAAAGCTAGGGAGAGCGTGGCATTGCTCAACTAGTAAAAACCCACGCAGGAAAAACACCCACGAAGAGAAGGGGGGTGTGAAAAACCTGCGAAAACCCTATTAATTAGAGGAAAGATGCATGTACATTTTAACAATCATTTTTACAGAGTATACATATTATTAAGTTACTGAAATTGAAATGGAGAAATTAAATACATTGACAACACATGCGGAGTAATGAGAAGCGTGATGTTTCTAAAAATAATTACGCAAACTCCTACCGCTTGAGATGACAAAACAAAAAGCAGGGTAAAAAACAAAGTAGACACAGTGATCTGTATAACAGCTGAGTGGAATGACGGAGGGATACTGGTTAAGTTAAGTACCTGAGGAAAATGAACTTGTGAAGTGCTCTTCTAAATGTTGTTGTTGATGAAGAGTTTTTTATGTCATCTGGGAGAGAGTTCCACAGACGGCATGCTGTAACATGAAAAGATTTGTGATAGATTTCCGTGCGATGGTGTGGGACAAGAAGTTTGTTATTACCCCTGGTATTTCTGTTGTGGATTGAGTTGATGAAGAGGAAGTTTTTGTATAGATAATTAGGGGTGTGCTTTGAAAGTATTCCGTAGAGAAGTGAAAGAATATGTAAATGCCTGCGGCCTTCTAGCTTTAACCAGGATATTCTATTAAATGAGTCGGAAATATGATCGTACTTCCTAAGATCACATATGAACCGCACACAGGAATTATGGGTCTTCTGGAGTTTGGTTTTTAGTTCGCCTGAAAGGTCTTGGTATACTACATCACAGTAATCAAAGTGGGGTATGAGAAGAGTGGACACAAGAAGCATCTTTAAGGAGGGGGGAGCAAAATGCTTTAACCTTTTCAGTGAATGCAGGGATGAGTTAATTTTTCTGCAGATAGCAATTGCATGATCAGTCCAAGATAATGTTTCATTTATGGTTAAGCCTAAATTATTTACTGTCCTTAGGTATGGTATGATAGATCCTTGCAATTTTAGTGGTGGTAGTTTATCAATACTTATTTTAGAATGTATTTTATGGTATCCAATTATGATGGACTGACTTTTGATTGGGTTTATTTTCAATAAATTTTTTATTCCCCATAGTGACAAAGCAGCCAGATCTGCATTAATTTCGTTTATAATTGTAGGTAGGTCTTGAAGGCGGGAATGGTGATATATTTGTAAATCATCGGCATAAAGGTGATGATTGCAATTTAAAATGCATTTACTAATATCGTTTATATACAGGGAAAAAAGCAAAGGTCCAAGAATGGATCCTTGTGGAACACCCCTGTGTATTTGAAGCCAGTTAGAGGATGAATTAGGTGTAGTGACACTTTGGAATCGGTTACTTAGGTATGAGCGAATCCACAGTAAAGACGAGGAAGAAAAATTCAGGTTTTGAAGTTTTGCTAAGAGAATATCTTTGTCAATAGAGTCGAAGGCTTTGGTAAAGTCTAGGAGAGTCATTATTGTCACCTCTTTGCGATCCATGGATAGTCGGATGTCATCTGTTATTTTAAGGAGAGCGGTAGCTGTGCTGTGAGAGGACCGAAAGCCAGATTGTAGAGGATCAAGTAAGTTATTTTCATTCAGAAACTTTGAAATTTGTTCGTGAATGAGTCTCCCGAATGCTTTTGATAAAGGAGGCAAGATGCTGATTGGTCTGTATTCAGCAATGTTAGTGGGTGTGGATTTTTTGGGGATGGGACGGACGAGGGCACGTTTCCAGAGGGAGGGATATGTTTCAGTTAAAATAGACCAATTAAAGATATGAGTTAAAACAGGAAGTACAATGGGAAGTAACTTTTGTATGAGAATAGCTGAAATTCCGTCAGCTCCATCTGAGGAGGACTTGATTTTTTTGAGGGCCTGGAGGACTTCCATTTGTGTGACGGGAGAAATTTTGAATGAGCTTCCAGCAGAAACTGGAGTTGGTTCAGAATTTTGCAAACTGTATATGTATTCATTTTTTGCATTAAAGTCGATTTCCGTCGGTGGGGTTGTGAATAAACGGTTTAGGTCGTCTGGAGAAATGTCAGCAGGTAGGGAGTGTTGATTTTTAGTTTTTCCAACACCAAGGTACTTCAAGCTTTTCCAAATATGTGACGGGGGCTCTTTAGATATTTGGAAGGCATATCTGATTTTGGAATTTCTAATGACTTGTTTAGTTTTGTTACGCAGTTTTTTGTAGATATTGAATACATTTTCGTTTTTATGTTTTTTAAACAGGCTATAGACTGCGTCATGCCTACGCATCAAGTATTTTATTTCATCTGTTATCCAAGGGGAGCGTGGTTTGGACAGTCGGATTTTTCTAAACGGTGCATGTTTGTCTCCTAGATCATTTAAGAACGTATTAAATAGTTCTACTTTTTTATCTATGTCGTTGATGAATTCTATAGACTGCCATGGAATGGTAGCCGCATCGGATACCAGGTATTTGTCATCTATGGACTTGAAATCGCGAGTAAGAATGAATTTCTGCTTAAATTTAGGACATCTAACTGAGTATGTTAAAAATAACACATCATGCATGGATATTCCTGGGGCAGAAAGTTGCCCATATGTTGTGATTTTGTCAGGGTTGGCTGTAATTATTGCATCAAGCCAAGTGGCTGATGAAGATGTATGATGGGTAGGTTCTAGGGGAAGTATACTAAGACCGAGGGATGACATAGAGTTAGTAATTGTTTTAGAGTCATGAGTTGAGGAAAGAAAGTTGGCATTGAAGTCACCAGTAATAATAACATGGTCATAGTTCGGAATGAGGGAAGATAATGCTTCTTCCAAGTCGGAAAAATAACCTATCTTGGGTGGGCGGTAAACTATGCCTAAAAGAATTTTTTGTAGGTTGAAGGTTATCTCTAAGAATGCAAACTCGGGTCTTTTGCAGTAAACGGAAGAACTTTTTGATATAATTTTGAATGAGAGATCTTTTCTCACGTAGACACCTACGCCTCCACCACCCTTGCCGATACGATCATGTCGATAGAAGTTGTAGCCAGGAATGTCGATGGATGAGGTAGGCATATGAGGCTTAAGCCAAGTCTCAGCGATGGAAATTGCATGAACGTCGTTTCGTTGTCGTCGACGTCGAACGTCGTCGAACATCGAGGCATGTGAGTGATTTGTAGGCCACTGGCACAGAGAGAGAGTGGGAGAGCATGCAACTAAAAATAATCAATTCTGTAATTTACATCAAAGCTAAGGAGTGTGAATAATTTTCATTTATTATTATACCACTTTTAATTTTATTAATTGTGTTTGAGTGCCTGAGACTAGCAAGGATCTATGCTATATTACTGAAGCTAGATAGTAAATTATTTATTTTCTATCTTCCATTTCATTTTTCTAACCATTTGTGGTATCTAATATTTTCATTTATTTGTAATTTTATTTATTATTTTTGGCTTTATTTTCTGTTATTTATTTATTTTTATAATTTTAATAGATTTACTGCTTATATCTTCTCTAATATCTCTCTTTGCATATTTAAAAGAGTATGGCATAACCAATTCAATATCAACAGCTGAAAAAAGGTTGACAAAATAAATGTGAAGATCATCAGAGAAACATTGATCAACTCTATGAGATGTCTGGAGAGTCCTTGATTTTATTTTCAGACAATTTTTCCTAATGGTATAAAGCCAGCATTCAGCTTATTTGTTTAAATACAATACATATAAAAGTGACAATATTATAGTGTATAGGACAAGCTTTACCGGGAAAATTGCAATGTTTTTTTAAAGAAAATTAGTAAAATTTAGATTTTTATGCAATTGATGTATTTGCATCTCCAGATAGATACCATTAATACTTTAATAAGCAAATAATTCCCAAACCTGAAAACACTATTAGGTTTAATATATGACCAAAAGAGGGATATATAACCATATTGTATGAACAAATATGCATGATAATAGTGTAAAAAATAGAAATTTTGCTCCTTTCAAGCCTTAATAAATACTTCTAGAGAATTGAGAGAATTTTTGGAGGGCCATTTGAAAAATAAGGATGCATAATGGGCAAATTTCCCAATTACTTACTGAACTTTAGTCTGTAACTCAGTGACTGGTGTTGAGAAAATAACATAAAAGGTAATAAAATTCAATTAATATCAGAGTAGAAAAGTTCTGCCATTTTTGGAGAAAGCAACTTTGGACCAAACATTTTAACAGCTATATATATAATTTCAAAATTGTGTATATGCTCTTTGTAAGGCTCCTATTGCATGGATACCCAATAAAAAAAGGAATTTTTAAAAATGAGAATGAGTATTGTAATATCTTACCGCTAGCATTAGAATTTCCTCAATTGCTCTGATTGAATTTTAAAACCTTTCATGTTATTTGCTCAACCCCAGTAACTGAATAACGGATTATAGTTCAGCTAGTAATTAGGAAATTTGCCCATTACGCATCTCTGTTTTTCAAATGGCACTCAACATATAAACACATAAATTCTCTCATAACCTCAAATTAAGGTGCATTTTTAATTAGATACATGCAAATAGTTTATAAACTAATGCATACATGTATGTAGACAATATTCAAAATGACCTTGAGGACCATTCCTTGGGCCATATCTGGAGGTAACCTATTCTCTTATTATGTATGCAAAATTTATTAGTCATTATATTCATACAGTATGTTTCCACGAGTATCTTTTACAAAAACATTCAATTATTATAGCAAGATAATCTAAAACTTTTATTATCAAGTTTCAGTGAACCAGAGAGTTAATGAATTGGGGATTAAGTTTTTTCAATGATGGTAACATAATCCAGTTGCTTTCCTAAGGAAAATCCTCATTAAGTAGAGAATTCTCCTGAGAGTATGAAAAGGCATGATAATAAGGGATAAGTATAAAAGTTCTCAACTTGACACAGGAATGCAATTTCAATCAGAGATATATTTATGATTCCTTCCTGAATGCGTCTGTTTAGTTTGAAAGGCAAGTTCCAAATTTTTCTCTCAAATAGTTTTTTAAACATATTGTAAGAGTACTAGTCTTTTGTGTTTCTGATTAAAATTGAAAAACTTGAATTTCTTGCAGAAGTGAAATTCTTCTTTTTAAATGAATTAATTCCTTAGGAAATTCACTTGAAGTTTATGAAAGTATAGGGGGACTAATTCAATTTCAGCTGATAAAAACTGAGATGCTGAAATTTAACAGTATTCCAATATCCCTTTGAGAAGACCCACAAGATGGAGAGCCATCAAGTGCTACAGTACAATATACAAAATAGTACGACATTAGACAATTAAAGGGGCATGAGATACGTAAGACCTTAAGGATAGCAAAGGAAAAGTTGCAAAATAACTTGCCTAAGAAATTTGGATGGGTAAGCTGAAGGCAAGGTGAGTGCTGCATTTGTTAAAAGCCCTTTAAAAGCAATTTCCCAAACAATGTTTTGGCAGATTCCAGACGTTACCAATACATTATCAGGTGGCTTAGTGCCAAAGAAACCAATGGTGAACACATATGGTTTAATAGCAGGAGTATTTGGGTAAATAAATTTTTAAATGTTTCAATGATAAAACCTTCCTTCATTAACCCCATGTGGTTTGGACTGAAATATATCAAAGCCTCTTTATCAAGAAAGCAAATTCCACAGAAATACCTGCATTATAATCTATTTTCATATAGAAACATATATTCACAAATCCTAACATCCTGACCCACTTGCCCAAAGACAACATATGATTAGGCAAAGTGGAAATACAACTAAAAAATACATTTGAAACCCAAGGTATAAAAAACTTCATTTATATTCCCAATTGAGTCATATTTCTTCAATAGCAGTGGGAGTATTAAGGATAATCAAGTTGGAAATGTTTGGATGAGAAAATCTTTCACTATTGATCCCTTAATTGACCTAAATAGATAAAAATAAGGTACTTTGGACTGATATACCTCAACACCTCCTTATCCAGAAGGATCATTCCACAGAAAGTAGTAAACTTCTTATCTCTATTTTTGTGTAGAAAGAGATACTCCAAACTCCTAATTTACTCTCCCCACCAGACAATGTCAGCAATACAATCCTCATAATATTCAGCAAGAGCTGGGGAATACCCTTCAGCATTTCAGCATTGATATATAAAGGCACGTCTATAGATGTCTACTTAATACTAATTAAATGCTGTGCATTTGAAGATGGATCTCTTTAGTATCTTCTTACTTTAAATGAAGTCATGCAACAATACGTTTTGCATCACATCAGGGTTGTTGATGAACTGCCAAACTTAACAGCACTCTTAATGAAAAATCCACCTTCACTGAAAAGCGTAGGTAAAAAATATATTCTCATAATGTCCTACACTATTCCTCTTTCATAACAACAACGTATCTAAATATTTACACGCAGTTGATTCATGCATAGGTCATCAAATGATTGGAACATTAAGTCATTGTAGCTACAGTGAATTATATTCAAATGAATGAAAGTCAAACGAAATTTTTCATAACTGTTAATTTTTATTCAAAGAAGTTTCACAAAACAGAAGAATGATGTCTCAGTTTTACAAACTTGAAATTTATGTATTATAATGATCTTTGGTAGTGATAAAATTATTTGGAAGTTTTTTATCATTAAATAAACGTCATTATCTAAATTATGCATGTCATTCATACATTGCCTCTGTACTTCTTGGGAGAAGGATTTTTTTAATTCGAGCACTTTAGCTTTTTCCTTGTTTCTAAGCCTGCCTTTATTCAATGATAAAGGTTGTTTTTAAAATTCTCACGAACATATCAACCTCATTTCTGCTTTCAAATGTATGTGGCCTTCAATAAGGCTCCGGTTATGAGCATGAGTGAATGAAATTGAATATAATTTACATTGATCCCTGATCATTTTGCAGTGTGTGACTTCATGTGTGACTTGAGATTTCTTTTCCGAATGAATGCTTTAGAACAGACGTGGCACCTATGTGGTCTTTCTCCAGTGTGTGTCGTCATATGCCTTTTAAGATCGCTTTTCCAAGCAAATGTTCTTGAGCATATCTCACACTTGAGACTTTTTTCTCCGGTGTGCATCAACAAATGCCTTTTAACATCACTATTCTGAGTAAATCCTTTAGAACAGATCTTGCACTGGTATGGCTTTACACCAGTATGTCTCAACAAGTGTATCTTTAGATGACTATTCCGAGCAAATAATCTTGAGCATATCTCACACTTGTGTCTCTTTTCACCAGTATGTGTCAACACGTGCCTTTTAAGACCACTGTTCTGAGTAAATCCTTTAGAACAGATTGTGCACTGGTATGGCTTTTCACCAGTATGAATCAACAAGTGCGACTTTAGAGTACTATTCAGTGCAAATGCTCTTGAGCATATCTCACACTTGTGCCTCTTTTCATTCGTGTGTGTCAACATGTGCCTTTTTAGATAATAATAATGAGTAAATGCTCTTGAGCATATTTCACAACTATGTGGGTTTTCTTCAGTATGTGTCAACATGTGCCTCATTAAATACTGCTTTTGAACATAACCTTTCAAACATATAGCACATTTAAATGGTCTTTCTGCATTATGTGATGACTCTTTGAGCGCAGGTAAAGTTTTGATGAAGTTTTGGGTGCAGAATTCACGTTGGAACTTCCTTTTCCCAGCATGCACCAAGTTGATGTGCCTTGCAAGGTCATTTTTTCTGTCAAATGCCTTTGAGCAAGAGTCACAATAGAATTTTGTTGCATTCCAAACATGCACATGCAAGACATGATCTTTGAGAAGGTCCCTTTGTGCAAATTCCTTGTAGCAGATTTGACAAGCATGCAATAAAATGCCTCCTGCATCTTTCCCTGCAACATCTTGTTTCTTACAATTATCTGAAAGATTTAAAGAAAAGTAATCTTATCAATGAAAAATTTTAGCTGCAATGAACAAGTTTTTTATCTCCAGATGACATTTAAACATTTATGTACATAAATTACTCCTATAATATAATTGTACTATGGCATGTGGGCTCATTTCAGATGATTTTCATTATGCCATCTTCAATAAAGCTAAAAGGCCAGGGACAAAGCATGTCATTATCTGATGCTGACCCAATAATGTATTCAGTTTTTTTCTCAGAAAGTCTGCTGAAAATATTTGTACTCAACACAAAAAGGTTAGCAGAATACCATTTAGCTTCTATAATACCTTTTTCAGAAGATATGGGCCAGGAAATTTTTTCCCTGAGTTGTTACAATCAAATCATCCATTGAAGTTCTATTTGAAACAAACAAATTAAAACACATATACTTGTTGCTCCATTCCCTGATTTTTTCCCTGATTTAAAATCATGTTTAAGAATTATTTTCATGTTCCATTAAAATTATTTAATCTAAATGATGATTGAAAATTTTTAATGTCAAGAAATTAAATTATGACCCTTGCACAAGAGTTCACCAATTTACTTAACTGATGGCTTGTTTCAACCAGCTTGCACATTCCATGAGCACCTAATCGTTGACTTTAAACATACAAGTACAAAGAGATACGCAGTAAAATGAATATAGTTTTCTGGTGGTAAATTGACTTACATACATAAAAAATTATCAAGAAAAGGGTTCAATGCCATCACGCATTACATTTCCACGATTGTTTACTTGGCATGAACAAATGCCTAGAAAATTAAATTTGTAAAAGGATTTTGAGAAGGAATAGGAATATTTCCTGTTTTAAATGAATGGAATCAGAGAAAAGACTGGTGTATAAAAAAGGGAAATTCATTTCCTAGGGAATAGATAATTAATTGAAATTAACTGTGTAGCTGTTTTTTACCCAAAGCACAAAGTCCAACAATAGAAGTTAAAATACCAAAATGACAATATTTAAGATGGGGACTAGGAGAATGAAAATCTTTATTGATTAATAAAATCCTCAATTCATTCATGGACAAATTACTAATCCAGTAAAATGGTCATTTTAGTAAGTGATAAAGTCATTTTCCTCAAATAATTTGTTTCATACTAAATTTATTTATAACATCTATTTATTATGTGGAACTACTATTAGTATGGCAATCCCTGATTTCCAACTGAGACATACTATATGGTGCCCTTAAAATTACTTTTATACATAATTTTGATACAATTTATCCAAAAAAGACGTTTCACATTTCCTGAAAGAAAATAAAACCCCCACTTTAAAGTTCTGTAAATAAAACGATTTAAAAACATTTTAAAAAGGAAAAAAAGGAAATTTATTTTTAGGTTTATGGTCTGATAACAAATTTTATGGTGGTTTCTTTAAACAAAAAAAAATATCAGTGTATAATATATGACAATTCTCTTGGGTTTAAAAGAAAATTATAACGAAACAAGTTATTATTACCAAATTTAAGTGTCACAAAAAGTTCTGCTGAACAGCAATTGAGGCAATTCTGTGTAATGACTATTTCAAATGCCAGCATTCATTGTGCTTTAATAAAAAAAGAATTAAAGAGTATGACCTTGTTTCAATCATGGGCAGATAATTCTGACTCAATTACATGGGCTATTAATTTAATTCTAAAGAATAAAATACATTAACTATAATATTCTTTTTCTTGATATATTTAAAATTTCACTACCTAGCAATGAAATAAATATAGGACCAATTGGCGAAATTATAACCTCAAAGTGACCAAGATAAGTGTATATTAACCCTCTTAGTGTGGCTGGGATTTCAGGGGTATTAGTAAGAAGTGCGAAGTTTAATTTAAGAAAATGTGTCGCCTTAGAAAAAAAAACATAAAGTTATTTGTTTAGATATCCATATGCAGTTTTTTTAATTTAAAATATAATAATAAAGTTAAAAATGATGTAATGCATTTACATCATCTGAATAATGAATGTAATTATTAGATTATCATAAATTTGAATAATATTTTTTGAGCAATAATATTTTGATTTTTAGACACAAAAGAAATTTTTTTAAAGACATTTTGCAATTAAACTAAGATATTTATATATAATAAAGAATCGAAAAGACGTGTAGAAAATATTATAGATAATTAAAGAGAAACCAGTGAATTGCAAATTTTTTTGTCAGCCTCTGCATAGTTTGATTTTGTTGAAAAGGCTTACCTTACTGTTGTCAAAATGGGACTTTTACCCATTCCTTGAGACTGCAGCAATGTGCTTACAATCTAAAGGCAGAAAAAAACCAAGTTCTAACTCACAGAGAACTGTTGACAATGTAATCCATTAAACAGGGCACAATTGATTAGATAGGATGGACGGCAAGAGAAACCAAAATGAATACAAAGCAGTGGCCTCATTTCCACCGTCTCAATAAAGTCTTAATAAGCAGGTATATATCAATACCACCACTCAACAACACATTCAAGAGATTACAGATGAAAACAGATTCGTAGCCTTTCAGTGGCAATTCATAGTGGAAAGACCACTCAGAAAAAAAAACAGGCAAACAATTAGGCAGAGCTTCCCGACATGTACAAAACTGAACGAAAAATTATAATAGGAATTATAGTATTTTAAAAGCATTTAAAATTGCTAATAAAAAATTAAAAAATTGGTTATGTAGTTCTAGCAAATTCAACCTATTGATAGCACAAAAACGATAAATTATTAAAGAAAAAACCATAAGTTACAATTATTTAAACAAAATCCTACGCAAGAGCCAATATATCGGCCTGCCGCAATTTTCACCAGGGATACAAAAGCTGATATATTAGCCCTCTGCACTAAGACGAGCATGGCAAAATAACTCATTAGGACCTTAGAATTTAAAATATGTTAGTAGCTACTAAACTGACTTTTAGCTACAATAATATCTATAACAGTAGGGATAATATTTATCTAATAACCAATGTCTATCCAATAACCTACATTGACCGGTAAATTACCTGATAATAATAATTTTGTTACAGGTTTATTCTGATTTAAATATTTTCCCATCAATTTTTGTAATTAGTCATAATATTGTATCTGAAATTTTCAGTATTTCTAAAATATTCAAAATGCAAAAGTAAGACAACAGAGTCTCCAGCTCCACTTACCTTGTGTCTTCATCTGTTCCGATGTACCTCCTCCCATCTCCTGCAAAGTATTGTTGTCACATTCTTCCTTATTGTCTTCTTCATCAGAGGAAAAATGCAATTCTAAATCTTTTAAATCATCCTGAAAAATATTAACATAACCAATATACATTGCATCCATGTAAAACATTAATTAAATGCCCAAAAAACTTCCAAACCCATTCTATAAAATTACACAAGGTTTAAAATTATACATTTCGATTTAAATTAATAATTTTACCATGCATTTATACAGAACATTTGTCTTAATTTCTTCAAAAGCATTAACATTATTCATTGAACCTTCTAACATCAAATGATATTGCCAGTGTTTCAATTCAAGTTTAAAGAAGGTAAATTATAGGAGAGCTTACTGTTAAAATATAAGTAAACCTTTGATATCCATGGATTGAAAATATAAAATGAAAATATTTAAATACTGTTAACAAGAAAATGCCTCAACATTATGAATAATAGTTTTGGCCCACGAATTAAATTAAATAACATACGAAATATGAAGAATAGGTCTGGCGGCTCATTTTTCTCAGAGCAAAAAGCTTCTTTAAATATAAGAAGTCATCACATTGTCTAATTGGAATCATGATCTTGTTCAAGAATACAACCTGGTCATTTTGAACATTGACAGCCCCAATTTATCACCAAAGAACACTATCTAAAGCTCTCCTCATCTATCACGATACTAATGCCAAGGATAACCATTCTTATCTATTATGACAGATGGTCAAAATTTCAAAATAATTTAATCAAGAACATACATCTTGGGAGCTAATTTCTTCAAATTACTCTGGTACTTGAATAATTTTGTAGTCCTTCATTTTCTTAAACACAGAACATTTGACAATGTTAATAGTTAAATTGCATGAAAGTGTTATTCAATAAAGATATTAAAGATTTTTTTATACCAGTCCTCATTAAAAGAAGGATTTAGCCATGCAGAACCACATGGAAGGCCATTTCATCTCAAAACATTACCTAAGTTTAAAAAGCAATGAACTCAGAATATAACATAATGCATATTGTTATGAAAGAGCATTGGTAATGAAAGCAATGCATAATAGCTTTCCTTCCTTACCTGAATCTCAACTTCGTCACAGTTATCATCATCCATCAAATTCACATTACTGTTGGCTGAATAATTATTATCTTCCTCAATTGATGACTTTTCCATTGACTGGTTAATAGCTTTCATTGAACTTCTCAACACCATCAAATTTCTTCTTTTATCTTTCAATTTCCAAATCAATACCATGGCCGTCTGAATCCTTCTGAAGGCTTGGGAGCACACACAGCTCCTTAATAAACATAAATAATCATAATCAACACCAAGATGTTTGATAAGTAAATATAAAGTTCACCTAATAATAAGCCCTATATTGGCATTACTTAAAATTATAATATTCATAGGCATATCATAGAGAGAAAAGATAATATACTTTCCCTAGGTTATATATTATTTCTGAATGAGAAATTTTGTGCATCATTTATGTTTGCACAGAAATAGCAAATTTTGAATGGTACTTAGAAATTGTATGGCCATTTGTCAAATTATCTTAAAGGTTTTATATTAATCTATAACATTAATTAGAAGGGAATTTAAGCAAAAATTGGATATTCAAAATGATTATAGACATGTACGAATTTTTTCCAACATGATTTATCAATAATATAACTTTCAGGTTGAGATATTCACATCTAGGGTAAGGTCACTGTTTTTCTTTCATCCTAATTTGTCAAGGCATGGAACACATTTCCATGAGCAAAATATTAGTGAGCTGCTAAATTCTGAACCAACAGAAACTGGTTAATTTGACCGTGGTTTATGTTGGTTGGCTAATATGTCAGTGCACACATTTATTTAAAAAATATGCTCACATCAAAGACTATAATAGTTTTATCTGGAATATTTTATAGGTTAACATAAACAGAGTAAGGTCTGAAGCTATGGCCTTCTGCAACATTTAAAAGAAGATAACAGTTAAGAATGGTATTGAAAAACATTAAAATTAAGTAAAATTATTGAATATTCTTACAAATTTAAAAGATCTCCATCAGGCAATTTAAGAGTGAAAGAAGTATCTGTAATTTTATTTTATGCTTATAATGTGGTCAATTAAAACTTTGTACCTGAGGAAGGAACTGAATTTTATATTTTTTTACCTAAAAGTCCTGAATGGGCTAAGAAAAAGTGTCAACAAGGTTATTACAACCAACATAAAATACATGAAATTATATAAAAAACATTTATGACACCTCCAATTAGCCTTACCATGTCACCTATTACTGTTCCTTCAAAATGAAAACTGTTCAAATGACATTTTGATATGGTTCTTTAATGCCAAACATATATCTGTTCTATTTTGGAATATTCACGAGTTGTAAGAAAAAGCATTTACAATAACAGCACATATATCACCAAAATAATTTGGTTATTTTGGTGCCATTATGGTTATAATGTTTCTTAAATACCTCAGAAGTCTCCACGTTGTTGTCCATATCCCTATGTCTAGCTGGAACAGTTTCCTGCTGTTCAATTGCTATTTTATCCATGTCTACAATCGTCTGCAAAGTTAGTTAAATAGTGAGAAAACAGTAAAAATGTATGATTTTAGGTATAATTATAAGGATTTATGAATTTTCTTAGCATAAATGGAATTCAAATTTGATAAAAATTGCATTTGGTATTAAATTTTAAATATTTACCTTGAGCAATTATTTTTTATGTTTAATATCACTAGGTATAAAAACCAAACCAATAAATGATGGAAACATTATTAAAATGAAAAATAAAGTCTCATTAGATAATTGAAACATTATAAATGAAAATGACAGATGAGATTAGATAAATTATATCAGGCCTTTAGTTGGCATGCATGAAAAAATCAGATAAATGTTGGACTCTAGAGAATCATTGAACAAGAATTATTCTATATTATGAATTTAATCAGAATTACAATCAATATTCCATCAAATGGTTCCCGAAGATCAAGTTATTTATTTTAGAATTTAAATGAGTAATTACATCACTTTTATTCTGATTGCCTTTTTCTTGCAATTTGCCTTTATTTCTAATGATGACTTGGAGATTGGCAATGTCCTAATCAAAATCATTTAAGCTAATTTCAACTCTCTTTACCATAAACTTCCGCCACTATGGTCTGATAACTTTTATACAAAACCTTCTTAATGCCATGCCATACCACAGTAATCGTTTCATTTATTATTTTAATCCTATTTATTCTTAGATATATCTTCTTGCATTGAGAGATACTTACACATCACATGCAATACAAACACATTCTCTATATAAAAAGAAATAATTTAACATTATTGTCTTTTTGATAAACAATTAATTACACAGCTGTGTGGTATGATAATCATTCAAGCCAAAAAAAAAGTGGTTTTCAGAAATACCTATCTGTGCATCAAAGATTTAGTAAAAAGTATTGTATTGTATAAGATGACTTACAGAAATCTTTTGTACTGTAGGTATTCATGAGTTTAAAAAAGAAACATGAGCCATTATGGCACTAATATCACGGATTTAGTTTATTAATTACCTTTAGAGAAGTTCCTTCCAGATTTTTAACATTTTGGTCCGCATCTCCCTGGCTAGCTACAATTTCATTGGTCTCTTGGTCTTCAACATCCACTTCCTCTGTCTTCACTACAATCCCCTGAGTTAATTGAATAATTATTAAACAGTAAAAATATGGAACTTTAGTTATTGATAGAAAATTATATGTAAACAAATTTCATATATTAAGTAAAAATCAGTGTCACTAAAGTCTTTTCAAATGCAAATGAATAAGTATTTGCTAAATAACAAAAGCTTTGGATGATCTTTGAAAATGTCAACCTGTTCCAATGTCTTCCTTACCTGAAGAGAATCTTCTTCATGATTATCCATAAAGTGGTCTCCTATTTTTAGCCTAGCTGTCATTTCAACAGTTTCCTGATCTTCATAATCTGAAGTTTCTCTTTTAACTGTGATCTGAACCTAATTTTTCAAAATATATATATTGAAAAAGATTTAAAAAAAAAGGATGAACATCGAAATTGTATTTAAAATTCTTGATAAACATTTTCCATGTAATTTTTATGCATATATATTTCCTATGCATGAATGCAATTCAAAATTACCCACCAGTGCTTTTTTCTTAACCCTCTTGGTGTGGCGGGCCGATATATCGGCTTTCGTATCCCTGGCGAAAAGTGCGGCGGGCCGATAAATCGGCTCTTGCGTAGGCTTTTGTTTAAATCATTGTAACTTATGGTTTTTTCTTTAATAATTTATGGTTTTTGTGCTATCGATAGGTTGAATTCCATAGATTTACGCAACTATTTTTTAAATTTTTTTGTAGCAATTTTAAATGCTTTTAAAAAAGTATAATTCTTATCATAATTTTTCGGTCAGTTTTGTACATGTCGGGAAGCTCTGCCTAATTGTTTGCTCATTTTTTTTTCTGAGTAGTCTTTCCACTATGAAAAGCCACTGAAAGGCTACTAATCTTTTTTCATCTGTAATCTCATGAATGTGTTGTGGTGTCTTGGTATTGATATATACCTGCTTATTCAGACTTTGTTGAGACGATGGAAATGAGAGCACTACTTTGTAATCATTTTGGTTTCTCTTGCCGTCCGTCGTATCTAATCAATTGCGCCCAGTGTAATGGATTACATTGTCAGCAGTTCTCTGTGAGTTAGAACTTGGTTTTTTTCTGCTTTTAGATTGTAAGCACATTGCCGCAGTCTCAAGGAAAGGGGAAAAGTCCCAATTTGACTCAGTGGGATCAGCCTTTTCAACAAAATCGAACTATGCAGAGGCGTACAAAAAAATTTGTAACTCACTGGTTTTTCTTTATTTATTTATAATTTTTCCTATATGGCTTTTTGATTCTTTATTGTATTTAAATATCGTAGTTTAATTGAAAAATGTTTTTAAAAAAATATTAGTTTTGTGTCTAAAAATCGAAATATTATTGCTAAAAAAATATTCTTCCAATTTATGATACTGTAATAATTACATTTATTACTCAGATGATGTAAATGTATTACAACATTATTAACTACATTATTATATTTTAAAATAAAAAAACTACATATGGATATCTAAACGAATAACTTCATGTTTTTTTTCCTAAGGTGATAAATTTTCTTAAATTACGCTTCGCACTTCTCACTAGTACCCCTGAAATCCCCGCCGCACTAAGAGGGTTAATATCTTATGGATATGATATGAGATAATCAATGTTTTACCTGTGGGGGGATAATTTATATCTGAAGCATAGCAAGATATAACAGCAAAACCAATTATTTAAGGATATAATTTGAAAATGCAAAACCACACCACCTGATAGCTGATTTCAGCATTAAAAATGAGAATTTTAAGAGATTAGATACATAATATCAGACCACTATTGACATGTATGAAGGATTCAGGTAAATCTCAGTTTCTCATTATTTGATGAATATTAATTCTTTGATTTAATGGATTTATTCAAAATTCCAGAGGATAAGGGTATCAATTTCAGAATTTTAGAATGAGTACTTACATTGTTTACACTGGGAATGCATCTTCCTCCTAATATGCTTGATACTCTAGTAAGCACCCGCAAATTGGCAATTCCCACATCACTATCATTGGAGGCATCATTTGACTCCGGCTCTACCTTTACATTCCTCTGCAAACAATCAATGGAGAAACTTATTAAAATTAACAAAACATTAGTATTATTAGGAAATATATATTTTCTAGTGGATATAAAAGTACAAATATCCTGAAAAAACTTATAAGCAAAATGTGAATGTGTAACAAGAAATGGAGCATTATACAGCCTTTAGCAGATATTAATAACTATTTAAACAGGGTCATTGCTACTAAAGTTAATAGAAGCCTTAGTTTTTGACCTTTAAAAATATTAAATAACTATTCACAAAAAATAACAGAAAAAATTTATTAATTACATTTTTTTTATTAAAATAGAACATATCAATTGAAAAATGTTTATTTATAGGAACTAATGAAATATATCCAAAGGACCGATCTATTTCCAACATTCCACTCAACACTAGTTTGCCAAGTACGTTATTTTTTAATCATTATAAAACAATGTTGACTAGATGGTTAAGCTTCACAAAATAATTCCTACTAATTCTTAAAACATCACGATAATAAGTAATACATTCATAATAAGTGCATTCATAATAAGTGCTATCAACGAGTATATTGTGCTTATTACTTCATAGTTACAAATATTAGAGGATATTTCCTTAAAATTGAACGACTTAATAAAATTACGAATAAAAACAATATTCTAGGGTTACTTTAAGATCTTCTTTTAATAGGAGATTTCATTGTTTATAGGGACATTCGTATATTACATCGTTTTCGTTTAACTCATAATTAATGAAAACTGATTGCATAAATGCATTCAATATTTTCACACTTTTAGTAAAATTCACTCTAAGTACACAGTTACTTGAGATTTCGAATTAAATATAGAGTTAAATTGTTTTAAGTGTTACTAGCAGCGTAGTTAATTCCAAATATTTATATAAACGCCAGTATTAGTCATTTGCTAATAAGACCTTAAGACTTACGTACAAGAGGGGGGACACTTATTTAAAATAAATATGTTCATTATTCAATTTAGGTTATTTCCGTTGACGCATAACGTTATCCACAACATTGCTCATAACATTACAACATACCAACCATAGTTGGCCTCGACTCACAGTTGGGCGGCGGTTTTTTCTCTCCGCGTGTTTCTTTGTCCTTTGACTGTTCAATAGATGGTGGTGTTCATGGCACTGCTGCTTAAACATGTAGAAATCCGTCAGTAATTTAAAACATTTGTAGCACAGCAACCACGGGTTGTTCCTTTCCCTCACTACCTTTAATAACAAGATTATCAAAGTATTAAACCCTAAACTTTCGATCTCAATGCTGCTCAAATCATTATCCGAATAACTGAAAGACTTTTTTAAGCTAAAATAGGGCACTATCGCACATTTCGTGATTAATTTACCATGAAAGCATGATTATCAATAATACGTAAACATACAACGGTTAGCTTACTTTCAATTCCAACAACTCTTCTATTGCTTCCCGCACCAGTTTCTCAGCATCGTTGTTTTCATAAAAAATATTTGTGTACCGTCCACCACGGCTAAGACATAATCTACACTTTAAACTTTCGTGACGGGGCATCTTTGGAGCCCTTCACACTGTCAACATTTACTACACCAAAACAGTGACTTTCAAAATGGCCGACTACATTTCGATGGGTCGTTCGTTCATAATCGATTACTAGGTGCGAGTTCGAAAATCGATTCCATTTTGTTTTGGCGCTAGGTGATCACCATATTCAAATATTTCTCAATACTTTTAAATTATTTAAACTCTCATTTGATAGATTGTGGCCATTTCTGTATCCTTACACTACTTTTGTACTAACGAGAAATTAAAAAATACTTGTGTTTTTAACTAAATGACATTAAATCGAACATTACCTAACCCAGGTATATTTTTTTTGGATGTATTTGAAATTTAAATTTTGTATATTTTGTATGTAAACTGTAAACTTTAATTTTTTTAAATGATTTTATGTGTATATAAATAGGTTCCCGGCATAACAATTTCTAATAAGAATAATAGCAAATCGGAAATAATGTTCATTAATTTCTTTCGTCGTAAAACTCTGAAATAAACTTATGTGGTGATAAACTAAATGCATTACCTTAATTTGGCAGATTTATTTAGGAAATAATAATTATGTGGGTAATCTGAGAGGAGGAGGAGGAAGAGATACGTACGTCTCAAGCTCAATATTGTTAGCCCGGGCCCTGACCACGGGCCCTTAAAGAATCATCATATAAATATGTATGCATGTACACATGAAAAAAACGGATCTAACTAAAGGGATCTATCTACGTCTAAATAAAAAACCTCGAAGCTCACGCAAAACACGTATACCCTGTGAAGGCTGAGGAAATAATATATGCAATCACAGAGGACGTATAATCAATCCTTAATCTCCTTCCTTCGTCGCAAATACTTTATTTTCCTTTTTTTTCAATCAATCAATTTTCAAAGGGCTCAAAACGGCACCTTTAATACGTAATAACATCACAGGCGAAATTGCAATACACCCCACGCCAGATTCTTCTCTCCACGCGTACCTGAAAGGAATCTAAGACAAGTAATTTTTGCGCATTAGCCTGATGTTTCCCCAATTTATTTAATTTGTTCTCCATTTAATTTTTAGTTTTACAAAATATATGCTACAAAATCCACTTTAAGACATTTAGAGAACAGGAAAATACATCCTCATTGTTTTATATTTGTTCATTTGTTTGTTATTCCGGTATAATTCCTTATAGATATTGGTGCCAATATCAGTCTCTAATAAGTCACACGACTCCGTGAGCATAGAGGGAAATCAGATCTTCAGCTTTTCTCTGCCAATGACACTGCCATCACCACAAATGCAACTGCCACTCTCTCCCTTTCCCTTGGCCTCTGGTGAGAATTTTTGTTGAAGTTTGTTATTGCCGATGTCGCGCAGCCAATAATAGGGGGAGATTTTCTTTGCCATTTTGGTCTCCTTGTGGATACTGCTTGTACATATTTGGTGGACAATGTGATGACCTTATCGTTTAAGGGCACCATTGCCTCTCCCAGCAAAGGTCAAGTGTAAGTTATCTGAGATGCTTCCATTTATTCTTGCCTGATGGACAAATTCCCAGAGATTAAAAACCATCAGGAGCTTCCTGGCAAGTCAAGCACATCATGGTTGATTTTATAGAGACCATTGCAGGCCCTCCGGTTTCATCTAGGCCCCACCATCTTGCAACAGATGAGCTTGCCTTTGCCAATAAAGAATTTGATCTGATGCTTTAGACGAGTACTGCATGGAGGTCATCTAGCTCTCGGTCATCTGCCTTACACCTGGTGCCAAAGAAGAGCACCAAGTGGCACCTCAGTTGCAATTACCACTTGCTGAAATCCAGAACTGTGCCTGATCATTACCCTGTACTGCTTATCATGGATTTTGCACAGGGATTATGTGGCTGTACCATTTTTTGAAAATTAATTTAGTTTGTGCATTCCACCAATACCTGTCAACCCTGCAGATATTCCCAAAACTGCAACAATAATGCCTGTCGGCCTTTTTAAGTTTCCATTTATTACAATTGGCCTTCAAAACATTGTGCAGACCTTTCAGAGGTTCATAGATGACATGTTAAAGGGATTCCCTTATGCATATGCATACATAGATAATATCCTTGTTGCATCACGCAATTCTTTGGAGCATGAGCAGCATCTGCGGATAATATTTGGCCGCTTGAGGAATCATGGCATGGTTATTAATCCCTAAAAAACTTTTTTTGGTGTGAATGAGATACAGTTTCTAGGATGTACGGTAATGGAGGAAGGAACTTAACCACTCACCGAGAAGGTTCATTTCTCTGCATGATCCCCCACCGGCTCCCATACACCAGCTGTGGCAATTGTTAGGGGTAGTAAATTATTACCACCATTTTATCCCTTATGCCATAAATAGCCAGGAGCCACTTAGCAACCTTCTGGTGGGCAAGGTAAACAGCAAGGACTCCATCAGCGGGACACCAGCGTCAGAGATTTCATTCCTAGACTGCAAAGAGGCTCTGTGCAATAGTGCCATTTTAGCTCATCCAAACGTGTCTTTCCTCTGACCCTATTCAGAGACACTTTGGAGTTTTTGGTTAATGCTCTCCTTCAACAACTCACTTCCAAAGGATATCAGCCTCTTGGTTTCTGGACCAAGAAACTGAGTGATGCTGAAAGACCTTAAAGCGCTCAATACAGGGAACTTTTAGCAGTATATAAGGTAGTGATCCAGTTCTTGCATATGATAGAAGGACAAACCTTCACCAACCCTTAACCCCTTTCTTTTACATTTTCCCAGAGGTATGAAAAGTGTTCTTCCTGGTAGTTTAGGCATTTACACTTAATAACCCAATTTACCATAAACATCAAGTATGTAGCAGGCAAAGATAATATTGTAGCAGACACCATGTCTGGCATTTAAAGAATTTCAAAGCTGCGTCTCCAGAGTCTGATTGTGCCCTTGTCAATTCCATTCAGAATTCCTCATTAATTCTGGAAAAAGTTTCTATTCCTGGTTCATCTAATCCACGAAGCTGTTTCCCATGTATTTTAGAGAAATGATAGGCTCCATCCATTGTTGGTTCCTCCTTATGACGGGCTATTTTGAGTAATCCAGCATGATCCCTAAACATTCAAGCTGAAAATCCAGGGCAGAGAGGTATCTGTGGCAATTGACCACGTCAAACCACAATATGTTGTTATTGATTACGTTTATTGTGCCCAGTTAGATAAAACTCCATGATTACTGCCATATTGCCCTGCTGTTACCATACCTAGGGCGACTAATCCTACCACTCCTCAGCAGCCTCCCGTATTACCTCAACCTAGACAATCACAGAGAAGAGTGCCTTTTCCCAAACATTTAACTGACTTTGGGACTTAGGGGTATTTCAATTTCATTCCCTCTCCTGTATGTTATCTGATGTTACCTTGTAGTTGCTGCTGTGTATTGCATAACAGTATTTGTTTTTTATGTGCTCTTACGAACCTGGCATTTGTTAAAAAAATTTTTGTGTATTTTACAATCAATTTGTGAAGTGCCAATTACAATTTCTCTCTCTTTGCAAGAGTATCCTTCGCATTTACCAAGGAAGGTGATGTGGCGGTTCTTTTGTTTGTGCAATTCAGCGGTGTGCTATGAGGTGTCACCCTAGACACAATCCATGAGGAGGCATTTTGACCCACACTGACCCAGTCACATCTCAACCCCAGCTAAGCATTCATCCCTCTTGTACACATTACACCCTTGGCATATATATTACTGTGTTCACCTTGGTCTTTTATTCAAAGAACTCAAATTAAGTCTGCTGTTCATTCAAACTCTTTACATGGCCTTTTTTATTATTTCCTAGCACCACCTGTACCAAAATCATTTCCAGCACTCCCACACTGTTTAAGGCTTGGTAATGGTTTAACTCTAACATTAATTACTTAACCAACCTCTCCATTGCTTACTGCATCATAAGGGTTATAAGGAAGAAGTTGTGTGTTGAGCCAAGAAACACGGGTGGAGAAAGGCAAGGAAGGCATATGGTTGATGTTATTTCATGCAAGGTTAGGCATTCAGTAGTTCTCTGGAATCTGTTAAACATATGGATTAACCAGCAACAGCTGAGAGGGAAGAGAACTATACTGTGACCACATAAATGAGTTTATCATCGGCCTTTATTTAATTCTAAGGTGTGTATGTTTTGCATTTGTTTTCAAGGGAGTTCAAGAAAGACTGACAAGGAATGATATGTCTCTAAAAATATTAACAGCAGTGCTATGAATGCTGGAGATTGCTTGATCATTGTCAATGAGTAAATCGACCCTTCTAGTTAATCCTTTGATGCTTCATTAGAGTGTGTAGATTAGTCAGAGGGCAAATCAATTCCAAAAGGTGACCATACTTTGTTTGGCAATGGGGAAATTATAAATTTAGGGAGTGTGCATTTTTATGTTTGCATTATTAGCCATCTGTGCTTTGAAACCAATGCTACTTAAGGTCCGACTATGCTATTTCAATTTGAAATATCTCCCTAAAGCTGACTTTTTCTTAAACCTTCAATTCATTTTCATGAAATGTGACCATTAGGACTGCAGTTGCTATTGTTCTCCTTACTGTAGTGATTAGTAGAATGTAAACTGTTCCATTAATATTTTTAATCATATGGAAATGTTTAGAAAAAACTGCATGTGAAATATTTGTCTTTTTTATTACATGACCCTTTGGAATATTGCAAATTACATCTGTCAAATGAGGAATAATATATTAAGGAAGAGATTGACTTTGGCATCTCTCAGGAGAAATGATGCCTGAGAGATGACATGTTACAGTATCAACAGGTCAGACAAGTATTAATTTTTTTAAATTAAGCCTCAAGAAAATCCCTTTCACTGCCCTTGGTGATTTCTTGATTTAGAACTGTTTTTGGACATGCAAAAAGTTTGATGTTGATATCTCTCAGGAGAAATTATTATTAAGAATTATTAATTTTTTACCTTTTGCCTCAGGAAAATCCCTTTCACTGCCCTCAGTATTTCTCATTTAATGATTGAGAACAGTTTTTGGACATACCATCAGTGTATGCAAAAACGAAAATATTAATATCTTATATTTGTAGGTACTTTGTTAATGTCATTTCAATACGTTTCCCTAATATTTAATCCACTTTTGTGAATATTAGTCATGCTACAAGGACAATCAATAGTTTATGGTTTATTCTGCCAGCATGTTATTTTGCAGGTGTTTTGCACTGATAACATTTGATTCTGGAGAACCCTGAATTCTTCATTCCTTCCTACTTTAGGTTTTTCCCAGCAGTTCACCCTGACTATTTTATTTGCACTTCCTAATTTGTTTTTCTTTCTGTCAACAGCATTTTCTCCATACCTACTATTAAAAAGCAACCAATTAAGGTTTTCCATTTTGCTTTAATGACCATGTTCCTGAATCACAAAAAAGCTGAAATACCCAGTCATTAAGATTAAATGAGGTACCTACCAGGCAAAGATAAATCTAGGTACATCAATCTTGAAAAACTCATCGTTGGTTATCGTCAAAACATAATTCATCTCTTACCTTTTCCCCAAATGCACCTTCATAGCTTTCAAATGCCCCATCAACCTATGCCTTAAATCAAGCAATCCACTCCTAAAATCTCCAACCCATCCCCATGCCACTCACCAGTCCCAGGCTCTTTTGAGGGGAAGTTAGCATTGGAGCAACATGAGTAGGCAATATGTGGTTGTGGGAAGAGAGGTTTAGATCTATTAAGCTGACATGTATTTATTGAGGTTTGTTGCAAGTAGAGAAAATATGATGACATTTATTAGGGAGGGAGTAGGCAAACAGATTAGTTGATCTCACAAGGCTTTTTAATTGGCAGGTCATCCATAGGTGAGAGATGAACATGGGAGCTTTAAAAATGAGGTACCATCATTATGGTGTGAAATAGGCAATAGATCTTTCAGAAAGGATTTAAGTCTTTTGGATCCCAGGAAAAAGGTGATAGAAAAGATTGAATCCTATATCAGATGTGTGGCTTATTTCTGTAATTTGTGATGCTGGGTGAAATGGTTTATTTTATTCTCTTTGAGATTTTTTGGGTATACCTTTCTATGGAGTATATTGAATAGATTATGGGGTGTTTGCTAAGGGTGACTGTGATGTTATAAATCGGTGGACTGCAGAAAGTGAGAGAGCAAAAATATTGTGATTGTCAAGAACTTGTGGTCATGCTCTTCATTTTACGCAAGGGAATGCATTACCAACTTATTCAATCAAATAAACAAACTCTGTAATTCCACCTTCCTCTCTTTTTTCCAATCTCTTTACAACCAAACAACCATTTCTTGGACCAGTGATCTTCTATTACCATCCTAGAATCCCAATTGAGCCACCAATATAGAGGTAAGACGAAGGTAAGAGAAGCTTTGTTTATATTAGAATACATATCATCAAAAAATTGTCACCCCAATGGATGCTGCAATTGCTCATGGTTGACAATAAGCTGATTCACCAGTCAACTTAGAAACATTTTTTGCAGCAATTAAAGCAAGATCCAAAGGTGTTTTTGTGTTAAATTATCAATGTTGATGAAACCTGGATTCATCCGGATGGTTTTTGGGATGCAAAAGGCATCAACCTGGCGGATTGTTTAGAAAAAGGAAGAATGATTACTGGGAAATACTACAGTGAGTAATTGGACTACTTTTACCAAAAATTGGAGACATGGCTACATTTGGCAAAGAAGAAGGTGATTTTACACACCAATAATGCACAAACACATTCATCTGGAAATGTTACCACCCAACTGCATGAACTACATTATGAATTGCTGCCAGTCACCATTCATTGAAAAAAATAGCTCCTACAAGGAAGTTATTGCCAAGACAGGGGTATAATTAAGGGAGTTGGGCAAATCCTTTTCTTTGAGGGGTTTAAAAAATTGCAAGGTTGATGAGAGAACTCTATTTTTCTAAAAGGAAACCATGTTGAAAAATAAAATAAAAATTTTTTGAAAAAATAGTTTCTTTATTTCTAACCTGGGTACTTATTGAATCGACCTGTTAGATCCTGCCTTGAAAGTGTACTTGAATATTAACCTGATACCAATAAATAATTATAAGATAACCATTAAATATTCACTTCCATCAGGGACAAACACTACCTATGGCTGAAAATCAGTAAAGGGAGCTAAAAAGAAGAGGATTCATTTACATAAATAAACATGGATTAGGAATTTAAACTTTAAATACTTAGTTCTTTTAACCTTAGTTTTAAAAGAAAACATGTGTATAAATCCAGGTTATCATTGCATCTCTGTTTTAATATTACACGCAGCAGCAAACTGCAATATATTCAGTATTTCATCCAAAAGTGGTAGGACTGATTTTCTCTGGCAGGAATGAAGGGGTGGAGGGGGGTCTGCCTGGCAGGGTAAGATGGAAGGGGCTCAAAGTAATAGACCAACAAAAACCTCATTTGCTTGATTGAGTGAGGAAACCATTTTTAGTGAAGCAAATTTTTTGTTCAAGTTAAAAAAGAAATTGTTTCTGAATTTAGAGCAACATTATTCTGTAAAGTTTTGTGCAAAACTTGGAAGGATGGTAACTAAGACCCGCGATATGATCAAGCAGGCTTATGCGGCCACTGCCTTAAGCCATTCCACTGTATTTGAGTGGCACAAGTCATTTAAAGAGGGTGGGGATCTCATTGAAGACAACCATCATTACGGACGGCTGTCAAATGCGACAACTGAGACGAATGTGGACAGAGTGAAGACACTGCTGAACACAGACCAATGCTTAACCAGAACCAGTGAAAGAATTGCAAACGAGTTGGGTCTGTCTGCATCCAACGTCCAATGCATTATTTCACAGGATTTGGCAATGCACAAGGCGTGCGCCATGATGGTGCTGAAAATTCTTCCATGGCACACTTGTCATCAGACAGCTCCGGGGCCACACCACATTGCCACATTGTTGCACCCGCCGTATTCTCCCCATCTGGCACCACCAGTCTTCTTCTTCCCCATGATTAAAAGACAGCTCAGGGGATGACGTTTAGACTCAATAAAGACCTTCAAGAGGCTTCTAAGGGTCATCAATGCCAATGGACATATGTGGAATGGGAGCAATGTTATACATAGTGTGAAGCAGCTCAAGGAGCATACTTTGAGGATTATTAAGCTGATGTAAGTATATCATCAATAAAATTCTTCTACAAAATCAGTCCTTCCACTTTTCGGTGCAACCTTCTCTATACTATTGAAGATTTTGCCACTCCACATAGATACAATTAATACTTAATTAAGCCAATAATTTCCAAACCTGAATATTTAATTAGGTTTAAAATATGAGCAAAAGAGAGGTAGCCTACCATTTTTATACAAAAAAATATGAATGATAATAGTGTAAAAATTCACCATTAAGCTCCTTTTAAGCTTTAATAAATGCTTCTAGAGATTTGAGAGAATTTATCAAGTGCCATTTAAAAAACAGGCTTGGGTAACAGGCAAATATCTTAATAACTTGCTAAACTTTAATTCAAAACTCAGCGACTGATGTTGAACAAAAACATAAAAGATAATAAAATTCAATAAATATCATAATAAATAAATTCCATCTGACATTACCAGAGTGGTCGTTTTTACACCAAACATTTTAATTTCTATTTTATCTAGTTAAAAACTTTTTTTATTGTCTCAAAGGCTTCTTTTTCAAGGTTACAGTTACAGTTTTAAAAAATTGAGGTTTTTGGAGAAATGACTCGTCCTGAAAAAACGTTTTTATATGATAGATGTCTAAAAATTAAAAGTTTTCAATTGGTAAAACACTCTAATAAAGTGGTCTCATTATAAATTTATTCCTGGTGGATTTTTAAATATCTTTAGGTGCATTTATAATTAGATACTAGAGAAGAGGTTATAAATTTATGCATACATGTTTGCAGACCACATTGAAAAAGACCTTCATGACCATTCCTTGTGATATTTGGAAGTCACCTTTTTTCTTAACATGCATGCATAATTGTTAAGTCATTGCATTCATCCAGTATATTTGAGGAGTATCTTTGACAAAAACATATTATAGGGCTACAGCAAGAAAAGTTAAACCTTATGCTGCTATCAAATTTCAGTGATTTAGAGAGTTGATGAATAGAAGATGAAGTTTTTTCATTGATGGTGAAAAAATCTAGTTCCTTTAATGAGGAAAATCCTCATTAAGATTAAAATTCTCCTGAGAGAATGAAAAGGCATGATAATAAGGGATAAGTATAAAAGTTCTATACTAAACACGAATGGCATTCCAATCAGAGAAATATTTATGATTCTAGCCTGGGTGCAAGTGTGTTTAGTTTGTAAGCAGAGTTCCAAATGGTTCTGTCAAATAGTCTGTAATCAAATTGTGGCAGAACATGATTTCTGATTAAAATGAAGAACTTGAATTTATTTCTGTAATAAAATTCCTCATCATAGAGGGATTAATAGGAAATTCATATGAAGTTTACAAAAGTAGAGAGGGACTCATTTAATTTCGGCCAACCAAAACTGAGTTGCTGAATTTTCAACAGGGACCAAAATCCCTTGAAGATGACCTCCCAGAAGGATAGCCATCAAGTGCTACGATACAGAAAAATATCAAAAAGATACAAAATATCATGTATGACATTAAGCCACCAAAGAGACATGAGATACCTTAGACCCTGAGGATAGCAAAAGAAAAGTGGCAAAATAACTTGCAGTAAGGAATATGGATGGGTAAGCTCTGGGCAAGGTGAGTGCTGCATTTCTTAAAATCCCTATAAAAGCAATTTTCCCAGCAAAGTACCGTAGATTCCAGAAGTTACCAAAACATTCAACCTTGCCACTCAGTATCAAAGAAACCAAAGTGAAAAGCATATGTTTTGGCAAATTGCAAACATATCCAAACCCATGCATTTTAATCCCAGAATACCAACAATTTCATTTATATTCCCAACTAAGTGGCATTTCCTCAAAAGAAGCAAGAGTATTTGAGATGATTAAGTTTGAAATGGTTGGATGAGTAAAACTTTCTTCGTAGACCCCTTATTATGCTCATTAAACTGTGCTTTTGACTGAAATACCTTAAAATCTCCTTATCTGGAAGGAAAATACCACAAATGGTGACAGCATTCCAATCTTTTTTTTATTTAGAAACAAATACTTAAAACTCTTAACTTCCCAATTAACTGTCTCAAAGACAACATCTGCAATAGAATCCCAATAATGATCACTTAGAACTAGGGAAATCCCTTGCTGCTTTTTAGCAATAAACAACAAAGGAACCTATGGAGATGTACCTTAACTTCACTTGAACGAAATATTATGCAATTGATAATGGGTTCTTAGTAGGTTTAATGACATTCAAATGAAATAAAAATAATAGTGAAATAAAATTTTTCAAATCTGTTAATTTTCTTTTAAAGAAGTTACACAAAACAAAGTTGACACTTTTTTAAAAACTTGAAATAAATGTATTACGATGGTCCATGGTAGTGATATAATTATTTGGAAGAGTGTATGATCATTAAATAATTGTCATTACCAAAATTATGCATGTCATTCATACATTGTCACTGTAATTATTGGGAGGATTTGTTTAATTCGAGCATTTTAGTTTTTCACTAGTTTCTAATCCTTCCTATGTTTAATGATGATTCTTTGTTTTTAAAATTCTGACAAACATGTCCCACTCATTTCTGCTTTCAAATGCAAGTGGCTGAGAAAAAGGCTCCAGTTATGAGCATGAGTGAATGAAATTGAATACAATTTACTCTGCTCTCTGATCATTTAGTAGTGTCCAATCATGCGTGACTTGAGATCATTGTTCCGAATGAATGCTTTAGAACAGACGGTGCACCGGTGTGGTTTTCTCCAGTGTGTGTCATTATATGCCTTTTCAGATCACCTATCCGAGCAATTGATCTTAGCTTTTAGATCACCTATCCGAGCATATGTCTCACTTGAGGCTCTTTCTCCAGTGTGTGTGTCAACAAGTGCACCTTTAAATTGTTACTCTGTGCAAATGCTTTAGAACAGATCTTGCACTGGTGTGGCTTCTCACCAGTATGTGTCAACAAGTGTCTCTTTAGATTAATCTTCAGTGCAAATGCCCTTGAGCATATCTGGCACTCGTGGCTCCTTTCTCCAGTGTGTGTCAACAAGTGCACCTTTAAATTGTTACTCTGTGCAAATGCTTTAGAACAGATCTTGCACTGGTGTGGCTTCTCACCAGTATGTGTCAACAAGTGTCTCCTTAGATTAGCATTCAGTGCAAATGCCCTTGAGCATATCTTGCACTTGTGGCTCTTTTCTCCAGTATGCGTCAACAGGTGCCTTTTCAGACCAATATTATGAGCAAATGCTCTTGAGCATATCTCACACCTGTGGCTTCCCTCACCAGTATGTGTCAACATGTGCCTCTTTAGATTACTATTCTGGGTAAATGCTCTTGAGCACATTTCGCATCTGTGTGGCTTCTCTTCAGTATGTGTCAAAATGTGCCTCATTAGATGCTGCTTTTTAACAAAACCTTTCAAACATATTTCTCATTTAAAAGGTCTTTCCACAGTATGTGATGACTTGTGGACTCTGAGTTTACTCAAAAATAGAAAGTTTTTGGTGCAGAATTCACATTGGTACTTATTTTTTGCAGGATGCACCAAGTTGATGTGCCTTGCAAGGTCATTTTTCCTGTCAAATGACTTTGAGCAAGAGTCACAATTGAAATGATTTGCCTTCCTAACATGCATATGCAAGACATGAACTTTGAGAAGGTTCCTCTGTGCAAATTCTTTGTAGCAAATTTGACAAGAATGCAATAAAATGCCTCCTGCATCCTTCCCCGTAGCATCTTGTTTCCTGCAATTATCTGAAAGATTTGAAGAAAAGGAATCTTATCAATGAAAAATTATATACCTGCAATGAAAAAGGTTGTTATCTCCAATTTGTGGTAAATTCACTAATTTGCATAAAAAATTATCATGGGGAAGGGTTCAATGCCATCATGCAATACATTTCTACAAATGTTTACTTGGCATGCAAAAATGCCTAGAAAATTCAATTTGTAAAAGGATTTTGAGAAGAAATAAGAATATTTCCTGTCAAGAAAGAATGGAATATGAGAAAAGACAAATTTATAAAGAAAGGAAATTCTTTTCCTAGGGAATAGATAATTAAATTGAATTAACTATGTGTGGCTGTTTTTTACCAAAAGCACAAAGTCCAACAATAAAATACCAAAATTACAAAATGTAAGATGGGAACGAAGAGTATGACTATCTTTCATTTCTTGTATTTATGAGATATTTTAGCCTGGAATTAGTACAAATCTTTCCATAGTTTCCTAATTTCATAATTGAACCAGAAAGCCAAATAATAATGTAACATGAAGTCACAAAAAATCAAAAATATTATCCCTACTGTGAAAGATATTATTGCAGTTAAAAGTAAGTTTAGTAGCTACTAACATATTATTAAATCTAAGGTCCAAATGAGTTTATTTAGCATGGTCCTCTTGGTGTGGCGTGCTGATATATTGGCTTTTGTATCTCTGGCAAAAATTGCAGCATGTTCATATATTGGCTCTTGCATAGGCTTTTGTTTAAATTGTTGTAACTTATGGTTTTTTCTTTAATAATTTATGGTTTTTGTGCTATCAATAGGTTGAATTCCATAGAATTATGTTACTATTTTTAAAAATTTTTATTAGCAATTTTAAATGCTTTTAGAAAAGTATAATTCTTACCATAATTTTTCATTCAGTTTTGTACATTTCGGGAAGCTCTGCCTAATTGTTTGCTCGTTTTTTTTTCTGAGTAGTTTTAAAAAAAAGTTTTTCTGACTATTTTTTAAAATTTTTATTAGCAATTTTAAATGAATGACAAGAATGAAGAGAATGACAATATTTATTGATTGATTAATTCATCAATTCATTTAAGGACAAAGTACTTATCAGGTAAAATGATCAATTTAGTGGGTGATAGAGTCACTCACCTCAAATAATTTATGTTTAGTACTAAATTTATTTATTACTTCTATTTAATTTTCTGAAACTACTATTAATATGGCAATCCCTGATTTCCAACTGACACATATGGTACCCTTAAAATTACTTTTATTCATTATTTTGTTACAATTTATCTAAAAAAGACCTTTCACAATTTCTGGCTTAATATTTCCTATAGTGGTCCTTTAGATTGCTAGATCTTTTAACAACAAATATATTTTACACGGGAAATTTAAGAAAGAAAATAAAACCCCTCCTTTAACTTTTATATCAATAAAACCATTTAAAAACATATTTATCACTAAAAAAGGAAATTTATTGTTGGGTTTATGGTCAGAAAACAAATTTTATGGTGCTTCTTTTAATCGGAAGAAAAGTATCAGTGTATAATATGTGACAATTCTTTTGGGTTAAGAGAAAATTATAATGAAACAAGTTATTATTACCAAATTTAAGTGCCACAAAAAATTATGCTGAACAGCTATTGCCAGCTGCTTGCTAGCTTTTGAAAGATCAATTGTGGGGCACTTCCTTGTCATGACTATTTCAAATGCTAGCATTAATTGTGTTTTAGTAATAAATAATAATTAAAGAGTATGATCTTATTTTAATCATGGGCAGATAATTCTGACTCAATTACATGAGCTACAAAAATAATTCTAAAGAATAAAATATATTTACTATAATATTCTTTTTCTTGATATTTTTAAAATTTCACCACCTAGCAATGAAATAAATATAGGACCAATTGGCGAAATTACAACCTCAAAGTGACCAAGCTAAGTGGACATTAAACCTCTTAGTGCGGCTGGGATTTCAGGGGTACTAGTGAGAAGTGTGAGTTGCAATTTAAGAAAATGTATAACCTTAGGAAAAAAACATAATGAAGATATTTGTTTAGATATCCATATGCAGTTTTTTTTTATTTTTAAATACAATATTTTAGTTAATAATAATGTAATGCATTTACATCATCTGAATAATGAATGTAATTATTACAGTATTATAAATTTGGAGAATATTTTTTAGCAATAATATTTCGATTTTTAGGAACAAAACTAATATTTTTTAAAGACATTTATCAATTACACTATGATATTTAAATATAATAAAGAATCAAAAAGAAATGTTGTATCTAAAATCTTTAACTAAAATGTTTTCTACACGAAAGACGCGTAGAAAATATTTTAGATAAAGAGAAAAAAGTGAATTGGAAATTTTTTTGTCAGCCCCTGCCTAGTTTGATTTTGTTGAAAAGGCTGATCTCATTGAGTCAAATTGGGACTTTTCCCCTTTCCTTGAGACTGCGGCTATGTGCTTACAATCTAAAGGCAGAAAAAAACCAATTTCTAACTCCTAGAGAACTGCTGACATTTTAATCCATTACACAGGGCGCAATTGATTAGATACGACGAATGGAGAGAGAAACCAAAATGAATACAATGCAGTGCTCTCATTTCCACCGTCTCAACAAAGTCTGAATAATCAGTTATATATCATTACCACGACACAACAACACATTCAAGAGATTACAGATGAACACAGATTAATTAGTAGCCTTTCAGTGGTTTTTCATAGTGGAAAGACTACTCAGAAAAAAAAACGAGCAAACAATTAGGCAGAGCTTCCCGAAATGTACAAAACTGACCGAAAAATTATGGTAAGAATTATACTTTTCTAACAGCATTTAAAATTGCTAATAAAAATTTTAAAAAATAGTAACATAATTCTATGGAATTCAACCTATTGATAGCACAAAGACCATAAATTATTAAAGAAAAAACCATAAGTTACAACAATTTAAACAAAAGCCTATGCAAGAGCCAATATATGAACCTGCTGCAATTTTTGCCAGAGATACAAAAGCCAATATATCAGCACGCCACACCAAGAGGACCATGCTAAAAAAACTCATTTGGACCTTAGATTTAATAATATGTTAGTAGCTACTAAACTTACTTTTAACTGCAATAATATCTTTCACAGTAGGGATAATATTTTTGATTTTTTGTGACTTCATGTTACATTATTATTTGGCTTTCTGGTTGAATTATGAAATTAGGAAACTATGGAAAGATTTGTACTAATTCCAGGCTAAAATATCTCATAAATACAAGAAATGAAATATAACATATTAAGGTGCTAACTATTTAAAATGTAATTATATCTCACAAAGACTTTGATAAGGACTAGGAGGTTAATTCCCAAAAAAAACTAGAAATTAAATAAGCAAAGAGGATATATAAAATTAAGAATGTAAGCTATTTCTATAAAATGACAATTACTGAAACTATTGTTTTATACACAAGAAAAAATTAAATTATAAAGGCATTGTAGACAAAACTAAGAAAATACTGAATCTGCCAATTTTGGATCAGCATAATTAATAAATAAATGGCATTGACAACTATGGCATCATAACAATCTTCTTCTTGAACAAAAGGATTCAGACTTCTTTTATGGAAAATGGTGGATTTTTCTTGTGAATGCTTTTGCAGGGTCAGTATGATAGGTATCAGGACTGGCTTGCTATAGCCCAAGTAGAGCAGTGGATAGGTGTCTGACTTGTTGGCTTAGTAGAGGATATCTCCAAAAATAATAAATATTAGTTCTGTTGGCTCTTTGCATTTATTGAGAGAGATGGTGGATATTAGTTATGACTGATTTTGTTTGGTTTCATTGAAAGCAATTAGTGTATATGGGAGCAATGCTCTAGTTCCAGGTCTCTAATTGGGAGACATGGAACTCATAAAACAGGCATATCCAGATAATGTCTTACACCAGAGAAATTTTTGAGTGGCAAAAAATATTAAAAGAAGGGTGACAACTTATAAAAGATAAAGGCCACGTAAGTTATCTGATGACCACTCTAACTGACTCTATGGTGGATTTTTGCCCTGCCAATGTCTGAAAGAGAGCATCTTTTTGCAACATCTTCTGTTGCAGTTGTTCTCGGGATCATAAACAAAAGGATAGAGAGTAAGGCTTCTACTTTATGGATGATCAGTTTGGGTATAGGAAGGGAGGAGGTACATATGATGCCATTGCAGTAATGAAATTTGTAATCAAAAGTAATAAAGAACATTACAACAAGGTATAATGCAGAAACTAGGAAAAGATTGGAGGGAAATGAGGCTAATCCGTAACCTGTACATGTCTCAGACTGCTTAGGTGTGGGTGGAATACGGGAAGTCAGGATGAGCAGTGTTAGGAAGAGGTGGAAGTCAGGGTTGCTCATTATCACCGTTGCTGTTCAACATGTATGCAGAGGAAATGAATAAAGAGACATAGTAAGAACAGGAGATAGGAATGAAAATGGGCGGGGAATTCATAAAATCAGTTAAGTTTGCTGATGACCAAGCTTTAGTTTGTCAGTAAGCCAAGGGGCTACAAGCAATGCTTAGTGAATTGGTAATTCAGTACTACAGGTATAGGATGAGAATCAATATTGAGAAAACAAAGGAAATGCAATTTTCTAGAATGAAAAAGGCTAAGTTTAACATAAAAATATGATGGAAAAAACTAGAGCTAGAAAAACAGTTTACTTATCTCAGTATTGATTGGACCAACACAGTAAAAGTAATAGGGACATAAGGATAGGAATTGCTTCAGGCAAAGGGATGTCAAGCAGGGACATGAAAAGACTCTTTAGGAAACTTAGATATGGAGGATAGCTATATATAGCCCAGAAATGTGGTCATTTAAGCACGAGGATAGACATTGACTGAAGGATTTTTAAATGTACCAGTGGAAAATAATGGAGAAAGTAAAATGGACAGAGAAGATAAATGAGGAAGCACTCCGTATAATGGACAAAGAAAGAGGTTTACTGAGAGATATCTTATGGAGGCAGGAAATGTTGCTGAAGGAGTATTGACTTGCAGCCGGATGTTGAAGCCTAATGGAGGGTACAATGTTAGGCAAATAAGGAAAGGGAAGGAACAGAATAGGGATGTAACACAGGATGATGGGAGAAGGAAGGTACTCATAGCTGAAGAGGGACCTGATATAGCATAGGATATTGTGTTTTGCTAGGGGTCATTATTTAACTAGGACACGTTATTTAATTAGTATTTATGTCTATCCATAAACCTACATTGACCGGTAGATTACCTGATAATAATAATTCTGTTACAAATTTATTCTGTTTTAAATATTTTCCAATCAATTTTTTTAAATAGTCATAACATTGTATCTGACATTTTAGGTATTTCTAAAACACTCAAAACACAAAAGGAAGACAACTGAGTCTCCAGCTTCCCTCACCTTGTGTCTTCAACAGTTCCAATGTATCTCCTCCCATCTCCTGCAAAGTATTGTCGTCATATCCTTCCTTATTCTCTATTTCTTCATCAGAGGATAAATGCAATTCTAAATCTTCTAAATCATCCTAAAATATACCAACATAACCAATGTAGATTGCATCCATGTAAAACATGAATAATATGCCCAAAAAACTTTCAAACCTAATCTATAAAATTATACAAGGTTTAAAATTTTACATTTTAATTTAAATCAATAATTTAAGCATGCATTTATACAGAGCATTTGTCTTAATTTCTTCAAAAGCATTAATATCTTTCACTGAACCTTCTAATACCTAATGATATCGCCAGTGTTTCAATTCAAGTTTAGAGAATGTAAATTATAGGAGAGCTTACTGTTAAAATATAAGTAAACCTTTGATATCCATGGATTAAAAATATAAAATTAAAATATTTAAATACTGTTAACAAGAAAATCCCTGAACATTGTGAATAATACTTTTTGCCCTGCAATGAAATTAAATAATATATGAAATACACAGAATAGGTCTGGTGGCTTACTGTTTTTATAGCAATAAACTTCTTTAACAAATTATAAGAAGTCATCACATTGTCTAATTGGAATCATGATCTTCTGCAAGAATATAACCTGGTCATTTTGAGCATTGCCAGCCCCAATATATCACCAAAGAACACTATCTAAAGCTCTCCTCATCTATCATGATATTAATGCCAAGGATATCCATTCTTATCTATTATGACAGATGATCAAAATTTCAAAATAATAATTATCAGGAACATACATCTTAGGAGCTAATTTCTTCAAGTTACTCTGGTACTTAAATCATTTGGTAGTCCTTCATTTTCTTAAACACAGAACATTTGATACTGTTAATAGTTGTATTGCATGAAAGTATTATTCAATAAAGTTATTAAAGATTTTTTTATGTCAGGCCTCATTTCAAGAAGGATTTAGCCATGCAGAACCACATGGGAGGCCATTTTATCTCATAAAATTACCTAAGATTGAAAAGCCCTGCACTCAGCATATAACAGAATGCATATTGTTATGAGAGAGTGTTGGTTATGAAAGCCATGCATAATAGCTTTCTTTCCTTACCTGAATCTCCAATTCTTCACAGTTATCATCATCCATCAAATTCACATTAGTGTTGGCTGAATAATTATCCTCTTCCTCAATTGATGACTTTTCTAAGGAATGGTTAAGAGCTTTCATTGAACTTCTCAACACCATCAAATTTCTTCTTTTACCATTCATCAAATCAACACCATTACTCTCTGAGTCCTTCTGAAGGCTTGGGAGCACACACAGCTCCTTAATAAACATAAATAATCATAATCAACCCTAAGATGTTGGATAGGTAAATATAGTTCACCTAAAAATAAGCCCTATATAGGCATTACTTAAAATTATAATATTCATAGGCATATCATAGAGAGAAAAGATAATATACTTTCCCTAGGTTACATATTATTTTTGAAGGAGAAATTTTGTGCATCATTTATGTTTGCAGAGATATATCAAATTTTGAATGGTACTTGGAAATATTTGCTAGGCCATCAAGACCAGGAAATTTGGCCATTTTAACTGTATGGCCATTTGTCAAATTATATTGAAGGTTTTATATTAATCTATAACATTAATGAGAAGGGAATATAAGCAAAAATTGGATAACTAAAATGATTATAGACCTATAAGACTTTTTTCTAACAGGATTTATCAAAAATATACCTTTAAAGTTTGATATATTCACATCTAAGGTAAAGTCACTGTTTTTCCTTCATCCTAATTTGTCAAGGCATGGAACTTATTTCCATGTGCAAAATATTAGTGAGCTGCTGAATTCTGATCCAACAGGTACTGGTCAATTTGATGGCAGGTTGTTGGTTGGCAATATGACAGTGCAAACCTTTATTAAAAAAATTGCTAACATCAAAGACTAATAGTTTTATCTGGAATATTTAATAGGTTAACATAAAAAGAGTAAGGTCTGCAGATATGGCCTTCTGCAACATTTAAAAGAAGATAACATTTAAGAATGCAATTGAAAAACATTAAAATTATGTAAAATAATTGAATATTCTTCGAAAATAAAAATATTTCCATCAGGCAATTTAAGAGTGAAAGAAGTATCTGTTGGCTAAATATCTGGTTGGCTAATATGACAGTGCACACATTAATTAATAAAATTTGCAAACATCTATGACTGTAATAGTTTTGTCTGGAATATTCTATAGGTTAACATAATGAGAGTAAGGTCTGCAGATATGGCCTTCTGCAACATTTAAAAGAAAATATCCATTAGGGATGCAATTGAAAAACATGAAAATTAAGGAAAATAATTGAATATTCTTCCTAATTTAAAAGATTTCCATCAGGCAATTTAAGAGTGAAAGAAGTATCTGTCATTTTATTATATGCTTACAATGTGGTCAATTAAAACTTTGTACCTGAGGAAGGAACTGCATTTCATATTTTTTTGCCTAAAAGTCTTGAATGGGCTAAGAAAAAGTGTCCACAAGGTTATTACAACCAACAGAAAATACATGAAATTATATAAAAAAACATTAATGACACCTTCAATTAGCCTTACCATGCCACCTTTTACCGTTCCTTTGAAATGAAAACTCTTGAAAAGACATTTTAATAGGGGTCTTCAATGCAAAACAAAAATCTGTTCTATTTTGGGGTATTAATGAGTTGAAAAATAAAGCATTTACAATAACAGCACATATATCACCAAAATAATTTGGTTATATTTGTGTCATTATGGTTAGAATGTTTCTTAAATACCTCAGAGGTCCCTTCTTGATTCTCCACATGATTGTCCATATCCCTTTGCCTAGCTGGAATTTCAACAGTCTCCTGCTGTTCAACTGATATTTTATCCATGTCTACAAGTGTCTGCAAAGTTAGTTAAATAGTGAGAAAACAGAAGAAATAAATGATTTTAGGTATAATTTTAAAGGTTTATGAATTTTCTTAGTATATATGGATTTCAAAATTAATTAAAAGTGCTTTTTTCGTAAAATATAATGCATTTGGTATTGAATTTTCAATATTTAACGTAAGCAATTATTTGTATAACAGCACTAGGTATCAAAGCAAAACCAATAAATGATGGAAACATATTTAAAATGAAAAAAACACTTCTTGTTTTCCAATTGCAACATTAGAAATGAGAATTATAGATGAGATTAGATAAATTATATCAGGCCTTTAGTTTACATAAATAAAAGATTCAGATAAATAATGGATACCATACAATCACTGAATTAGGATTATTGTATATTATGGATTTAATCAGAATTGTCATCCGAATTCCATCACATGATTCCTGAAGATCAAGGTATTTATTCTAGAATTTAAATGAGCAATTACATTACCCATACTATGAATGCCTTTTTCTTGCAATTTGCTTGCATTTCTTATAATGACTTGAAGATTAGAATTGTCCTAATCAATATCATTTAAGCAAATTTCAACTCTCTTTACCTTAAACTTCCACCACTATAGTCTGATAACTTTTATACAAAACCTTCTTAATGCCATGCCATACCATAGTAATCATTTCATTTATTATATTACTTCTATATTTATCCTAGATATACCTTCTTGCATTGCAAGATACATCCAAATCACATACAATTCAAACACATCCTCTGTATAATAAGCAATAATATAACATTATTGTCTTTTTGATTAGCAAGTAATTACACAACTGTGTGTTTATTATAATCCTTCAAGCCAAAAATATTAGTGGTTTTCATAAATAGCTATCTGTGCATCAAAGATTTAGTATAAAGTATTGTACAGAAATCTTTTCTACTGTAGGTATCCATGAGTTGAAAAAAGAAACATGAGCCATAATGGCACTAATATCACAGATTCAGTTTATTAATTATCTCCAGAGAAGTTCTTACCAGATTCTTAACATTGTGGTCCACATCTCCCTGGCTAGCTGGAATTTCATCGGTCTCTTGGTCTTCAACATCCACTTCCTCTGTCTTCACTACAATCCCCTGAGTTAATTGAATAATTATTAAACAGTAAAAATATGGAACTTCAGATATTTTTAAAAAATAATATGCAGTTAAACCTTTTGAATTAAGTAAAAATCAGTGACTTAAGAATTTTAAAATAAAGATGAATATGTTTCTTCTAAATTACCAAAGCTTTGGATGAGCAAGGTTTTTTATTGATTTCATAAACTTATAGCTAAGAAAATTGATATATCAACCTGTTTCAATTTCTTCCTTACCTGAAGAGAATCTTCTTCATGATTATTCATAATGCGGTCCACTTTTTCCTGATCTTCATTATCGGAAGTTTCTTTTTTAACTGTGATTTGAACCTAATTGTTCAAAATATAAATATTGAAAAAGATTTCAAAAAGCTGATGAACATCGAAATTGAATTTTAAATTATTGATAAATAATTTCCATTTCATTTTTATGCATATATATTTCCTATTCATTAATGCAATTCAAAATTACACACCAGTGCTTTTTTCTTAATATCTTATGGACATGATAATAAAGTATCAATGTTAACCTGTGGGGGGGATAATTTATATCTGAAGCACACAACTAGATATAACAGCAAAAGCAATTATTAAAGGATATAATTTGAAAATGCAAAACCAAACCACCTGATAGCTGATTTCAGCATTAAAAATGAGAATTTTAAGAGATTAGATACATAATATCAGACCATTATCGACCTGTATACTAGGATTCAGATAAATCTCAGGTTCTCATTATTAATTCTTTGATTTTATGGATTTATTCAAAATTGTTATCAAAATTCTTTAATAAAGAGTCCAGGGGATGAAGTTATCAAGTTTAGAATTTCAATGAGTTCTTACGTTGTTTACACTTGGAATGCATCTTTCTCCTAATACGCTTGATGCTCTAGTGACCACCCGCAAATTGGCAACTCCCACATCACTATCACTGGAGGCATCATTTGACTCCCACTCTACCTTTAGATTCCTCTACACAAAATCAACAATGAAATTCATCTATTTATCTATTTACGCTTAACACTAGTGTGGCAAGTGCATTATTTTTTAATTGTTTTAAAACTATTATGACTAGATTGTTAGGCTTCATAAAATATTTCTAACTAATTCTTTTAACAACACGAAATAATTGCTATCAACGAGTATATTGTGCTCTTTACTTCATACAGTTACAAATATTAGAGTCAATTTCCTCAACATCAATGACTTAATAAAATTACGAATAAAAATAATATTCTAAGAAGTACTCCAAGATCATATTTTAATACAAGCTGTCATCCTGTACATGGACATTCATATATTATCATCCTATTCGGTTTACTCACAATTTATGAAAACTGATTGCATAAATACATTCAATATTTTCATACTTTCAGTAAAATTCACTCCAAGTACACTGTTACTTGAGATTTTCAATTAAATATAGAATAAAATTGCTTTATGTGTTACCAGGAGCATAGTTAATTCCAAATTTCTATATAAACTCCAGTATTAATCATTTTGTAATAAGTCCTTAAGACTAACGTACAATAGCGAGGACACTTATTAAAAATAAAAATGTTCATTATTCAATTTAAGTTATTTCCGTTGACACTTAACGTTATCCAAAACATTCCTCATAACATTACAAAATACCAACCATAGTTGGGCTCGACTCACCGTTGTGCGGCGGTTTTTTCTTTCCGCGTGATTCTTTATCCTTTGCCTGTTCAATAGACGGTGGTTTTCATGGCACTGCTGCTTAAACATGTAGAAATCCGTCAGCAATTTAAAGCATTTATAGCACAGCAACCACGGGTTGCTCCTTTCCCTGACAACCTATAAAAACATGATTATTAAAGTATTAAAACCTAAACTTTCGCTCTCAATGCGGCTCGAATCATAATCTGGATGAATTGCAGGCTTTTTGAAGCTAAAATAGGGCACTATCGCACATTTCGTGTTAAATTTACTATAAAAGCATCATTATTATAATACGTAAACAGATAACCGATATCTTACTTTCAATTCCAACAACTCTTCTATTGCTTCCCGCACCAATTTCTCAGCATCGCTGTTTTCATAAAAAATATTTGTGTACCGTCCACCACGGCTAAGACATAATCTACACTTTAAACTTTCGTGTCGAGGCATCTTTGGAGCACTTCACACTGTCAACATTTACTTCACCAAAACAGTAACTTTCAAAATGGCCGACTACATATCGATGGGTCGTTCGTCCTGAATCGATTACTAAGTGCGAGTTCAAGAATCGATTTAGTTTCATTTCGGCGCTGAGTGATGACCATATTTAAATATTTTTCCATATTCGAAAATTATTTAAACTCCAACTTAACACATTGTGGTCATTGCTGTGAACTTATAACACTTTTTCGCTACCAAGAATTAAAAAAAAATGGTTCTGTTTTGAAATGATAGGCAATAATTCCAACATTTCCTAATCTGAGTATATTTTATGTTGTACGTAAATTAAGAATTTTAATCCCGTTAAAGTGATTTTATGTTTACATAAATATTTTCTCGGGATAAATATTTCTTCGAAGAACAATTACTGGAAGTGAAAATTGTGTTATTACTTCTTTTCGACGTAAAACTCTCAAAATGAACTTTTTTGTTGATATGCTAAATGCATTGTGTATTTTCAGAGGAACCTCGAATGTCAGACCTTCCACATTTTGATACGGGCATTAAAAGTTCATTAATACAAAATTACAGATTTTCTTTCCAACTGAGAAAAAATAACTGGGACGCATAGAGAGTATTTACATTTTTATGTTTGTTCAAAGGCAATTAATGGTGGTCAAAATTGCAAATAAATAATAAATTGAACATACGTTAACTTCAAAACATTCAATTATATATATATATATATATATATATATATATATATATATATATATATATATATATATTATCCCATTTCAAAATTTTATAGCAGCAGTCGTGTCTAAACGGTGAAGGAATAATTTTGACTTGTATTTAAAGAGGATGTCAATAGAAGCACATCCCACTTGAATGATAATATAATATGACAACCCTATACCTACGACAGTTAATGCATCCAAATATTTATGGGTTTTTTTGTAATATTGACATCGTAAATAAAACAGCAATGAATCTTTTGACCTGAAGCTTCGAAACGAATGAATAGCTCATCAATAATATCATATTTAACTATTTAAACTGTTCTTTAAACATGAAACGATTATTCTGGACAATAATGAAGGTGCAAGTTTTTTATGTGTCCTTGTACTATCATTTTTTTTATCAATTATTGGTATATATTAAATATGGCTTAGTTAACATCTCAAATAATATTTTTGCCAACCTGAGTGTGCAATGATCTAGTGTCTAGAACATTCAGAGTTTTTCTTTAAGTATTATATAATGCAAGGTCTAGAACATAGTCCTCCGGCAAAGGTTTTCCGAAGAATTAATAGAAATTTAATGAAACATTATGAATTTGTATTTTGTTTACATTATGTATGTGGTGTAAAGGAATAATAATTAATAAATGCAGAACCAGGAGTCAAGTAGTAGATATTAGGATTGCATACCGAGAAAACCTTGGTTGGATTTTTTTCACACACCTCTCTGGTCCCCCTTTATCGGTGACCTAAGCTGCCTAATCCTTAAAAGGATACCAAATATTGACCTAGAAAACCTAGAGTGGGCATAGGAAAAGAATAAGAAAAAAGAAACATGCTTACATCCCAGAATGCTGTCTGTGGCTGTTGATTTATTTGTGGCAGTGGCCCCTAACCAAGTTGTTATTTCACTGATAGAGAAGATAGAAAACCGCTCTAATCAAGTGGGAGTGCATGCCAAAGAGCATGGTATGAACTCACGTCCCCATTCCCTCAGCCAAGGCCAAACCTCCTACCTGGCTATCCAACCATGTTTTTGTCAATGCCACCTCATCCGGTGGCAATTACCTATAGATATTGGTGCTGTCTCTGTCTCTACACAGTCACATGGCTCCAAAGCATAGAGGGAAGTCAGATCTTCAGCTTTACTCTGCCAATGACACTGTCATCACCACATACGGATCTGTCACTCTCTCCCTTTCCCTTGGTCTCTGGCAAGAATTTTTGTTGAAGTTGGTCATTGCTAATATGCAACAGCCAAGAATAAGGGCAGTTTTCTCTGCCATTTTGGTCTCCTAGTGAATATTGCTTGTAAACACCAGGTGGACAATGTGATGACCGTATCGTTTATGGGCACCATTGCCTTTCCCAGCAAAGGTCAAGTGTAAGTGATCTCCGGTGCCTCCATTTATTCTTGCCTTATGGCCAAATTCTCTGAGATTAAAAATCAATCAGGAGCTTCTGGGTGAGTCAATCACTTCATGGTTCATTTTAAAGATACCATCCCTGGCCCTATGGTTTCATTTTGGCCCCAACATCTCGCAGCAGATGAGCTTGCCTTTGCCAATTAAGACTTTGAGCTGATGCTTCAGATGGGTTCTGCACCGAGGTCATCTAGCTCTTGGTCATCTGCCTTGACTCTGGTGCCAAAGAAGAGCACCAAGTGGTGTCCTTGTGGCAACTACCACTTGCTGAATTCCAGAACAATGCCTGATCATTATCCAGTACCGAATATCAAGGATTTTGCGCAGGGGTTCTGTGGCTATACCATCTTTCAAACATTGATTTAGTTTGTGCGTTTCATCAATACCTGTCAACCCTGCAGATATTTCCAAAACTGCAATAAAAACGCCTGTCGCCTGTTTGAGTTTCTATTTACTACCTTGATCAAAAAGTTCCCGGAATAACCCGTGTGGCGCTCCCATCGTTCCAATTTGAGTTCTGTTTTTTTGATATTCCCTTTAAATCTTATTGTCATAACTTGACATTTGCAAAAGTTACGTAGCCAATAGTACATCTATCTCTGTGTGTGTTGGCGATTTTTTACAATTGCAGAAATGGATTTAAATTTGCAACAACGAACTTGTATTAAATTTTGCGTAAAAAACAGATTTAGTGGCGCACGGACGTTGGAAATGTTGGAAAAGTGTTTCGGCAACGATTCTCTAAAAAAAACGGTCGTTTACCAGTGGCACGAGCGGTTCAGAAGTGGTCGTGAGTCAATCGAAGATGATGAACGCAGTGGCAGACCATCGACATCGAAAGTCGGTGAAAAAATTGATAAAGTAAAAGAAATGTTGGTCAATAACCACAAATTAACCATCAGAGAAATAGCGGAGGACTTGAACATTGCCTATGGATCCGCCCAAGACATTGTGGTTAATGATTTGGGTTTCCGTCGTGTAGCAGCAAAGTTGGTGCCAAAAGACCTCAATTTCATGCAAAAAAGAGACCGTGTTGACGTCGCAAAAGACATGATTTGCGAGTCTGAATCCGATCCCACATTCATCAAAAGGATCATTACTGGAGACGAGACGTGGGTTTATGAGTACGACACGCAATCCAGACATCAGGCAAGTGAATGGCGTTCACCAAATGAGCCGATACCAAAAAAACCACATCTTTTTCCGTCAAAAAAGAAGGCAATGCTGACGGTTTTTATGGATTACAACGGTGTAGTGCATCATGAATTTTTGCCAGAAGGCCAGACAGTAAACAAAGAGAATTATTTGGGCGTTATGAGACGTTTGCGTGAAGCAATTCGCCCAAAGAGACCAGAAATGTGGGCAGAAAACCCGTGGATTTTGCACCATGATAACGCACCGTCACACAGTGCTAACATTATTCGTAATTTTTTGACAAAAAATGCAACAAATACCATCCAACAGCCACCGAATTCACCTGATTTGGCTCCCTGTGACTTCTTTCTGTTCAATCGAGTTAAAAAACTATTACGGGGAATGCGTTTTAGCAGCCGAGAGGAAGTAATGGAAAAATCGCAGGAAGCACTGATGGACATACCAAAAACTGAATATGAAAAATTTTTCGAGGATTGGATCAAGTGCTGGCATAAGTGTGTTGCAGTCGATGGGGATTACTTTGAAGGGGACAATATAGATTTAGATGAATAAACTTTTATTTTTAATTTTCTGAATAAATTCCGGGAACTTTTTGATCAAGGTAGGATCACAACACTTGGCCTTCAACATACTGTGCGGACCTTTCAGAGGTTTATAGATGACGTGTTTAAGGAATTCCCTTATGCATATGAATACATAGATGATATCCTTGTTGCATCATGCAATTCTTTGGAGTATGAGCAGCATCTGCGGACAATATTTGGCTGCTTGAAGAATCACGGCATGGTTATTAATCCCTCAAAAACTGTTTTCAATGTGAATGAGATACAGTTTCTAGGATGTACGGTAATGAAAGAAGGAACTTAACCACTCACCAAGAAGGTTAATTTCTATGCATGATTTTCCCCTACCAGTAACCATACACCAGCTGTGGCAATTTTTGGGGATGATAAATTATTACCACCATTTTATCCCTTACGCGGCAAATAGGATTCCCTTAGCAACCTTCTTGCAGGTAAGGTAAACAGCAAGGACTCAATCAGCTGGACACCAGCATTAGAGACTTCATTTCTATTCTGCAAAGAGGCTCTGTGCAATACCGTCTTTTAGCTCATCCAAACATATTTTTCCTCTGACCTTTTTCAGAGACACTTTGGAGTTTTTGGTTGGTGCTGTCCTTCAACAACTCACTTCCATAAGATATCAGCCTCTTGGTTTCTGGATCAAGAAACTGAGTGATGCTGAAAGGCCTCATAGCCCTTTTTACAGGGAACTTTTAGTAGTTTATAAGGCAGTGATCCCGTTCTGGCATATGATGCTAGGAGAAACCTTTACCAACCATAAACCCCTTTCTTTTACATTTTCCTAGAGGCATGAGAAGTGTTCTTTCCAGGAGTTTAGGCATTTAGACTTAACAAGCCAATTTATCACAGACATCATGTATGTAGCAGGTGGAGATAATATTGTAGCAGACACAATGTCTGGCATTCATAGCATTTCTGCCATCATAGATTATTCTGCACTAGCTGCCTCTCCAGAGTCTGATTATGGCCTTGTCAATTCCCCACAGAATTCCTCATTTATTCTGAAAAAAGTTGCTTTTCCTGGTTCATCAAATCCTTTTATATGTGATAAGTGCACTTTCTTGGCCAGGCCAGTGATCACTGAGCCTTTCCATAAACAGGCACACCTCAGCATGCATGGATTATCACACCCTGGCATCTGACAGACAACCTGCCTAGTGGCTGAGCACTTTGTTGGCCTTCCTTGAGGAGAGACTGCCATGGACGCTCATGTTTACAAAGGAGGAGCAAAATGACAAGACATGTTTTGTCCCCCATTGCTGCTTTTCCCATTTCCAGTGCCAAATTTATGCACTTTCACCTAGATTTTGTTGGGCCTCTTCCAGGCAGCCATGGTTTCTGCTACATTATGACATGTATTGACCACTTCAGCCAGTGGCCTGAAACTGCCCACTTCAAGACATCACTGCAAAAACTGCCAGAAAGACCCTTTTCCAGGAGTGTATTTTATGTTTTGGAACTCCAATTTGCATCACCCCTGACCAGGGATAGCAATTTCAGAGTAACTTGTTCCGGCAGCTGATGCAGTTGATGTGAGCAAAGCACCTGCAGCAATCAGCCTATCATCCTGCAGCCAATAAGATGATGAGATGCCTTCACCACCAGTTGAAGGCAGCTATCCATTGCTATGGTGGTAACCAATGGACCAATGCCCTGCCTGTTGTTCTCATGGGTCTGAGGTCCACATTTAAAGAAGATACTCGGGCAATACCTGCAGAGGTCATTTATGGCCAAATACTTTGGCTTCCTGGCGAATTCTTTTCCCATTCCAATAGTGCCATTACTGCCACTGTAGTTTTTGTCACCATCCTGTGGTAGGACCTCCGCCAACTCCAGCCACAGCCAGTCTCTTGGCATTGAGCCTATAACATTTTCATGTTTAATGACCTGGATGCTGTTTACCATGTATTTCTGAGAGATGATGGGCTCCATCCATTGATGGTTCTTCCTTATGATGGGCCATTTTGAGTAATCCAGCATGATCCCAAGACATTAAAGCTAAAAATCCACGGCAGAGAGGTATCTGTGGCAATTGACCATGTCAAACCAGCATATGCTGTTAATGATGACATTCCTTGTACCTAGTTTGATAAAACTCCCTGATTACTGCCATAATGCCCTGCTGTTACCATACCTAGGGTGACTAATTTTTACCATTCCTCAGCAGCCTCCCGTATTACCACAATCTAGACAATCACAGAGAAGAGTGCCTTATCCCAAAAATTTAACTGACTTTGGGACTTAGGGTCATTTAAATTTCTTTCCCTCTCCTGCATGTTCTCTGATGTTACTTTGTAGTTGCTGCTGTGTTATTGCGTAACAGTATTTGTTTTTTTGTGTGGTATTATGTACCTGGCATTTGTTAAAAAAAATTTTCTTGTGTGTGTTTTACAATCAATTTGTGAAGTGCCAATTAGAATTTCTCTCTCTTTGCAAGAGTATCCTTTGCATTTACTAAGGGAAGTGATGTGGTGGTTCATTTATTAAGCAATTCAGCGGTGTGCCATGAGATGTCACCCTAGGCACAATCCACAAGGAGGCACTTTAACCCACATGGACCCAGTCACATCTAAACCCTAGCTGAGCATTCATCCCTCTTGTGCGCATTACACCCTTAGGATACATTTTACGGTGTTGACTTTGGTCTTTTTTCCAAAGAAGTGAAATTAAATCTGCTGTTCATTCGAACTCTTTATATGTGCTTTTTTAGTATTTCCTAGCACCACCTGTACTAAAATCATTTGCAGCAGGCCTACTCTGTGTTTGGTATTGGCTTAATCTTAATTAAATAACCAACCTCTCTTTTGCTTACTGTATTTATGGATTATAAGGAAGAGAGCAATCTGTTGAGCCTAGAAACAAGGGTCGAGAAAGGCAAGGAACACATTTGGTTGATGGTACCTAATGCAAGTTTAGGCATTCAGTATTTCTATGGAATCTATTAAACATATGGATTGACCAGCAACAGCTGAGAGGGATGACAGCTGTACTGTGACCACATAAATGAGTTTATTATTGGCCTTTATTGAATTCTAAAGTGTGTATTTTTTGCGTTTTCAAGGGAGTTCAAGAAAGACTAATGAGGAATGAATTGTTCCTAAAATTATTAACAGCAGTGCTTTGAATGCTGGAGATTGCTTGATCATTTTCAATGACTAAATCGACCCTTCTAGTAAATCCTTTGATGATTCATTAAAGTGTGTAGATTAGTCAAAGGTCAATTCAATTCCAAAAAGTGACCGTACTTTGTCTGGAAATTGGGAAATTATAAATTTATGGTGTATGAATTTTTATGTTTGCTTATAAGCCATCTGTGCTTTGAAACAAAGACTACTTAAGGATTCAATTTGCTATTTCATTTAGAAATATCTCCCTAAAGCTCTCTTTTTTTTAAAACCACTAATTTATTTTCACCCTTAAGGACTGCACTTAATATTGTTCTCCTTTGAGTAGTGGTTAGTAGAATTTAAACTCTTCCATTAATATTTTTAATTATATAGAATTATTTAGAAATTGCTGCATGTGAAATATTAGTCTTTTTTCTTACAGGGCCCTTTATAAGATGGCAAATCACACCTGCTCAATGAGAAAGGATAAATTAAGGAAAAGGTTTGATGTTGATATCTCTCAGGATAAATTATTAATAAAAATTTATTAATTTTTACCTTTGCCTCAGGAAAATCCCTTTCACTGCCCTCAGAATTTCCCCTTTAGTGATTGAGAACAGTTTTTGGTCATACCATCAGTGCATGCAAAACTAAAATTATAAGTATCTTGTGTTTGCAGGTACGTTGTTAATGTCATTTCAATATGTTTCCCTAATATTTAATCCACTTTTGTGAACATTATTTATGGTATAAGGACAATCAATAGTTTATGGTTTAGTCTGTAAGTATGCTATTTTGCAGGTGCTTTGCACTAGGTAACATATGCTTCCGAAGAACTCTTGATCTATCATTCTTTCCTCCTTTATGTTTTTCCCAGCAGCTCTCCATGATTATTTAATTAGCACTTCCTAATTTGTTTTTCTTTCTGTCAACTTCACTTTCTCCAAACCCACCATTAAAAAGCAACCAATTAAGGTTTTTCATCTTGCTTCAATGACCATGTTTCTAAATCTCATTTCACATGTATTAATTGGGGTTGTTTGTAAGTAGAGAAAATATGAGAACATTTATTAGGGAGGGAGTAGGCAAACAGATTGCTTGATCTCACAAGGCTTTTTAACTGTCAGGTCATCTATAGGTGAGAGATGAACATGGGAGCTTTAAAAATGAGGTACCATCCTTAACATGTGAAATAGGCAATAGGTCTTTCAGAAAGGATTTCAGTCTGTGGGATGCCAGGAAAAAGGTGATACAATGGTTGAATCCTATATCAGATGTGTGGCTTTTTTCTGTAATTTGTTATGCTGGGTATTTATCCATAGCTTTCTATGGAGTACATTCACCCTCTATGGAGTACCCTCACTCCTTTAACTCCACCTTATTCTTTTTTTCCTATCTTTTTACACCCAAACAACCATTCCTTGGACCAGTGATCTTCTACAACCATCCAAGAATCCCAATTGAGCCACTAATATAGAGGAAAGGACTCTTGAAGTTTTGTAAATACTAGATTACACATCATTTTAAAAAAAATTTGGAAGAAGCTTATAAGAAACAACAAACTATATTTCATATGTTGATCATTACTTGGGAAAACCATATAAATACAATGGATTTCCAAACATGATCATTCTGAAGCAATATCTGTAATGTCATATGCATATCCATGCTGGGGTTAAGTCTGCACAATTGTGAGGTATTCAGGTGTTAGCAGTACCTAAAAGGGCATATGTCCAACCACGGAGGCAAATCCCATCAATGATTTTTTTTCAAGGACAAACATATATTTTCAAAGTTGGTTCAATGACTAATGACTAAGGGTATTCCTGAGGGATATTTATGTTATCATCGTTTGCTACCTCCTATCAAATGGCGATTTAACAGATTTCAGACCAATTTAAATATTAGTTTGCATTTCACAGCCATTTGAGTAAGGCATGTTTCTTGATTTTTCCTAAGATGAAAAAAGAGCAGCATTTTTCAGTAATTTGCATTTTTCTGGATCGGAGGATCCATCAATGACCACAGTAACACATGGGTTCAGCAAACTTAAATGTGAGAAAACATCTGTTTTTGATGAGTAGCTACCAGCACACCTGCCACATGTGATTACCAATGAAACCATTGCAAAAGTCAAAGCCTTGATTCTTCCTGATCAACAATCGAACGGGCTTCAAGTAGCAGAGGCCATGACTGTGTCCACCAGAATGGTAATTAATATTTTACATAACTTGGCAATGAAAAAATGTTCTACCCAATGGATGCTGCGATTGCTCATGGCAGACAACAAGCTGATTAGGCTGACAAATTTGATATATTGCATTCAGCAATTTAATCAAGATCTTAAGGTGTTTTTGTGTTGAGTTATCAATGTTGATAAAGCCTGGATTCATCCAGATTGTTTTTTGGGATGCAAGAGGCATCTATCTCATGCATTATTTAGAAAAATGAAGAATGATCACTAACAAATACTAAATTGAGTTATTGGATCGTTTAAATAAAAAATTGGAGACATGGCTTCATTTGGCAAAGAAGAAGGTGCTTTTTCACCACAATAATGCACCAGCATATTCATCCCGAGTAGCTACTGCCCAACTGCATTAGGAAATGTGGCAACATCCCCTGTATTCACGAGGAAACAATGTTATTCAAACAAGGAAGTTATTGCTGAGACAGGTGTGTTTTGGAGAGTTAGGCAAATCCAATTTTTTGGAGGGATTATACAAATGGCAAGATTGGTCGGAGAACTGTGTATTTCTTAAAGGGGACTGACTATGTTGAAAAATAAAATAAATTTTTTTTTGGAAAAACAGTTTCCTTCTTTTTAGCCCAGGTACTTATTGAATTGGTACTCTTAGATGCAGCCTTGAATGTTTACTTGAATGTTCACCTGATACCGGAAAATGATTATAACTCCACCATTCAACATTCACTTCCCTTGGGACAAATGCTATCTTGGCTGAATATCAGGGAAGGGAGCTTAAAAGAAGAGGTTTTATTTATATAAATAAATATGGATTAGGAATTAAAACTTTAAATACTTAGTTCTTTTATCCTTTGTTTTAAAAGAATACTTGTATATAAATCCAGGAAATCATTGCATCTCGGTTTTAATATTACAGGCTGCAGCAAACTGCAATATATACAGTGTTCCATCGAAAAATGGTAGGACTGATTTTCTCTGGCAGGAATGGAGGGGCGGAGGGGGGTCTGCCTGAAAGGAAAAGGTGGAGGGGGTTCTAAGTGACAGACCAACAGATACCTCATTTGCCTGCGGGCCATCATTGAGTGTGGACAACATTTTTAGTGAAGCAAGTTTTTTGTCCATGTCAAAAAACAAAATGAATCTGAATTCAGAACAATGTTATTCCGTGAAGTTTAGTGAAAAACTCAGGAAGACAGCAACTGAGACCCGCAATATGATCAAGCAGGCTTATGGGGACACTGCGGTAAGGAGCACATTAAAAAAACCATTGCTCCAGATGGCCATTGACAGCAAGAACTGACACAAATATGGACACTGCTGAACAGAGACCAATGCTTAACCAGTGAAGAAATTGCATAACTGTCAGGTTTGTCTGCAGCAAATGTCCAACGAATTATTTCATGGGATTTGGCCATGTGCAAGGTGTGCACCAAGATGGTGCCAACAATCTGCGATGTCATCAGACAGCTCCTGGCCGAAAATGGCATTGCCATGTTGCCGCACCCACCCTATTCTCCTAATCTGGCACCAACGGACTCCTTCTTCTTCCTGATGAAAAGACAGCTAAAAGGACAACATTTAGACTCAATAAAGGCCATTCAAGAGGCTTTGACAAGGGTCATCAAAGGCATGCCAAAAGAAAATTTCCAGCAGGTGTATGTGGAATGAGAGAAATGTTATACTACATGTGCAGCAGCTCAAGGATCATACTTTGAAGAATATAAAGTTGATGTAAGTATATCATGAATTAAATTGTTGTAAAATATTAGTCCTTCCACTTTTAGGTGCAACCCTGCATATGTTATTAAAGATTTTGCATTTGCAGAGAGATACAATTAATACTTAAATTTGTAAATAATTCCATAACCTAAAAACTTAATTAGGTTTAAAATATGACCAAAAGAGAGGTGGCTAACCGTTTTTGTATAAATTACTTTGCTTGATAATAGTGTAAAAAATTAAAATTTAGCTCCTTTTAAGCCTTTCTAAATGCTTCGAGAGATTTCAGAGAATTTATCAAGTGCCATTTGAAAAACAGAATTGAATAACAGGCAAATAACTTAATTACTTACTGATCTTTAGTCCAAAACTCAGTGACTGGTGTTGAGCAAACAACATAAAAGCAAATAAAATCAATTAATATCAAAATAAAAAATTTCATCTGCCATTTTTGAGGAGGGCTATTTTGCTCAAAACATTTGAAATTTTATGTCTTTAAGTTCAAAATTTTGTATATGCTGTCTCTAAGGCTCCTATGTCATGTTTACCCTGTTCAAAGATGATTTTTTTAATGAGAAGGAACATTCGAATACCCTACACCTAGAATTGGAATTTCCTCCATTGTTCTGATTATGAAGGAAAATACTTTTTAAAGCTGTTCACACTGGTGAATGTTTAAAAGTAAGTTATCTAAAAAGATAAGAATGCTGCTAACATCATGAAAAACTCAAAGGTTTGTTACAGTAACATTTAAAAAAAATGAGGTTTTTGTAGGAAAAACTATTCATGCCACAAAGTTTTCAATATCATCGATGTCTTAAATTTAAAATGATTTCTTTGGTAAAACTATTTACTTAGCTGTTCCAATTATGAGTATATTCCTTGCGGCTTTTTTAATCTATTTAGGTGCATTTTTAATTAGATACATGAGAAGAGGTTTTATAATGCTACTAACTAATGCATACATGTTTGTAGATCACATCCAAAGTGACCTACAGCACCATTCATTGTGATATTTGGAAGTCATATTTTTTCTTAATATGCATGCATAATTTTTATGTCTTTGCATTCATTCAGTATGTATTGAGGAGCATCTTTGACAAAAACATTCTTGGGCTACAGCAAGAAAAGCTAAACCTTATGCTGCTCTCAAATTTCTTTGATTTAGAGAGATTATGAAATGTTGAAGTTTTTTCAATGATGGTGACAGAATCTAGTTCCTTCTATGAGGAAAATCCTCATTAAGATGAGAATTCTCCTGAGAGAATGAAAGGGCATGATAATAATAAGGGATAAGTTTAAAAGTTCTCAACTTGACACAGGAATGGTATTCCAAACAGAGATATATTTATGATTCTAGCCTGGGTAAAAATGTTTTTAATTTGTAAGCAGAGTTCCAAATGGTTCTGTTAAATAGTTTCTTTAAACAAATTAAGGCAGTACATGATTTCTGATTAAAATGAAGAACTTGAATTTATTTCTGTAATAAAATTCCTCATTATAGAGGGATTAATAGGAAATCCATATGAAGTTTACAAAAGTAGAGAGGGACTCATTTAATTTCAGCCAACCAAGACCGAATTGCTGAATTTTCAACAGGGACCAAAATCCCTTGGAGATGACCTCCCAGAAGGTTAGCCATCAAGTGCTACAATACAGAAAAATATCAAAAAAGATACAAAACATCATATATGTCATTTAGCCACCAAAGGGGCATGAGATACCTTAGACCATGAGGATAGCGAAAAGTTGCAAAATAACTTGCATTAAGGAATATGGATGGGTAAGCTCTGGGCAAGGTGAGTGCTGTATTTTTTTAAAAGCCCTAGAGAAGCAATTTTCCCAGGAAAGTTTTGACAAATTCCAGGGTTTACCAACACATTCAACCTTGCCGCTCAGTATCAAAGAAACCAAAGTGAAAAGCATATGTTTTGGCAAATTGCAACCATACCCAAACCCATGAATTTCAATCCCAGAATACCAATAATTTCATTTATATTCCCAACTAAGTGGCATTTCTCCAAAAGAGCAAGAGTATTTGAAATGATTAAGTTTGAAATGTTTGGATGAGTAAAACTTTCTTCATAGACCCCTTATTATGCTCCTTAAAAAGTCTGCTTTGGACTGAAATACTTTCCTGATCTAGTAGGAAAATACCACAAATGGTAAAAGCATTCCAACCTTTATTTTTATTTAGAAACATACTTAAAACTCTTAACTTCCCAATGCACTGTCTCAAAGACAATGCCAGCAAAACAATACCATTAATAATAACTTATAACTAGGGAAATCTCTTGCAGCTTTTCAGCAATAAACAACAAAGGAACCTATGCAGATATACCCAAATTTCATTTTGACTAAATATTTTGCAATTGATAATTGGTTATTAGTAGATTTAATGATATTCAAATGAAAGATAGGATATAAAATTTTTCAAAGCTGTTAATTTTTATTCAAAGAAGTTACACAAAACAGAATAATGTTGACACCTTTTTAAAAACTTGAAATAAATGTATTAAAATAGTCCATGGTATTGATATAATTATTTAAAAGAGTGTATGATCATTAAATAATCGTCATTATATAAAATATGCATGTCATTCATACATTGCCTCTGTACTTCTTGGGAGAAGGATTTGTTTAATTCAAGCCATTTAGTTTTTTACTTGTTTCTAAGCCTGCCTTTATTCAATGATGATGCCTTTTTTGAAATTCTGACGAACATGTTACACTCATTTCTGCTTTCAAATGCATGTGGCTGAGAATAAGGCTCCAGTTATGAGCATGAGTGAATGAAATTGAATACAATTTACTCTTCTTGATCATTTTGCAGTGTGTGACTTCATGTGTGACTTGAGATTTTTATTCTGAATGAGTGCTTTAGAACAGATGTTGCAAGTGTATGGTCTTTCTCCAGTGTGTGACATCATGTGACTCCTTATATTACCTTTATGAGTAAATGCTCTTGAGCATATCTCACACTTGTGCCTCTTTTCACCAGTGTGTGTCAACAAGTGCCTTTTAAGATCACCCTTCTGTGTAAATGCTCTTGCACAAATTTCACACCTGTGCCTCCTTTCACCAGTGTGTGCCAACAAGTGCCTTTTTAGATCACCCTTCTGTCTAAATGCTCTTGAGCACATCTCACACTTGTGCCTCTTTTCACCAGTGTGGGTCAACAAGTGTATCTTTAGATTACAATTCAGTGCAAATGCTCTTGAGCATATCTCACACTTGTGGCTCTTTTCACCTGTGTGTGTCAACAAGTGCCGTTTTAGAACAATATTCTGAGTAAATGCTCTTGCGCAAATCTCACACTTGTGCCTCTTTTCACCAGTGTGTGTCAAGAAGTGCCTCCTTAGATTATTCTTTTGAACAAAATCTTTCAAACATATTGCACATTTAAATGGTCTTTCTGCAGTATGTGATGACATGTGGATTTTGAGTTTACTCAAAAATAGAAAGGTTTTTGTGCATAATTCACATTGGTACTTATTTTTTGCAGGATGCATCAAGTTGATGTGACTTGCAAGGTCATTTTTCCTGTCAAATGCCTTTGAGCAAGAGTCACAATTGAATTGTGTTGCCTTCCTAACATGCACCTCCAAGACATGGTCTTTGAGAAGGTTCCTTTGTGCAAATTCCTTGTAGCAAATTTGACAAGAATGCAATAAAATGCCTCCCGCATCCTTCCCTGCAACTTCTTGTTTCTTGCAATTATCTGAAAGATTTGAAGAAAATAAATCTTATTAATGAAAAATTATATAGCTGCAATGAACAAGTTTGTTATCTCCAATTGGTGGTAAATTGATTAATATACATAAAAAATTATCAAGAAAAGGGTTCCACTTCCATTACCACAAATGTTTACTTGGCATGTAAAAATGCCAAGAAAATTAAATTTGTAAAAGGATTTTGAGAAGGAATAAGAATATTTCCTGTTTATAAATAGAATGGAATATCAGAAAAGACAAATTTATCAAGAAAGGAAATTCTTTTCCAAATGAATAGTTAATTAAATGAAATTAACTCTGTGGATGTTTTTTACCAAAAGCACAAAGTCCAACAATAGAAGTTAAAATCTCAAAATTAATAAATACAAGATATGGACTAGGAGAATGACATATTTTAATAAAATTATCAATTCATTCATGGACAAATTACTTATCAGGTAAAATGGTCAATTTAGTGAGTGATAAAGTCTTTCATCTCAAATAATATATAATATTTAATAGTTTTCATTAATAGTTTCATACTAAATTTATTTATTACTTTGTATTTTACTTGTATATTATTTCATTATGTGAGAATACTATTAGTATGGCAATTCCTGATATCCAACTGACACATATGGAGCCCTTAAAATTACTTTTATTTGTAATGTTGATACAATTTATCTAAAAAAGACCTTTTACATTTTCAGGCATAACGTTTCCTATAGTTGTCCCTTGGATTGCTAGTACTTTTTGCAACAAATATATTTTACACAGGATATTTAAGAAAGAAAATAAAACCCCTACTTTAACGTTTCTGCCAAAAAAAGAATTACAAATATATTTATCACTTGATAAGAATTTTTCTTTCTAGGTACATGGTCAGAAAACAAATTTTATGGTGCTTCTTTTAATCGGAAGAAAAGTACAAGTGTATATTATGTGACAATTCCTTTGGGTTTAAAAGAAAACTATAATGAAACTAGTTATTATTACCAAATTTAAGTGTCAGAAAAAGTTATGCTAAACAGCTGTTGCTAGCTACTTGCTAGCTTTTGGCAAGATCAATTGTGAGGCACTTCTATGTCATGACTTTTTCAAATGCCAGCATTAATTGTGTTTTAGTAAAAAATAAGAATTAAAGAGTATGATCTTCTTTTAATCATGGGCAGATAATTCCGACTCAATTACATGGGCTACTAATTTAATTCTAAAGAATAAAATACATTTACTATAATATTCTTTTTCTTCATATTTTTAAAATTTCACCACCTAGCAATGAAATAAATATAGGACCAATTGGCGAAATTACAACCTCAAAGTGACCAAGATAAGTGGATATTAAACCTCTTAGTGTGGCTGGGATTTCAGGGGTACTAGGGAGAAGTGTGAGTTGCAATTTAAGAAAATGTATAACCTTAGGAAAAAAAACACCATGAAGATATTTGTTTAGATATCCTTATGCAGTTTTTTTATTTTAAAATATAATATATTAGCTAATAATAATGTAATGCATTTACATCATCTGAATAATGAATGTAATTATTACAGCATCATGAATTTGAAGAATATTTTTTAGCAATAATATTTCGATTTTTAGACACAAAACTAATATTTTTTAAAGACATTTTTCAATTACACTATGATATTTAAATATAATAAAGAATCAAAAAGACGTGTAGAAAATATTTTAGATAAATAAAGAAAAACCAGTGAGTTGCAAATTTTTTTGTCAGCCCCTGCATAGTTCAATGTTGTTGAAAAGGTTGATCTCAGTGTTGTCAAAATGGGACTTTTCCACTTTCCTTGAGACTGCGGCAATGTGCTTACAATCTAAAGGCGATAAAACCAAGTTCTAACTCCTAGAGAACTGCTGACATTGTAATCCATTACACAGGGCGCAATTGAATAATTATGACGAATGGAGAGAGAAACCAAAATGAATATAAAGCAGTGCTCTCATTTCCACCATCTCAACAAAGTCTGAATAAGCAGGTATATATCAATATGACAACAGCACAACACATTCAAGAGATTGCAGATGAAAACAGATTAGTAGCTTTTCAGCGGCTTTTCATAGTGGAAAGACCACTCAGAAAAAAAACAAGCAAACAATTAGGCAGAGCTTCCTGACATGCACAAAACTGAACAAAAAATTATAGCAAGAATTATACTTTTTTAAAAGCATTTAAAATTGCTAATAAAAAATTAAAAATAAGTTACGTAATTCTAGCATATTCAACCTATTGATAGCACAAAAACCATAAATTATTAAAGAAAAAACCATAAGTTACAACGATTTAAACAAAAGCCTACGCAAGAGCCAATATATGAGCCTGCTGCAATTTTTGCGAGGGATACGAAAGCCAATATATCAGCACGCCACACCAAGAGGACCATGCCAAAATAACTCATTCGGACCTTTGAATTAATAATATGTTAGTAGCTACTAAACTTACTTTTAGCTGCAATAATATCTTTCACAGTAGAGATAATATTTTTGATTTTTTGTGACTTCATGTTACATTATTTTGCTTTCTGGTTCAATTATGAAATTAGGAAACTATGGAAAGATTTGTACTAATTCCAGGCTAAAAGATCTCTTAAATACAAGAAATGAAATATAACATATTAAGGTGCTAACTATTTAAAAGGTAATTATATCTCACAAGACTAGGAGGTTTATTCCCAAAAAAAACTAGAAATTAAATAAGCAAGGAGGATATATAAAATTAAGAATGTAAGCTATTTCTATAAAACGACAATTACTGAAACTATTGTTTTATACACAAGAAAAAATTAAATTATTAAGGCATTATAAACAAAACTAAGAAAATACTGAATCTGCCAATTTTGGATCAGTGCAATTAATAAATAAATGGCATTGACAACTATGGCAAGATAATAAGGCACTTCTTAAACAAAAGGATTCAGACTTTTTTATGGAAAATGGTGGAGTTTTTGTGTGAATGCAGTTACAGGGTCAGTATAATAGGTATCTGAGACCTGTAACTGTTAGTATGAAATGAAAAACGATAACATGGAATATTCAAGGTTCAACATATGTATCAGATTGGTACTCAAATTATTAAAGTTGGAAAACAAAAGGGACTTAGAAAATAACAACCTGCGGCAGTGAAATGAAATCTATTAAATGCATTTTATTTTTTTATTTTTAAGATTTTTGCCCTGCCAATGTCTGAGAGCATTTTATTTTGCAACATCTTCTGTTGCAGTTGTTCTTGGAATCATAAACAAAAGGATAGAGAGTAAGGCATTCATTTACTTAGAGGATGATCAGTTCGGGTATAGGAAGGGGAAAGGTACATGTGATGCCATTGCAGTAATGAGATTTTTAATCAAAAGTAATAACGAACATTACCACAAGGTATAATGCAGAAACTAGGAAAAGATTGAAGAGAAATGAGGCTAATCCGCAACCTGTACATGTCTCAGACTGCTCAGGTGTGGGTGGAAAACGGGAAGTCAGAATGGGCAGTGGTAGGAAGAGGTGGAAGTCAGGGTTGCTCATTATCACCGTTGCTGTTCAACATGTATGCAGAGGAAATGAATAAAGAGACATAGTAAGAACAGGAGATAGGAATGAAAGTGGGCGGGTAATTCATAAAATCAGTTAAGTTTGCTGATGACCAAGCTTTAGTTTGTCAGTAAGCCAAGGGGCTGCAAGCAATGCTTAGTGAATTGGCTATTCAGTACAACAGGTATGGGATGAGAATCAATATTGATAAAACAAAGGATATGCAATTTTCTAGAATGAAAAAGGCTAAGCTTAAGATTAAAATAGGATGGAAAAAACTAGAGCTGGAAAAAAAGTTTATGTATCTCAGTATTGATTGGACCAACACAGGAGAAGTTATAGGGACATAGGGTTAAGAATTGCATTAGGCGAAGCAATGTTGAGCAGGGACATTATGAAAAGACTCTATAGGAAACTTTGATATTGAGGATACTGATATACAGTGCAGAAACGTGGTCATTGAAGCAGGGGGATAGACAGTGACTGAAGGATTTTTAAATGTGGATGTGGAGAAGAATGGAGAAGGTAAAATGGAAAGAGAAGAAAATAAATGACAAAGTACTTGGTATAATGGGTAAAGAAAGAGGTTTGCTGGGAGATATCTTATGGAGGGAGGAAAAGTTGCTGAAAGGGTTATTAACTTGCAGCCGGATGTTGAAGACCAATGGAGGGTAGAATGTTAGGCAAATGAGGAAAGGGAAGAAACAGAATAGAGATGTTAGACTGGATGATGAGAGAAAGAAAGTACTCAGAGCTAAAGAGAGACCTGATATAGAATAGTATGTTGTGTTTTGCTAGGGGTAACAAATTACTTAATTAGTATTTATGTCTATCCATAAAGCTACCTTGTCTGGTAGATTACCTGATAATAATAATTCTGTTACAAATTTATTCTGTTTTAAATATTTTCCCATCAATTTTTGTAATTCGTCATAACATTGTATTTGACATTTAAGGTATTTCCAAAATATTCAAAATGCAAAAGAAAGACAACTGAGTCTCCAGCTCCCCTCACCTTGTGTCTTCAACTGTTCCAATGTAATTCCATCCATCTCCTGCAAAGTATCAGCATAACATTCTTCCTTATTGTCTACTTCTTCATCAGAGGATAAATGCAATTCTAAATCTTCCAAATAATCCTGAAAAATACCAACATAACCAATGTAGATTGCATCCATGTTAAACATTAATAAAAATCCCCAAAAAACTTTCAAACCTAATCTATAAAATTATACAAGGTTTAAAATTTAACATTCCAATCTAAATTAATAATTTTAACATTCATTTATACAGAACTTTTGTCTAAATTTCTTCAAAAACATTTACATTATTTATTGAACCTTCTAACATCAAATGATATTGCCAGTGTTTAAATCGAAGTTTAGAGAAGGTAAATTATAGGAGAGCTTACTGTTAAAATATAAGTAAACCTTTGATATCCATGGATTAAAAATATAAAATGAAAATATTTAAATACTGTTAACAAGAAAATGCCTCAACATTATGAATAATAGTTTTGGCCCACCAATTAAATTAAATAACATTAAATACAGAGAATAGGTCTGGTGGCTTATTTTTCTCATAACAATAAGCTTCTTTAACAAACTATAAGAAGTCATCACAATATCTAATTGGAATTATGATCTTGTTCAAGAATACAACCAGCTCATTTTTAACTTAGCAAGCCCCAATTTATCACCAAAGAACACTATCTAAAGCTCTCCTCATCTATCACGATACTAATGCCAAGGATATCCATTCTTATCTATTATGACAGATGGTCCAAATTTCAAAATAATTTAATCCAGAACATACATCTTGGGAGCTAATTTCTTCAAATTACTCTGTAACTTAAATCATTTGGTAGTCCATCATTTCCTTAAACACAGAACATTTGATACCGTTAATAGTTGGAATGCATGAACGAATTATTAGCAATTATAGCAATAAAGTTATAAAAGATTTTTAATGCCAGTCCTCATTTAAAGAAAGATTTAGCCATGCAGAACCAATTCAAGGCCATTTCATCTCATAACACCACCTAAGATTGAAAAGCCCTGCACTCAGGATATAACAGAATACATATTGTTATGAAAGAGCATTGGTTATAAAAGCAATGCATAATAGCTTTCTTTCCTTACCTGAATCTCAACTTCTTCACAGTTATCATCATCCATCAAATTCACATTACTGTTGGCTGAATAATTATTATCTTCCTCAATTGATGACTTTTCCATTGACTGGTTAATAGCTTTCATTGAACTTCTCAACACCATCAAATTTCTTCTTTTATCTTTCACCAAATCAACACCATGGCCGTCTGAATCCTTCTGAAGGCTTGGGAGCACACACAGCTCCTTAATAAACATAAATAATCATAATCAACACCAAGATGTTTGATAAGTAAATATAAAGTTCACCTAATAATAAGCCCTATATTGGCATTACTTAAAATTATAATATTCATAGGCATATTGTAGAGAGAAAAGATAATAGACTTTCCATAGGTTACATATTATTTCTGAAGGAGAAATTTTGTGCATCATTTATGCTTGCAGAGAAATAGCAAATTTTGAATGGTACTTGGAAATATTTGCTAGGCCATCAAAACCAGGAAATTTGGCCATTTTAACTATATGGCCATTTGTCAAATTATCTTAAAGGTTTTAAATTAATCTACAACATTAGAAGGGAAGATAAGCAAAAATTAGATAATTAAATTGATTGCAGACATATGAGACTTTTTTTAACATGATATATCAAAAATATATATTTCAGTTTTGAGATATTTAAATCTAATGTAAGGTCACCATTTTTCCTTTATCTTAATTTGTCCAGGCATGGAACATTATTCCACGTGTTAAATATTATTGATCTGCTGAATTCTGATCCAACAGCTACTGGTCAATTTGACTGCAAATTATGTTGGTTGGCAATATGACAGTGCACACAATCATTAAAAAAATTTGCTCACATTAAAGACTGTATTAGTTTTATCTGGTATATTTAATAGGTTAACATAAACAGAGTAAGGTCTGCCACTATGGCCTTCTACAACATTTAAAAGAAAATAACAGTTAAGAATGCAATTGACAAACATGAAAATTAAGTAAAATAATTGAATATTTTTTCTTATTAAAAAGATTTCCGTCAGGCAATTTAGGAGGGAAAGAAGTGCCGGTCATTTTATTTTATGCTTAGGATGTGGTCATTCAGAACTTTGTACCTGAGGAATCAACTGCATTTCACATGTTTTTACCTAAAAGTACTGAATGGGCTAAGAAAAAGGGTCAGCAAGATTATTGTAACCAACAGAAAATTCATGAAATTATAAAAAAAAATATTTATGACACTTTATGACACCTTCAATTAGCCTTACCATGTCACCTATTACTGTTCCTAAAAAATAAAAACTCTTAAAAACACAGTTTAATAGGGTTCTTCAATGCAAAACAAAAATTTGTTCTATTTTGGGGTATTCATGAGTTGAAAAATGACTCATTTACAATAACAGCACATATATCACCAAAATAATTTGGTTATATTGGTGCCATTATGGTTAGAATGTTTCTTAAATACCTCAGAAGTTCCTTCTTGATTCTCTTCAGTGTTGTCCATATCCCTATGCCTAGCTGGAATTTCAACTGTCTCCTGCTGTTCTACTTCCATTTTCTCCATGTCTACAATGGTCTGCAAAGTTAGTAGAAATAGTGAGAAAACAAAAAAATATATGATTTTAGGTATAATTTAAGTATTTATGAATTTTCTTAGTATAAATGGAATTCAAAATTAATTAAAAGTGCTTTTTTCCTAAAATATGATGCATTTGGTAATAAATTTTCCATATTTACCTTAAGCAAATGTTTTTATGTATAACATCACTAAGTATCAAAACAAAACCAATAAATGATGGAAACATATTTAAAATGAAAAAAAAACTTCTTGTTAGATAATTTAAACATTAACAATGAGAATTATAAAAGATTTTAGATAAATATATCAGGCCATTAGTTGTCATGCATGAAAGAATCAGATAAATGTCGGACTCTACAGTATCACTGAACAAGAATTATTCTATATTGTGAATTTAATCAGAATTATCATCAAAATTCCATCGAATGATTCCCGAAGATCACGTTATTTATTTTAGAATTTAAATAAGTAATTACATCACTTATATTATGAATGCCTTAATCTTGCAATTTGCCTGCGTTTCTTATGAAGACTTGAAGGTTGGCAATGTCCTAATCAATATCATTTAAGCAAATTTTAACTCTCATTACCTTAAACTTCCACCACTATGGTCTGATAACTTTTATACAAAACCTTCTTAATACCATGTCATACCATAGTAATCGTTTCATTTATTATTTTACTTCTATATTTATTCCTAGATATACCTTCTCGCATTGCAAGATCACAAATCACATTCAATAAAAACACATTCTCTATATAATAAGCAATAATTTAACATTATTGTCTTTTTGATTAGCAAGTAATTACACAACTATTTGGTCATGATAACCATTCATTCCAAAAAAATTAGTGGTTTCCATAAATACCTATCTGTGCATCAAAGATTTAGTAAAAAGTATTGTATTTTATAAGATGACATGTAGAAAACTTTCTACTGTAAGTATTCATCAGTTGAAAAAAGAAACATGAGCCATCATGGCACTAATATCACAGATTCAATTTATTAATTACCTCAAGAGTAGTTCCCACCAGATTCTTAACATTGTGGTCCACATCTCCCTGGCTAGCTAGAATTTCATCGGTCTCTTGGTCTTCAACATCCATTTCCTCTGTCTTCACTATGATCTCCTAAGTTAATTGAATAATGGCAAAACAGTGAAAATTTCAGAATAACAAGAAAAACTTCAGATATTGTTTTAAAATTATATTCAGTTAAACCTTTTAAATTAAGTAAAAATCAGTGACTAAAGTATTTTAAAATAAAGATGAATATGTTTTATCTAAATTACCAAAGCTTTGGATCAGCATGGTTTTTTGTTGATATCTTAAACTAATAGCTGAAAAAATTGCAATGTCAACCTGTTTCAATTTCTTCCTTACCTGAAGAGAATCTTCTTCATGATTATCCATAATATGGTACACATTTTTTAGCCTAGCTGTCATTTCAACAGTTTCCTGATCTTCATAATCTGAAGTTTCTCTTTTAACTGTGATCTGAACCTAATTGTTCAAAATATAAGCAATGAAAAAGATTAAAAAAAAAGAGAATGAACATTGAAATTGAATTATAAATTTTTGATAAACATTTTACATTTCATGTTTATGCATATATATTTCCTTTGCATGAATGTAATTCAAAATTACACACCAGTGCTTTTTTCTTGATGTCTTATGGATATGATATGAGAGTAACAATGTTAACCTGTGGGGGGATAATTCATATCTGAAGCACAGCAAGATATGACAGCAAAAGCAGATATTAAAGGATATGATTGGAAAATGCAAAACCACACCACCTGATAGCTGATTTCAGCATTAAAACTGATAATTTTAAGAGATTAGATACATAATATCAGACCATTATTGACATGTATGAAGGAATCAGATAACACTCAGTTTCTCTTTAGTCACTGAATAAAAAGTTAATTCCTCAATTTTATGGATTTATTCAAAATTGTTATCAAAATTCATTTCCATAGTTTCCAGAAGATAAAGGTATCAATTTTAGAATTTCAATGAGTACTCACATTGTTTAAACTTGGAATGTGCTTTTCTCCTAGAATGCTTGATGCTCTAGTGACCACCTGCAAATTTGCAATGCCCCCATCACTATCATTGGAAGCATCATTTGACTCCCTCTCTACCTTGAGATTCCTCTAAAAACAATCAATGGAGAAATTTATTAAAATTGACAAAATATTACTATTGGGAAATTTTTATTTTCCATTGGATATACCAGTACTAACTTCCTTGAAAAAATTATAAGAAAAACGCTGCATAATGAAATGGAGCTTTATACAGCCTTTAGTAGAAATTATCAACTATTTAAATAGGGTCATAGCTACCAAACTTAATAGAAGCTTTAGTTTTTGAGCTTTAAAAATATTAAAAAACTCTTCACAAAAAATGAGAGAAAAAATTTCTTAATTACATGTTTTTTATTAAAATAAAAGATATCGATTGAAAAATGTTTATTTATATGAATGAATAAAATATATCAAAAAGATCAATCTATTTCCAACATTCCACTCAACACTAGTTGCCCAAGTGCATTACATTTTAATCTTTTTAAAACTATGATGACAAGATGATTAGGCTTCACAAATAATTCCTACTAATTCTTGAAACATCAGTAAATGATTGCTATCAACGAGTATATTGTGCTTATTATTACATAGAGTTACAAATAATGGAGGCAATTTCATTAAAATTGAATGACTTGATAAAATTACGAATAAAAATAATATTCTAGGGAGTACTCCAAGATCATATTTTAATAGGAGATGTCATTGTTTACAGAGACATTCGTATATTATTATCCTTTTCGGTTCACTCACAATTTATTAAAACTGATTGCATAAATGCAATCAATATTTTCATGCTTTAAGTAAAATTCGCTCTTAGTACACTGTCACTTGAGATTTACAATTAAATATAGAATAAAATTGCTTTAACTGTTACCAGGAGCGTAGTTACTGCCCAATTCTTATATAAACTCCAGTATTAGTCATTTGGTAATAAGACCCAAAGATTTACGTACAATAGCGAGGACACTTATTAAAAATAAATATGTTCATTATTCAATTTAAGTTACTTCCGTTTACGCTTAACGTTATCCAAAACTTTGCTCATAACATTACAAAATACCAACCATAATTGGCCTCGACTCACCGTAGTGCGAGGGTTTTTTCTCTCCGCGTGTTTCTTTGCCCTTTGCCTGTTCAATACATGGTGGTTTTCATGGCACTGCTGCTTAAACATGTAGAAATCCGTCAGCAATTTAAAGCATTTATAGCACAGCAACCACGGGTTGCTCCTTTCCCTGACTACCTAAAAAAACAACATTATCAAAGTATAAACCGTAAACTTTCGCTCTCAATGGGGCTCGAATCATTATCCGAATAACTTAAAGGCTATTTTAAGCTAAAATAGGGCACTATCGCACATTTCGTGGTAAATTTACTATAAAAGCATCATTATTAATAATACGTAAACATACAACGGGTAGCTTACTTCCAATTCCAATAACTCTTCTATTGCTTCCCGCACCAATTTCTCAGCATCGTTGTTTTCATAAAAAATATTTGTGTACCGTCCACCATGGCTAAGACATAATCTACACTTTAAACTTTCGTGTCGGGGCATCTTTGGAGCACGTCACACTGTCACCATTGACTACACCAAAACAATGACTTTCAAAATGGCCGACTACATTTCGATAGGTCGTTCGTTCTGAATCGATTACTAAGTGCGAGTTCGAGAATCAATTTCGTTTTATTTCGGCGCTAAGTGATAGCCATATTTAAATATTTTTCCATATTTTAAAATTATTTAAACCCTCACTTAAATAGATTGTTGTTATTCATGTGAATTTATAACACTTTTGCATTGCCAGGAAGTTTAAAAAAATTACTTCTGTTTTTAAATCAGAGACATTAATTCCAACATTACCTTATCTGTGTATATTTTATTACGTACCTAAATTAAACATTGTAATCCTGTTTAATTGATTTTATATTTACATAAATATGTTCTCGGGATAAATACACCATAGAAAAATAATGACTGGAAGTGAAAATTTGTTTAGTTACGTTTTTTGGCGTAAAATTCTAAAAATGAACCTTATGTGTTTATATACTAAATGCTTTGAGTATTATAAGAGGAACTCCGAAAATCGGACCTTCCACGTTTTGATACGGGAATTAAAAGTGCATTAATTCCAAATTAGAGATTTTCTTTCCAAATTTGACAAAATAACTGGGACTCAGGGAGATAATTTACATTTGTATGTTTGTTCTTAGGCAAAAAATGGTGGTCAAATTTACAAATGAATAAAAAAGTGATCAATGTTAACTTCAAAACATTCAATGATATATATATACATTTTCACATTCCAAAATTTTATAGCAGCAGTCGTGTCTAAAGGGTGAAGGAATAATACGTGTACATAAAAAGGATGTCAATAGAAGCACATGATACTAGAATTACATTATATTCTGACTACCCTATACCTACGACATTTAATCCATCCCAATATTTATGGTTATTTTTTAATATTGACATCGTAAATAATACAGCAATGAATCTTTTGACCTGAATCTTCGAAATGAATGATCAGCAAATTAACAATATCATATTTAGCTTTTTTTGATGATCTTTCACCATGAAAAGATTATTCTGTACAATGATAAAGGTGCAAGTTTTTTATGTGTCTTTTCAATATCATTTTTTTAATCAAATATTTGGTCTATATTAACTATGGCTCAGTTGACATCTTAAGTTAATATTTCTGCCTACCTGAGCGTGCAATGATCTTGTTTCTTAAATAATTCAGAGTTTTTCTTTCTGTATTATATAGAGCCAGGGCTTATCTAGGACTTAGCCTTCTACAAAAGGTTTTTCCAGTGAATTAAGAGAAATTTCATAAAACATTATGAAAGTGGATTATATTTACTTTATGTATGTGGTGTAAAGGAATAATAATTAATAAATGAGGAGCAAGGACTCAAGTAGTAGAAATTGGGCCCACATATAGAGAAACCTAGTTTGGATTTTTTTTACACACCTCTCTGGTCCCCCTTTACTGGTGACCTGAGCTGCCTGATTCTTAACAGGATACTGGATGTTGTCCTGCAAAACCAAAGGTGGGCATAGGAAAAGAGAAGCATGCTTGTATCACATAATGCTGTGTGTGGCTCTTCATTTATATGTGGCAGTTGCCCCTAACGCAGTTAATAGTACACTGATGGAGAAGATAGAAAATCTCTCTAAACAAGTCGCAGTGCATGTCAAAGAGCATGGTATGCACTCATGTCCCCATTCCCTCAGCCAAGGCTGAACCTCCTACCTGGCTCCAGCCCTCAATTCATTCCAGTCGAGGCATCTGCCTTCCAAACATTGTGCATACCTTTCAGAGGTTTAAAGATGACATGTTAAAGGGATTTCCTTATGCATATGCATTCATAGCTGATATTGCTGTTGCATCACGCAATTCTTTGGAGCATGAGCAGCATCTGTGGACAATATTTGGCTGCTTGAAGAATCACGGCATGGTTATTAATCCTGCAAAGTCTGTTTTCAGTGTGAATGAGATACAGTTTCAAGGATGCATGGTAATGGAGGAAGGAACGTAACCACTCACTGAGAAGGGTAATTTCTATGCATGATCCCCTACCTGCTCCCATACACCAGCTGTGGCAATTGTTAGGGGTAGTAAATTATTACCACCATTTTATCCCTTATGCCGCAAATAGCCAGGAGCCACTTAGCAACCTTCTGGTGGGTAAGGTAAATAGCAAGGACTCCATCAGCGGGACACCAGCGTCAGATATTTCATTCCTAGACTGCAAAGGGGCTCTGTGCAATAGTGCCATTTTAACTCATCCAAACGTGTCTTTCCTCTGACCCTTTTCAGAGACACTTTGGAGTTTTTGGTTGATGCTCTCCTTCAGCAACTCACTTCCAAAGGATATCAGCCTCTTGGTTTCTGGACCAAGAAACTGAGTGATGCTGAAAGGCCTTATAGCGCTTATTACAGGGAACTTTTAGCAGTATATAAGGCAGTGATCCAGTTCCGGCATATGTAGGAAGGAAGAATCTACACCAACCGTAAACCCCTTTCTTTTACATTTTAGTATTAGGCATTAGAAGTGTTCTTCCTGGCAGTTTAGGCCTTCAGACTTAACAAGCATATTTACCACAGACATCATGTATGTAGCAGGTAAAGGTAATATTGTAGCAGACACCATGTCTGGCATTCAGAGCATTTCTGCCCCCATAGATCACTCTGCACTAGCTGCCTCTAAGGAGTCTGATCATGACCTTGTCAATTCCCTTGAGAATTCCTCATTAATTCTGAAAAAAGTTTCTATTCCTGGTTCATTAAGTCCTCTTATATGTGATATGACCACTTCCTCAGCCATGCCAGTAATCACCGAGCCTTTCCATAAACAGGCAAACCTCAGCATGCATGGATTATCACATCCTGGCATTTGACAGACAACCCACCTAGTAGCAGCTGGGCACTTTGTCTGGCCTTCCATGAGGAGAGACTGCCAAACACGCTCATGTTTACAAAGAAGGAGTAAAATTGCCAGACATGTTTTGTCCCCCATTGGTGCTTTTCTCATTGCCAGTGCATAATTTATGCATATTCACATAGCTTTTTTAGGGCCTCTTCCAGGCAGCCATGGTTTTTGCTACATAATGACATGGATTGACCACTTGAGCCAGTGGCCTGAAACTTTCCCAATTCAAGACACCACTGCAGAAACTGCCAGAAAGACCCTTTTCCAGGGGAGGATTTTATGTTTTGTAACTCCCTTTTGCATCACCACGGACCAGGGGTAGCAATTTCAGAGTAACTTTTTCCGGCAGCTGATTCAGTTGATGGGAGCAAAGCACCTTCAGATATCAGCCTATCAACCTACAGCCAATAAGATGATGGAATGCCTTCACCAACAGGTGAAGGCCATTATCCATTGCCATAATGGTAACCAATGGAACAATGCCCTGCCTGTGGTTCTCATGGGTCTGAGGTCCACATTTAAAGAAGATATTCAGGCAATGCCTGCAGAGGTAATTAATGGCCATACACTTCGGCTTCCTGGAGAATTATTTTCCCCTTCCACTAGTGCCATTGCTGCTACTGCAGATTATGTCACCATCCTGTGGCAGGGCCTTTGCCAACTCTAGCCACAGCCAGTCTCTCGACATGGAGCCCGCAACATTTTCATGTTTAAAGACCTGGAAACTCTTTCCCATGTATTTTAGAGAAATGATGGGCTCCATCCATTATTGGATGCTCCTTATGATGGGCTATTTTGAGTAATCTAGCATGATCCCAAAACATTCAAGCTGAAAATCAAGGGTAGAAAGGTAACCATGGCAATTGACCGTGTTTAACCAGAATATGTCGTTAATGATGACGTTTCTTGTGCCCAGTTAGATAAAACTCCATGATTACTGCCATATTGCCCTGCTGTTACCATACCTAGGACGACTAATCCTACCATTCCTCAGTGTCTCCAGTATTACCACAACCTAGACAATCACAGAGAAGTGTGCATTTTCCTAAACATTTAACTGACTTTGGGACTTAGGGGCATTTCAATTTTTTCCCTCTCCTGTATGTTATCTGATGTTACTTTGTAGTTGCTGCTTTGTTATTGCATAACAGTATTTGTTTTTTTATGTGCTCTTACGTACCTGGCATTTGTTAAAAAAATTTTTGTGTGTTTTACAATAAATTTGTGAAGTGCCAATTACAATTTCTCTCCCTTTGCAAGGGTATCCATTGCATTTACCAAGGGAGGTGAAGTGTTGGTTCATTTGTTTGTGCAATTCAGCAGTGTACCATGAGGTGTCACCCTAGGCACAATCTATGAGGAGGCACTTTGACCCACATGGACCCAGTCACATCTCAACCCCACCTAAGCATTCATCCCTCTTGTGCCCATTACACCCATGGCATACATCTTACCGTGTTGACCTTGGTCTTTTATCCAAAGAACTCAAATTATATCTGCTGTTCATTCAAACTCTTTTAATGTGCTTTATTAGTATTTCCTAGCACCACCTGTACCAAAATCATTTCCAGCACTCCCACACAATGTAAGGCTTGGTATTGGTATATCCCTTACATTAGTTACTTAATCAACCTCCCTGTTTCATACTGCATTTATGGATTATAAGGAGGATAATAATATCTTGAGCCAAGAAACAAGGGTAGAGAAAGGCAAGGAAGGCTTATGGTTGATGGTACCTAATGCAAGTTAAGGCATTCATTATTTCTCTGGAATCTGTTAATCATATAGATTGACCAGCAACAGTTAAGAAAGATGACAGCTTTACTGCGACCCCTCAAATTAGTATATAATCTGCCTTTATTGAATTCTAGAGTGTGTATGTTTAGTTTCCAAGGGAGTTCAAGAAAGACTAATGAGGTATAAATTGTCTCCAAAAATATTGACAGTGGTGCTGTGAATACTGGAGATTGCTTGATCATTTTCAATGACAAAATTGACCCTTCTAGTTAATGCTTTGATGCTTTATTAAAGTATGTAGATTTGCAAAATGTCAAATCAATTCAAAAAGGTGACAGTAATTTGTCCTGGCAATGGGTAAATTTTCAATTTGGGGAGTGTACATTTTCATGTTTGTATTATTAGCCATCTGCGCTTTGAAACCAATGCTACTTAAGGTCCGACTATGCAATTTCAATTTGAAATATCTCCCCAAACGTTACTTTTTTTTTAAAACCTCTAATTTATTTTCATGAAATGAGACTCATAAAGACTGCATTTGCTAGTTTTCCCCTTTCAGTAATGGTTAGCAGAATGTAAACTGTTCCATCAATCTTTTTAATTATATGGAAATATTTTCAATTGCTGCATATGAAATGTTGGTCTTTTTTCTTACGGGACCCTTTGGAAGATGGAAAATTAAACCTGCCCAATGAGAAAGTGTATATTAAGTAAAAATTTGATGCTGAAATCTCTCAGGAGAAATGATGCCTGAGAGATGACATGTTGCAGTAGCAACAGGTCATCTCTCAGTTAGGTAAGAAGGTCTGACAAGTATTAATTAATTACTTTTGCCTCAAGAAAATCCCTTTAGCATTATTAAATTTTAGCAAAAAATATATTTTGCTAATATTTAATCCACTATTGTGTACATTAGTCATGCTACAAGGAAAATCAATATTTTATGGTTTATTCTGCAAGCATGCTATTTTTCAGGTGTTTTGCCCTGATAACATTTGATTTTGGAGAATGCTGAATTCTCCATTCCTTCCTACTTTAGGTTTTCCCCAGCAGTTCCCCTTGACTGACTGACTTTTTTTCCCTTCTGTCAACTTCATTTTCTCCAAAGCCACCATCAAAAGCATCCAATTCAGGACTATTATCTTGCTTCAATGACCAATTTTCTGAATCACAAAAAAGCTGATATATCCAGTCCTTAAGGCTAAATGAGATACCAGGAAGGGATAAATCTTGATAGATCAATCTTAATGAGATCATTTACTATTGTCAAAACATAATTCATCTCAAACCTTTTCCCCAAATGCACCTTCATAGCTTTCAATTGCCCCATTAACTTATGGTTAAAATCAACCAATCCATTCCTTAACCCTCTTAGTGCGGCGGGGATCTCAGGGGTACTAGTGAGAAGTGCGAAACGTAATTTAAGAAAATGTATCACCTTAGGAAAAAAAACATGAAGTTATTTGTTTATATATCCATATGCAGTTTTTTTATTTTAAAATATAATAATGAAGTTAATAATGATGTAATACATTTACATCATCTGAATAATAAATGTAATTATTATAGTTTCATAAATTTGAAGAATATTTTTTTAGCAATAATATTTCGATTTTTAGACACAAAACTAATATTTTTTTAAAAACATTTTTTCAATTAAACTACGATATTTAAATATAATAAAGAATCAAAAAGACATGTCGAAAATATTATAAATAAATAAAGAAAAACCAGTGAATTGCAAATTTTTTTGGTCAGCCTCTGCATAGTTCGATTTTGTTGAAAAGGCTGATCTCACCGAGTCAAATTGGAACTTTTCCCCTTTCCTTGAGATTGCGGCAATGTGCTTACAATCTAAAGGCAGAAAAAAACCAAGTTCTAACTCACAGAGAACTGCTGACAATGTAATCCATTAGACTGGGCGCAATTGATTCGATATGACGGACGGCAAGAGAAACCAAAATGATTACAAAGCAGTGCTCTCATTTCCATCGCCTCAACAAAGTCTGAATAAGCAGGTATATATCAACACCACAACACCACAACACATTCAAGAGATTACAGATGAAATAAGATTACTAGCCTTTCAGTGGCTTTTCATAGTGGAAAGACTACTCAGAAAAAAAACGAGCAAACAATTAGGCAGAGCTTCCCGACATGTACAAAACTGAACGAAAAATTAAGGTAAGAATTATACTTTTTTAAAAGCATTTAAAATTGCTAATAAAAATTTTTAAAAATAATTGCGTAATTCTAGTGAATTCAACCTATCGATAGCGCAAAAACCATAAATTATTAATGAAAAAACAATAAGTTACAACGATTTAAACAAAAGCCTACGCAAGAGCGGATATATCGGCCCGCCGCACTTTTCGCCAGGGATACGAAAGCAGATATATCGGCCCGCCGCACTTAGAGGGTTAAATCACCAACCCATCCCTGAGACTGTCGAGTCCGACTCGACGTTGGACCGCAAAGGGTTAAGGCTAAATAAGGTACCAGGCAGAGATAAATCTTGATAGATTAATCTTAATAAGATCATTTGCTATTGTCAAAACATAATTCATCTCTAACCTTTTCCCCAAATGCACCTTCATAGCTTTCAAATGCCTCATCAACTTATGCCTCAAATTAACCAATCCATTTCTAAAAGCACCAACCCATCCCTATGCCACTCACCAGTCCCAGGCTCTTCTGAGCGGAAATTAGCATTGGAGCGACATGAGGAGGCAATAAGGGATTGTGGGAAGAGAGGTTTACATCTATTAAGCTGACATGTATTTATTAAGGTTGGTTGTAAGTAGAGAAAATATGAGGACATTTATTAGGGGGGGATCAGGCAAGCATATTGGTTTATCTCACAAGGCTTTTTAATTGGCAGGTCATCTATAGGTGAGAGATGAACATGGGGGCTTTAAAAATGAGGTGCCATCATTACCATTTGAAATAGGCAATAGGTCCTGAAGAAAGGATTTCAGTCTGTGGGATCCCAGGAAAAAGGTGATACAAAGGTTGAATCCTATATCAGATGTGTGGCTTTTTTCTGTAATTATTGATGTTGGGTAAAATGGTTTATTTTATTCCCTTTGAGATTTTTTGGTTTACCTTTTTGTGGAGTACATTGTCTAGATTATGGGATGTTTGCTGAGGGTGACTGTGATGTTGAACATCGGTGGTCTGCAGAAAGTGAAAAAGGAAAAATTTTGTCTTTGTCATGCACTTGCTGTCATGCTCTTCATTTTATGCAAGGGAATGCATTACCAACTTGTACAATCAAATAAGCCAACTCCCTCACTCCTTTTATGCCACCTTACTCTCTTGTTTCCTATCCCTTTACACACAAACAACAATTTCTTGGACCAGTGATCTTCTATAAACATCCTAGAATCCCAATTGAGCCACCAAAATAGAGGTAAGACATCATGAAGCTTTGTATATATTAAATTACATATCATTCTAAAAAAAATTAAAAAATTTCATCAGAAAAGACAACTTAAGTATCATATGTTGACCCTTACTGGGGAAAAGCCTTACAAATAGAACAAATTTCCAAAGATCAATATCTGAAAAGAGCAATATATGGAATTTCATATGTATATCAATGCTCGGATGAAGTCTTGAATTGAATTGTGAGGTCTATAAGTGTTTGCAGTACCTCAAAGGGCACATGTCCAACCACAGAGAAATATCCCATCAATGAAATATTTCTTCATTGAAGAACATATTGTCAAAGGTGGTTCAATAAGTACCTGTGATTGATGACAAAAAGTATTCCTGAGGGAAGTGTATGTTATCATCGTGTTCAGCCATCAATCAAATGATGGTTTAACAGATTTAAAGGCCAATTTGGATTTCATTGTATTTGAGTAAGACATGTTTCCTGATTTTTGCTCAGATGGACAAAGAGCAGTATTCTTCAGTAATTTGCTTTTTTTGAAATGCAAGGAGATATAAGTAAAGTTGGATGCTGTTTATGGTGACACTTTGCCATCTATGACCACAGTTAGATATTTGCTCAACAAATTGAACTCGAGTGGGAAGACATCTGTTTTGCATAAGAAGCTACCAGGACACTTGTCAGATATGATTACCAAGGAAACCATTCAAAAAGTCCAGGCCATGGTTCTAGCTGATCAACAATTGAAAGTGTGCAAAGTAGCAGGGGCCATGGATGTGTCGACTGGGAATGGCAATTAATATTTTACATGATATGTTGGTGAAGAAAAAACAGTAAACCCAATGTGTGCTGCGATTGCTCGTGGTGGACAATAAGCTGATTCACCTGTCAACTTTCAAACATAGTTTACATCAATTTAGGCAAGATCCAAAGGTGTTTTTGTGTTAAGTTATCAATGTTGATGAAACCTGGATTCATCCGGATGGTTTTTGGGATGCAAAAGGTATCAACCTTGTGGATTATTTAGAAAAAGGAAGAATGATTAATGGAAAATACTACAGTGAGTAATTTTTCAGGTGTTTTGCCCTGATAACATTTAATTTTGGAGAATGCTGAATTCTTCATTCCTTCCTACTTTAGGTTTTCCCCAGCAGTTCCCCTTGACTGACTGACTTTTTTTCCCTTCTGTCAACTTCATTTTATCCAAAGCCACCATCAAAAGCATCCAATTCAGGTCTATTATCTTGCTTCAATGACCAATTTTCTGAATCACAAAAAAGCTGATATATCCAGTCCTTAAGGCTAAATGAGGTACCAGGAAGGGATAAATCTTGATAGATCAATCATAATGAGATCATTTACTATTGTCAAAACATAATTCATCTCAAACCTTTTCCCCAAATGCACCTTCATAGCTTTCAATTGCCCCATTAACTTATGGTTAAAATCAACCAATCCATTCCTTAACCCTCTTAGTGCGGCGGGAATCTCAGGGGTACTAGTGAGAAGTGCGAAACGTAATTTAAGAAAATGTATCACCTTAGGAAAAAAAACATGAAGTTATTTGTTTATATATCCATATGCAGTTTTTTTATTTTAAAATATAATAATGAAGTTAATAATGATGTAATACATTTACATCATCTGAATAATAAATGTAATTATTACAGTTACATAAATTTGAAGAATATTTTTTTTGCAATAATATTTCGATTTTTAGACACAAAACTAATATTTTTTTAAAAACATTTTTCAATTAAACTACGATATTTAAATATAATAAAGAATCAAAAAGACATGTCGAAAATATTATAAATAAATAAAGAAAAACCAGTGAGTTACAAATTTTTTTGTCAGCCTCTGCATAGTTCGATTTTGTTGAAAAGGCTGATCTCACTGAGTCAAATTGGGACTTTTCCCCTTTCCTTGGGACTGCGGAAATGTTCTTACAATCTAAAGGCAGAAAAAAACTAAGTTCTAACTCACAGAGAACTGCTGACAATGTAATCCATTAGACTGGGCGCAATTGATTCGATATGACGGACGGCAAGAGAAACCAAAATGATTACAAAGCAGTGCTCTCATTTCCATCGCCTCAACAAAGTCTGAATAAGCAGGTATATATCAACACCACGACACCACAACACATTCAAGAGATTACAGATGAAATAAGATTACTAGCCTTTCAGTGGCTTTTCATAGTGGAAAGACTACTCAGAAAAAAAACGAGCAAACAATTAGGCAGAGCTTCCCGACATGTACAAAACTGAACGAAAAATTAAGGTAAGAATTATACTTTTTTAAAAGCATTTAAAATTGCTAATAAAAATTTTTAAAAATAATTACTTAATTCTATGGATTTCAACCTATCGATAGCACAAAAACCATAAATTATTAATGAAAAAACAATAAGTTACAACGATTTAAACAAAAGCCTACGCAAGAGCCGATATATCGGCCCGCCGCACTTTTCGCCAGGGATACGAAAGCAGATATATCGGCCCGCCGCACTTAGAGGGTTAAATCACCAACCCATCCCTGAGACTGTCGAGTCCGACTCGACGTTGGACCGCAAAGGGTTAAGGCTAAATAAGGTACCAGGCAGAGATAAATCTTGATAGATTAATCTTAATAAGATCATTTGCTATTGTCAAAACATAATTCATCTCTAACCTTTTCCCCAAATGCACCTTCATAGCTTTCAAATGCCTCATCAACTTATGCCTCAAATTAACCAATCCATTTCTAAAAGCACCAACCCATCCCTATGCCACTCACCAGTCCCAGGCTCTTCTGAGCGGAAATTAGCATTGGAGCGACATGAGGAGGCAATAAGGGATTGTGGGAAGAGAGGTTTACATCTATTAAGCTGACATGTATTTATTAAGGTTGGTTGTAAGTAGAGAAAATATGAGGACATTTATTAGGGGGGGATCAGGCAAGCATATTGGTTTATCTCACAAGGCTTTTTAATTGGCAGGTCATCTATAGGTGAGAGATGAACATGGGGGCTTTAAAAATGAGGTGCCATCATTACCATGTGAAATAGGCAATAGGTCCTGAAGAAAGGATTTCAGTCTGTGGGATCCCAGGAAAAAGGTGATACAAAGGTTGAATCCTATATCAGATGTGTGGCTTTTTTCTGTAATTATTGATGTTGGGTAAAATGGTTTATTTTATTCCCTTTGAGATTTTTTGGTTTACCTTTTTGTGGAGTACATTGTCTAGATTATGGGATGTTTGCTGAGGGTGACTGTGATGTTGAACATCGGTGGTCTGCAGAAAGTGAAAAAGGAAAAATTTTGTCTTTGTCATGCACTTGCTGTCACGCTCTTCATTTTATGCAAGGGAATGCATTACCAACTTGTACAATCAAATAAGCCAACTCCCTCACTCCTTTTATGCCACCTTACTCTCTTTTTTCCTATCCCTTTACACACAAACAACAATTTCTTGGACCAGTGATCTTCTATAAACATCCTAGAATCCCAATTGAGCCACAAAAATAGAGGTAAGACATCATGAAGCTTTGTATATATTAAATTACATATCATTCTAAAAAAAAATTAAAAAATTTCATCAGAAAAGACAACTTAAGTATCAAATGTTGACCCTTACTGGGGAAAAGCCTTACAAATAGAACAAATTTCCAAAGATCAATATCTGAAAAGAGCAATATATGGAATTTCATATGTATATCAATGCTCGGATGAAGTCTTGAATTGAATTGTGAGGTCTATAAGTGTTAGCAGTACCTCAAAGGGCACATGTCCAACCACAGAGAAATATCCCATCAATGAAATATTTCTTCATTGAAGAACATATTGTCAAAGGTGGTTCAATAAGTACCTGTGATTGATGACAAAAAGTATTCCTGAGGGAAGTGTATGTTATCATCGTGTTCAGCCATCAATCAAATGATGGTTTAACAGATTTAAAGGCCAATTTGGATTTCATTGCCATTTGAGTAAGACATGTTTCCTGATTTTTGCTCAGATGGACAAAGAGCAGTATTCTTCAGTAATTTGCTTTTTTTGAAATGCAAGGAGATATAAGTAAAGTTGGATGCTGTTTATGGTGACACTTTGCCATCTATGACCACAGTTAGATATTTGCTCAACAAATTGAACTCGAGTGGGAAGACATCTGTTTTGCATAAGAAGCTACCAGGACACTTGTCAGATATGAATACCAAGGAAACCATTCAAAAAGTCCAGGCCATGGTTCTAGCTGATCAACAATTGAAAGTGTGCAAGGTAGCAGGGGCCATGGATGTGTCGACTGGGAATGGCAATTAATATTTTACATGATATGTTGGTGAAGAAAAAACAGTAAACCTAATGTGTGCTGCGATTGCTCGTGGTGGACAATAAGCTGATTCACCTGTCAACTTTCAAACATAGTTTACATCAATTTAGGCAAGATCCAAAGGTGTTTTTGTGTTAAGTTATCAATGTTGATGAAACCTGGATTCATCCGGATGGTTTTTGGGATGCAAAAGGAATTAACCTTGTGGATTATTTAGAAAAAGGAAGAATGATTAATGGAAAATACTACTGTGAGTAATTTTTCAGGTGTTTTGCCCTGATAACATTTGATTTTGGAGAATGCTGTATTCTCCATTCCTTCCTACTTTAGGTTTTCCCCAGCAGTTCCCCTTGACTGACTGACTTTTTTTCCCTTCTGTCAACTTCATTTTCTCCAAAGCCACCATCAAAAGCATCCAATTCAGGTCTATTATCTTGCTTCAATGACCAATTTTCTGAATCACAAAAAAGTTGATATATCCAGTCCTTAAGGCTAAATGAGGTACCAGGAAGGGATAAATCTTGATAGATCAATCTTGATGAGATCATTTACTATTGTCAAAACATAATTCATCTCAAACCTTTTCCCCAAATGCACCTTCATAGCTTTCAATTGCCCCATTAACTTATGGTTGAAATCAAACAAACCATTCCTTAACCCTCTTAGTGCGGCGGGAATCTCAGGGGTACTAGTGAGAAGTGCGAAACATAATTTAAGAAAATGTTTCACCTTAGGAAAAAAAACATGAAGTTATTTGTTTATATATCCATATGCAGTTTTTTTATTTTAAAATATAATAATGAAGTTAATAATGATGTAATACATTTACATCATCTGAATAATAAATGTAATTATTACAGTTTCATAAATTTGAAGAATATTTTTTTAGCAATAATATTTCGATTTTTAGACACAAAACTAATATTTTTTTAAAAACATTTTTTCAATTAAACTACGATATTTAAATATAATAAAGAATCAAAAAGACATGTCGAAAATATTATAAATAAATAAAGAAAAACCAGTGAATTGCAAATTTTTTTGGTGAGCCTCTGCATAGTTCGATTTTGTTGAAAAGGCTGATCTCACCGAGTCAAATTGGAACTTTTCCCCTTTCCTTGAGATTGCGGCAATGTGCTTACAATCTAAAGGCAGAAAAAAACCAAGTTCTAACTCACAGAGAACTGCTGACAATGTAATCCATTAGACTGGGCGCAATTGATTCGATATGGCGGACGGCAAGAGAAACCAAAATGATTACAAAGCAGTGCTCTCATTTCCATCGCCTCAACAAAGTCTGAATAAGCAGGTATATATCAACACCACGACACCACAACACATTCAAGAGATTACAGATGAAATAAGATTACTAGCCTTTCAGTGGCTTTTCATAGTGGAAAGACTACTCAGAAAAAAAACGAGCAAACAATTAGGCAGAGCTTCCCGACATGTACAAAACTGAACGAAAAATTAAGGTAAGAATTATACTTTTTTAAAAGCATTTAAAATTGCTAATAAAAATTTTTAAAAATAATTGCGTAATTCTAATGAATTCAACCTATCGATAGCGCAAAAACCATAAATTATTAATGAAAAAACAATAAGTTACAACGATTTAAACAAAAGCCTACGCAAGAGCCGATATATCGGCCCGCCGCACTTTTCGCCAGGGATACGAAAGCAGATATATCGGCCCGCAGCACTTAGAGGGTTAAATCACCAACCCATCCCTGAGACTGTCGAGTCCGACTCGACGTTGGACCGCAAAGGGTTAAGGCTAAATAAGGTACCAGGCAGAGATAAATCTTGATAGATTAATCTTAATAAGATCATTTGCTATTGTCAAAACATAATTCATCTCTAACCTTTTCCCCAAATGCACCTTCATAGCTTTCAAATGCCTCATCAACTTATGCCTCAAATTAACCAATCCATTTCTAAAAGCACCAACCCATCCCTATGCCACTCACCAGTCCCAGGCTCTTCTGAGCGGAAATTAGCATTGGAGCGACATGAGGAGGCAATAAGGGATTGTGGGAAGAGAGGTTTACATCTATTAAGCTGACATGTATTTATTAAGGTTGGTTGTAAGTAGAGAAAATATGAGGACATTTATTAGGGGGGGATCAGGCAAGCATATTGGTTTATCTCACAAGGCTTTTTAATTGGCAGGTCATCTATAGGTGAGAGATGAACATGGTGGCTTTAAAAATGAGGTGCCATCATTACCATGTGAAATAGGCAATAGGTCCTGAAGAAAAGATTTCAGTCTGTGGGATCCCAGGAAAAAGGTGATACAAAGGTTGAATCCTATATCAGATGTGTGGCTTTTTTCTGTAATTATTGATGTTGGGTAAAATGGTTTATTTTATTCCCTTTGAGATTTTTTGGTTTACCTTTTTGTGGAGTACATTGTCTAGATTATGGGATGTTTGCTGAGGGTGACTGTGATGTTGAACATCGGTGGTCTGCAGAAAGTGAAAAAGGAAAAATTTTGTCTTTGTCATGCACTTGCTGTCACGCTCTTCATTTTATGCAAGGGAATGCATTACCAACTTGTACAATCAAATAAGCCAACTCCCTCACTCCTTTTATGCCACCTTACTCCCTTGTTTCCTATCCCTTTACACACAAACAACAATTTCTTGGACCAGTGATCTTCTATAAACATCCTAGAATCCCAATTGAGCCACCAAAATAGAGGTAAGACATCATGAAGCTTTGTATATATTAAATTACATATCATTCTAAAAAAAAATTAAAAAATTTCATCAGAAAAGACAACTTAAGTATCATATGTTGACCCTTACTGGGGAAAAGCCTTACAAATAGAACAAATTTCCAAAGATCAATATCTGAAAAGAGCAATATATGGAATTTCATATGTATATCAATGCTCGGATGAAGTCTTGAATTGAATTGTGAGGTCTATAAGTGTTAGCAGTACCTCAAAGGGCACATGTCCAACCACAGAGAAATATCCCATCAATGAAATATTTCGTCATTTAAGAACATATTGTCAAAGGTGGTTCAATAAGTACCTGTGATTGATGACAAAAAGTATTCCTGAGGGAAGTGTATGTTATCATCGTGTTCAGCCATCAATCAAATGATGGTTTAACAGATTTAAAAGCCAATTTGGATTTCATTGCCATTTGAGTAAGACATGTTTCCTGATTTTTGCTCAGATGGACAAAGAGCAGTATTCTTCAGTAATTTGCTTTTTTGAAATGCAAGGAGAAATAAGTAAAGTTGGATGCTGTTTATGGTGACACTTTGCCATCTATGACCACAGTTAGATATTTGCTCAACAAATTGAACTCGAGTGGGAAGACATCTGTTTTGCATAAGAAGCTACCAGGACACTTGTCAGATATGATTACCAAGGAAACCATTCAAAAAGTCCAGGCCATGGTTCTAGCTGATCAACAATTGAAAGTGTGCAAAGTAGCAGGGGCCATGGATGTGTCGACTGGGAATGGCAATTAATATTTTACATGATATGTTGGTGAAGAAAAAACAGTAAACCTAATGTGTGCTGCGATTGCTCGTGGTGGACAATAAGCTGATTCACCTGTCAACTTTCAAACATAGTTTACATCAATTTAGGCAAGATCCAAAGGTGTTTTTGTGTTAAGTTATCAATGTTGATGAAACCTGGATTCATCCGGATGGTTTTTGGGATGCAAAAGGTATCAACCTTGTGGATTATTTAGAAAAAGGAAGAATGATTAATGGAAAATACTACAGTGAGTAATTTTTCAGGTGTTTTGCCCTGATAACATTTGATTTTGGAGAATGCTGAATTCTTCATTCCTTCCTACTTTAGGTTTTCCCCAGCAGTTCCCCTTGACTGACTGACTTTTTTTCCCTTCTGTCAACTTCATTTTCTCCAAAGCCACCATCAAAAGCATCCAATTCAGGTCTATTATCTTGCTTCAATGACCAATTTTCTGAATCACAAAAAAGCTGATATATCCAGTCCTTAAGGCTAAATGAGGTACCAGGAAGGGATAAATCTTGATAGATCAATCTTAATGAGATCATTTACTATTGTCAAAACATAATTCATCTCAAACCTTTTCCCCAAATGCACCTTCATAGCTTTCAATTGCCCCATTAACTTATGGTTAAAATCAACCAATCCATTCCTTAACCCTCTTAGTGCGGCGGGAATCTCAGGGGTACTAGTGAGAAGTGCGAAACGTAATTTAAGAAAATGTATCACCTTAGGAAAAAAAGCATGAAGTTATTTGTTTATATATCCATATGCAGTTTTTTTATTTTAAAATATAATAATGAAGTTAATAATGATGTAATACATTTACATCATCTGAATAATAAATGTAATTATTACAGTTTCATAAATTTGAAGAATATTTTTTTTGCAATAATATTTCGATTTTTAGACACAAAACTAATATTTTTTTAAAAACATTTTTCAATTAAACTACAATATTTAAATATAATAAAGAATCAAAAAGACATGTCGAAAATATTATAAATAAATAAAGAAAAACCAGTGAGTTACAAATTTTTTTGTCAGCCTCTGCATAGTTCGATTTTGTTGAAAAGGCTGATCTCACCGAGTCAAATTGGGACTTTTCCCCTTTCCTTGGGACTGCGGAAATGTTCTTACAATCTAAAGGCAGAAAAAAACCAAGTTCTAACTCACAGAGAACTGCTGACAATGTAATCCATTAGACTGGGCGCAATTGATTCGATATGACGGACGGCAAGAGAAACCAAAATGATTACAAAGCAGTGCTCTCATTTCCATCGCCTCAACAAAGTCTGAATAAGCAGGTATATATCAACACCACGACACCACAACACATTCAAGAGATTACAGATGAAATAAGATTACTAGCCTTTCAGTGGCTTTTCATAGTGGAAAGACTACTCAGAAAAAAAACGAGCAAACAATTAGGCAGAGCTTCCCGACATGTACAAAACTGAACGAAAAATTAACGTAAGAATTATACTTTTTTAAAAGCATTTAAAATTGCTAATAAAAATTTTTAAAAATAATTACTTAATTCTATGGATTTCAACCTATCGATAGCACAAAAACCATAAATTATTAATGAAAAAACCATAAGTTACAACGATTTAAACAAAAGCCTACGCAAGAGCCGATATATCGGCCCGCCGCACTTTTCGCCAGGGATACGAAAGCAGATATATCGGCCCGCCGCACTTAGAGGGTTAAATCACCAACCCATCCCTGAGACTGTCGAGTCCGACTCGACGATGGACCGCAAAGGGTTAAGGCTAAATAAGGTACCAGGCAGAGATAAATCTTGATAGATTAATCTTAATAAGATCATTTGCTATTGTCAAAACATAATTCATCTCTAACCTTTTCCCCAAATGCACCTTCATAGCTTTCAAATGCCTCATCAACTTATGCCTCAAATTAACCAATCCATTTCTAAAAGCACCAACCCATCCCTATGCCACTCACCAGTCCCAGGCTCTTCTGAGCGGAAATTAGCATTGGAGCGACATGAGGAGGCAATAAGGGATTGTGGGAAGAGAGGTTTACATCTATTAAGCTGACATGTATTTATTAAGGTTGGTTGTAAGTAGAGAAAATATGAGGACATTTATTAGGGGGGGAACAGGCAAGCATATTGGTTGATCTCACAAGGCTTTTTAATTGGCAGGTCATCTATAGGTGAGAGATGAACATGGGGGCTTTAAAAATGAGGTGCCATCATTACCATGTGAAATAGGCAATAGGTCCTGAAGAAAGGATTTCAGTCTGTGGGATCCCAGGAAAAAGGTGATACAAAGGTTGAATCCTATATCAGATGTGTGGCTTTTTTCTGTAATTATTGATGTTGGGTAAAATGGTTTATTTTATTCCCTTTGAGATTTTTTGGTTTACCTTTTTGTGGAGTACATTGTCTAGATTATGGGATGTTTGCTGAGGGTGACTGTGATGTTGAACATCGGTGGTCTGCAGAAAGTGAAAAAGGAAAAATTTTGTCTTTGTCATGCACTTGCTGTCACGCTCTTCATTTTATGCAAGGGAATGCATTACCAACTTGTACAATCAAATAAGCCAACTCCCTCACTCCTTTTATGCCACCTTACTCTCTTTTTTCCTATCCCTTTACACACAAACAACAATTTCTTGGACCAGTGATCTTCTATAAACATCCTAGAATCCAAATTGAGCCACCAAAATAGAGGTAAGACATCATGAAGCTTTGTATATATTAAATTACATATCATTCTAAAAAAAAATTAAAAAATTTCATCAGAAAAGACAACTTAAGTATCATATGTTGACCCTTACTGGGGAAAAGCCTTACAAATAGAACAAATTTCCAAAGATCAATATCTGAAAAGAGCAATATATGGAATTTCATATGTATATCAATGCTCGGATGAAGTCTTGAATTGAATTGTGAGGTCTATAAGTGTTAGCAGTACCTCAAAGGGCACATGTCCAACCACAGAGAAATATCCCATCAATGAAATATTTCGTCATTTAAGAACATATTGTCAAAGGTGGTTCAATAAGTACCTGTGATTGATGACAAAAAGTATTCCTGAGGGAAGTGTATGTTATCATCGTGTTCAGCCATCAATCAAATGATGGTTTAACAGATTTAAAAGCCAATTTGGATTTCATTGCCATTTGAGTAAGACATGTTTCCTGATTTTTGCTCAGATGGACAAAGAGCAGTATTCTTCAGTAATTTGCTTTTTTGAAATGCAAGGAGAAATAAGTAAAGTTGGATGCTGTTTATGGTGACACTTTGCCATCTATGACCACAGTTAGATATTTCCTCAACAAATTGAACTCGAGTGGGAAGACATCTGTTTTGCATAAGAAGCTACCAGGACACTTGTCAGATATGATTACCAAGGAAACCATTCAAAAAGTCCAGGCCATGGTTCTAGCTGATCAACAATTGAAAGTGTGCAAAGTAGCAGGGGCCATGGATGTGTCGACTGGGAATGGCAATTAATATTTTACATGATATGTTGGTGAAGAAAAAACAGTAAACCTAATGTGTGCTGCGATTGCTCGTGGTGGACAATAAGCTGATTCACCTGTCAACTTTCAAACATAGTTTACATCAATTTAGGCAAGATCCAAAGGTGTTTTTGTGTTAAGTTATCAATGTTGATGAAACCTGGATTCATCCGGATGGTTTTTGGGATGCAAAAGGTATCAACCTTGTGGATTATTTAGAAAAAGGAAGAATGATTAATGGAAAATACTACAGTGAGTAATTTTTCAGGTGTTTTGCCCTGATAACATTTGATTTTGGAGAATGCTGAATTCTTCATTCCTTCCTACTTTAGGTTTTCCCCAGCAGTTCCCCTTGACTGACTGACTTTTTTTCCCTTCTGTCAACTTCATTTTCTCCAAAGCCACCATCAAAAGCATCCAATTCAGGTCTATTATCTTGCTTCAATGACCAATTTTCTGAATCACAAAAAAGCTGATATATCCAGTCCTTAAGGCTAAATGAGGTACCAGGAAGGGATAAATCTTGATAGATCAATCTTAATGAGATCATTTACTATTGTCAAAACATAATTCATCTCAAACCTTTTCCCCAAATGCACCTTCATAGCTTTCAATTGCCCCATTAACTTATGGTTAAAATCAACCAATCCATTCCTTAACCCTCTTAGTGCGGCGGGAATCTCAGGGGTACTAGTGAGAAGTGCGAAACGTAATTTAAGAAAATGTATCACCTTAGGAAAAAAAGCATGAAGTTATTTGTTTATATATCCATATGCAGTTTTTTTATTTTAAAATATAATAATGAAGTTAATAATGATGTAATACATTTACATCATCTGAATAATAAATGTAATTATTACAGTTTCATAAATTTGAAGAATATTTTTTTTGCAATAATATTTCGATTTTTAGACACAAAACTAATATTTTTTTAAAAACATTTTTCAATTAAACTACAATATTTAAATATAATAAAGAATCAAAAAGACATGTCGAAAATATTATAAATAAATAAAGAAAAACCAGTGAGTTACAAATTTTTTTGTCAGCCTCTGCATAGTTCGATTTTGTTGAAAAGGCTGATCTCACCGAGTCAAATTGGGACTTTTCCCCTTTCCTTGGGACTGCGGAAATGTTCTTACAATCTAAAGGCAGAAAAAAACTAAGTTCTAACTCACAGAGAACTGCTGACAATGTAATCCATTAGACTGGGCGCAATTGATTCGATATGACGGACGGCAAGAGAAACCAAAATGATTACAAAGCAGTGCTCTCATTTCCATCGCCTCAACAAAGTCTGAATAAGCAGGTATATATCAACACCACGACACCACAACACATTCATGAGATTACAGATGAAATAAGATTAGTAGCTTTTCAGTGGCTTTTCATAGTGGAAAGACTACTCAGAAAAAAACGAGCAAACAATTAGGCAGAGCTTCCCGACATGTACAAAACTGAACGAAAAATTAAGGTAAGAATTATACTTTTTTAAAAGCATTTAAAATTGCTAATAAAAATTTTTAAAAATAATTACTTAATTCTATGTATTTCAACCTATCGATAGCACAAAAACCATAAATTATTAATGAAAAAACCATAAGTTACAACGATTTAAACAAAAGCCTACGCAAGAGCGGATATATCGGCCCGCCGCACATTTCGCCAGGGATACGAAAGCAGATATATCGGCCCGCCGCACTTAGAGGGTTAAATCACCAACCCATCCCTGAGACTGTCGAGTCCGACTCGACGTTGGACCGCAAAGGGTTAAGGTTAAATAAGGTACCAGGCAGAGATAAATCTTGATAGATTAATCTTAATAAGATCATTTGCTATTGTCAAAACATAATTCATCTCTAACCTTTTCCCCAAATGCACCTTCATAGCTTTCAAATGCCTCATCAACTTATGCCTCAAATTAACCAATCCATTTCTAAAAGCACCAACCCATCCCTATGCCACTCACCAGTCCCAGGCTCTTCTGAGCGGAAATTAGCATTGGAGCGACATGAGGAGGCAATAAGGGATTGTGGGAAGAGAGGTTTACATCTATTAAGCTGACATGTATTTATTAAGGTTGGTTGTAAGTAGAGAAAATATGAGGACATTTATTAGGGGGGGATCAGGCAAGCATATTGGTTGATCTCACAAGGCTTTTTAATTGGCAGGTCATCTATAGGTGAGAGATGAACATGGGGGCTTTAAAAATGAGGTGCCATCATTACCATGTGAAATAGGCAATAGGTCCTGAAGAAAGGATTTCAGTCTGTGGGATCCCAGGAAAAAGGTGATACAAAGGTTGAATCCTATATCAGATGTGTGGCTTTTTTCTGTAATTATTGATGTTGGGTAAAATGGTTTATTTTATTCCCTTTGAGATTTTCTGGTTTACCTTTTTGTGGAGTACATTGTCTAGATTATGGGATGTTTGCTGAGGGTGACTGTGATGTTAAACATCGGTGGTCTGCAGAAAGTGAAAAAGGAAAAATTTTGTCTTTGTCATGCACTTGCTGTCACGCTCTTCATTTTATGCAAGGGAATGCATTACCAACTTGTAGAATCAAATAGGCCAACTCCCTCACTCCTTTTATGCCACCTTACTCTCTTTTTTCCTATCCCTTTACACACAAACAACAATTTCTTGGACCAGTGATCTTCTATAAACATCCTAGAATCCAAATTGAGCCACCAAAATAGAGGTAAGACATCATGAAGCTTTGTATATATTAAATTACATATCATTCTAAAAAAAAATTAAAAAATTTCATCAGAAAAGACAACTTAAGTATCATATGTTGACCCTTACTGGGGAAAAGCCTTACAAATTGAACAAATTTCCAAAGATCAATATCTGAAAAGAGCAATATATGGAATTTCATATGTATATCAATGCTCGGATGAAGTCTTGAATTGAATTGTGAGGTCTATAAGTGTTAGCAGTACCTCAAAGGGCACATGTCCAACCACAGAGAAATATCCCATCAATGAAATATTTCTTCATTGAAGAACATATTGTCAAAGGTGGTTCAATAAGTACCTGTGATTGATGACAAAAAGTATTCCTGAGGGAAGTGTATGTTATCATCGTGTTCAGCCATCAATCAAATGATGGTTTAACAGATTTAAAGGCCAATTTGGATTTCATTGCCATTTGAGTAAGACATGTTTCCTGATTTTTGCTCAGATGGACAAAGAGCAGTATTCTTCAGTAATTTGCTTTTTTTGAAATGCAAGGAGATATTAGTAAAGTTGGATGCTGTTTATGGTGACACTTTGCCATCTATGACCACAGTTAGATATTTGCTCAACAAATTGAACTCGAGTGGGAAGACATCTGTTTTGCATAAGAAGCTACCAGGACACTTGTCAGATATGATTACCAAGGAAACCATTCAAAAAGTCCAGGCCATGGTTCTAGCTGATCAACAATTGAAAGTGTGCAAAGTAGCAGGGGCCATGGATGTGTCGACTGGGAATGGCAATTAATATTTTACATGATATGTTGGTGAAGAAAAAACAGTAAACCTAATGTGTGCTGCGATTGCTCGTGGTGGACAATAAGCTGATTCACCTGTCAACTTTCAAACATAGTTTACATCAATTTAGGCAAGATCCAAAGGTGTTTTTGTGTTAAGTTATCAATGTTGATGAAACCTGGATTCATCCGCATGGTTTTTGGGATGCAAAAGGTATCAACCTTGTGGATTATTTAGAAAAAGGAAGAATGATTAATGGAAAATACTACAGTGAGTAATTTTTCAGGTGTTTTGCCCTGATAGCATTTGATTTTGGAGAATGCTGAATTCTTCATTCCTTCCTACTTTAGGTTTTCCCCAGCAGTTCCCCTTGACTGACTGACTTTTTTTCCCTTCTGTCAACTTCATTTTCTCCAAAGCCACCATCAAAAGCATCCAATTCAGGTCTATTATCTTGCTTCAATGGCCAATTTTCTGAATCACAAAAAAGCTGATATATCCAGTCCTTAAGGCTAAAGTAGGTACCAGGAAGGGATAAATCTTGATAGATCAATCTTAATGAGATCATTTACTATTGTCAAAACATAATTCATCTCAAACCTTTTCCCCAAATGCACCTTCATAGCTTTCAATTGCCCCATTAACTTATGGTTAAAATCAACCAATCCATTCCTTAACCCTCTTAGTGCGGCGGGAATCTCAGGGGTACTAGTGAGAAGTGCGAAACGTAATTTAAGAAAATGTATCACCTTAGGAAAAAAAACATGAAGTTATTTGTTTATATATCCATATGCAGTTTTTTTATTTAAAAATATAATAATGAAGTTAATGATGATGTAATACATTTACATCATCTGAATAATAAATGTAATTATTACAGTTTCATAAATTTGAAGAATATTTTTTTTGCAATAATATTTCGATTTTTAGACACAAAACTAATATTTTTTTAAAAACATTTTTCAATTAAACTACGATATTTAAATATAATAAAGAATCAAAAAGACATGTCGAAAATATTATAAATAAATAAAGAAAAACCAGTGAGTTACAAATTTTTTTGTCAGCCTCTGCATAGTTCGATTTTGTTGAAAAGGCTGATCTCACTGAGTCAAATTGGGACTTTTCCCCTTTCCTTGGGACTGCGGAAATGTTCTTACAATCTAAAGGCAGAAAAAAACTAAGTTCTAACTCACAGAGAACTGCTGACAATGTAATCCATTAGACTGGGCGCAATTGATTCGATATGACGGACGGCAAGAGAAACCAAAATGATTACAAAGCAGTGCTCTCATTTCCATCGCCTCAACAAAGTCTGAATAAGCAGGTATATATCAACACCACGACACCACAACACATTCAAGAGATTACAGATGAAATAAGATTACTAGCCTTTCAGTGGCTTTTCATAGTGGAAAGACTACTCAGAAAAAAAACGAGCAAACAATTAGGCAGAGCTTCCCGACATGTACAAAACTGAACGAAAAATTAAGGTAAGAATTATACTTTTTTAAAAGCATTTAAAATTGCTAATAAAAATTTTTAAAAATAATTACTTAATTCTATGGATTTCAACCTATCGATAGCACAAAAACCATAAATTATTAATGAAAAAACCATAAGTTACAACGATTTAAACAAAAGCCTACGCAAGAGCCGATATATCGGCCCGCCGCACTTTTCGCCAGGGATACGAAAGCAGATATATCGGCCCGCCGCACTTAGAGGGTTAAATCACCAACCCATCCCTGAGACTGTCGAGTCCGACTCGACGATGGACCGCAAAGGGTTAAGGCTAAATAAGGTACCAGGCAGAGATAAATCTTGATAGATTAATCTTAATAAGATCATTTGCTATTGTCAAAACATAATTCATCTCTAACCTTTTCCCCAAATGCACCTTCATAGCTTTCAAATGCCTCATCAACTTATGCCTCAAATTAACCAATCCATTTCTAAAAGCACCAACCCATCCCTATGCCACTCACCAGTCCCAGGCTCTTCTGAGCGGAAATTAGCATTGGAGCGACATGAGGAGGCAATAAGGGATTGTGGGAAGAGAGGTTTACATCTATTAAGCTGACATGTATTTATTAAGGTTGGTTGTAAGTAGAGAAAATATGAGGACATTTATTAGGGGGGGATCAGGCAAGCATATTGGTTGATCTCACAAGGCTTTTTAATTGGCAGGTCATCTATAGGTGAGAGATGAACATGGGGGCTTTAAAAATGAGGTGCCATCATTACCATGTGAAATAGGCAATAGGTCCTGAAGAAAGGATTTCAGTCTGTGGGATCCCAGGAAAAAGGTGATACAAAGGTTGAATCCTATATCAGATGTGTGGCTTTTTTCTGTAATTATTGATGTTGGGTAAAATGGTTTATTTTATTCCCTTTGAGATTTTTTGGTTTACCTTTTTGTGGAGTACATTGTCTAGATTATGGGATGTTTGCTGAGGGTGACTGTGATGTTGAACATCGGTGGTCTGCAGAAAGTGAAAAAGGAAAAATTTTGTCTTTGTCATGCACTTGCTGTCACGCTCTTCATTTTATGCAAGGGAATGCATTACCAACTTGTACAATCAAATAAGCCAACTCCCTCACTCCTTTTATGCCACCTTACTCTCTTTTTTCCTATCCCTTTACACACAAACAACAATTTCTTGGACCAGTGATCTTCTATAAACATCCTAGAATCCAAATTGAGCCACCAAAATAGAGGTAAGACATCATGAAGCTTTGTATATATTAAATTACATATCATTCTAAAAAAAAATTAAAAAATTTCATCAGAAAAGACAACTTAAGTATCATATGTTGACCCTTACTGGGGAAAAGCCTTACAAATAGAACAAATTTCCAAAGATCAATATCTGAAAAGAGCAATATATGGAATTTCATATGTATATCAATGCTCGGATGAAGTCTTGAATTGAATTGTGAGGTCTATAAGTGTTAGCAGTACCTCAAAGGGCACATGTCCAACCACAGAGAAATATCCCATCAATGAAATATTTCTTCATTGAAGAACATATTGTCAAAGGTGGTTCAATAAGTACCTGTGATTGATGACAAAAAGTATTCCTGAGGGAAGTGTATGTTATCATCGTGTTCAGCCATCAATCAAATGATGGTTTAACAGATTTAAAAGCCAATTTGGATTTCATTGCCATTTGAGTAAGACATGTTTCCTGATTTTTGCTCAGATGGACAAAGAGCAGTATTCTTCAGTAATTTGCTTTTTTGAAATGCAAGGAGAAATAAGTAAAGTTGGATGCTGTTTATGGTGACACTTTGCCATCTATGACCACAGTTAGATATTTCCTCAACAAATTGAACTCGAGTGGGAAGACATCTGTTTTGCATAAGAAGCTACCAGGACACTTGTCAGATATGATTACCAAGGAAACCATTCAAAAAGTCCAGGTCATGGTTCTAGCTGATCAACAATTGAAAGTGTGCAAAGTAGCAGGGGCCATGGATGTGTCGACTGGGAATGGCAATTAATATTTTACATGATATGTTGGTGAAGAAAAAACAGTAAACCTAATGTGTGCTGCGATTGCTCGTGGTGGACAATTAGCTGATTCACCTGTCAACTTTCAAACATAGTTTACATCAATTTAGGCAAGATCCAAAGGTGTTTTTGTGTTAAGTTATCAATGTTGATGAAACCTGGATTCATCCGGATGGTTTTTGGGATGCAAAAGGTATCAACCTTGTGGATTATTTAGAAAAAGGAAGAATGATTAATGGAAAATACTACAGTGAGTAATTTTTCAGGTGTTTTGCCCTGATAACATTTGATTTTGGAGAATGCTGAATTCTTAATTCCTTCCTACTTTAGGTTTTCCCCAGCAGTTCCCCTTGACTGACTGACTTTTTTTCCCTTCTGTCAACTTCATTTTCTCCAAAGCCACCATCAAAAGCATCCAATTCAGGTCTATTATCTTGCTTCAATGACCAATTTTCTGAATCACAAAAAAGCTGATATATCCAGTCCTTAAGGCTAAATGAGGTACCAGGAAGGGATAAATCTTGATAGATCAATCTTAATGAGATCATTTACTATTGTCAAAACATAATTCATCTCAAACCTTTTCCCCAAATGCACCTTCATAGCTTTCAATTGCCCCATTAACTTATGGTTAAAATCAACCAATCCATTCCTTAACCCTCTTAGTGCGGCGGGAATCTCAGGGGTACTAGTGAGAAGTGCGAAACGTAATTTAAGAAAATGTATCACCTTAGGAAAAAAAGCATGAAGTTATTTGTTTATATATCCATATGCAGTTTTTTTATTTTAAAATATAATAATGAAGTTAATAATGATGTAATACATTTACATCATCTGAATAATAAATGTAATTATTACAGTTTCATAAATTTGAAGAATATTTTTTTTGCAATAATATTTCGATTTTTAGACACAAAACTAATATTTTTTTAAAAACATTTTTCAATTAAACTACAATATTTAAATATAATAAAGAATCAAAAAGACATGTCGAAAATATTATAAATAAATAAAGAAAAACCAGTGAGTTACAAATTTTTTTGTCAGCCTCTGCATAGTTCGATTTTGTTGAAAAGGCTGATCTCACCGAGTCAAATTGGGACTTTTCCCCTTTCCTTGGGACTGCGGAAATGTTCTTACAATCTAAAGGCAGAAAAAAACTAAGTTCTAACTCACAGAGAACTGCTGACAATGTAATCCATTAGACTGGGCGCAATTGATTCGATATGACGGACGGCAAGAGAAACCAAAATGATTACAAAGCAGTGCTCTCATTTCCATCGCCTCAACAAAGTCTGAATAAGCAGGTATATATCAACACCACGACACCACAACACATTCATGAGATTACAGATGAAATAAGATTAGTAGCTTTTCAGTGGCTTTTCATAGTGGAAAGACTACTCAGAAAAAAACGAGCAAACAATTAGGCAGAGCTTCCCGACATGTACAAAACTGAACGAAAAATTAAGGTAAGAATTATACTTTTTTAAAAGCATTTAAAATTGCTAATAAAAATTTTTAAAAATAATTACTTAATTCTATGGATTTCAACCTATCGATAGCACAAAAACCATAAATTATTAATGAAAAAACCATAAGTTACAACGATTTAAACAAAAGCCTACGCAAGAGCGGATATATCGGCCCGCCGCACATTTCGCCAGGGATACGAAAGCAGATATATCGGCCCGCCGCACTTAGAGGGTTAAATCACCAACCCATCCCTGAGACTGTCGAGTCCGACTCGTCGTTGGACCGCAAAGGGTTAAGGTTAAATAAGGTACCAGGCAGAGATAAATCTTGATAGATTAATCTTAATAAGATCATTTGCTATTGTCAAAACATAATTCATCTCTAACCTTTTCCCCAAATGCACCTTCATAGCTTTCAAATGCCTCATCAACTTATGCCTCAAATTAACCAATCCATTTCTAAAAGCACCAACCCATCCCTATGCCACTCACCAGTCCCAGGCTCTTCTGAGCGGAAATTAGCATTGGAGCGACATGAGGAGGCAATAAGGGATTGTGGGAAGAGAGGTTTACATCTATTAAGCTGACATGTATTTATTAAGGTTGGTTGTAAGTAGAGAAAATATGAGGACATTTATTAGGGGGGGATCAGGCAAGCATATTGGTTGATCTCACAAGGCTTTTTAATTGGCAGGTCATCTATAGGTGAGAGATGAACATGGGGGCTTTAAAAATGAGGTGCCATCATTACCATGTGAAATAGGCAATAGGTCCTGAAGAAAGGATTTCAGTCTGTGGGATCCCAGGAAAAAGGTGATACAAAGGTTGAATCCTATATCAGATGTGTGGCTTTTTTCTGTAATTATTGATGTTGGGTAAAATGGTTTATTTTATTCCCTTTGAGGTTTTTTGGTTTACCTTTTTGTGGAGTACATTGTCTAGATTATGGGATGTTTGCTGAGGGTGACTGTGATGTTGAACATCGGTGGTCTGCAGAAAGTAAAAAGGAAAAATTTTGTCTTTGTCATGCACTTGCTGTCACGCTCTTCATTTTATGCAAGGGAATGCATTACCAACTTGTACAATCAAATAGGCCAACTCCCTCACTCCTTTTATGCCACCTTACTCTCTTTTTTCCTATCCCTTTACACACAAAAAACAATTTCTTGGACCAGTGATCTTCTATAAACATCCTAGAATCCCAATTGAGCCACCAAAATAGAGGTAAGACATCATGAAGCTTTGTATATATTAAATTACATATCATTCTAAAAAAAAATTAAAAAATTTCATCAGAAAAGACAACTTAAGTATCATATGTTGACCCTTACTGGGGAAAAGCCTTACAAATAGAACAAATTTCCAAAGATCAATATCTGAAAAGAGCAATATATGGAATTTCATATGTATATCAATGCTCGGATGAAGTCTTGAATTGAATTGTGAGGTCTATAAGTGTTAGCAGTACCTCAAAGGGCACATGTCCAACCACAGAGAAATATCCCATCAATGAAATATTTCTTCATTGAAGAACATATTGTCAAAGGTGGTTCAATAAGTACCTGTGATTGATGACAAAAAGTATTCCTGAGGGAAGTGTATGTTATCATCGTGTTCAGCCATCAATCAAATGATGGTTTAACAGATTTAAAAGCCAATTTGGATTTCATTGCCATTTGAGTAAGACATGTTTCCTGATTTTTGCTCAGATGGACAAAGAGCAGTATTCTTCAGTAATTTGCTTTTTTGAAATGCAAGGAGAAATAAGTAAAGTTGGATGCTGTTTATGGTGACACTTTGCCATCTATGACCACAGTTAGATATTTCCTCAACAAATTGAACTCGAGTGGGAAGACATCTGTTTTGCATAAGAAGCTACCAGGACACTTGTCAGATATGATTACCAAGGAAACCATTCAAAAAGTCCAGGTCATGGTTCTAGCTGATCAACAATTGAAAGTGTGCAAAGTAGCAGGGGCCATGGATGTGTCGACTGGGAATGGCAATTAATATTTTACATGATATGTTGGTGAAGAAAAAACAGTAAACCTAATGTGTGCTGCGATTGCTCGTGGTGGACAATTAGCTGATTCACCTGTCAACTTTCAAACATAGTTTACATCAATTTAGGCAAGATCCAAAGGTGTTTTTGTGTTAAGTTATCAATGTTGATGAAACCTGGATTCATCCGGATGGTTTTTGGGATGCAAAAGGTATCAACCTTGTGGATTATTTAGAAAAAGGAAGAATGATTAATGGAAAATACTACAGTGAGTAATTTTTCAGGTGTTTTGCCCTGATAACATTTGATTTTGGAGAATGCTGAATTCTTCATTCCTTCCTACTTTAGGTTTTCCCCAGCAGTTCCCCTTGACTGACTGACTTTTTTTCCCTTCTGTCAACTTCATTTTCTCCAAAGCCACCATCAAAAGCATCCAATTCAGGTCTATTATCTTGCTTCAATGACCAATTTTCTGAATCACAAAAAAGCTGATATATCCAGTCCTTAAGGCTAAATGAGGTACCAGGAAGGGATAAATCTTGATAGATCAATCTTAATGAGATCATTTACTATTGTCAAAACATAATTCATCTCAAACCTTTTCCCCAAATGCACCTTCATAGCTTTCAATTGCCCCATTAACTTATGGTTAAAATCAACCAATCCATTCCTTAACCCTCTTAGTGCGGCGGGAATCTCAGGGGTACTAGTGAGAAGTGCGAAACGTAATTTAAGAAAATGTATCACCTTAGGAAAAAAAGCATGAAGTTATTTGTTTATATATCCATATGCAGTTTTTTTATTTTAAAATATAATAATGAAGTTAATAATGATGTAATACATTTACATCATCTGAATAATAAATGTAATTATTACAGTTTCATAAATTTGAAGAATATTTTTTTTGCAATAATATTTCGATTTTTAGACACAAAACTAATATTTTTTTAAAAACATTTTTCAATTAAACTACAATATTTAAATATAATAAAGAATCAAAAAGACATGTCGAAAATATTATAAATAAATAAAGAAAAACCAGTGAGTTACAAATTTTTTTGTCAGCCTCTGCATAGTTCGATTTTGTTGAAAAGGCTGATCTCACCGAGTCAAATTGGGACTTTTCCCCTTTCCTTGGGACTGCGGAAATGTTCTTACAATCTAAAGGCAGAAAAAAACTAAGTTCTAACTCACAGAGAACTGCTGACAATGTAATCCATTAGACTGGGCGCAATTGATTCGATATGACGGACGGCAAGAGAAACCAAAATGATTACAAAGCAGTGCTCTCATTTCCATCGCCTCAACAAAGTCTGAATAAGCAGGTATATATCAACACCACGACACCACAACACATTCATGAGATTACAGATGAAATAAGATTAGTAGCTTTTCAGTGGCTTTTCATAGTGGAAAGACTACTCAGAAAAAAACGAGCAAACAATTAGGCAGAGCTTCCCGACATGTACAAAACTGAACGAAAAATTAAGGTAAGAATTATACTTTTTTAAAAGCATTTAAAATTGCTAATAAAAATTTTTTAAAATAATTACTTAATTCTATGGATTTCAACCTATCGATAGCACAAAAACCATAAATTATTAATGAAAAAACCATAAGTTACAACGATTTAAACAAAAGCCTACGCAAGAGCGGATATATCGGCCCGCCGCACATTTCGCCAGGGATACGAAAGCAGATATATCGGCCCGCCGCACTTAGAGGGTTAAATCACCAACCCATCCCTGAGACTGTCGAGTCCGACTCGTCGTTGGACCGCAAAGGGTTAAGGTTAAATAAGGTACCAGGCAGAGATAAATCTTGATAGATTAATCTTAATAAGATCATTTGCTATTGTCAAAACATAATTCATCTCTAACCTTTTCCCCAAATGCACCTTCATAGCTTTCAAATGCCTCATCAACTTATGCCTCAAATTAACCAATCCATTTCTAAAAGCACCAACCCATCCCTATGCCACTCACCAGTCCCAGGCTCTTCTGAGCGGAAATTAGCATTGGAGTGACATGAGGAGGCAATAAGGGATTGTGGGAAGAGAGGTTTACATCTATTAAGCTGACATGTATTTATTAAGGTTGGTTGTAAGTAGAGAAAATATGAGGACATTTATTAGGGGGGGATCAGGCAAGCATATTGGTTGATCTCACAAGGCTTTTTAATTGGCAGGTCATCTATAGGTGAGAGATGAACATGGGGGCTTTAAAAATGAGGTGCCATCATTACCATGTGAAATAGGCAATAGGTCCTGAAGAAAGGATTTCAGTCTGTGGGATCCCAGGAAAAAGGTGATACAAAGGTTGAATCCTATATCAGATGTGTGGCTTTTTTCTGTAATTATTGATGTTGGGTAAAATGGTTTATTTTATTCCCTTTGAGATTTTTTGGTTTACCTTTTTGTGGAGTACATTGTCTAGATTATGGGATGTTTGCTGAGGGTGACTGTGATGTTGAACATCGGTGGTCTGCAGAAAGTAAAAAGGAAAAATTTTGTCTTTGTCATGCACTTGCTGTCACGCTCTTCATTTTATGCAAGGGAATGCATTACCAACTTGTACAATCAAATAGGCCAACTCCCTCACTCCTTTTATGCCACCTTACTCTCTTTTTTCCTATCCCTTTACACACAAAAAACAATTTCTTGGACCAGTGATCTTCTATAAACATCCTAGAATCCCAATTGAGCCACCAAAATAGAGGTAAGACATCATGAAGCTTTGTATATATTAAATTACATATCATTCTAAAAAAAAATTAAAAAATTTCATCAGAAAAGACAACTTAAGTATCATATGTTGACCCTTACTGGGGAAAAGCCTTACAAATAGAACAAATTTCCAAAGATCAATATCTGAAAAGAGCAATATATGGAATTTCATATGTATATCAATGCTCGGATGAAGTCTTGAATTGAATTGTGAGGTCTATAAGTGTTAGCAGTACCTCAAAGGGCACATGTCCAACCACAGAGAAATATCCCATCAATGAAATATTTCTTCATTGAAGAACATATTGTCAAAGGTGGTTCAATAAGTACCTGTGATTGATGACAAAGAGTATTCCTGAGGGAAGTGTATGTTATCATCGTGTTCAGCCATCAATCAAATGATGGTTTAACAGATTTAAAGGCCAATTTGGATTTCATTGCCATTTGAGTAAGACATGTTTCCTGATTTTTGCTCAGATGGACAAAGAGCAGTATTCTTCAGTAATTTGCTTTTTTTGAAATGCAAGGAGATATAAGTAAAGTTGGATGCTGTTTATGGTGACACTTTGCCATCTATGACCACAGTTAGATATTTCCTCAACAAATTGAACTCGAGTGGGAAGACATCTGTTTTGCATAAGAAGCTACCTGGACACTTGTCAGATATGATTACCAAGGAAACCATTCAAAAAGTCCAGGCCATGGTTCTAGCTGATCAACAATTGAAAGTGTGCAAAGTAGCAGGGGCCATGGATGTGTCGACTGGGAATGGCAATTAATATTTTACATGATATGTTGGTGAAGAAAAAACAGTAAACCTAATGTGTGCTGCGATTGCTCGTGGTGGACAATAAGCTGATTCACCTGTCAACTTTCAAACATAGTTTACATCAATTTAGGCAAGATCCAAAGGTGTTTTTGTGTTAAGTTATCAATGTTGATTGAACCTGGATTCATCCGCATGGTTTTTGGGATGCAAAAGGTATCAACCTTGTGGATTATTTAGAAAAAGGAAGAATGATTAATGGAAAATACTACAGTGAGTAATTTTTCAGGTGTTTTGCCCTGATAGCATTTGATTTTGGAGAATGCTGAATTCTTCATTCCTTCCTACTTTAGGTTTTACCCAGCAGTTCCCCTTGACTGACTGACTTTTTTTCCCTTCTGTCAACTTCATTTTCTCCAAAGCCACCATCAAAAGCATCCAATTCAGGTCTATTATCTTGCTTCAATGGCCAATTTTCTGGATCACAAAAAAGCTGATATATCCAGTCCTTAAGGCTAAATGAGGTACCAAGAAGGGATAAATCTTGATAGATCAATCTTAATGAGATCATTTACTATTGTCAAAACATAATTCATCTCAAACCTTTTCCCCAAATGCACCTTCATAGCTTTCAATTGCCCCATTAACTTATGGTTAAAATCAACCAATCCATTCCTTAACCCTCTTAGTGCGGCGGGAATCTCAGGGGTACTAGTGAGAAGTGCGAAACGTAATTTAAGAAAATGTATCACCTTAGGAAAAAAAACATGAAGTTATTTGTTTATATATCCATATGCAGTTTTTTTATTTAAAAATATAATAATGAAGTTAATGATGATGTAATACATTTACATCATCTGAATAATAAATGTAATTATTACAGTTTCATAAATTTGAAGAATATTTTTTTTGCAATAATATTTCGATTTTTAGACACAAAACTAATATTTTTTTAAAAACATTTTTCAATTAAACTACGATATTTAAATATAATAAAGAATCAAAAAGACATGTCGAAAATATTATAAATAAATAAAGAAAAACCAGTGAGTTACAAATTTTTTTGTCAGCCTCTGCATAGTTCGATTTTGTTGAAAAGGCTGATCTCACTGAGTCAAATTGGGACTTTTCCCCTTTCCTTGGGACTGCGGAAATGTTCTTACAATCTAAAGGCAGAAAAAAACTAAGTTCTAACTCACAGAGAACTGCTGACAATGTAATCCATTAGACTGGGCGCAATTGATTCGATATGACGGACGGCAAGAGAAACCAAAATGATTACAAAGCAGTGCTCTCATTTCCATCGCCTCAACAAAGTCTGAATAAGCAGGTATATATCAACACCACGACACCACAACACATTCAAGAGATTACAGATGAAATAAGATTACTAGCCTTTCAGTGGCTTTTCATAGTGGAAAGACTACTCAGAAAAAAAACGAGCAAACAATTAGGCAGAGCTTCCCGACATGTACAAAACTGAACGAAAAATTAAGGTAAGAATTATACTTTTTTAAAAGCATTTAAAATTGCTAATAAAAATTTTTAAAAATAATTACTTAATTCTATGGATTTCAACCTATCGATAGCACAAAAACCATAAATTATTAATGAAAAAACCATAAGTTACAACGATTTAAACAAAAGCCTACGCAAGAGCCGATATATCGGCCCGCCGCACTTTTCGCCAGGGATACGAAAGCAGATATATCGGCCCGCCGCACTTAGAGGGTTAAATCACCAACCCATCCCTGAGACTGTCGAGTCCGACTCGACGATGGACCGCAAAGGGTTAAGGCTAAATAAGGTACCAGGCAGAGATAAATCTTGATAGATTAATCTTAATAAGATCATTTGCTATTGTCAAAACATAATTCATCTCTAACCTTTTCCCCAAATGCACCTTCATAGCTTTCAAATGCCTCATCAACTTATGCCTCAAATTAACCAATCCATTTCTAAAAGCACCAACCCATCCCTATGCCACTCACCAGTCCCAGGCTCTTCTGAGCGGAAATTAGCATTGGAGCGACATGAGGAGGCAATAAGGGATTGTGGGAAGAGAGGTTTACATCTATTAAGCTGACATGTATTTATTAAGGTTGGTTGTAAGTAGAGAAAATATGAGGACATTTATTAGGGGGGGATCAGGCAAGCATATTGGTTGATCTCACAAGGCTTTTTAATTGGCAGGTCATCTATAGGTGAGAGATGAACATGGGGGCTTTAAAAATGAGGTGCCATCATTACCATGTGAAATAGGCAATAGGTCCTGAAGAAAGGATTTCAGTCTGTGGGATCCCAGGAAAAAGGTGATACAAAGGTTGAATCCTATATCAGATGTGTGGCTTTTTTCTGTAATTATTGATGTTGGGTAAAATGGTTTATTTTATTCCCTTTGAGATTTTTTGGTTTACCTTTTTGTGGAGTACATTGTCTAGATTATGGGATGTTTGCTGAGGGTGACTGTGATGTTGAACATCGGTGGTCTGCAGAAAGTGAAAAAGGAAAAATTTTGTCTTTGTCATGCACTTGCTGTCACGCTCTTCATTTTATGCAAGGGAATGCATTACCAACTTGTACAATCAAATAAGCCAACTCCCTCACTCCTTTTATGCCACCTTACTCTCTTTTTTCCTATCCCTTTACACACAAACAACAATTTCTTGGACCAGTGATCTTCTATAAACATCCTAGAATCCAAATTGAGCCACCAAAATAGAGGTAAGACATCATGAAGCTTTGTATATATTAAATTACATATCATTCTAAAAAAAAATTAAAAAATTTCATCAGAAAAGACAACTTAAGTATCATATGTTGACCCTTACTGGGGAAAAGCCTTACAAATAGAACAAATTTCCAAAGATCAATATCTGAAAAGAGCAATATATGGAATTTCATATGTATATCAATGCTCGGATGAAGTCTTGAATTGAATTGTGAGGTCTATAAGTGTTAGCAGTACCTCAAAGGGCACATGTCCAACCACAGAGAAATATCCCATCAATGAAATATTTCTTCATTGAAGAACATATTGTCAAAGGTGGTTCAATAAGTACCTGTGATTGATGACAAAAAGTATTCCTGAGGGAAGTGTATGTTATCATCGTGTTCAGCCATCAATCAAATGATGGTTTAACAGATTTAAAAGCCAATTTGGATTTCATTGCCATTTGAGTAAGACATGTTTCCTGATTTTTGCTCAGATGGACAAAGAGCAGTATTCTTCAGTAATTTGCTTTTTTGAAATGCAAGGAGAAATAAGTAAAGTTGGATGCTGTTTATGGTGACACTTTGCCATCTATGACCACAGTTAGATATTTCCTCAACAAATTGAACTCGAGTGGGAAGACATCTGTTTTGCATAAGAAGCTACCAGGACACTTGTCAGATATGATTACCAAGGAAACCATTCAAAAAGTCCAGGTCATGGTTCTAGCTGATCAACAATTGAAAGTGTGCAAAGTAGCAGGGGCCATGGATGTGTCGACTGGGAATGGCAATTAATATTTTACATGATATGTTGGTGAAGAAAAAACAGTAAACCTAATGTGTGCTGCGATTGCTCGTGGTGGACAATTAGCTGATTCACCTGTCAACTTTCAAACATAGTTTACATCAATTTAGGCAAGATCCAAAGGTGTTTTTGTGTTAAGTTATCAATGTTGATGAAACCTGGATTCATCCGGATGGTTTTTGGGATGCAAAAGGTATCAACCTTGTGGATTATTTAGAAAAAGGAAGAATGATTAATGGAAAATACTACAGTGAGTAATTTTTCAGGTGTTTTGCCCTGATAACATTTGATTTTGGAGAATGCTGAATTCTTCATTCCTTCCTACTTTAGGTTTTCCCCAGCAGTTCCCCTTGACTGACTGACTTTTTTTCCCTTCTGTCAACTTCATTTTCTCCAAAGCCACCATCAAAAGCATCCAATTCAGGTCTATTATCTTGCTTCAATGACCAATTTTCTGAATCACAAAAAAGCTGATATATCCAGTCCTTAAGGCTAAATGAGGTACCAGGAAGGGATAAATCTTGATAGATCAATCTTAATGAGATCATTTACTATTGTCAAAACATAATTCATCTCAAACCTTTTCCCCAAATGCACCTTCATAGCTTTCAATTGCCCCATTAACTTATGGTTAAAATCAACCAATCCATTCCTTAACCCTCTTAGTGCGGCGGGAATCTCAGGGGTACTAGTGAGAAGTGCGAAACGTAATTTAAGAAAATGTATCACCTTAGGAAAAAAAGCATGAAGTTATTTGTTTATATATCCATATGCAGTTTTTTTATTTTAAAATATAATAATGAAGTTAATAATGATGTAATACATTTACATCATCTGAATAATAAATGTAATTATTACAGTTTCATAAATTTGAAGAATATTTTTTTTGCAATAATATTTCGATTTTTAGACACAAAACTAATATTTTTTTAAAAACATTTTTCAATTAAACTACAATATTTAAATATAATAAAGAATCAAAAAGACATGTCGAAAATATTATAAATAAATAAAGAAAAACCAGTGAGTTACAAATTTTTTTGTCAGCCTCTGCATAGTTCGATTTTGTTGAAAAGGCTGATCTCACCGAGTCAAATTGGGACTTTTCCCCTTTCCTTGGGACTGCGGAAATGTTCTTACAATCTAAAGGCAGAAAAAAACTAAGTTCTAACTCACAGAGAACTGCTGACAATGTAATCCATTAGACTGGGCGCAATTGATTCGATATGACGGACGGCAAGAGAAACCAAAATGATTACAAAGCAGTGCTCTCATTTCCATCGCCTCAACAAAGTCTGAATAAGCAGGTATATATCAACACCACGACACCACAACACATTCATGAGATTACAGATGAAATAAGATTAGTAGCTTTTCAGTGGCTTTTCATAGTGGAAAGACTACTCAGAAAAAAACGAGCAAACAATTAGGCAGAGCTTCCCGACATGTACAAAACTGAACGAAAAATTAAGGTAAGAATTATACTTTTTTAAAAGCATTTAAAATTGCTAATAAAAATTTTTTAAAATAATTACTTAATTCTATGGATTTCAACCTATCGATAGCACAAAAACCATAAATTATTAATGAAAAAACCATAAGTTACAACGATTTAAACAAAAGCCTACGCAAGAGCGGATATATCGGCCCGCCGCACATTTCGCCAGGGATACGAAAGCAGATATATCGGCCCGCCGCACTTAGAGGGTTAAATCACCAACCCATCCCTGAGACTGTCGAGTCCGACTCGTCGTTGGACCGCAAAGGGTTAAGGTTAAATAAGGTACCAGGCAGAGATAAATCTTGATAGATTAATCTTAATAAGATCATTTGCTATTGTCAAAACATAATTCATCTCTAACCTTTTCCCCAAATGCACCTTCATAGCTTTCAAATGCCTCATCAACTTATGCCTCAAATTAACCAATCCATTTCTAAAAGCACCAACCCATCCCTATGCCACTCACCAGTCCCAGGCTCTTCTGAGCGGAAATTAGCATTGGAGTGACATGAGGAGGCAATAAGGGATTGTGGGAAGAGAGGTTTACATCTATTAAGCTGACATGTATTTATTAAGGTTGGTTGTAAGTAGAGAAAATATGAGGACATTTATTAGGGGGGGATCAGGCAAGCATATTGGTTGATCTCACAAGGCTTTTTAATTGGCAGGTCATCTATAGGTGAGAGATGAACATGGGGGCTTTAAAAATGAGGTGCCATCATTACCATGTGAAATAGGCAATAGGTCCTGAAGAAAGGATTTCAGTCTGTGGGATCCCAGGAAAAAGGTGATACAAAGGTTGAATCCTATATCAGATGTGTGGCTTTTTTCTGTAATTATTGATGTTGGGTAAAATGGTTTATTTTATTCCCTTTGAGATTTTTTGGTTTACCTTTTTGTGGAGTACATTGTCTAGATTATGGGATGTTTGCTGAGGGTGACTGTGATGTTGAACATCGGTGGTCTGCAGAAAGTAAAAAGGAAAAATTTTGTCTTTGTCATGCACTTGCTGTCACGCTCTTCATTTTATGCAAGGGAATGCATTACCAACTTGTACAATCAAATAGGCCAACTCCCTCACTCCTTTTATGCCACCTTACTCTCTTTTTTCCTATCCCTTTACACACAAAAAACAATTTCTTGGACCAGTGATCTTCTATAAACATCCTAGAATCCCAATTGAGCCACCAAAATAGAGGTAAGACATCATGAAGCTTTGTATATATTAAATTACATATCATTCTAAAAAAAAATTAAAAAATTTCATCAGAAAAGACAACTTAAGTATCATATGTTGACCCTTACTGGGGAAAAGCCTTACAAATAGAACAAATTTCCAAAGATCAATATCTGAAAAGAGCAATATATGGAATTTCATATGTATATCAATGCTCGGATGAAGTCTTGAATTGAATTGTGAGGTCTATAAGTGTTAGCAGTACCTCAAAGGGCACATGTCCAACCACAGAGAAATATCCCATCAATGAAATATTTCTTCATTGAAGAACATATTGTCAAAGGTGGTTCAATAAGAACCTGTGATTGATGACAAAGAGTATTCCTGAGGGAAGTGTATGTTATCATCGTGTTCAGCCATCAATCAAATGATGGTTTAACAGATTTAAAGGCCAATTTGGATTTCATTGCCATTTGAGTAAGACATGTTTCCTGATTTTTGCTCAGATGGACAAAGAGCAGTATTCTTCAGTAATTTGCTTTTTTTGAAATGCAAGGAGATATAAGTAAAGTTGGATGCTGTTTATGGTGACACTTTGCCATCTATGACCACAGTTAGATATTTCCTCAACAAATTGAACTCGAGTGGGAAGACATCTGTTTTGCATAAGAAGCTACCTGGACACTTGTCAGATATGATTACCAAGGAAACCATTCAAAAAGTCCAGGCCATGGTTCTAGCTGATCAACAATTGAAAGTGTGCAAAGTAGCAGGGGCCATGGATGTGTCGACTGGGAATGGCAATTAATATTTTACATGATATGTTGGTGAAGAAAAAACAGTAAACCTAATGTGTGCTGCGATTGCTCGTGGTGGACAATAAGCTGATTCACCTGTCAACTTTCAAACATAGTTTACATCAATTTAGGCAAGATCCAAAGGTGTTTTTGTGTTAAGTTATCAATGTTGATTGAACCTGGATTCATCCGCATGGTTTTTGGGATGCAAAAGGTATCAACCTTGTGGATTATTTAGAAAAAGGAAGAATGATTAATGGAAAATACTACAGTGAGTAATTTTTCAGGTGTTTTGCCCTGATAGCATTTGATTTTGGAGAATGCTGAATTCTTCATTCCTTCCTACTTTAGGTTTTACCCAGCAGTTCCCCTTGACTGACTGACTTTTTTTCCCTTCTGTCAACTTCATTTTCTCCAAAGCCACCATCAAAAGCATCCAATTCAGGTCTATTATCTTGCTTCAATGGCCAATTTTCTGGATCACAAAAAAGCTGATATATCCAGTCCTTAAGGCTAAATGAGGTACCAAGAAGGGATAAATCTTGATAGATCAATCTTAATGAGATCATTTACTATTGTCAAAACATAATTCATCTCAAACCTTTTCCCCAAATGCACCTTCATAGCTTTCAATTGCCCCATTAACTTATGGTTAAAATCAACCAATCCATTCCTTAACCCTCTTAGTGCGGCGGGAATCTCAGGGGTACTAGTGAGAAGTGCGAAACGTAATTTAAGAAAATGTATCACCTTAGGAAAAAAAACATGAAGTTATTTGTTTATATATCCATATGCAGTTTTTTTATTTAAAAATATAATAATGAAGTTAATGATGATGTAATACATTTACATCATCTGAATAATAAATGTAATTATTACAGTTTCATAAATTTGAAGAATATTTTTTTTGCAATAATATTTCGATTTTTAGACACAAAACTAATATTTTTTTAAAAACATTTTTCAATTAAACTACGATATTTAAATATAATAAAGAATCAAAAAGACATGTCGAAAATATTATAAATAAATAAAGAAAAACCAGTGAGTTACAAATTTTTTTGTCAGCCTCTGCATAGTTCGATTTTGTTGAAAAGGCTGATCTCACTGAGTCAAATTGGGACTTTTCCCCTTTCCTTGGGACTGCGGAAATGTTCTTACAATCTAAAGGCAGAAAAAAACTAAGTTCTAACTCACAGAGAACTGCTGACAATGTAATCCATTAGACTGGGCGCAATTGATTCGATATGACGGACGGCAAGAGAAACCAAAATGATTACAAAGCAGTGCTCTCATTTCCATCGCCTCAACAAAGTCTGAATAAGCAGGTATATATCAACACCACGACACCACAACACATTCATGAGATTACAGATGAAATAAGATTAGTAGCCTTTCAGTGGCTTTTCATAGTGGAAAGACTACTCAGGAAAAAAACGAGCAAACAATTAGGCAGAGCTTCCCGACATGTACAAAACTGAACGAAAAATTAAGGTAAGAATTATACTTTTTTAAAAGCATTTAAAATTGCTAATAAAATTTTTTAAAAATAATTACTTAATTCTATGGATTTCAACCTATCGATAGCACAAAAACCATAAATTATTAATGAAAAACCATAAGTTACAACGATTTAAACAAAAGCCTACGCAAGAGCGGATATATCGGCCCGCCGCACATTTCGCTAGGGATACAAAAGCAGATATATCGGCCCGCCGCACTTAGAGGGTTAAATCACCAACCCATCCCTGAGACTGTCGAGTCCGACTCGACTTTGGACCGCAAAGGGTTAAGGCTAAATAAGGTACCAGGCAGAGATAAATCTTGATAGATTAATCTTAATAAGATCATTTGCTATTGTCAAAACATAATTCATCTCTAATCTTTTCCCCAAATGCACCTTCATAGCTTTCAAATGCCTCATCAACTTATGCCTCAAATTAACCAATCCATTTCTATAAGCACAAACCCATCCCTATGCCACTCACCAGTCCCAGGCTCTTCTGAGCGGAAATTAGCATTGGAGTGACATGAGGAGGCAATAAGGGATTGTGGGAAGAGAGGTTTACATCTATTAAGCTGACATGTATTTATTAAGGTTGGTTGTAAGTAGAGAAAATATGAGGACATTTATTAGGGGGGGATCAGGCAAGCATATTGGTTGATCTCACAAGGCTTTTTAATTGGCAGGTCATCTATAGGTGAGAGATGAACATGGGGGCTTTAAAAATGAGGTGCCATCATTACCATGTGAAATAGGCAATAGGTCCTGAAGAAAGGATTTCAGTCTGTGGGATCCCAGGAAAAAGGTGATACAAAGGTTGAATCCTATATCAGATGTGTGGCTTTTTTCTGTAATTATTGATGTTGGGTAAAATGGTTTATTTTATTCCCTTTGAGATTTTTTGGTTTACCTTTTTGTGGAGTACATTGTCTAGATTATGGGATGTTTGCTGAGGGTGACTGTGATGTTGAACATCGGTGGTCTGCAGAAAGTGAAAAAGGAAAAATTTTGTCTTTGTCATGCACTTGCTGTCACGCTCTTCATTTTATGCAAGGGAATGCATTACCAACTTGTACAATCAAATAAGCCAACTCCCTCACTCCTTTTATGCCACCTTACTCTCTTTTTTCCTATCCCTTTACACACAAACAACAATTTCTTGGACCAGTGATCTTCTATAAACATCCTAGAATCCCAATTGAGCCACCAAAATAGAGGTAAGACATCATGAAGCTTTGTACATATTAAATTACATATCATTCTAAAAAAAATAAAAAATTTCATCAGAAAAGACAACTTAAGTATCATATGTTGACCCTTACTGGGGAAAAGCCTTACAAATAGAACAAATTTCCAAAGATCAATATCTGAAAAGAGCAATATATGGAATTTCATATGTATATCAATGCTCGGATGAAGTCTTGAATTGAATTGTGAGGTCTATAAGTGTTAGCAGTACCTCAAAGGGCACATGTCCAACCACAGAGAAATATCCTATCAATGAAATATTTCTTCATTGAAGAACATATTGTCAAAGGTGGTTCAATAAGTACCTGTGATTGATGACAAAAAGTATTCCTGAGGGAAGTGTATGTTATCATCGTGTTCAGCCATCAATCAAATGATGGTTTAACAGATTTAAAGGCCAATTTGGACTTCATTGCCATTTGAGTAAGACATGTTTCCTGATTTTTGCTCAGATGGACAAAGAGCAGTATTCTTCAGTAATTTGCTTTTTTTGAAATGCAAGGAGATATAAGTAAAGTTGGATGCTGTTTATGGTGACACTTTGCCATCTATGACCACAGTTAGATATTTGCTCAACAAATTGAACTCGAGTGGGAAGACATCTGTTTTGCATAAGAAGCTACCAGGACACTTGTCAGATATGATTACCAAGGAAACCATTCAAAAAGTCCAGGCCATGGTTCTAGCTGATCAACAATTGAAAGTGTGCAAAGTAGCAGGGGCCATGGATGTGTCGACTGGGAATGGCAATTAATATTTTACATGATATGTTGGTGAAGAAAAAACAGTAAACCTAATGTGTGCTGCGATTGCTCGTGGTGGACAATAAGCTGATTCACCTGTCAACTTTCAAACATAGTTTACATCAATTAAGGCAAGATCCAAAGGTGTTTTTGTGTTAAGTTATCAATGTTGATGAAACCTGGATTCATCCGGATGGTTTTTGGGATGCAAAAGGTATCAACCTTGTGGATTATTTAGAAAAAGGAAGAATGATTAATGGAAAATACTACAGTGAGTAATTGGACTGCTTTTAAAAAAAATTGGAGACATGGCTACATTTAGCAAAGAAGAAGGTGATTTTACACACCAATAATGCACAAACATATTCATCTGGAAATGTTACCACATAACTGCATGAACTACATTATGAATTGCTGCCATTCACCTTGAAAAAATAGCTCCTACAAGGAAATGATTGCCAAGACAGAGGAATTTTTTTGGGAGTTGGGCAAATCCTTTTTTTTGAAGGGGTTAAAAATGGCAAGGTTGGTGAGAGAACTCTATATTTCTAAAAGAAAACTATTTTGAAAAATAAAATAAATATTTTTTGAAAAAATAGTTTCCTTATTTTTAACCTGGGAACCGCCCTATTAGATGCAGCCTTGAAAGTGTACTTGAATATTAACCTGATACCAATAAATAATTATAAGACAACCATTCCACATTCACTTTCATCTGGGACAAACACTACCTAGGCTGAAAATCAGTAAAGGGAGCTAAAAAGAAGAGGATTCATTTACATAAATAAACATGGATTAGGAATTAAAACTTTAAATTCTTAGTTCTTTTATCCTTAGTTTTTAAAGAAAACTTGTGTTTTAATCCATATATTAATTGTATCTCTGCATTAATATTACATGCAACAGCAATTTAAACAGCAGAAATTGCTGAAAATGATATGAAAGTTCTTGTTAATTTTGTGAAATGGATAAAAAATGGGACAATTTTTGTAACATTAAGCTTCATTGCTTGTTTAAAGCTCTCAAGTTGAGTGGCAATAGTAAAAAAATTCATTTTGCTGCAGACCAAATGACAAATTTAAACTTTTCATGATATTTTTATTTCTTCTAGTTTCTGTAATTTTCGTAGGAGAAATTGAATTTTTATACATTTTGAGGAGGTGATGGTGTGTAAAAGAAATTTGGGTAAATACCTGGAATTCCTAATTGTCACAAAGCCATTCAGTATAATCCTTTTTCATCATGCATATAATTGTTTGGTAATCCATAAACCAGTTCAGTGAATTTAAAATCAGTGGAATTAGTATCATTTTGCCAGCTTTGCTGAACACATCACAAGACAATTAAATTTGGTTTTTGTGTAAATTAAGCCAAGGTTTAATACAAAATTGTTTTTAATATCATATAGCTGTATTTTGTCTGTACAAGTATCCATTTTCACCTCATGCTTAGTGCAACAACTTAAAGTGAATTTTAACTAGATGGCATAAGTCCATTTAAGGTTAGTTGAAACAATTTTCTGCTTCTAAATCTTATTGTAAATGAGTAACATGAAAGTAATATAATCAGTTAAAAGTGAATTTATTTGAAATCGGCTTTGGGCAAAGTTGGTTCAACCTCTACTTTATCAATTCTTTAGTAGTACTATATAAATTTTAAAATAATTATCGCTGAAATAAGGAGAATTTCTTGGTGGTAATGATCAATTCTGGTCACTTACATTGCTTATACAAATAGAAAAAGAGTATTAGAGACAAAATACTCTCATAAACAATAGCAATATAAGATTACCAAGTACTATTTTACCATTACACAAGGGCTAGATTCACACCATACCTAGGTCTCCACACTTCATCCAAAATGATTCAATATTTTTTAAATAAGAATGAGTATTCTAATGGCAAACTCCTAGCTATGGAATTTCCTCAATTGTTCTGATTTTTCAGGAAAACCTTTTATTAAGCTGGTTACACCTTGGAAATTGTTTGTTTTTAATCTATAAAGATAGAAATGCTGGTTTAAGTAAGAAAATTCTCAAGGATTTTTAATGATAACATTTAAAAATAATAGGGATTTTTTAGAGCCGAATAGTCACTCAAAATGGTTTTTTGTTTTCATTATATATTTAAAATTAGGTTAAAATGGGTGAACCTTTCTAATAAGCTGACTAACTCGTGAGTTTACTCTTGGCAGCTATCTTAGACAAGTGTAGGCGTAAAGCAAATGTACACATGCCTGTAGACCACAAATAAAATGACCTTAAGAATCACTCCTTTTTTATGTGAAAATAACCATTGCCCCCAGTATGCATGCGCTGCTTCGATATTTTTACCTTTAACCAGTGTATTTTAAGATTATAACGATATAAGATTTATAAAGATGTGTTCTTGTGCTATTGAAACAAAATATAAATTTTCCTCTCATCAAATTTGATTTAAATAGTTTATTGATAAGGGAAGAGTTATTTTCAATGATGATAGAGGAATCCAGTCACTTTCATTGAAAATATGGACAATAAAACAAGAAATCTCTTAAAACTATGAAGTGGCATGATATAAGGAGGTAAGTATAATAGTTCTCAACCTGACATACAGATGGTATTCAAATCAGGGAAACATTAATGATTCCTGTCTGGGTACACCAGCACTTGCACAGAGAATAAAGGATGGGAAAACTCTGGGCAAGGTGAGTACTATATTAGTTTTAAAAGCCTTTTTCAAGCAATTTTCCCAGCAATGTTTTGACCAATTCGAGAGGAAAGAGGTGCACTTCTAAGTTTTTAAGGTTTGCTCTTGTAAAATGGATCTTTAAATTTATTTTTCGTGTTTCCAATAAATAAGGCATTCTTACTTAATATTTTCCATACAAGTAGTTTGTCCACCGTTTTTCCCAATTCCGTGAGTTTTTCATAAAAAAATATGGCGTTGTAATTCAAATCGCTTCTATGAATTGGTTCGTTCCCTAATAACAACCTTTTTCCTGTATTTTTAGCGTTTTCGATGAAATCGCGTATTTTTTCACAATTTTTGCTTTTGTAGTAATTTGAACCCCTCTTTTCACCATTCGTTGATTTTTTCGTCTTTAAATACCACGTAATATTTCAACCTTCTTTATGGTTTTGTGGTTTGGTCTTGAAAAATAGATTTTTACTTTCATTTTTTGTTTCCAAAAAACAAGCATTTTCACCTAGATCTTTTCTATTTAAGTAGGTCGTCCATCTTTGTTCCCCATTCCCTGAGATTTCCGTAAAAAATATTGCGTTGCAATTCAAATGCCGTCTGTGAATTGGTTTGTTCTCCTAAAAACGACCGTGTTATTTTATTTTAAGTGAATTTTTCAATGAAATCGCGTACTTTTATGTTACTCAATAATGCAAATAGTTGTCCACCTAAGGTTCCCATTCGCTGAGTTCTAAATGGAAAAATGTGGCGTTGCAATCCAAATCGCGGTTGTGATTTAGTACGTTCTCTAAAAAACGACCGTTTTCCTTCATTTGAATGGTGAACTTTTTCTCTAGTTCTTTTCTTTTAAAATATTAACCAGCTTTTTTCACCATTCGTTGAGTTATTAGTCCAAATATACGACTTAATAATTCTTATCTCCTTAATTACTAAGGTTTGGTATTGAAAAATAGGTCATATTTATCCATCTATCATGTTTCCAATGAGATCACGTATTTTTACTTAATACTTTTCATGAAAGTAGTTTGGCCACTTTTGTTCCTTGAGTTTTTCACCGAAAAATATGGCGTTGCATTAAATTTGCGTCTGTGAATTGGTTTGCCCGCTGAAAAACAACAGTTTTTCTTCTGTTTGAGTGTTTTCCGATGGAATTGCAAATTTTTTCTCGATTTTTTTCCATCATATTTATTTGACCCCCTCTTCTCACTACTCATTTATTTTTTCGTGTTTTAATACTTTCGTTCTTTTCGCTTTCGTTCTCCATTCGTTGAGTTTTCTTTCGCAAATTATGGCTTTGCATCACAAATCGCATCTAAAAATTGGTTTATCATAAAAAAACGACCGTTTTTCTTTATTTTTAATGTTTCCAATGAATTCGCGTATTTCTTCTCAAGTTCGTTCCTTTTTAAATTTTAGCCAGCGTGTTTCACCATTAGTTGAGTTATAAGTCCATATATTCGACGTCATAAATCCAATCTGGTACGTTTTTAAGATTTGGATGTCCAAAATGGATCATTTTAATGTATTTTTCGTGTTTCCATTGATTCATTTTTTTTACTCGATAATTTCCATGCAAATAATTTGTCCACCTAAGTTCCCAATTCGCTGAATTGTTAATCGAAAATTATTGCGTTGAAATTCAAATCGCGGTCGTGGTTTAGTTTGTTCTCTAAAAAACGATCGTTTTCCTACATTTTTCTGCTTTTAATTGAAATCTCGTATTTTTTCTGTTTCAAAATTTTTTTGATTTCAAGTTATTTGAACCCCTCTTTTCACCATTCGTTAATTTTTTCGTATTAATATACGACGCAATAATAATTTAACCCTTCTACTTTTTTCAGGTTTGGTCTTGAAAAATAGATCTTATTTACCATATTTTCGTGTTTACAAAAAATTATGTATTTTCACTTAATTTTTTCACCATATCTTGAGCTATTCGTCTTAAAATACTACGCGATTATTAACGCCTTTTACGTGTTATGGTTTGGTCTTGAAAAATAGGTCTCATTTATCCTTTTTCGTGCTTCCAATGACATCACGTATTTTTACTTAATGTTTTTCATGAAATCCGTTTGCACACTTATGTTCACCATTTGTTGAATTTTTCATCAAAAACTATGGCATTGCAATGAATTCGCGACCGTGAATTGGTTAGCCCGCTAAAAAAAACGTTTTTCTTCATTTTCAGTGTTTCCGATGAAATCGAGTTTTTTTTCGATTTGTTTCCTGTTAAAATTTTAACCAACTTGTTTCACCATTCGTTGAGTTATTTGTCCAAAATTACGACGTATTAATTCAAATGTTTTACGTTTTCAAGGTTTGTCCTTGAAAAATATATCTTTTTAATTCACTTTTCGTGTTTCGAATACATCGCGTATTTTTACTCGATATTTTTTTATGCAAATAGTTTGTCCACCCAAGTTTTCCATTCGCTGAGTTTTTCATCGAAAAATGTTCCGTTGCAATTCATATCGCGGTTGTGTATTAGTTTGTTCTTTAAAAAACGATCGTTTTCCTTCATTTTTCTGGTTTTAATTGAAATCTCGTATTTTTTCTCTGGTTATTACTTACGCAATTTTAACCAATTTGTTTCAACATTCGTTGAACTATTCCTCATAGAATACGACGCGAAATTTTCACGCCTTTTACTAGTTAAGGTTTGGATTTGAAAAAGAGGTCTTATTTATCCATTTTTCGTGTTCCTAATGACATCTCGTATTTTTACTTATTATTTTTCATTAAAGATATTTGGACACTTGTGTTCCCCGTTCGTTGAGTTTTTCATCGAAAAATATGGCGTTGCATCAAATTCGCGTCTGTCAATTGGTTTGCCCGCTAAAAAACACAAGTTTTTCTTCATTTTTTGTGTTTTCTGTTGAAATCGCTAATTTTTTCTAAATTTTTTCCATCATATTTATTTTTCCCTCTTTTTTCACCATTCAGTGATTTTTCGTGTTTAAATTTGACGCCGTAATTCCAAACTTCTAACTGTTAAGATTTGTTCTTGAAAAAATGATCTTTGTAATTTATTTTTCGTGTTTCCGAGGAAATAACGTATATCTACATATTGATTTCCGGGTAAGTAGGTTGTTACATTTTGTTCTCCATTCATTGAGGTTTCCTTCGCAAATTATGGCGTTGCAACATAAATCGCGTCTAAAAATAGGTTTGTTCTCTAAAAAACGACCGTGTTTCCTTATTTTTAGTTTTTCAATGAATTCGCGTATTTCTTTTTAAATTCTTATCTTTTAAACTTTTGAACCAGCTAATTTCACCATTCCGAGAGTTATTCGTCCAAAAATACGACTACATAAATATAATCTGGTACATTTTAAAAATTTGGACTTCCAAAATTGAAGATTTTAAAGACTTTTTCGTGTTTCCTATAAAATCATGAATTTTTACTGAATATATTTCCATGCAAGTAGTTTGTCCTCATTTGACCCCATGCGTTTTTATTTTCATGGAAATTATGGCGTTGCTATTCCAATCTCGTCATTGGCATTGGTTCACATTTACAAAAAATACCGTTGTCCTTCATTTTTTGTCTTTTCGATGAAATCGCGTATTTTTTCTGAATTTTTTTCTTTTCAATTATCAACCAACTTGTTCCACCATTCGGTGAGTTATTCGTCCAAAATTACGACCTATGCTCCCCAATGGTTGAGTTTTTCATCTAAAAATATTGCGTTGCAATTCAAATTTCGAATGTGAATTAATTTTTTCTCTAAAAAATGACCATTTTTCTTCATTTTTCTGGTTTTTATTGAAATGTCATATTTTTTCTCTGGTTCAAATTTTTTTTTCCTTTCTAGTTATTTGAACCCCTCTTTTCAACATTCGTTGATTTTTTCGTTTTAATATACGACGCAATAATTCAACCCTTCCACTTTTTTCAGGTTTGGTCTTGAAAAATAAATCATATTTACCATATTTTCGTGTTTACAAAAAATTATGTATTTTCACTTAATTTTTTCCATTTAAATTGGTAAGCCATATTTGCTCCCCATTCCCTGAGTTTTCTTTTCCCAAAATAAGGCGTTGTCACTCAAATAGCGTCAGCGAAATAAATCCACTCTAAAAAACGATCGATTAACTTTATTTCTCTAGTTTTCAATGATTTCGCGTATTATTTCTCAGTTTCTTTCCTTTTAAATATTTCACCTGATTGTTTCACCATATCTTGAGCTATTCGTCTTTAAATACTACGCGGTTATTAACGCCTTTTACGTGTAATGGTTTGGTCTTGAAAAATAGGTCTCATTTATCCTTTTTCGTGCTTCCAATGACATCACGTATTTTTACTTATTGTTTTTCATGAAAGTCGTTTGGACACTAATGTTCACCATTTGTTGAATTTTTCATCGAAAATTATGGCATTGCAATGAATTTGCGTCTGTGAATTGGTTAGCCCGCTGAAAAAAACGTTTTTCTTCATTTTTAGGGTTTCCGATGAAATTGCGTATTTTTTCTGGATTTGTTTCCTTTTAAAATTTTAACCAACTTGTTTCACCATTCGTTGAGTTATTCGTCCAAAATTACGACGTAATAATTCAAATCTTTTACGTTTTTAAGGTTTGTTCTTGAAAAATATATCTTTTTAATTCAATTTTCGTGTTTCCAATAAATCGCGTATTTTTACTCGATATTTTAGAGAGTTTGTCCACCTAAGTTCTCCATTCGCTTAGTTTTTCATCGAAAAATGTTGCGTTGCAATTCAAATCGTGGTTGTGTATTAGTTTGTTCTCTAAAAAACGACCATTTCATTCATTTTGCTGGTTTTAATTGAAATCTCGTATTTTTTCTCTGGTTCTTACTTATGAAATTTTAACAAATTTGTTTCAACATTCGTTGAACTATTCGTCTTACAATACGACGCGAAATTTTCACGCCTTTTAAGTGTTAAGGTTAGGTTTTGAAAAAGAGGTCTTATTTATCCATTTTTCGTGTTCCTAATGACATCTCGTATTTTTACTTATTATTTTTCATGAAAGTCGTTTGGACACTTATGTTCCCCATAAGTTGAGTTTTTCATCGAAATATATGGCGTTGCATTAAATTCGCGTCTATGAATTGGTTTGCCCACTGAAAACAACAGTTTTCCTCATTTTGAGTGTTTTCCGATGAAATCGCGAATTTTTTCTCAATTTAATATATAGAGTTGGAACTTAATCTATCATTATAAGTATGATTTATTGTAATGTTGGTTTAAATACAAGTGTTGATTTTTATCCTATATAAGTAAGAAATTTCCTAACTTTCCCATTTAAAAATAAATCACATATAACTTTGAATATTCAATGGTTGATGCTCACAAAAAATATTTTTAATTGCTTCAGTTACCTTCTGTGTCCACTTCTGTATTGTGACGTTCTCGCTAAAGCAAACCTCTAAAATTAATTAATAGCCATTCATATGCAAACATTACCATGATTGAATTCAATCAAACTGTACATATCTTTCAAGTTGCATTGCACTAGCCTTCATCAATATTAGACTTTTCACAGCTATTTCTTTGAAATTTTCTTCTCAAAGTTTTACAAGGTATATATGCCTCCTGACCTTCCAAACTATCCCTGCATAGGTGAAAGTTACATTCCAACAGTAAAACCCATAAACGCCATATTTTTCCTCATTTGTTCTCAATTCGTTTAGTTTTTCATGATAAATAATGGCGTTGCTATTCAAATCGCTTCAGTGGTATTGGTTCGCACTTTTAAAATATACCGTTTTCTTTCTTCTTTAGTGTTTTCGATGAAATCGCTTATTCTTTTTGAATTTTTTTTTCCTTTCAAGTTATTTGAACCACTCTTTTCACCACTCGTTGATTTTTCGTGTTATTATACGACGCTATAAACCCAATCTTCTACGTTTTCCAGCTTTGGTCTTAAAAAATATATCTTTTTAATTCATTTTTCGTGTATCGAATAAATCACGTATTTTACTCGATATTTTCCATGTAAATAGTTTCTCCACCTAACTTACCCAATCCCGCTGAGTTTTTCATCGAAAAATGTTCCGTTGCAATTCATATCGCGGTTGTGTATTAGTTTGTTCTTTAAAAAACGATCGTTTTCCTTCATTTTTCTCTAGTTATTTCCTTTTGAAATTTTAACCAGCTTGTTTTAACATTTGTTGAGCTATTCGTCTTATAATATGACGCGATAATTCCTACCTGTTACGTGCTAAGGTTTAGTCTTGAAAAATAGATCTTATTTATACATTTTTCCTGTATCTAATAAAATAACGTTTTTTTACTAAATATTTTTCATGAAAGTCGTTAATCCACTTATATTCCCCTTTCGTTGAGTTTTTAATCGAAAAATATGGCGATGCATTAAATTCGCGTTTGCGAATTGGTTCGCTCGTTAATAAACAACCGTTTTCCTTCATTTTTAGTGTTTTCCGATGAAATCGCGAACTTTTTCTCAATTGTTTTCTCCTATAGTTATTTGACCCCCTCTTTTCACCATTCGTTGACTTTGTCGTGCTTCAATACCACGCGTTAGTTCCACATTTCTACGTGTTAAGATTTGTTCTTGAAAAATAGATCTTTGTAATTTATATTTCGTGTTTCCAATGAAATCACGTATTTCTACATAATGATTTCCTAGGTAAGTAGGTTGTTCACTTTTAATCTCCATTTGTTGAGGTATCCTTCGCAAAAAATGGCGTTGCAAACGATTCGCGTATAAAAATTTGTTTTTCTCTAAAAAATGACGGTGTTTCTTTTCTTTGTTTTTATTAAATTCGCGTTTTTTTCTCAAGTTCTTCTCTTTAAAAATTTAAACGAGCTTGTTTCACCATCGTTGAGTTATTAGTCCAAAAATACGACGTTCTAATTCACATCTGGTACGTTTTTAACATTTGGATTTCAAAAATTGATCATTTTAAATTATTTTTCGTGTTTCTAATGAAATCACGTATTTCTACGTAATGATTTCCAGTTAGGTTGGTTGACACCCTTGGTTCTCCAATCGTCGAGGTGTCCTTCGCAAATTATGCCGTTGCAATTCAATTCGTGTCTATGAATTGGTTTGTTCTCTACAAAACGACGGTGTTACTTTTTTTAGTGTTTTCAATGAATTAGAGTACTTTTTCTCTGGTTCTTTCCTTTTAAAATATTTACCAGCTTGTTTCACCATTTTTTAGTTAAGTAGTAATTCCAATAGGTCTTATATAGGTAAATTCGCGTCTGAGAATTGGTTTGGCCGCTTAAAAACACCAGTTTTACTTCATTTTGAGTGTTTTCTGAAGGAATCGCGAATTTTTTCCATCATATTTATTTTGCCCCCTCTTTTCACCATTCGTTGATTTTTTCGTGTAAATATACGACGCAATATTACGCACTACGATTTTAAGGTTTTTTCTTAAAAAAATATCTTTTTAATTCATTTTCCGTGTTTCCAATAAATCACGTATTTTTACTAGATATTTTCCATGCAAATAGTTTGTCCACCTAGGTTCCCCATTCGCTGAGTTTTTCATAAAAAAATATTGCGTTGCTATTCAATTTGCGGTTGTGAATTAGTTTGTTCCTTAAAAGCGATCGTTTTCCTTCATTTTGCTGGTTTTAATTAAAATCTCGTATTTCTTCTCTAGTTCTTTCCTTTTGAAATTTTAACCAGCTTGTTTCAACATTCGTTTAACTATTCGTGTTACAATACGACGCGATAATTCACGCCTTTTACGTTTTAAGGTTTGGTTTTGAAAAATAGGACTTATTTATCCATTTTTCGTGTTTCAAATGAAATCCTGCGTTATTTAATTATTATTACGTTGCATTATTGCGTTGAAATTATTGCGTTGCAACATAAATCGCGTCTAAAAATTGGTTTGTTCTCGAAAAAAACGACCGTGTTTCTTTATTTTTAGTGTTTTCAATTAATTCGCGTATTTCTTCTCAAATTCTTCCTTTTTTAACTTTTAACCAGCTTGCTTCACCATTCGTAGAGTTATTACTCCAAAAATACGACACAATAATTCCAATCTTTTACGTTTCTAAGGTTTGTTCTTGAAAAATATGTCTTTTTAATTTATTCTTCGTGTTTCCAATAAATCACGTATTTTTACTCGATTTTTTCCTTGTTAATAGTTGTCCACCTAAGTTTTCAATTCGCTTTGTTTTTCATCGAAAAATATGGCGTTGCAATGCAAATCGCGGCAGTGAATTGGTTTGTTCTCTAAAAAACGACCGCTTTCCTTCATTTTTCAGGTTTTAATTGAAATCTCGTATTTTTTCTCTAATTCTTTTCTTTTGAAATTTTAACCAGCTTATTTCACCATTCGCTGAGTTATATGACTCCCAATACGACGCGATGATTCACGCCTTTTACGTGTTAAGGTTTGGTCTTGAAAAATAGATCTTATTTTTCCCTTTTTCGTGTTTCCAATGACATCACGTGTTTTTACTTAATATTTTTGCTGAAAGTAGTTTGGCCACTTATGTTCCACATTCTTTGAGGTTTTCATCGAAAAATTTGGCGTCGCATTAAATTCGCGTCTGTGAATTGGTTTGCCGGCTAAAAAACACCAGTTATTCTTCATTTAGAGTATTTTCCGATGAATTCGTGAATTTTTTCTCGATTTTATATACAGAGTTGGTATTAACCCTATTATTATAAGTTTGATTTCATTTACAGAAAAACTCCACGTAGTTCTTAGTTTAGTATTTTATATAATTATAGCATTTCAGGATGCTCATTGTAATGTTGGGACCAATACAAGTGTTGATTTTAATGCTCTATCTGTAAGAAATTACCTTAATTTGCTATTTAAAAATCCACCACCCCTATTCCTTTGGATTTTCAATGAATAATGCTCAAAAAAATATTTTTAAATACTTCACTTACCTCCTCTGGCCGATTCTAGATTTTAAAGTTCTGGCTAAAGCAAACCTCCAAAATAAATTAATAGCCATTCACATGCAAGCATTACCATGACTGAATTCTTTCAAATGCCACATATCGTTGCTAGCCTTCATCAATGGTAGACTTTTCTCAGCTATTTCTCTGAAATTTTCTTCTCAAAGTTTTGTGAGGTATATATATATACCTCTTAACCTTCCAAGCATTTCTGCATAATTGAAATTTCCATTCCCGCAGCTTCCCAAAACGGTTAATTAAAGGGCTACAGAGTAAAAACATTGCCATGGAAGCCTCATAGTGGATTCATTGTTAAGTACACCAAAAACATGAATATTAATTTGTCAAAAACAATGTAATTAAATTGAAAATATGCTTAATTGAAGATTATGGTATTTTAATTTAAACAAAGGAAAGAGTTCTTTAATAAATTGATGTAATCATAAAAGAAAAGTATAAAGTGATATTTTATATCATATTTTATTAAGAAAATCACAACACAACAGGATAATATCTGAGAACAGTAACATTTTTATTATAATTTTAGCATTTTATAATGGTATCTATTGAATGTGAGGGAATTGATGCAAGCAACTTTATAAATTTCATACGTCAGTCTTCTTTTGCACTTCAAATATTAGTCATTTGTTTCTCTTTGAGTGATAGATGTGAGTGTGATATTAGGGCACTTCAGTGGGCACAGTCAGTGTTTCCTTATCCATGCAACTTCATATGCCTCCTAAGGTTACTTAGGCAGCATATGCAACTTCCTTAAGGTTTTATTATTAAATAATTTCAAACATATTAATGACTTATAAGGCTTTTCAGCAGCATGAGTCAGAAGATGATTATCCAGGTAATCTTTGCGATTAAATGATTTTGGACAAAACTCACACTTGTGAGATCTCTCGTCAGCATGTGACAACAAGTGCTTCTTCAGATTACTGTTTAGAGCAAATGATTTTGAGCACATATTACACTTGTATTTCCTCTCGCCAGTGTGGGTCAATATGTGTCTCCTTAGATCTCTATTTTCAGGAAATGCCTTTGAGCAAATTTTGCATCTGTGGAGCCTTTCATTAGTGTGTCTCAACATGTGACTCTTTAGATTTCTAAGGTGAGTAAATTCCTTTGAGCATATATCACACTTGTATGGTCTTACACCGGTATGTGTCTTCATATGCACCTTCAGCTTACCATTGAACGAAAATTCTTTAGAACATATATTACATTTGTGCCTCATATCAGCAGCGTGTGTCAGGATCTGTTGTCTTAGGGTTCCATTCATTGAGAATACTCTTGAACATATATCACACTTATGCTGACTTTCATCTGAATGTGTCAGCACATGATTCCCAAGGAGACGTTTCTCCTTAAAAGATTTCACAAACATCTTACATTTGTGAGGACTCTTCTTAGAATGTGTGAACAGGTGTCTCTTTAATATCCACCTTTGAGAAAAACTTTTCCAACAGATTCGACATTTAAATGGCCTTTCTTCAGCATGTGTTAACATGTGGCTTTTGAGTTGACTCAATCTTTCGAAGTTTCTGGTGCACTGTTGGCATTGATGATATTTCTCCAGAGAGTGCATCACTTTGATATGTCTTGCAATGTCATTTTTACACTTTAATATATCTGAGCAAATATTACATATGAATTTTATCCTTTTCTTAAGCTGCACGGCAAATTGACAAGAGTGTAATAGGTTACTTACAGCATCCCTGTACCATCCTGCTTCTGGACATTCTCTAAATATTTAAAAAAAAAAGATAATCGATAACTAGTTATAAACCAGTTTTTTATCACAAGTGGGGATATTCATATTTCTGTACATAATAATAATATTTAAACATATTTGTATACATTCTTATTGTATTAATGCACGTAGGTTTACAATCAAATGCTTAAGTCTTCCTTTATACAAATTCATCAGGTTGTCTGTGTATCCTATCAACTGCAATAATGCTAAAATTTCAGGAAAAAGGCAGCTATCATAACATAATGTTGTCCTTAATAGTTCATTTAATGAGTTTTTCTCAGAATGTCCACTGAAAATACTTGTACTCACAACTAAAAGGTAGGCTAAATACTTCTTAGCCTCCATATATACCTTTTTAAGAAGTATATTGTCAGGAAATGGAATGAAATTTGTGACAATTTATGTGAGCAGTTACTTTTTGCTCAATTCTGTGGTTTTATAAAATCATCAAAGAATAATTTTCAAAAACTTTTGAAATTATTTTCTCTCGTTGATGATTTAAAACTTTTACTGCCATTGAATGAAAACTATGACCCTTGTGCAAAATTTCACCTTATCTAAGAAGTACATTGTCAGGAAATGGAATGAAATTTGTGACAATATAAGCGAGCAGTTACTTTTTGCTCAATTCTGTGGTTTTATAAAATCATCAAAGAATAATATTCAAATACTTATTTTCAATACTACAAATAAATTATTTTTTCTCGTTGATAATTTAAAATTTTTACTGCCATTGAATGAAAATTATGACCCTTGTGCAAAATTTCCCTTATTGTTGACAATGTCAATGAATTATTTAACCCAACATATACCTCTTTGTTGACTCACAAAAGTAGGCATTAAAAGTCAAGAAGGGACAGGGTTGATTAAAGTTGAGAAGGGATAATAATATTTCATATGCTTGAATAGAAAGGCAAGTAGGAAAAGACAATAGCACATAGAGAAGGAAATTCTTTAACCTAAAGAACAGAAAATTAAATAAAAAACATAAAATTCTACTGCTTTTTACAAGTGGCACAAAGTAAAACAACAGTCATTGAAAAGGCTTAAATAAAAATAGTAAAATGGGATCTATGAAAATGACAATACTTAGCAATGAATAAAATCATTAGTTCAACCATGCCCTATTTATTAGGGAAAAATGGTCAATTTAGTTAGTGATGGTTTAATTCACCTAACACCAATACTTATATTTAATTATGTTAACCTAATTATTAGCACTGTATTATTAAGGGGTCTTTATCCTGTGCCATCTGATTTTCCAATGAAACATATGAAATACCTATTATTTTGATTACTTTTTGTGTAGCAAAAAATGATGAAAAGGAATTTACTAAAAAAAAGAGGTTCCATGTTGTATTGCAAAAGTTTTCCAAAACTGTTAATTTGAGATATTTATTTTTCAAAAAATATATTTTTGACAGGAACTTTAAGAAGCAAAAAAAGAAACATCCCTGAACTTTAAAAAAATAAGGAGAACAATGAAAAAAAAAATATATATATATTAAGGAAAGAAATTCTTTAAAAGGTCAAAATACAACTTTCATGCCGCTGCTATTAATCAAAAGCAAAAAATAAATCAATAACAATTGATATAGCAGCACATATGTCAGTGAACATAAAGTTATGTTATTCACTAGTTTTGACTATGGCATATTACATAGAGCATTCAGATTGTTTTTTCTATTAAATAACTGTACTTTTGTCCTGGCTTGCCAAGTCTTTTCTCTGGAACAGGGAAAGTGACTGGCTCCCTTACCATGATGTGTGAATTTCACAGTCAGGCTTAGTACTGGGTGAAATCTACTGCTACCCTTGCAAACAAACTTTCATGTTGATTACAGTTTACAGATAAATCTCTTAACCACTTAGCTGCATGTTTATATATGCTATATATATGTATGCATACTGTATATATATATGTATGTATTTACTGCTTAGCCACATACATATAGGTACATACTAATATATCTCTCCTGCATAAGGGCAGTTCAATAAGTACAGCTATAAATGAAATTTCTTTCGAAAATAATACAACTGAGAAAATTAATATAATAGGGGTCTGCAATTACCATTATAATTCTTATTAAGATAGAAGTATTGATCAAACATGGTAACTGTGATTTAGGAATCTTATACACTGTATACATAAAATTTTGATGTAAAATAATTAGAAATTAAAGAGTTTTGTGCAAAATTTCTCTCTCTCGAAAAAAGGCAAGTGAAACTTTTTATGCTGATTTTCCTTGAATTGCATTACCTTTTATGTTATTTCATTATCAGAAGTCATTAAAATATGCAATAAAGTTTGTTTTGGCAAGCAAAGCCTGTTGCAAGAAATCACTGTATCAGAAGAATGCACTCGGTCATTTTTACACTTAAATACTTCCGAGCAAATATCACATATGAATTCTATCCTTTTCTTAAGGTGCTCACCAAATTGACAAGTGTTCAGAAGGTTACCTACTGCATCTTTCCCTGTACATTCTTGCTTCTGGACATTCTCTAAATATTTGAAGAAAAATAAGATAATCAATAACTAGTTATAAACAAGTTTTTCATCACAATTGGGGAAATTCACATTTCTTTACATTAATAATATGTAAACATATTCATACAGATTCTTATTGTATTAACGCATGTAGGTTTACAATGAAATGCTTAAGTCTTCCTTTATACACATTTATCAGGCTGTCTGTGTATCCTATCAACTGCAAGAATGCTTAAATCTCAGGAAAAAAGCAGGTATCATAATATAATGTTCCACTTAATAGTTACTTCAACGAGTTTTTCTCAGATTGTCTGCTGAAATTAGTTGGACTCACAACAAATTGAATACTTCTTAGCCTCCATATATACCTTTTTAAGTAGTTAATGGTCAGGAAATGACACACAGTATGTGACAATTTATGTGAGCTGTTACTTTTTGCCCAATTCAATGGTTTTATAAAATCTTATCAAAGAATAATTTTGAAATACGTTTGAAATTATTTTTACCACAAATGCATGAAAACCATGACCCTTGTGCAAATTTTCACCAAATTGTTGACTATGTCATTGAACTATTTAACCCAACATACACATTTCAATAACACCTTACTATTGACTTAAAATAAGTAAGTGTTCAAAGTTAAGAAGTGAATAGGTTGATAAAAGTTGAGAAGGGTTAATAATATTCTCTATAGTTCAACAGAAAATCATACAGGAGAAGAAAAATATCATAAAAGAAGGAATTCTTTCTACTAGGGTACCCAAAGTTGAATGAAAAAAGTTACATGCTACTGGTTTTTACCAAAAGCACAAAATAAAACCATAGACATTGAAAAGGCCCAACTAAAAAAAGTAAAATGGGATCTAGGAAAATGAAAATATATAGGGATGATTAAAATGATTAATTAAATCATGACCAATTAGTTGATAAAAAAATGGTGAACTTATTTAGTGTTGGTATAATGCACCTAAAACTAATACTTATATTTAATTAAGTGAACCCAACTATTAGCACAGTATTAATAAGGGGGACATATCCTTATCTAAAAAAGAGGTTCCATGCTTTCTTGCATATTTTTTCCACAAGTGTTCATTTAGGATATTTACTTTTCAAAACAAATATATTTTTGACAGGAACTTTGAGAAGGAAAAAAAGAATCATCCCTTTGAGGACAAGTAGAACAACAAAAAAATATACCATTTAGGAAAGAAATTCTTTAAAAGGTGAAAATACAACTTTTATGTTCCTGCTATTAATCAAAAGCAAGAAAAACAATAACAATTAATATGGCCGCAATAAAAAATGTGAGATAATGATTTAGAAAATGGCAGTATGCATCAGTAAACCTTAAGTTATGCCATTCACTAGTTTTGGCAATGGCATATTATATTTAGCATACAGATTGTTTTTTCTATTAAATAACTGTAATTTTGCCCTGGCTTGCTGAGTCTTTTCTCTGGAATGGGGAAAAGGACAGGATGCCTTGCCCTGATATGAGAATTCTATCTTCAAGTTGATTACAGTTAACAGATTAACCTTGTGACCATGCATCTGCAAGTTTATATTTACTATATATATTTATGTGTATGGTATATATATATATATATATATATATATATATATATATATATATATATATATATATATATATATATATATATATATATATATATATATATGTATGTATGTATTTAGTGCTTAGTCACATATATATTCATACATATGTCTCTCATGTATGAGGGTGGTTCAATAAGTACTATTGTTTTATAACAAAGGGCATTCCTGAGGGAAGTTTATATTGTCATTGTGTGCTGCCATCTATCAAATGACCAGGAAACAAATTTCAGTCTGCTTTAATGGTTAGTTTGGACTTGGCAGCATTTGAAATAGACTTGCTTTGTGATTTTTGCTAAGATGGAAAAAGAGTGGTATAATTTGGTAATTCATTTTGTTTTTGGATGAGAAGAAATATGAGGAGATAAAAGCAAAGTTCAATGCTGTTCATTGGGACACTTCACCATCTACGATTACAGTTGGATATTGGTTCAGCGAATTTAAATGTGGGCAAACATCTGCCTTTGATGAAGAGCAATCAGGACACCCAACAGATGTGGCTCCAAGGAAATAATTAAAAAAGCCCATACCTTGTTTCTTGATGATCAACAAATGGAAGTTCACAAAGTAGCAGAGACCGTGGATGTGTCCACCAGGATGGCAATTAGTATTTTACATGATAAATTGGCAATGAAATAATTGTCGGCCCAATGGGTGCTGTAATTGCCCATGGAAGACAAGCTGATCTGGATTTCTCGCCATCAAATTGCATGAACTACATTATGAATTTCTTCTGAACCTCCTTTATTCACCCAATCTGGCTCCCAACAACTTTTTATTATTTCCAAACATGAAGAAATTACTGGCAGAAATAAAATTAGCTCAAACAAGGAAGTTATTGCCGAGACAGAGGTGTATTTTGAAGTTTGACAAATCATATTTCTTGGAGGGTTTAAAAAAATGGCCACCATATTGGGTATAAAGTGTATCTTTCTAAAAGGGGACTATGTTGAAAAAGAAAAAAAATGTTTTTGAAAAATGGTTTCTTCATTTCTAAAATGGGTACTTATTGAACTGCTAAATAGGTAGGGAGAGGGATGCAAAAGGAAGAATTGGGTGGTGGATTTCTAGAAGGGTCGGGATAACAAGTAATGTGGTGGGGTTCGAGGGGATTACCATATGTGAGGAACCTGCGATATTGAAACCTACCATCATTAAACATTTATCTCCAGAAGTAATGTTGAAATATGGAAAATTTATTATTATTTTTAAATCTTAGGATTTGGTGGAGAGGGGTCCTTTTGAAAAGGACATTGTGTAGCTTTGAAAGGAACCTATCCAGGTAATCCAGATCATTGCAGGATCTGCATTGTTTTATGGACAGGTAATAAGGAATGGAGCATTTGGTTTGATATTGGCGGAAACTGTTACAATGTTAGTATTCTTCTTTGTTGGTCAGTTATATATGTACAGAAAAGTAAAATCTTGTTTTGGAAACATCCCAATCAATGTAAGTACCTTACATGAGGCATAAAGTGATTATTGACCCTCATATTGAGGGGTGGGACACAACATCTAACATGAAAGGGAATGGCAGTCAGCGATTCAGAAGATAAATTACATTACTGTGTGCATGGAGGTGCATGAGTAAGGAAATGGTATGAGAGAGTTAAAAACTGTGAGGGATAAGGTTTAGATTCTGGTTTTTAAACCAATTATTTTGCATATAGTTTTACTGCAAGGTATGGGAGTGGTAATGGGAAGAGGTTGAGATTTAAGTATGGGTTGTTTGACTTGTGGTGATGTGATAAGTTGGTAGGGCATTTGATTGTTAACAAAGGTTATTTTGGAAAAAGGTTAGTTGGAGGACCTATCATGTTTGAGGATAGGCTAGAGATCTTTGAGGATTGATCTGTCTCCCTGATCTCATGAAATCCCTTGGTACCAAACTAGGGTATGTGTTGGGGAATTTTTTCCTAACCTTTTAAAGTGCTATTATTTGAGTGAGAAAGTGGACTGCTAGGATAAACCCAATGGAAGCAGGACTGATGGATTCAGGGTCCTCCTAATCCAATGGCATTAGTCCATAGCACATGCAAATTGGCAAACATGCAGACTACACCTTGATAAATAAACTGCTCTTAGATCAAAGCAAATGTTAAATAAGTGAATAAACAGTTATTAAAGGCATTGCTATGGCTTTTACAAATAAGCAACATGAAAAAGTTCCTTGCAATTTGTGCACTGTGTATACAGTTCTACCTCACTGAATAGGAAACACTGAGGGTAGTGAAAGGGATTTGCCTGAAGCAAAGTGAAAAACGAATAGTCATGAGACCATACCTTGTTCCTGCAACAGATCTGTTCCCATGCATTTGTCCTCCTGAGGAATGTCAAGGTGACAGTCATCCTTAACATCCACTTCCTCATTAAAGGATAAGGAAACACCTCCATCTTCTAATGGGTCCTGAAAGACAAACATTACAGATGCAGACATGTCAATGTATTTTCAAATAATAATAATGACTAATAGACGTAAATTTGGATGAAAAGACAACAAACAACAAAGTGCAACTGTCATGATAAAAAGGGGGATTGCTTAAAATAAACAGGAAAGTTTTACTTTAAAAGAGACTGGATTTAATGTGATGATGGTTAATTGTGTACACATTATTATACATTCACATACCATATTTTATATACACACTCACCAAATTCTTTGCTTCCACATTGCTGCACCAATGACTTTCATATTCCTGAATTGATGCAACCATTGGCAGTTCTACATTTTTTTCTGGAGCAACAGAGCATCTACTAGAAGTGTCAGTCTCTTCTTTTACAATAATAAAGTCATCTGGGACATTCACGGCACTACTGCCAACCGTGTCAAAGGCGAATGCATCCTTATCAATGTCTTTCTAGTTCTCAGTGGGCAACAAATGGAAAGCATACACAGGTTATAATATTATTATGGCAGATGATAAACATTTACAAATAAGAGCATCAGGACAATACATCTTTCCAGCCAAGCAAATACTAGAACAGCAGTAAAAGACTCAATCACTTTAAGCTAATTTGGTAATTAACTTTGTGAAACAACATTTGTTTTTACTGCATTGCTAGTATAATAGCTCAACTCTATAGCCTAGATCAATACCTTGTTGAATTTATTAGTGGTAATCCAATTCTTCCAAGTGCCCACTGTATAATTGACATCACTATCAATAATTTCTGTTGAAGCCAAATTATATGAATACTGAATGCCCACAATTCGTATTCCATACCACAAACCATATCCTCTCCTAGGCTCTATGCAACTTTGTTGTCATTGCTCAGAACACACTCTCCTACTTAGAAACCATTACCACAGCAATCAATGGGAACATCCAATGTTATAGTTCACCCAATGTTAACCCCTACATGTCATTATGTGACAATTCACCCATTAGCAGTGAATTAATATTTGGGAGTAGATAAATTCTTTCCCTGTGCCACCAATGGTTTTTCAGGATTATATCTGGTATGGAAATAAGATTGAGAATGCTCACGTCTATGGTAGAGAGTGACCAAAAAGGCATATAAAAATCCAATTCAAGTCTCCTAGTAAGGAATTTAATATCTACCACCTGCCTGCCATATCTCAATCAACTACTTATAGCTCCTCTTAATCCTATTCAAAAAGAGAAGAAACATTCTGCCTTGATAACATTTAATTAAACCCTTTTCAATTAATTGTAAAAACATTTGGTAGGTCCTTGATGGAGAGTGGCACAACCAAATACAAAAACTAAATATCAATGTGGCAATAATATTAAATGAAAAGGTCAACATAAACATAATAATTATTAACCTATCAATAGAAGAACACAGAACTGACAGACTTGATCATTGATCAGGTTTAATTTCCTCTGAGCAATCCTAAGGAGGAATAAATTGACATAATATGCCATCACATAGAAGACATAATAGGGTGTGTTTTACTGCAGAGAAACCCTTGATAGTGACTGCAGAGAGAGATGCAATAAAGGGCAATGGAAGAGATGGTGATGAGGAGGAAGACTACAGTTTATGTGCAACTAATGCCTGTAGGAAAAAGAAATTGAGTTCTGCAGGAGAAGAACAGGGGAAAGTGATCACCAAACTTGACGATGACTAACGAAAAACAAAAAAAAGCATTTGAATACATGGAAAAATTATTCCAAGTGACTCAAGTTTATCGATAAGATTACTTATCATACTCAAGAAAAATTCGAAATCCATATCAGAGGAGATGCTACGAAAGATTCCTTCCAGCCAAAAGATGTATTCGTTTTTGACATAGTTCAATGTAATGAATTAGTTTTTTGGAATGCATTTCCATTTTTTTTTTAACTTTTTTAAACATGGAAAATTATGTCTCGTGACAAAATTTCCGAGAATATAAAATTTGAAACCTTTCATTTTGCATCTTTCTAGGATTGGGTATTTTCGCAACACTTAAAAATAACTGGCATTGATCATAATGACCTTTGTGACGACAAAATTCTTTTCCCGCAGATTCGTTTTCGCAGAAGGAATATAGCATTCGTTTTTGACATTGTTCTATTTAATGAATACAACTGACCTCATGTCAATTGGTTATCAAGTCCTTCGTCGTATAATTGCACCCCTTTTGCATGCGATCATAGAAAACAGACAAACTCTCGCCACATCGACGCTTAAATAGCCAGTATTCAGTCAGTAACTCCATGCAGGAAGAACACACCAACCAGGGATGATTTGCATCCTGCACAACCTAATAAAATATTTCATAAACAGATATTCACCAAATAACGCACTAAATCCTCTGGCATTAATATAACCATTCTTTTACACATCAGTTTACGGGACATATAAACCACTTTCTAACTCATATTAAATTTTTTACTCACATATATTATAAAACACTCAGGACAAACAACTAAACATACTTTGAAATCTATTAAATCTTCTATGGTCTTTTCCAGCAACATTTGTAATTTAATATTGTCGCCGAAAACATTGATCAGCAGTCCACGAATGTTTAAACACAATCTGCACACTTCAAATTCGGCTGTATCGCACATTATGAAAGTTTTATACTATTCCGAATGATTTACTGCACAATCTCACTCAAAATAATAATGCAATATATCAAAGTTTACTTGCAATAGACTCAAATTTATTAAAACAGCCGAAACCTTTAGTAAACAACTCAACAGCTGGACACTTGCATTCCATTCTTCATCTGTCACACTCCTTTGAGAAGTTCACTTGAATTACAATGGTATCAATTGATATGGAAATAAAAGATCTTAATTCGAACATTATTAATACGGGGTTTTTCAATGTAATCTAGTAATTAAGGGGAGGAAAAATAATTCCGTTTTATATTATTTTATTAGTTGATGAGGGATGATGGGTATTATTTGTTATTAAATACAAATCCAAAAATTAAACAGGTCTAATATGTTCCATTCATTCATTTTAAAGAGCCGGATCAAAAGATTCAGATACGTTTTACTTACGATTCCTACATGTAAGAATAACCGAGTATTTATACAAGCGATAGTTATTATGTGTTGTAGACATACAGTGTATTCAAAATATTACAAGTTCCATGTAACCGTTTTTTCTTTCAGTTCCTTCCTGAATAAACATCAAAATAATTCTTCGACCCGTAGGAACGGGACTTTGACGAACTGAATCTTTTTCTGACGATCTGAATTGATGTCAAGAAAAATAGAAAACGTTGGTTGTTAATCAGATAATTAAGATCCCAAAATAAGCTTATTTAATTTTCACTCTCATTGTTACGTGATGCGTCTAATTATTCCCAAAATATGTTTCTATTTCTGACCCAGATTCAGATCGACTCCTCTCGTATCAATCTATTGATTTGCAAGAATACTTCGGAATTAAAATGAACAGATGAAGAACGAACCGCAAGTTCCAAGCTGGGAAGTTATGTTGTTTACTAGTGTTGTTTTAGTAATTTTGTAGGCTAATTCAAGTAAATTGCGAACCTTGTTATCATATATTTAGCGTTAGGTTCTTCAGTAAATCATTGGTAGTACTTGCAAGCGATAAAGCCGAATTTAAACTCTGCAAATTGTGATTAAAAAATCGCGGTCTGGTGATTAATGTAAGAAATCGAAGTACTCAATTAACTACGAGTTTAAATAATTTTAAGATGCGGAAATTTATTTGAATTTGGTGATCACTTGGAGCCAATATATAACCAGATCGTCTCTCCACCTCGCGCTTAGTAATCGATTCAGAACGAACGACCCATCGATATGTAGTCGGCCATTTAGGAATCTATTGCTTACGAGTTTTTAATGTTGACAGTTGTAAGTTCTCCGAAGATGTCTCGACAAGAAAATTTAAAGTGTAGATTATGTCTTGGCCGTGGTGGTAGGTTGACAAATATTTTTTGTGAAAACGACGATGCTGAGCAGTTGGTGCGGGAAGCAATAGAAGAGTTATTGGAATTAAAAGTAAGCTATCCATTGCTTGTTTACGTTTTCACCGTGACGCTTTTATCGTAATTTTACCACAAAAAAGCCTTTGCATTACTATGTTAATAATTAGAACCCTTTTGAGAGAAGATGTGTGGGGTTTATTAGCTTGATAATCTTGTTTTCGTAGGTAGTGAGGGATGGAAGCCACCCGTGGTTTATATGTTATCAGTGCTTTAAAATACTGACCGATTTCTATATGTTTAAGCAGCAATGCCACGAAAACAGTCTTATATTGGAGAGTCAAGCGGAAAACAAACAGGAAGATAGAAATATTAGTCGTTCAAAGGTGAGTTGCGTTCAACGTATGTTTTTATTGTATAAGATTCTGAGCAATGTCTGTTATAACGATATGCGTTACGGAAAGTAAGGTATATTGATAAATAAACGTGTTTATATGAATTGAATTTCCTCCCTAGTGTGTAAATGCCTCAATTTCTAATGACCAAATGACAAATACGGGCAATGATCTAAAAATTTCGAATATTGTATGCATTAGATATGCAAAAGGAAAAAAACTGAATGCTTATACGTTTATTATTAGAGCATGCGTAAGAGTACTTAGACTGGCTTACTTTGACGCGTTTTATTCTAATTACAATTATGGTGTTTATAATCATTATATCTTAACATTTATTTTGCATGCTTTGTAAACATAATTAGTGTTAGATACAGTAATTTCCAATGCATTGCCAAAGTTATTCCTCTGTTTTTTGGTATGTTTACCACTATGCCAGCATCATTAATGTATTAGTTTTTAATAGATGTACGTGTATACAGAAATATTTCATTCATGTAAACATTGATTAAATGGTAGTTTTTCATTTAACCTTGGAAACATACAATTTTCCAAGAAAATGACTGGCAACTTTTCTTAAAACGTTAAAATTATCGGGACATATGTTCTAAACATACAATTTTGAATGCTTCCTGAAAAAAGAAGAATTTGCATTTAGTCATTGTGGAATGTCTTAGATTTATATTTTCACTTCATGTTTGTCTGATGATAACCTAATATAATTCATTGTTATTAATGAATATCTTTAAAAAATTCTCATCCCTAAATATTAAAATTTGCAAGCAGGTAATTTATTTTTGGATTTTATAATTATTTATCTTATTAATTGGTTTTGCTGTGATATCTAACTCTGCTAGCTATATGTATGTATATGTCTGCCCACACGTTTAAATGGAAATCTGCTATGCCATAAGCATAATGTTTTAGCATGAAAGCCTTGCTGTTTAATTTAAAATTGCAGTCATCGCAATCATTTTCATTTGATAGAAAAATTTTGATCATGTACTCAATTTCAATTTTGAGGTTGCTAGTCTACTTTGTTTGATATTGTTCAAACTTTTTAACAATTATGTACAGATCACAGTGAAAAGAGAGAAGATGGATGTTGAAGAGCCAGAGATTATTGAAATTCCAGCTAGCAAGGAGGAAGTGGACCACAATATTCAAATTGAGGAAGGGACCTCTCGAGGTAGGGGAAAAATTGAAGCGTTTGTGCCACATTGACTAATGCTTAATTTTTCAAATCATGAATACCATGAGAAGAACAGATGTTTATTTGTCATGCCATAAATGTAACAGTATTTATCCTAGTAAATGGTATAGGTCTGTATGAGGAAGACATATTTTTAGCCTTATAGCATTTTTGCGGTGGTCAGTATATATGTAATTCCTTTAAAAGAAAAAGGCAAAACCATGGATTTTCTGATCATGATATGAGACATGTATTCAACTGAGTGAATATAGAGATTTATTTCTTAGGATGAGATAAGGTGTGCCCAGGATAATAAAGCAAAGTAAACTGATAGGATAGGTAATGGCTATTTTGTTGCATGGCAAGTATAAGATTTGTGAAAAAATTGTTGGGATAAATTGTGTAAAGTTAAATTTTTGTCATGCACGATAAAATGCCTTGAAATAGATTTATATCTATTTTGGATGTAAAAAACTTCTAAGTAGATGTTCTACGGTTCGAAGGTGTCCTGGTAGGTGGATTTGGGGAGGTCATTAGGAATTTGAATGAGCAATTCTTTGATAAAACTTAAAGAGCCCTATAATGGTGTCCTTTTAAAAAGGATTTAATTTCAAGAACTGAAAATAAATAGCTTTTGCGAAGTAAGGACTTAAATGAGATGTCAGGATCATGGAGATTAATCAAATAAGGTAGGGTGTATTCCAAAAGGTTAATGTAGTGATTTGTCAGTTTTAAAGCAGGAAATACACAGCTGGTGCCATGTAAAGACTATAAGGGTGAATCAGAATTGTACAGATGCTGTTTAGGTGTTCTGTTATTCTGTAGCTGATAAGCCTGGATGCAATGTTCTGATACAATTTAAAATTCTGTGTGATTGCTGGGATGACTTAGTTGTCTGTTCTCTTTATTCTTTTAGCATCTCTATGTACAAATCATATTATTTGTTCCTTCTCTTACACACAAATTTATTATTTGTAGTCTGCTATATGCTTTCAGTCGGCTTGGTTAGGCTTGAATGCCTTTCATGACAAGAGCACTCATATATGCACCATTTCCCAGTTCTTACCTGTCTTGTACTTGCAGGTTTAGAAAGGTTTTCAATCACTTTTATGGAGAAGTGGTCATCAAAACATTGGTTGTGCGATGCAGGATGATTAAGCATGGGATACATAAGGATGATAGTAGTTATAATAGAATAGTATTGGTTATGATGAAAAGGTAAAGGGTGGTGTTTCATTGACTGATGTACTAGGCTAGACAGAAGTTACAGTAGAGTCAAATTTAATGTATTTTGTGGTGCAGGTGGTGTTGGTTTGCAATTTGGTAGTAAGCAAGTCTAGGGTCTAAAAATATTCAGCATGTGCAGTTGCATACTCTGACAGTGGCTTAGAAGCAACGGCACTGATGGGCATTTAAAATAGAGACAATGTAGCAATGAAAGTTTTGTGCACTGAATCTTATTAGTAATTGAGAAAAGTTCACAGATTATTTAATTTTATTGCTTTTTGATGTGAGATCAGGTTAGGACTCTTAAGGCGGTTTGGTAAAAGGAGAGGAATTTATTGGGTTTAAGGTTTGAGAATTTTATTATTCATCAGCTTTTCAGGGTACCCACTCTTTCTGAGACAATCAAGTAGCTGGTGCCATTATTTTTTTTGGACGGTAGTGTTCTTGTAGGAACAGAAGCCGAAGACTGAATGAGAAAGGGATGTAGGATTTTGTTTGTGATAGATGACCCCAGTTGAAATAAATTTATTGTTAAATGTTGGTCAGAGACATTCAGAGTGAAGAGTGAAATTTCTATTGGAAGGGTCTATTGTAACACATTTTACAAGGGCAATTTGGAAAATAAGGTCTTGTATTTGTTGACATTGACAATCGAATTTTTTCTCAACTTTCTTTACATCACAGGAAAGCCTAAGCATTTAGAGTTGTCTTGACAATAAATCATGTTTTTCATCCACATAAGCAGCTTTTTAATATTGAAGTCATACTTTCTCATGCCACGTCATGAAGCTAACTGACTACTGCTTCTTGCACTTCCTCGTCTGACTTGAAATTCTGTCCTCCAAGGCATGTTGTGAGAACAGAAAACAAATGGTAGTCTCTGGGGGCAATGTCCAGGCTCTAAGGAGGTGAATCAATGATATTCCTGCCAAATTCATTCATTAAACCTTCATTCACCAATTTTCACATCAAATGACCAGCTGAAGTATGCTGGTCATTAGATGTCAAGCCAAGTGCACATGTATTGTCATGCTGCAAACACACTCCTTTGATGAGACAAGTTGATGTAACCAAGAACCTTTGACAGAATATTCTGCACAGAAAAGTTTTCATTAAGTATTCATTAAGGCCTTTTCTATCTCATAAAGAATAATGGTTATTGTGGGCAAACTTGTCAAAAAAGGCCACCATTGACTCCGGCAAATTGAGTCACCCTCATGGCTGCTAATGAAGGAAATGTTCCCAGCATCAAACAACATCCTGCACGTTTTTAGCATGTTTTCGATGTCTATACACCTATCAGCTTACCCTTTCACTAAATGGCAATGAATTTATATTGGGTAAGAGGTCATCAGTTGGCTTCCTGATGCAGCAGAAGGAAGTCATGATGCTGGTATTAAAAGCTGACTAAAAGGATGCAATAAATGATTGATCATCAAGGTGAAAATGTAAGAAAATAGCTAAGTGCTCAACCTTCCCAAAGATGTATGCAAAATTGAGAATAAATTTCATTTTTCATGAAAAAAATAAGGGACCCTACTTTTTGAATCACATTCGTATATGCAGATGTAATTTGTCCTTTAATTTGAAAGAATTTTAGATGCAGACAGCTTGGGTCAGTTGGAAGAGGAAATAAATGGATGGGGTATGTTGTGGTTTATAGGGAAAGGTTATGCCTCAGGGCTTCAAAACCTTCTTTCTTCAGGGAATGTAATGTATACTGTGGCCTGGAGAATTGTCATTCTGTAAGGAATTCGGATTGAAGTCAATGTTTCAGGAAGTGGTACAAATTTTGCATGCAAGAAGGGTTTTAATTGGCTATAGGTTGAAGGTGGTGGCCTATTCTGAGTTTTGTTCACCAGGTGAGTTGATTCTAGAGACAATGAGGCTTTGGAGGTTATTGGTTAACTGAATTTTTGATAGCATATAGAATTAGGTTTCTCAGGATTATGCAAGGATATAGTATATATGAATACATATTATTATTTTTCTTTTGTAATCTACTGGTTAAGGTAGGTTTTTGGATGGATACAATTACTAATTAAATAATTCGTGAGCCCTAGTAAAACATAACATCCTACTTCACAATGGAATCTTCAAGTCCCTCTTCAGCTCTGAGTACTATTTTCCTCTCTTCATCCTGTATAACATCCCTATCCTGTTCTTCCCTTTTCTCGTTTGCCTAACATTCTCCCTTCAAATAGTCTTCAACATCCTGCTGCCGGTCAATACCCCCTTCATCCACTTTTCCTGCCTCCATGGAATTGCTCCCTACAAACCCCTCTCTTTGCCCACCATACCAAGTACTTCCTTGTTTGTTTTCTTCTCTGTCCATTTCACTTTCTCCATTCTTCTCCACACCCTCATTTCAAAAGCCTCCAGTCTACGTTTAGCCTCCTGCTTCAATGACCAAGTTTCTGTGCCGTACATAGCTATGCTCCATATCAAAGTTTTTAGGAGTCTTTTCTTAACATCCTTACTCAATGCCCTCATCATCAACTCCCACATCCTTATGAAAGTCTCTTTTCCTAGCACAATTCTTCTCATTACATCCCTACCACTTTGACCCTGTTGGTCCAAAACACTACCGAGATTCGTAAACTTTTCTACCTGCTCCAGTTTTTGCTCTCCTATTTTAATGTTAAGCTTAGCCTTTTTCTTTCTAGAAAATTGCATAATCTTTGTTTTATTAATATTGATTCTCATCCCATCCCTGACGCACTGAATATCCAATTCATTCAGCAATACTTGCAACCCCTTGGCTGACTGACAAACCATAGCTTGGTCATCAGCAAACTGAACTGATTTCACGAATTCCCCGCCTACCTCCATTACTACCTCCAGTTCTTCCCATGCCTCGTTAATCATATCCTCTGCATACAGATTGAACAGCAACGGTGATAATGGGCAACCCTGCCTTACACCCCTTCCTAACACTGCCCATCCTGACTCCCCGTTTCCCACCCGCACCTGAGCAGTCTGAGACAGGTTGCGGATTTGCCTCATTTCCCTCCAATCTATTCCTATTTTCTGCAATATACTCATTAGTTTTTCCCAATTCACTCTATCTAATGCTTTTTTGAAATCTACAAAACAGGCAAATACCTCCTGGTTGTGTTCTATATTCATCTTGATTAATAATGTCGTTACTGCAATGGCATCACGTGTACCTCTACCCTTCTTAAACCAAAACTGATCATCCCCTGAGTAATAATGTTCCCTACTCTCTATCCTTTTTTTATGATCCTAAGAATAACTCTAGCTGTGTGGGATATCAAACTTATTGCCCTGTAGTCCTCACATGATGTAGCCTAAAACTAAAACTGTATGTTACTGATTTAACTTCCGCAGGAATGTTATCCATCCACTTGGCTTTATTTAGTTTCGTCTCCCCTAATACCGTTTCTATCTCCTTGTATAATATGCTTGAACCTAGGCTATCTTCCTTTACATCATGTTCCTTTCCTATGTCTAACTTTGTTGGTTTAAGCTCTTTACTATACAGTTCTTCTATATATTCCTTCCATATCTCTTGGATCCTTCCTGCGTCCACTATTACCTTTCCTTCCTTATATCTAACTGCTATCGTTGATCTACCTTTCTAACTTCCGGATAAAGATTTAACTTTGCTGTACAGCCCACTGATTTCAATCTTCTTCTGCAGACTTTCCATATCCGTGCACATCTTCCACCATGCTTCCTTTGCTTTATTTGTTGCCCGCCTAAAAATATTGTTTACTTCTTTGTGCTTCATTTTGCCTAATACTGTATTTACATTCTTTCATATTTTCCGCTCATCCATCTCTGCAATCATCTCATCCGTGATCCATGGTTTCCTAGTCCTTTTAGCATTAACCGTTCCAATAGTGTCTTTTGTGGCTTTCAACACCCCTTTCTTGAAACTCTCCCACTTTTCTTCGATAGATCTTAGCTCTTTACCATTCTCCATGATTTCCCCCACTGCATGTTTGTAATCCTTCCTTTTCAAACCATTTAATGCTTCTACATTCCATTTTCTAACTCGCCATTCCTGCCTTATCTTTTTGAAACGTATGCTACATTTCATAACAACGAAATTGTGATCTGAGTCTGCATCCGCTCCCGGGAAGCTGTGAGAATTTATCACACTGTTCCTAAACCTGTGTTTAACCAGGATATAATCTAGCTGATATCTTCCTGAGTCACCTGGCATTTTCCATATATACCTGTGTCTTTTGTGGTGTCTAAACCAAGTATTGGTGATGACTAACCCCTGTCTCCTTCAGAACTCAACTGCTTTCTCTCCGCGCTCATTCCTCGTGCCTAAACCGTAGTCCCTGACTTTGTCATCATGTCTTCCTTTGCCTAACATCGCATTCCAATCTCCCATCACTATCAAATGTTTTCCTACAGGAACACATGCGATTATGTCCTCTAACTGGTCATATATATCCTCTTCTTCTCTATGGGTGCTTGGTGGCATGTATACCAGAAAAATAACTAAGTTTATTAGTTCTGCTTTTATATCTACTAGTAGTATTTTATCCATTAAAAAGTTAATACATAGAAAACTAAGATTACTGTGAAGAAGATAGCTTAGGTCCAGGCAAACTTGATGATGACATAGACAGGGCTGTAAAGCAGATAAAGTATATAAGGTGGTAATCCTAGACAACATGTTTTCAGAATTACCAAAAGGTTTTGGGAAATTTTGAAATAAAAGTAAATGGACTGATTTGTAGGAGCGTAGAGAAAAGAATCTGGCCAGAAAACTTTATATGATAAGTTTTAATTCCTTTCCAAACAAGGTAAAGGTTATATCAGGACTACGGAACAAAAAATTTGAAATAATACACATCTAAAGTGGTTCTTTGGATTTGTCGATAAAAGGATAGTCAAGCAAAAAATATATAGAGGATTTTTATTCTTGTTTAGTAGCAATTATTGAGAACATTATTTGAAAGGAATTTAGATTGCAATCAGTATGTACTCATCTGTTTTGTTTATTTCAAAAGAGGATCAAGATGGTGTGGGGGCTAACCTACTAGCCTCACACCGAGAGGGCCTGGTTTCAAATCCTGGTAATGTTGAATATTTTTCAGATGTATCTCAATCCCTACTTAAGGTGCTTTGTAAAGGGCACTTTGAGTGGGTACGCTATCCGTCAGATGGGATATTAAGCTGCAGACCCCTTGGGGCCTTTTGTAAAGTGTAGGCTAATGCTGACACCAGGTTTTTTCTTCGCCCTTCAACCTTTCCTGTCCATCCTCAATGGTGCAAATGACCTCAGCTGTTGTTCATATCCCCTGAGTACTACTACTTGATTTCAAATGTGCATTTGATAAAGTGAATTGCAATGAACTAATGAGTTAAATGCAGGAAATAAGAATAGATAGGATAAACTGAAGGCTAAACATTAATCTGTACATATCTTAGACCGGGAAGGTGGGATTGAAGAACAGATGGTCTGGTTGGGCAGTGCTAAGAAAGGATATAAGTCAGGGTTGTCCATTATTTGATAGATATTGAATGAGATTCAACGTTAATGAAACAAAGGTTGTAGAATTTTGAAGAAAAGGCTAGATTAAAAAGCATTGCAAAGGGAAGGCAAAAATTATAAGGTTTACGTATCTAGGAAGTGTTTTGTCACAATGCTGCCAATGCAGCATTGAGATGAGCAGATTCCCTGCACTGGGAAATGTAGCATTTAAAATGTGGGATTTGATGACAGGGACATGGAGTGTAGATGTAAAGAAAAGATTTGTTGAAATTTGATATGGGACATTAACAGAAGAGTATTGTAGGCTTTTGAAATGTTTGCATCTATAAGGATAAAGAAAAGGCAATTTACCTAAAAGAAAACAAATCAGGAATTGCTCGGCATTGTGGGTTTGTCCAAGAAATCCAATGATGGCAGAAAAAATTGGAGGAAAGCCATATTGACTAGCAGTGAGAGGCTAAAAACTAATAGAAGGAAGAATATTAGTCAAACAAGGAAAGGGCAGGAACAAGATAAAAATTTTGGATTAGGTGAAGGGAAGAAGTACTCAGAGATGAAGGAGTACTTAATGTGAAGCTTGTCCCTGGATTTTGTGTTGTAAGCAGTCCCAAAATGTTTTATTTGGTACTTATGTCCATCCATAATTTACCTTAACTGGTAATTACCTAAATCAAATTATAATGCATATGAAGTTAGCACTAGTTGGCAAAGTGTACAGCCTTAGTTCATGGGTTCCTAATATATGTTCAATAAGGCTAAGGCCGAATCTCAAGAGGCGTTTCTGTTTATCACTTCATATTTTTTTAACCCTCTTGGTGCAGTGAGGATTTCAGGGGTACTAGTGAGAAGTGTGAAGGGTAATTTAAGAAAATGTGTCACCTTAGGAAAAAAAACATTATGAAGTTATTTGTTTAGAAATCCATATGCAGTTTTTTTTATTTTAAAATATAATATTGTAGTTAATAATGATGTAATACATTTACGTCATCAGAAAAATAAATGTAATTATCACTGTATCATAAATTTGAAGAATATTATTTGAGCAATAATATTTCGATTTTTAGACACAAAACAAATATTTTTTTAAAAACATTTTTCAATTAAACTACGATATTTAAGTATAATAAAGAATCAAGAAGACTTGTAGATAATATAATGAATAAATAAAGAAAATCCAGTGAATTGCAAATGTTTTTGTCAGCCTCTGCATAGTTCGATTCTGTTGAAAAGGCTGATATCACTGAGTCAAATTGGGACTTTTCCCCTTTCCTCGAGACTGCGGCAATGTGCTTACAATCTAAAGGCAGGAAAAAAGGAAGTTCTAACTCACAGAGAACTGCTGACAATATAATCCATTACACAGGGCGAAATTGATTAGATAGGATGGATGGCAAGAGAAACCAAAATGATTACAAAGCAGTGCTCTCATTTCCATCGTCTCAACAAAGTCTGAATAAGCAGCTATATATCAACACCACCACACCACAACACATTCAAGAGATTACAGATGAAAACAGATTAGTAGCCTTTCAGTGGCTTTTCATAGTGGAAAGACCACTCAGAAAAAAAATGAGCAAACAATTAGGCAGAGCTTCCAGACATTTACAAAACTGAATGAAAAATTAAAGTAAGAATTATACTTTTTGAAAAGCATTTAAAATTGCTAATAAAAAATTAAAAAAATATTAACATAATTCTATTAAATTCAACTTATCGATAGCACAAAAACCATTAATTATTAAAGAAAAAACCATAAGTTACAATGATTTAAACAATGGCCTACGCAAGAGCCAATATATTGGCCCGCCGCACTTTTTGCCAGGGATACGAAAGCCGATATATATCGGCCCGCCATACTAAGACGGTTAAAGGAAAGGTTTAAAGTGTTTTTCACTGTGTAGAGTCATATGCAGTTACTTCTCTTGTATTTCTCAACAAAACAGGCTGACATAAAACTATAGTAATATAATGCATTCAAGTTAACAACTTTTTTATCTTAATTTTCAAAATAATATGTTTTTAAAACATATTTCGCATGGATATCCTGAAAATCTGTAATGTTTTTTCTTTGATCTTGCAGGATCATTTGGAAGATGCAGAAATAAATATGCCCTCTGAGGAGGAAGTAAACATTAAGGAAGAATGTGATACTGAAATTCCTCAGATAGAAGTAAGACTGGAAGGGGAGGTTTTGCAGGAACAAGGTAAGGAGAGCTAAGGACTGCTGTCACTTCACTTTTGCTACTTTCTGGTGCAATACAACTATTGTTGATTAACCCTTGCAGTAATTTTAATGTATTTTGGAAAAACTGGGTTAACTTCATAGAATTTTTAAAAAAATAACTGAGAGGCCATTTTAAATATTATGATAAATTGCAAAAAGATGATAATTTCATCATCTTATTTGCAATTATTTATTTACCTGCTCAGAATAGATCTTCTATTCATCTTGCTATGTTTTCAAGTCTCTTCTTTTGTTTTAATTGGTTATGCTAAATTTGGACTTTATCAGTCAAGAAAAATAAATGAAATAATCCAAAACAACCCTTTTCCCTTTCAATATCCTATGTTTGACCCTAAGTAGGATCTAAACATTATGTTTAAGGTGTCAATGACATTCATTTTTTCTTTTTACATGTCCTCGATTTACAGTTAGACTATATTCTTTGATTTTTCATGTCTATTATTTCTTAGTAATGTGTGTGCTGCTTTTGTTTGAAGCAACAAGATAGGATTTATTAGTTTTTTTCTAATTTTCTCATAATTTCATTCCTAATAGTAGTTTCCTGCTGTACTAATTCATTCAGTTTCCATGGAAATAAACCTCCAATTTCTTACCAAAGCACTTTTTAAAAGTATATAGCTTTTTGAAAAATTAGCCTGCCAAATATTATGCTCTAATTGTGATGTCTGCACAATGGATTTCATGAAACATTAAGATCAAAGTTAGGCTATCCATTCTCAGGTTGTCCTCATATAGATTGTTTTTCTGACAACAGTTTTGCCTATGTGTCAACAAGCATCTTCAGGTCAAAGTGACCTGATCTGGTTCAAACTGAAGTTGCTCGTTGAAACATGGGCAAAACTGGTGACAGAAAAATAACATACATGGTGAATTCCTGAAAATAGGGAGTCTTTCATCTGAATGCCACACAAACCTACAAATCCAAGATGAGAGTTAGTTCAGTGCTTTCTAATTTTACATTTACCCTAAGGGCCCCATGAGATATTGATATGCAAGATAGACTATTGGCTTGGTCAACTTGCTTAAATTTTTGCAAAAATTGATATTTTTTATTTTCAGTTGATAGAGATGTAAAAAAGTCATTTAATAAAACCGAATCAAAAGCAAGAAAAATTCTGAAAAATGCTTATAGAGTTACTTATATTACATTAAAAGAAGTTGCAAAATTAATTTGCTACAAAATAATTCAGTAATTCTTATAATTTAGCCAATCAAGATATACAATTTATGGTACCAACACAAATATTAGATTAATAAAATCATCTGGAAACCCTAAAAAATGTACCATAATTAAAATTAATTAATTGCACAACTTAATGTTAACTGCTATATACTCTGATTTTCCTAGTCCCAATCTTACTTTTTTCTTATTTATGTCATATCCATTGTTATTGATTTATTTTCTGCATTATGTTAAAAGCAGCAGTAGGAAATTTCCCCGATGTTTAAAAATCTTTTCATTGAAAAAATATATTAATCCTTAAAGATATATTTCCTTTTCTTAATGCTAATTTTATAGTAAATGCTAAAGAAATGTTCTTTTTGTTCCTTCTAGAAGTCATTGTATAAAGAATAATTGTTCTTTCTGGGTAACATTAAGTAAACCCATGTGCAGGAGTAACGTGAGAGAATTATACATCCTTTTGTTAGATAATTTCTTTTTTTCTTTGTAAGAAAAAACAGTTCATTTTACTTCAAGTCTATATTATATTCTTTTTCTTTGCTCAACAATAGCAGTTTTAATCTAAATAATAAAATACTTCCAAGCAAAATAATAAAAATTGGCTCATGTCACTGGTTTAAGCCCCCTGTAACTGCTTTAGGTTTCCCAAGCTCAAGAGAGACTTGAAAGGAAAGGACTTTGACACTGATGAAGGTAAAACAAAAAGTGCTAGAAGGCTTAATTCAGAACAGCATTAGGTGATGACAGATGCTTTGTTCTTGGGATTTCAGCATAGCTGATGTTGCATACATACATGCATAGACAGATGAGTTTGTATAGGCAAGACTAGCCATGATTCTATACATTCATGTACACATATGATTGAATGAACACACATGAGTGAACATATATACCTATAAGTATTAATTTACATTAATTAGTTTATCCAAACTGGTGAAAACAATTTTTTAATCACAGGTATTAACTTATTAATGAATATCTACTTTACTTTATACTTCAAATTTTTCAGATAAACATAAAAAAACAGATGAGGCAGGGGAAGAAACTTCAGCCACTCAACTGCATCTGTGTGAAATTTGCTCCAAGGTATTTGAACAAAGGGACCTTCTCAAAGAGCATGTAATGAATGTCCACACTAACAATGTCATTCAATTCAAATGTGATGTTTGTTGGGAGGTTTTTAAGAGAAAAAATGACCTTGCAAGTCATATCAAATTGGTGCATGCTCTTAAGAAGCACCAATGTGAATTCTGCTCCAAAAACTTCCTACATTTTAATAAACTAAAAATTCACATGCTGACATACTTTGGAGAAAAAGGATTATGTTCCAAAGGATTTTCTCGAAAGATGAATTTAAAGAGGCACATGTTGACACACTCTGGGGAAAGGAGACAGAAGTGTGATATATGTTTTAAAGTATTTGCTGATCGTGATTATATCAAGACCCATATGTTGACACACTGGGGAAAAGCCATACAAGTGCATGATATGTCCAAAAGCATTCATTAAGAGTACTATGATGAAGATGCACATGCGGACACACACTGGTGAAAAGACCCACAAGTGTCACATCTGTTCAAAAGCATTCGCCCAAAGTGCTTATCTTAGGGAACACATAAAGACACACACTGGTGAAAAGCCATATGAGTGCATGATATGTCAGAAAACTTTTAACTACAAGGATGTTCTAAAGAGGCACATGAAGACACACACTGGTGAAAAGCCACACAAGTGCTATGTCTGTTCAAAGGCATTCATTCAGCGTACTCACCTTATCAAACACATGAGGACCCACCCTGTAAAATAATCTTAAAAATGTAAGATATATCATTTATTACCTGGAGCATCATGAACAGAAGAGGGCCAAGGCAACATAAAATTAAAGTGCATTACACTACTGAGGATTAAATGTTATTCTTAAACCCTTCTCAAATATTTGCTTACACTCTGAGAAAAACCTTTGTAAAACATTAATTACAACTTTGTATCAAAATGTCATTATTTTCCCATTTTCTGTAATTTGTTTGAATAAAAATAATAGAGAAAGTTGAAAATCTCTGCATCGTTATGTATATTATTATAAAACTAGTCTAAACAGAAACAATTTAATCCTGTAAGAATTAAAATTACATAATTTTTTTACATGATAATCTTATAATTCATCATTAATTCAAACAATGATACTTTTCAATTTTGGGATCTCCTATACATGAATCAATTATACGGCTTCCATGGCAATGTGTAAACTATATCACCCATTTGTCCATTAATCGTGCTAGGATTGTTATTAATAAGTTCATCTCAATACTATCTACTACGTTTACTGTGTACAAGGCAAAACACTTGTGTCTCATGCCTTTTTGCCTGGAAATTTACCTCCTTCCAATTTCCTTGAGGAATAAGATGAAGAGATCCATTAAATGCAAAGTTTGTTATACAAGAGAAAAACTTTTGTTCACAGGAGATTTGAATATATATGTTTTCCCTTGTCAGTACCTGTGGAAAGCCTAAGTTGGGCAGGGTTTATATGTCAAGAATATTACTGAAGAAAATATATGCAAAAGTTTGGCAGTTCCTTGATGAATGTTAATTGATGGAGAATGAATTATTGCATGATGCCTCGGAAAGCAAGATGAAAGTCTTTAATAACACAGCATTTGGTTTGGAAGAAGTAAAGTATGTTTACATAGGTGCCTATATGTTAATACTGGAATGCTGTGAAAGTGTTCCCTGGTTCTTGGTGAATAATTTTAGGGATTGCATTGCTGACGTAATCTTTGGGAAAGTGGACCTGGATGTAAAAAGTTTAGAGTATGTCATTATGCACAAAAATAGCATTGAGAACGCTGTTACATTCTGCTGAACTCTTATTCAGAATAATCAGGCATTGAGATATTTTAGTCTGGAACATCCTCTGGTTATGGATCAGCTGAAAATAGGGGGATCTATGATAAAATATCAACTTTTCTAGATGTTTTGAGCTTAATTACCTCATATTTCTCCTGAAACTTTGGCTGCTTAGTGAAGAAAAGTAATTAAGTAGAGAATATAATGGAAGTTGTTCATAATAAACATTTAAATAAGTGAGTTTGGATATAAAGTCCTACCTATAAGTCTTAAGTTATACCTAAAAGGTTATGTTTATCTTTGATATTGGAGAATCATTTGGAAAATGAAGAATTACAGTTGTGTTATGTTGATAATAAGGAAGATTATGAGATTGACATTCCACAAAAAGATGATGCATTTGGAGAGGAAGCATTTTAGGATCATGGTAGAATGGCAAAGCATAAAAAATTTAAAACTTGTATGAGCTTGGGTTGTGCATCTATATTGTTTGTGGTTCATCTTGATGTATATTTCATGTGTGTGTGTATAAGATATAATTCTATGGTCATATTTTTTTGTTAATCCTGCTGTAAGTCCTTAAGTGTTTGTAATATTTGATGGCCAATAATTTGCATCCCTATTTGAGTGAGATGCACCCAAGAGAAACATTTTTCCAGTCTTTATTTAAGTATGACTTAAACAACTGATGTGGAATTAATTTCAAAATATATTGTACAAAAATGCTAAATACATGGCAATATAGTTCACATAATTTTCATTCTCAGTAATTTAGTGAGGTACACTTTGTTTAAATGGAATTCTGTAATTATATACTTGAAAACTGTTGTAACATTTACCATTGTAATTAAAAAGCAATTGACTAGCATATTTGATGTTAGTCAATGTTCATAAGATAACAAACTAGTTTTATAGAAAGAAAATATCAATTTCCAAGCATTTACTAATCTATTTACGTTGTATTTCAAAAACAAGTTTTGCAAAATAAAATTAGTCTGAAAGCATGCTTTTCTAATTGTATTATATTTTGTACAGATCTGCTTCTTCTATAGTTACTTCATCTGATAAAATACAGTAAAAAAGAAAAAAACATAATTTCTTTACCTCAAATATTCTACTAAGTAGTACTTGTTATTTTTACTGCATATTACTTCATATATACAATAAGTATATCACATTATATACACATGCATAAATATATGACAGGATACATAGTTTGTTTGAATCCAGAATATTTTTCACCTATTTCACAATTAAATGAATAAAGTGAATTTATTACCTCTTCAGGCACATTAACAAGTTCACTCTCCGAAGTTAACTCTTCCTCTTTTTCTTACACTGGCATTGGAATATTGCCCAATAGTTTTTCAAACCTATTTGTTACACAAGTGACACCCTGCCAACCTTCCAGGATCCCCTGGCTTATTTCTTCACAAGACATTCTTTTAATTCTTCTCGATTCTGTGTAGTCTTTCATATAATACATCATTCACTTTTCCCAACTAGATTGTAACTTTCTTTTAATAGATTTTTTTATTTATGATCCTGAGAATAACTTAAGTTGCGCAGGATAAAAAACTTATTGTCTTGTAGTCCTCACATGATGTAGCCTTTACCTTTTATGGTATAGGAACTAAAACTGATCTCACAAAGTTTTTTGGCCAGATTCCTTCCTTATATATTCTATGAATAAGCCCATATAGCCTCTTTCTCCGACATTTGCCTTAACATTTTAAAAGTTCCACCAGAATGTTATCTACCCCCATGGCCTTATTTAGTTTTATCTCCCTTAATGCCCTGTCTATCTCATTGTCAAGTATGCCTGGACATACCTTTCCTACCTTATCTCTAACTGATAGCATAGATCTCCCTTAGTTACTTCCATGATTTGGGGTTGCATGCCAGCGTGCCCACAGACTCTGCTAATCATACTCCGTGTCCACAGAGTCGCTTGATGCGGAAGAGGCATCTGCTGCAGCTAGTGCCCGTCTGGCCAAGCTGAAGGCTTGGAGTGGTACCAGGGTGCCGGTTCCCCCAAGGTACCTGCCCAGGAGAAAGGGCCCCAGCCAAGGAAGGTGGCTGACAGGGGTCAAGTGGGAGAGGTGGAGTAAGGTCAGGATGGGGATGGAGGCTGCTCTAGTCTCTCTGGGGAAGATCCACCGTCCCCGTGGTCCAAGCCTTCAAAGAACAGGAGCCATTCTCCCCTCTGTGAGTTTAGTGACTTCTTCGACCAATCAAATGAACCTCAACCTGATGGAGGAAAGCACCTCTAGCATGGAGATCTTGTTATAGATACTGAAGAAGACACCAGGGTCACTACCCCTTACCAGCCAGGGCCTGTGCACTGGTGGGCCAGGGGATGGAATGGCCGGCACCACTACCAGCGGAGGCACATGCATTCCTTGCTTTGTGCCAAGCCGCACCTCTCAGTCAAGGAGTCAGCTTGAGAGGCAATCATCTCCAAAGAGATCTCTGACAACCTGCACAGCAAGTCAGAGGAGGAGGAGTAGGAAACGGGAAATGGGAAGTTGCTATTAGACAGCGAGGACATCATGGAGGTGTTAGGAATCATCTTGGTGACTCCATACCAAATTGATTCTGGCAAAATTCCCAGCAGTACCACCGCATCACCAAGGCATCAGTTGTGTCAGAGGTCATTTGTGTTGAGGAGCCGATATGCATTGGGAATAATGAGATGGCACCATGGGACGAACCAACCCCCGGCACAAACTGGCACAAGTCGGGTCAGAAGTAGCTCCTGTCTTCATCCACAATGGACTCTAGCCACTTGGCCTATACAGACTCCTCCATGATGAAACTTCGCTGGTCTGAGGAGCTTGAACTCATGCCGTCAGCCAGAGATGTGATGGAGACAAGTGTAAGTATGCCATACCCTTCGCGGGTGGAGCGGATTCTTAAAACCATAGGGCTGAAATCAATGAGAAGAAGAAAGCCAATACATTCCATTCAAAGAAGTCGTATTTTAAAAGTGTGTGGGGGGGAAAGGGGGGAGAGAGATTGAGAGGGTGACTTTCCTCCCCAAAGTATATCCCAGCATCTTCCCACACCCCTGCCTTTATACCCTAGGCGGCGGCATATATTGCCTGGATAACCAACATTTTGAAACTCCACCTATTTATAGTCCAGGACACGGCAAGGGGTGACATCACATGGCTGGAGTGCCTATGAGATGACAATTAATGGCAGGGACCCAGAGTGTGTTCCAATTATAAGTACATTTTAGATGTGTTTAGTGACATCAACCCATCCAGGTCGCATGGATGATCCCAATGCTTTCAAATACCAAAATATGGGCCATAGAGCATCAGAGACCGATTATGGAGACAGAGACATTATTGGCCTTATTTGTAGCCCATCATAAAATCAGCATTGCAGACCCTGATACAAATATAATAATTTATCCTGATGATCGAGCTGTAATTTCATCGCTGACTAAGGGAAAAGGTGTTATATTTATGTCATAATATCTTGTATCAATTTATGAGCTTAATTAAAGAATAGTCATGGAATTTGACCTGGAGATACATTCCCTCAGAACAAAATCTAGCTGACCATCGTCTTGGCTGACTGTCCTGTCTTTCTATGCTCACTTTGCCTTGGATTTGGTAGTCAGGTGGACATATAGGTGGTGAGAATCATCTTGACAACTCCAAACCAGATTGATGCCGGCAGTATCCCCAGCAGTGCCTTGGCACCATTGGCTGAAGTGGCGGTCGGGTCAGAGGTCATTCATGTTGAGGGGCCGAGGTGCAAGGGAATAATGAGATGGCACCCCAGGACGAACTGACCACCAGCACCAACTCGCTCAAGTTGGGTCAGGAGCAGTTCCTGTCTTCGTCTACGTCAGACTCAAGCCACACCGACTCCTCCATGAGGGAACTCAGCTGGTCTGAGGAGCTTGAACTCATGCCATCAGAGGTGTGATGGAGACAGGCTGAACTGTTCCCTGCCCTTTGCTGGTAGAATGGATTCTTAAAATGATAAGGCTGAAATCAAAGAAAAGAAGAAATGAAATATGATTCAGTCAAAGAAGTTTTATTTCAAAAAAGTGTGTGGGGGAGAAGGGGGGGGAGAGAGATCGAGAGGGGGTGATTTTCCTCCTTAAATTATATCCCAGCATCTTCCCACACCTCTGCCTCTAGCTTCTTCAAATCCAGGCTTTCCAGTAAATAATCTTATTTTCTAGGTCAATATTTGCTACTTTTTCTTCCTTTGAACCAAATGCATAAGGTGAATAAATATTCCATATAAATAACATGCCATTATACGTCTAATCATTTATTTCAAAACCTGTGTGGCTATGCCTTAGATGGACCCTGGCATTACAAATTAATATGCCCTGAAACTCTGATATTCATGATATTATATTTAAGGATGGACAAAATAGTGATTGAAATGTTCATTAAAGAATAGTCATCATAGACCTATCAACTGATCAATTATTAATGGTAGAAATCACATGGAATCAACACCCTTGATCATCATACTGGTCTACATACCAAGGAAATAGAAGAAGAAAGAAATTGATAGGATTTGCCACCTTTACGGGACATAATATATCATGAGCTCATGGAGGAAGAAAGGGCATCAGTTAACGGTAACATACAATAGTGATTTAAGGTAAGAAAAAGATGAAAGGCAAGAAAAGATGGAGATTAGGTCAGAGAGGACAGTTTATGCACAAGAAATCACTGCATGAAGAAAGGAATTATGTTCTGCAGGTTAAAGATATAGATCAGCCAATACATTCTCCTTGTGTTGACACCAAAAGACAAATGTATGCAAGCAAAATGCCAGGTGACTCAGATAGACATTAGTTAGATAATTAATACTGAGATTTAAGTAGAGCTAAGCATTAAGAATGAAATAATAAATTAACAAAAATGAAATAGTATAAAATGAATTGTAGAAAAGCTGTCTGAGGGTATTGTAAGTCTACAGAGTAAGGGTGAAATTGGTATACCATTTGGTAATGCAGATTAATTGTCATTTGAATATTGTCATTGGCCTTCTGCTCCTATTATATTTCAGGGAGAGAGTACTCAGAAGGGAGAGGGGGTGAAGAATTGAATCAATTTGTACAAGTGCATTAAACAATAAATTAATTTTCCACAAAAAAGTGCATTATTTTATGCTGGAATATGTATGATTAGTCACCATATTACCTGCCTCTTCATTGTCTGACCAATGACTGCTACCTTCCTGTGTTGATGCAACAATTGATGAATGAATATCAACTGCTGGAGAAATAGAGTATCTAAACGGCCTCCTCTTTGAAAATGATCATGTCATCTGGGTTGCCACAGCCCTCTTGTCAATAGCATCACTGTCAATTCGATACAACTGACCTCTTCTCGATTGGTTATTACGTATTTCCTTGAAGGATAGCTTCCCTTCTATATTATTATAGAAAACAAACAAATCACTCGGCACATTAACATTAAAGCAGCCGGAATTCCGTTAGCTTCTCCACCCAGGGAGAACTCACCAACCAGGGATAATTGGCATCCTCCACAACCTAAAAGAATATGCCATAACCATGTATTAACAAAAGAATGCACGTAACTCCTCTCGCCTAACCTTCAATTCACATTTAGAGAACAGTATTCGGAGTATATTAACCTAATACCAATTAATTTAGATATCTCGCAAACAAAATTTTTGAAACACCTAAAGCAGACAATTGAACTTACTTCGGCCTCTATTAGATCCTTTATCGTATGTTCTAATAATTTTTGTAATTTAATATTGTCGCCGAGAACATTTATCAAAAGCCCGCAACTGTTAAAACATAATCTGCAGACTTCATATGCGTGTTTATCGCACATTAAGAAGGTTTTAGAGTACGCCGAATGATTTACTGGACAATCTAACGTTAGAGAAATAATGCAATATGTCAACATTTTTTGAACTAGAATAAATAGTTATTAACACAGCCGAAAAAACTAAGTAAACAACGTTATACCAGGGCATTCGCATCTCGTATGTCATCTGTTACACTCATTTGGGAAGTAATGCTATTGATATGGAAATAAATGATCTTAATCAGATCCCAAATATTTTGGGATATTTCAATATAATGTCGTTATTAGGTAAATGAAAAAAAATCGACCCTTTTATACATGTTTATTCGGCGATGAAGTATGACAGGCATTCTTTGATATAAAGTGGAAAACAAAAAAAAATAATTACATTGTAAATGTTCCGTTCATTCATTCGACAGATCTGGGAAATTTATTAAACATATAATTAAAAGATCTAGCGAAATAGACTTCTGAACTTACCTTAACATCTACTAAATCCTCTATTTTCTTTTCCAGCCTGAAGTGTAAATTAGTCTTCTCGCCAAAACATCGATGACTACGTCACGACTGTTACAACACAAACTGCAGACTTAAAATACCGCTTTCTCGGAAAGTCTGATCTTTTTCAAGTATACAGAAGAATGAAATTAAAAACCAACTATAGAAGTAAAAAGTCGTTTTTCACACATTACGTCACGAATCATTTAAAATTTTCAATGTAGCAATAACACACAAAATACGTAACTGGCCTGATGGCCACTTGCATTTCGTTCTTCATTTGTTATGAAGTTGTTTTGAATACAAAAGAAATGGGCTGATGTGGGAAGAGATTATCTTATTCCAGATCACACATATGAAAACCTTTCTTGCGATTACTCAGATTTAATTCAAGGGTGATTCATGGAAAATCGGAATCCGCCTTTTCTAAAATATTTTTGACCTTTTGTGGTATCAATGAAATCATAGAATTGGCAAAGACATAAACGAATGAAAATATTGCTGTACCGTCCTTTCATTTCAAAGATCCTTGTCAAAAGGTTAACAATAAGCATTCTTTACGTTGCAAATATTCTAGATTAATCAATAATATAGGTATCTATCGCCGGTTGTGTTCCTGGTGCAATGCAAATAAGTTTTAGTGTCCCGTTTTTTCATTAGGTTTCTTTAGGAATACACGTCAAAATAATTATTTGATAGGTGACGTCCACGTTTCTGAAATTCGAAAAATGTTATGAACTGTATTCCAATAGAGATGAATGACTTCATGCTAATATTATTCATTTCATTAACCTGAGGTAAATTTATTAAAATATATTCGGTTATGATCAGGCATATTTATCTAATATACGTGCGTTCGTAGGCGAATATCATTTTGTCATATTCATGAAATCAGTCTCACTTGATTAACTGCTGTAATAGTTATAAACTAGTAATTGGCATAGGAAAATCTGGGAGGTGGAATATCTTAAGATTATTACGTAGGGCCATTATATTATCTTCATCATATGGAAATATCTAATCGAACAGCCATAATAACGAACACCTAGCTTTGTTTATATGAAGGTGGGTGGGAATCGTTTCTAAGGAATATATCACAGATGGCAAATCAATAAAATTTCATAAACAGATATTCAACAAATAACGTAATAAATCCTCTGGCCTTAATGACACCATTCTTTTACATAAGATTTTTTACACACATAATAATCTAAGCACAGAACACAGACAACTAAACTTACTTTGAAAACTATTAAATCTTCTATAGTCTTTTGCAGCATGATTTGTAATTTACTATTCTCGCTGAAAACATTGATCAACAGTCCACGACTGTTTAAACATAATCTGCAAACTTCAAATTCGGCTTTATCGCACATTATGAAAGATTTACACTACTTTGAATAATTTACTGGACAATCTCACTTTAAATAATAATGCAATATGTCACAGTTTACTTGAAATGGAACTAAAATTTATTAAAACATCCGAAACCTAATGTAAACAACTAACCAGTTGGACATTTGCATTCCGTTCTTCATCTGTCAACCTGTTTTTAGAATTTCTCTTGAAATCAATGGAATTGAGTGATATGGAAAAACAGATCTTCATCCAATCACATATATGTCGGCGTATTTCAATGTAATCTAGTAATTAAGCTAAACTAAAATAATTTCGTTTTTTATGATTTTATTAGTTAGAGAATAATGACGGGCATTCTTTGGTATTATATACAAATCGAAAAAACTAAAAAGGTCTAATATGTTCCGATCATTTAAATGAAAGACCTGGATCAATAGATTCAGATACGTTTTGCTAATGATTGCTAAATGTAAGAATAACCCAGTATTTATACAAGCGAAAGTTATTGTGCGTTGTAGACATATAGTGTATGAAAAATATTACAAGTTCAATGTTACCGGCTTTTCTTTCTGTTCCTATCTGAATAAACATCAAAATAATTCTTCGACCCGTGGGAACGGGACTTTGACGAACTGAATCTTTTTCTGACGATATGAATCGATGTCAAGTTAACATTAAACATAGTTTGTTATGGTTAATCAGATAATTAAGACCAAAAAATAAGCTTCAGTTAATTTTAACTATCAATGTTACGTGTAATTATTCCTAAAATTTGTTCATATGTTCTATTTAAGATCGACTCTTCCCGTATCAATCCATTGTTTACAAGAAATACTTCGGAAATAACAGGAGTAGATGAAGAACGTAACGCAAGTGCCCAACTGGGAAGATATTTTGTTTACTAAGGTTGTTTATATCAATTTTGAACATTAATACAAGTAAATTGTGAACGATGTTAACATACATTTAGCGTTAGGTTCTTCAGAAAATACCTGTGACACTCCATCCTGCTCAAATATATTTAGAAAAACACTTATTCCGCCTTTTATTCACTCTCTTACTGGATTAGACATGATTCACCGGGTGGGATTCGTCTACTTGTGTAATGTTCGGAATTGCGATCATCTCCCTCCAAAGAGTCGGTCATTTTTATCGACCCTTTTGCTCTTGCACATGAACTGCTGTGTTGAAGAAAAAATAAGAAGAATGAAATGCCAATCGCAAGTTGTCGTAGCACTTGTGATGTTGTATTGTGTGAATAATCGAACTATTTTACGTAATGTTTGACAGACATCTGTATATTTAACGTTATATTGTCCGGTAAATCATCCGGCGTAATCTAAAACGTTCATAATGTGTGATAAAATTGATTTTGTAGTATGCAGATTGTGTTTAAACAGTAGTGGGCTTCTGATAAACATTTTCGATATGAATAATAAATCGGAATTCATGTTGGAAAAGACTATAGAGGATTTGATAAATGTAAAAGTAAGTGAGTTGTATGTGTGATGTCCTTTCTAAAATATGTTTTCAAGATGTTCGGTGTAATTTATAAGGAAATCATAAAATGCGTAAGGTATTGGGGAAAGTATAGTGATAAGTAGACGAGGAGATTAGCACATTCTGATGTTAATATCTGTTTTTGATATATTTAATTAGGTTGTGGAGGATGCAAATTATCCCTGGTTGGTTTGTTCGACCTGCATGGAGAAGCTTACGGAATTCCGGCTATTTAAGCATCGATGTGCAGAGTGTCTGTTTGTTTACTACAATCGTATCCAAAAGGGGTTCAATCCTGTGACGGAAGACTGGTTAACAAATCGACAAGAGGTCAGTTGTATCCATTAATTTGAACGATGTGTAACAAAATCATATCTTGCCCAAAAAGAATATATTACGTTGCATCTGTGTTGATTTATATGCTGTACAATTCATTCCCGTATTTCATAACTTTGTTATCAATCATAGGTATCATGATTTGTGACAAAAATGGGAACTGTTTGAGTATGTTAGCTTGGTAAAGTAATTTTATTTACATTACTGTTCATTTCTTCTTTCCCAAAATGCTTTCAATCATCTTGCGCCTTCAATGACAATGTTTCCGTGACATACATAACTGCGCTCCACATCAAAGAAAATGCGAGTAGTTTCTAGACATCCTTTCTTTACGTCCGTGTCATATCTATTGATAAATTATTTCAAATCATTCAAGATCTATTCTTATTTGATATTTTCACCCTACTGAACAGTAGGGTTGGATTACCTTGTGCTTCTTTATGGGGTCCACCGTAATGGGCGAATTTAACATAATGCCATAAAGGACTTAGTATTGGGTGAATGCTACCATCACCTACCAAACTGACTGAGTTTGATTACTGTTTTTATTGTCTATAAGGAGGTGAGTGATGTCCTGACCCAAGACAATAAGAGTCCTTGGGAGCATATGGTTGATGGTACATCTGACAAAGTGTGGTCATCGAATATTACCAGTGAATCTGTTGTACATTCGGTGGGAACAGCATCAGTTGAGATGAAGAACCCATATTCACCAGTCCATGGAATGAATTTTATGGCCATTAATGATTGCAATGAAGTGAATATTCAGGTGAGTGAATTGAGCTGTTACCCATTGCAATCATAACCAATTCTATTTTACAATTAATATTATAGTGTCTTGAAAGTTTAATTTTTTTTTTCTTAAGCATGTGGAAGAAGTGCAATAGGTTTCAATGGCTCTGGCCTTTCAAAAACCTATACTGAAATGGTGAACCATAATTTGATGATGTTTATTCCATTAAATTAATGGTAGATGCATGCAATTTAAGCACCTGAAGTCATAATCTTTGATTGTTTTGCAAAATAATGGATACCAAAATTGTTTTTAAGCGATAATTACATGACCAAGTTTGGCCAAAAAGATTTTTTGCCCTGAATCACTTATTTTGAAATGGTTATCATATGCATTCATAAAATCATATTGTCTATTCGCTTTGAATTAGTTTCCTGGTGAGATCAAGAAAGAGATTGAAGACGAGACCATCGCCAGTGATGCTGTCGACGGCAGTAAGGTGGATATGCAAGATGACATGATCATTATCAAAGAAGAATTTGACACTACCAGTGGATGCCCTGTTCCTCTGAAAATTGATGCTGGCTCATCAATACAGGAAGGTGATAATCATTGGTCGGAAAATGAAGATTCAAGTCATTTGGTGAGTGCATGTATTCATTTCAGGAGCATAATTATCAATCTATACTTTCGATCCAATTTTCTCTTCCGGGTCAAAGTAGTGTTATCATCGACAGATGTAATGAACACTTCAATTTTCTCCTACTGATTGGGCAAAGATCACTTAATATAAACCTTGTCTCCTAGATTTTGTATATGGGGTCAAATTAATGACAATAATGCCCTCGGTCGATAAGTCGCAGGATGAGTCTGCTTTAAATGTTCTCCCATATATATACAGGGTGTATTCCAAAAGTAATGTAATAATCACATTTCCCATGCGACTCCTATTGAATGGAGTGAAATCGAGTCACTGTTGGTAAGTAGGAGTGACTAAGGTATGCTTCAAACCAGTTTCAGTGCTCTCTAAGTTGTGGAAAAAGCAGGACATCCGTTTTGTGCGCCAACCAGCAATCTGCATCTACTGTAAATTTGCTGTAAATATCATGCTATTTACTTAATGGTATTAGTGTATATAAACAAGACTACTGCTTTTTGTTGTATAAGATGATTGCAATGGTCTGCATATGCAATTCCATTCAAATGAAAATGGCAAAAGCATTGAATTACTGCTCATGATAGAGGTGGTGTATTCAAATAGGTAAATGTAGTGATTTGTCAGTTTTTTAAGAGGAGATAAGATATGCCCAGGATTCTATTGCAAATTAAAGTGTCAGGATAGATAATGGCTTTTATGTAGCATGACATGTATTAGGTTTATGTGAAAATTAGGGCAGGATTTAATTTTCAGAACAGGAAATAGACAGCTTGGGCCAAGTAAGGTTTGTTCAGGTAAGTCAGAATTGTGGTGATTCTGGGTATTTGCTGGGATAACCTCGTTTTTCCCTTCTTTATTCTTTTTAGCATCTCTACGTAAAAATCATATTATTTGTTCTTTCCCTGAAACATGAATTTATTATATGTAGCCGGGTATTAGATGCATTGGTTAGGCTGAAAGGCCTTTAATGACAGGAGCACTCATATATGTGCGATCCCTCAGATCTATCTGTCTGTTGCTTGACAGTTTTTTAAGGTTTTTAATCACCTTAACAGAGAAGTGGTTATCAAAACTTGGTAGTGGGAAGCAGGTTGATTAAGGATGGGATAGTTAAGGATCATGATGGTTTTGGTAAAATTGTATTATTAATGTAGAAGAGAGAAAGGGTTTTGTTTAATTGACTGACATACTGAGCAGGGAAGAAGTTACAGTAAAGGCTAAGTTAAATATTGTTTAATTTTATGGTATTTGGACAAAGAAGTGATGATAAGGTGAGGGCTTTTCAGGCAGTTTGGTTGAAAGAGAGAAGTGTATTACGTTAAAGGTTTGAGAATTTTAGTATTCAGCAGTATTTCAGGGTAATCACTTTTTCTGAGACAGTAAAGTAGCTGGTTGGTGTATTTTTATTGGAGAGGAGTGTTCTTGTTGAAACAGAAGCTACAGAATGAGTCAGAAGGAGGTGAAGGACTTTGCATGTGAACAGAGGCCACAGTTGAGATAAAGTTATTGTTGATAGTTGGTAAGGTTCATTCAGACTGAGTTGAAATTATTTTTCTACTGGTGAATGTTGATAGCTTTGAAAGTTATATTAGAGTCAGATATAGATGAATTGAAAGATACTGGAAAAGAAGAAGAAAAAGACATGACAGTACGGTTTGAGTGTTTCTTTGATGAGAAAAATTATGTTAAAATTTACCCTTAAATAGATTGGCATATGCATTCACTGCATTTTATAATGACCCTTCAAAAATTGAGGTTTTGCAATATTTTTCTATGCTTAATGGTAATGGTATTACTCTGCAAGAGCTTCCCGGCACTTTTCTTACCCTTTCACAAAGGTCAAGTCACAGTACGTAACATCAGAAGAGATTCCACTGTAAACTTGTGGGTGATTGAGTAAGTTTTGCTAGGGTTAAGGCATCTTTGCATAGCCAAGCAAGTGAGTGATTGGTGGGCCACTGGCGCAGAGGGAAACCTCTTGTAAGCCTCAATAGAGTATGATTGCTTGAGATTAGCAAGGATCAATGGTGCTTAATATATCCAAGCAAGAGAATTTGTAATTATTTTGTTTTTATTATTATATTACTTGTGACTTATGGGCCACTGGTACAGGGAGAACCTTTCGTAAGCCCTGATTGAGTGTGAGTGCTTGAGACAAGCAAGGATCAGTGCAATATAGTACATCTTAGCTAGAGAGGAGGTGATTATTTTTCATTTATTATAATTTTTAATTTTATTTCATTATATGTGAATAGTGAGCCACTGATGAAGAGGAATATCTCTCGTAAGCCATGATAGAGTGTGAGTACATGCAACAAGCAAGGATCAATGCTGCTTAATGCATTCATTCTATAGAGTTTGTAATTATTTTGTTTTTATTTTTATATTACGTGTGACTGATGGGCCACTAGTGCAGAGGGAATCTCTCATTAGCCCTGATTGAATATGATTGCTGGAGTCTAGCAAGAATCAATGCTATATAGTTTATCTAAGCTAGAGGGTTCATAATTATTTTTCATTTGTTGTAATTTTTAATTTTATGTCCCTATGTATAATAAGTGAGCCCATGACGCAGAGAGAAACCTCTAATAAGCCCTGATAGTGCGAGTGTATGTGACAAGCAAGGATCAATGCTGCTGAGTACATCCAAGCTAGACAGTTTGTATTTTTTTTTGTTTTTATCATTTGATTATTTGTTACTTATGGGCCACTGGTGCAGAGAGAACTTCTTGTAAGCCCCGATTGAATGTGATTGCTTTGGAGTAGCAAGGATCAATGCTGTATTGTCCACGCTAGATACTACATGATTTATATGCAGTTGCCATTTAATTGTTCTTATCATTTATGGTATCTAATTATGTCAATTATTTTTAATTTTTTAATGTTATTTCTTATTAGTTTTTTTCATTTTTTATATAATTTTATAATTTTTATAGATTTACTGTTTATATCTTCTCTATTTTCCCTCATCCATCCTTTGCCCATTTATAAGAGTACGGCTGGTGTTGACTCTTCACATTATATTTCGGAGGTTATTGGTGCTCTGAATTATTGGTAGCATATAAAATGAGGGTTCTCAGGATTATGCAAGTATATGAAAATTCTTCAGAAGATGGGCAAAATTTGAGTACTATTCAGCAAGGTTAAATCATTATCGAAAAGTAAGAAGGACAGATCTATTCTAACAATCAGAGATAAATTGAGTATGAGCTTAAAAAAAAGATCCAAGAGAATTGAAATGAATAATGTGAAAAACTGTCTGTTAAAGAACTTAGGCCAACATCGTTACACAGTAAGAGAACTTGGGTCAGATAAAGAATGCTAAGACAGAAAATATCCAAGAAACTTGGAAAGAATATTAAAAAAAACTGAATGGTTAAGACCTAAGGTATCCAAATTTATGCATGAAAAAGTAAGCTTACAGTGAAGAAGATGCCTTAGGTCCAGGCATATCCGATGTTGGCATAGAAGGGGCTTTAAAGCCAATTAAGTTGATAAGGTGGTAGGGGTAGACAATGTTTGCAGAAATACCAAAAGGTTTTGGAAAATATGAGAGAAAGAGTATATAGACTGGTTAATAAATGTAAGGATGGAATCTGGCCAGAAAAATTTATGTGATAAGTTTTAGTTCCTTTCCAAATAAGGTAAAAGTCACATCATGTGAAGACTACAGAACAATTAGTGTGAAATACTGTACATCTACAGTGTTCTTCTTTGGTTTGTCAACAAAAGGATACAATCAAGCAAATAATTACTTAGGGGATTTTTTTCATGAGCTATCAGCTAAAATATGTATTATGTTGCAAACAAGTTAACAATTTTTTTCTTCATTTCAAAAAAAGCATGTATAACAAAAATATTTTTCATGATATCCTGAAAATCTGTGATATATTTTCATTGATCTTGCAGGATCCTTTGGAAAATGCAGAAATAAATATATCCCCTGAAGAAGAAGTTGATATTAAGGATGATTGTGATGCTGACATTCCTCAGATGGAAGTAAGACTGGGAGGGGAGGTGTTGCAGGAACAAGGTAAGGAGAGCTAAGGACTGTGCTGACACTTCCCTTTTTCTACTGTCTGGTGTAATATAACCATTGGAGATTAACTCTTGCAGTACTACTAAGGTTTTTTGGAAAACCTGGGTTGATTTTTTAAAATTGTTTTTAAAATAACAGAAAGGCCATTTTAAAAAGTTTGATAATTTTGCAAAAAAGATGTTTATATTATCATTGCTTTTAGAATAATTTATAAATGTATATTATATTATTTATTTAGCAACTTAGACAAGATCTTTTATTAATCTTGCTCTGTTTTTAAGCTTTTTTCTTTTGTTTTGATATAAGATTATTATTTTAGATTTTATCAGTAAAGAATGATATCTTAAAAAACCCAAAACAACCATTTCCCCATTTCAATATCTGGTTTTCACCTTTCACCAAAGCATTTGTTAGAAATATTAAGCTTATTAAAAAATTGACATGCAAAATTTTTTGATGAATTTGTAATGTCTGCACAATTCTTTTAATGAAAAATTAAGATGGGATTAAGACTCCATCTCGGGATGTCCTCCTATAGGTCTATAGAGCATCTTCATGGCAAAGTTACCTGATCTGGTTTACTTAAACCTGAAGTTGCTCATTGAAACACAGGCTAAACTGTTGTCAGAGAAATAACCTGCATGGTGATATCCTGAGAATGGGAAGTCTTTCATCTGAATGCCACAAAAATCTATGATCCTAAGATGTGAGTTAGTTTAGTGCCTTTTAATTTTACCCTAAGGTCCTCATGGGATATTTTGGTATGGCAAAATAGACAATTTGCTTGGGTAACTCATTAAATTTTGCCGAAAGTTGATATTTTTTATTTTAGCCAATAAAAGTATATACAATTCATTCAATGAAATCAAATCAAAAGTAAGGAAAATCAATTTTTTGAATTAATTTAATTTAAGGTCATTACACAGCACTGCCTCACCATTGATCTTGTCAATAAGTTATCAAGATAGGCTAAGACATATACAGGATACCTTTAGTGCTGCAAAAATTTAGTGTGAAAATTTGATTAATTAGTTTTTTCATGAATTTTAAAAATAATTTTAATGAAATATCTTCTGAAAAATGCATATAGAGTTAATTATAATTCATCATAATAAGTTGCAAAAATAATTTGCCACTAAGTAATTCATTATATTTTAGCCAAGAAAGATACAATTTATGTTCCCAACGCAATCATTAAATAGTTCAAATCATCTGAAAATCCTAAGATATATAGGATAATTAAAACTAATTAATTGCACTATTTAATGTTATCTGCTGCATACTCACATTTTCCTAGTCCTAATCTTACTATTTTCTTAATTATGTCATATCTATTGTTATTGATTTATTTTCTTCCTTACATTAAATGCAACAATATGAAATTTCCCTGATTTTAAAAATTCTTTTCACAGAGAAAAATATATCATTCTTTAAATGATATATTTCCTTTCATGTGTGCTATGAAATACTTCAGAAATATTTTTCTTGATCTTTCTTGAAGTCCCTGTTTAAAAAATAATGGTTTTGGTATCAGGGTAACACTAAGTAAACCCATGCAGAACAGTTATGTGAGACAATTATGACCCCTTTTATTAGCTATTTTCCTTTATTGGTTGTGTGTTTGCAATAAAAAACCTGATTTCATTTTACTTTAAGGCCATGCTATATTCCTTTTTTTGCTCAGCAATATCAGTTTAAATCTTATCAATAAAATATTACCAAGCAAAATAACCTAGTTTGTATCTCTCATTTATTGGGAAGATATTGAAGATATTGTAAGTGACTTTTAGTACATACTTTATGTACTTACAAAGGATAAGGTGCTTATTGATTAAGCATGATGGATGAAATAAGCAATTGACATAACAACAGAAAGGGTAAAATTTTGCAGATACACAAATGAGGACCCAAAGGTAACAGAAATTGGGATGCAGTAGTCAATAAGAGCTGTTTCAGTGGAACAATTTTTTTTTCATTTTGGCAGAAAACATGGTGGAGTATTCAGAGTAAAATACTGCAGTATAATTTTATTTCCTGTTGGATGAATTACCAGTGCAACCATTAGTAATGCTCAAGACTTGTTATGCCAATCTCTTCTAAGGAAACCCAGAGTCTATGAGTGATTTATACTTTTGAGAACCAATTCAATTCAAAAGACCAATCACAGTCAGGCTACCCTTCAACATCAGCAACTGATCAAAATATTGACAAAATCAATGCACTCATTGGTGAAGATCATCACAGAACCATTAATCAACTCTGTAAGATGTCTGGAATTTCCTTGCATTTCTTTTTGGTTGATTTTTTCTGAAGATTTGCATATGAAAAGAAAGATTTTCATACCTTATTGCAGCAAAATTGGGCTCATACCCTTCTCTTTGTGATGCAATTTTTGAAAAAAAATAGCATGACATCATTTCTCTACTGCCCTTCCCTGAGAAAAACATATTGACTCTGACGAAGGTAAAAAAAATGTGCTAGAAAGCATAATTCAGAATGATCTGAGGCTTTCCTGGCAAATACTGTGGATGAAGGCTTCTCCGGTTTTGCACCAGGTCAGTTAGGGTAGCACCAACGTTTCGACAGCTAACTTTGCCATCGTCTTCAGGGTGAATTGGCATTGCCAGGAATGTGCCCGGGATTTATGTTTGCTCTTGAGTCTGCCGACTCGTGATTACTAATCTGGAATCCATTGTCTCAATTTACCTGGTTCTTGTTCAATCTTATGTGGAGTTCAATCTTATGTTTTCAATGAGTTGCTTTTCCACTGATCTCCCCGTTTCCCCAATGTATGATCTCCCACACTCGCAGGGTATTTCGTAAACCCCAGCTCTTTTTAGATTCTGGTCGTCCTTCAAGGTGGATAAGAAGGATTTCAACTTGCTCTGAGGTTTATGTATTGTCTCCACCTTATGTTTCTTAAGAATCCTGCCAATCTTTTTCAATATGGTGGACAAAAACAGGCTGTAGGCTCTGGCAATCAGAAAACAGCGGACTCCAAGCCAAACGTATTAATACTGGGCACAATCCCGGCAATGTCACTTCACCCTGAAGACAATGGTGGAATTATCTGTCGAAATGTTGGTGCTACCCAACCTGACCTGGTGCGAAACCAGAGAAGCCCTTATCCCCAGGCATAATTCAGGTCAGCTTTAGTTAATGACAGATGCTTTCTTCCTGGGATTTCAGCACAGCTGAACTTGCTAACATACATACATACATTGACAAATGACTTTTTACAGTAAAAGATGTGTACATGCATACCTATAATAATTTATTTAAAATAATACGTTTATCCAAACTGGTTTAAACAATTTTTTTCATTGCAGGAATATATTATTAAATGAATATCAACCTTACCTTATCCTTCAAATGTTTCAGATGATTACCAAAAACAAGATAATGCAGGAGAAAATGCTTCAGCCACTCAACTGAATGTGAATAAAATTTGCAGCAAGGTATTTGAACAAAGGGACCCTCTCAAAGATGATGTAATTCATGTGCATCTTAACAAGGTGATGCAATTCAAATGTGATGTTTGTTTGGAGGTATTTAAGAGAAAAAAACATCTTGAAAGTCATATCAAATGGGTGCATGCTCTTAACAAGGAGCACCAATGTGAATTCTGCTCCAAAAACTTTCTAAATTTAAGTAAACTCAAAAGGCACATGTCAACACATACTGCGGAAAGGCCATTTCAATGTGCATTATGTTTAAAAGGTTTCGCTAAAAATATAAATTTACAGATTCATATGTTAACACACACTGGAGAAAGGCCACACAGGTGTGAAATATGTAGCAAAGGATTTGCTCTTAGTAGTAGCTTAAAGAGGCATGTCTTGACACATACTGATGGAAAGAGGTACAAATGTGATGTGTGTTTAAAAGCATTTCCTTATAAATGTTTTCTAAAGGATCACATGTTGACACATACTGGTCAAAGGCCACACAAGTGCAACATCTGTTCAAAAGCATTCGCTCAGAGAAGTCATCTGAAGTCACACATGATTACACACACTGGTGAAACACCACACAAGTGTCATATTTGTTCTAAACCATTTGCAACAAAAGCTTCTTTAATAGGCCACATTACGACACACACTGGTGAAAAACCGCACAAGTGTGACATTTGTGCAAAGGCATTTGCTATGAGAAGTCATTTAAAGACACACATAATGACACACACTGGCGAAAGGCCACACAAGTGCAACATATGCCCAAAAGCTTTTATCCAGAGCTGTGAACTAAAGGCACATATGCTGACACACACTGGTGAAAAGCCACATAAGTGTGTCATTTGTTTGAAAGCTTTTGCTGTGGGTAATCTTCTAAAGAGACACATGAAGACACACACTGGTGAAAGGCCATAAAAGTGCAATGTCTGTTCAAAAGCATTCATACAGCGTTGTCATCTAATCTCACACATGCTGACACACTCTGGTGAAAGGCCTCACAAGTGCAATGTCTGTTCAAAAGAATTCATTCTGCGTACTCACCTTATCACACACATGAAGACACCCTGCAAAATGATCATAAAAATGTAAGATCCTAGAGCTTATTTCACTCTATAGAAACGATTGTAAAACTTTCATTAAAACTTTGTAACAAAGTGACATTATTATCCTGTTTAATGTAATTTCTTCAAATAAAAAAGAATTGATAAAATGACAAATCTCAGCATTATTATGTATATCATGATAACAATAATTAATCCTCTTAGTGCGGCGGGGATCTCAGGGGTACTAGTGAAAAGTGCGAAAGGGTAATTTAAGAAAATGTATCACCTTAGAAAAAAAAAATATGAAGTTATTTGTTTACATATCCATGTTCAGTTTTTTTAATTTAAAATATAATATTATAGTTAATAATGATGTAATATATTTACATCATCTGAAATATTAATGTAATTACTACAGTATCATAAATTTGAAGAATATTTTTTAGCAATTATATTTCGATTTTTAGACACAAAACTTAGGTTTTTTTAAAAACATTTTTCAATTAAACAACGATATTTAAACATAATAAAGAATCAAGAAAACATGCAGAAAATATTATTAATAAATAAAGAAAAACCAGTGAATTGCAAATTTTTTTGACAGCCTCTGCATAGTTTGATTTTGTTGAAAAGGCTGATCTCACTGTTTCAAATTGGGACTTTTCCCCTTCCTTGAGGCTGCAGCAATGTGCTTACAATAAAAGGCAGAAAAAAATCAATTTCTAACTCACAGAGAACTGCTGAAAATGTAATCCATTACACAGGGCGCAATTGATTAGATAGGATGGACGGCAAGAGAAACAAAAATGATTACAAAGCAGTGCTCTCATTTTCATCGTCTCAACAAAGTCTGTACAACTCTGGGGATTGTATTGCTGACTTCATCTTAAAGAAAGTGGGTTGGGATGTTTGGAGTTTGAAGTATCAGGCTCTGCAGAAAAATAGGTTTGGATTGCTGTTACCTCTTGTGGAAGCAGCCTTCAGGATAAATTAGTATTGAAGTAATTCATTCATGAGGACCATCTCTTGATGGAAGAAAGGGAAATAGGGGAGACTACCTAGAAGGTTCACTTATCTAGAAAATTAGAACTTCGGGTTCCAGATGGGTTTGCATATCAAGGCACTTTGCCTAATTAGATGGTTCTACTTGGGTATCTTTGGCACTAAGATTCTGGCTTTCAAGGAAGGCTTTGATGGATATTTTGTTTCTTGCTGGTAGTGTTAGGAGCCATGTCTCATTAATTCTGATAATTCATAGCAAAAAATGGATCAGTTTCCTCTTGAATTGTTTGAAACATTGATAAAAATTTGTTGGAAGATTTGTTGGTAAATTGCTTTCAGCAAATGCAGGATTCACCTTGCCCAGATATTTCCTATCCCTAATTCCTTGTAGAAGTATTTTGCCCCCCTTTGTTATAATTAATTCATGGCCATTTGTTATTTAATATGTTGCTTCAATTTATGGCCATTCTTCAGGTGGATCATTTCCAAGGGATATAAGATCATGTTTTATTTAAGCTTCCTAGTTTTTAATGGTTGATATTGAAGAACTAGAGTCCCTGTACATTTAGTTAACTTTTGATTAATTTCCTCAGAGAATAATGCATCCATAATGAAGAATTCTTAGGCTGCAGGAAATTCAAGTTAATTTATTTCAACAGAAGCTATATAAGGAGCCACCTGCCACTCCTTGCCTTCAAGAGAATCAATGGTAAATGAAAGTGATAAACAGGAATTAGTGACAAGTGAATCAAACACAGTGGGTGATAGTGGACTTGATATGGACCCATACCAAGAGATGAGTGTATAGCAATTGCCACTGCAACTCCCTACACATGAAATGCATGACAATGACGAAGGCTTTGTTTCTCAGAGCCAGACGAGGAACGGGAGCCAAAGGAGAAGCCACTGTCACCAGGACTAGAAGAAGAAGGAGGCTCTTCTTCCTTACCACAGGCATATACCCATATAGATTTGCATCCCAGTTAGACCATTGGTTGGGTTGCCAATGTACTTAGACCAGAAAGGAGAATCCTTTACCTTCCTGCCCTCGTGGTCGACACCGGTGATCAATGCATATATGACAATGCTGGTAAACAGTGGGATCCTGACAATGGAAAAGATGACGTGCACCTTTCCCTTTGTAGCAATCTTGAAAGCGGGAGGTGGCAAGAGGATCATTCAAGACCTGTCGCCATCTATCAAGTATATCTGAACTCTAAAGTTCACCCTCCACTCAGCTATGCAGGCACTGGAGGTAATTCCCATCAATTCCCAATTGATTAAATTGGATATAAAAGATGCCTTTTAACTTAGGAAAAATACTATCTTTGTTTTCTACAAAATAAACTTTATTGGTCGACTAGTTTCGTTACACTGTAACATCCTCAGGACTAGTGGTACAATATAGATTTATCTGAGTTACATACTCGGTTGAGTAGAGGTAACAGATGGAAGATGGGGGAGTGTAATTAAGGAAAGGAGAGTTGTAAGAGGGAGGGAGAGAAGGGTTGGGAATGGAGCGTGGGTTTGCGTCATGGGGATTTTTTGGGATGTAGAATAGGAATGTCCAGGAGGAGTGAGTGGAAAGGGAAGAGGTGGTCATTAGTTATCTTTTCCTTCTTCTTAACCATTTTTAGAATTTCTAACTGCTCTTAGATATCCAGCTGCGTCCCTTTCTTTACTCTGTGCAGTAATTCGGGGATGAAATCCACTCGGTGGCCTTCCTTCGAGAGATGAGTTGCAAATTGAGACATCCCAGTGTTCTTTATGAAATCCCTCCGGTGTTCTTCCGCTCAAACCATTGAGCTCCTCCCTATCTGATCAATATATTTAGCACCACAGTCAGCACATTGCAATGGGTGAACCCCGCTCTGGAGAGTTGGTTTCATGGGGTCTTTGACTGCTGGTAGCAAACTCCTTAGGTTTTTATTATTGTAAAAGGCAGGTTTTATGTTCATATCACTGAGTACACGGCCTATTTTAAAGGAGGGTTTTCCTACATATTTAATGTGTCGCCACAAAGCTAGGTCTCTGGGTGGGGGTCAGTAAATTTCTCTGAATAAATTTTTTTTCCTTTTGTTATCGAACAAGTCATCAATCAATTTTTCTGTGTGTCCATTGGCCAAAGCCATTCCTTTAATATTATTTATTTCCAACTTGAAGGCTGAGAGGTCTTAAGGGATAACTAATGCCCTGTGTATCATGCTTTGAAAGGCTGCAAGTTTTTGGTGAAATGCATGTTTTGATGATGCATGGATGACCTGGTCTGTACAAGTGAGCTTGTGGAAAATGGAAAATTTGTGTTTTTCCTCTTTAATGGAAATAGCTAGATCCAGGACATTCAAATTATAACTCTCTTGGACCTCCTTGGTGAATTAAATCCTTGAGGTTAAAGAATTGATGAGCTTTAAAAAATTTACCATTTGTCTCTTTGTATCTGTCCACAAACATAATACATCATCTACCTAACGGAACCAGTAGTGCACATTTTTGAGGAGAGGATTTTCACTTTTGAAAAGTACCATTTCTAGGTTATTCAGAAATATTTCAGCCAGTAGAGGTGATAGGGGGGAGCCCATAGCTAGACCTTCCAATGGTTGATATAGGTTTCCATTAAACAAGAAATAATTCTAGGGTTGTGAAGTGCAAATTTGTAGAACATTCCCAGTTTCATGGAAAATATAGCATAAAGAGCTCCATAGAACTGACAAACTCCTTAACACATATAACTCCACCAACGAATTCCATATTAGTGTCATTTGATGTTGTAAACTTATTCACAAGTGTCCCAAGAGAAGAAGCAGTGCTCCTAGCAAAAGAAGTGCTACTTAATGCTAAAACACCAGAAATTATTTGCAATGAAGTCATATCTTTATTGACATTTTGTATAAATTGCATGTTGTCTGCAAATTTTATGCTGAAGAGAGTAAGGCTGTGAATGTCCGGAATGATGTGATCCCTGTCAAAGAGGAGGTTGGCACTTCTAGTGGTTGCTCTGTTGCTCCTGTAAAGGATGTAGAATTGCCAATGCTCAAATCAATGCAAGGTGACTGGTCCAGCAATGATGAAGCAGAAAATTTGGTGAGTGTTCATATTCATGTTGCTTGCATAGTTAGCATTCTTTGCTTTGAAATCAGTTTTGTTCTTTGCTATGTGAATTTTTATTATCTTCCCTCTTTACATGAATTTGCACTTTCCATTTTGTTATCATATCACCTCACTTAAGTTATTGTGACCAGCAATGACTGCAGTTTATATACCTCTGTTTGCATTAGTGGTTAGGAGTATGTAAACAATTTTATCAGTAATTATAACTATGGAAGTATGAAAACATCTTTGCATCTCTAATGCTTTTCTTTGATCTTGCAAGATCCTTCAAATAATGAATGATTCTGCTTGTCTTTAAATTAAGAATTGGAAATTAAGGATGAGTGCGTAATTAGGATTCCTTGGGAGGAAGGATGCCTGGGAAAGGATCAGTTGCTGGAACAAGATAAGATGGTCTCACCACTGTTGTGGGTATACTTTTTCATCAGGAAAAGCCTTTTCACTGCCCTCAGTGTTTTGTTTTTAGTTATTATGTACCATCAGTTGATATGTATCAAGTATATGTAAAATCAAAATGCAAATAACTTTTTTCAGTTGGCAATTTGTAAATGCCATTTCAATATCTTTGGCTAACATTTACTCCCTTTTTTGAGGGTTCATTTTGGTATAAAGGCAGTTTCTTTGTTAGAGTTTAGTCTGCAAACCATGCCATTTTATAAGTGCTTTGGGCTGAAACCATCAGATAGCCCAAAACTCTGACTTCATCATTTCTTCCTCCTTAAGGTGTTTCCCAGTAGTTCCCTCTCAATCTACCAATAGCAATTACTGATTTGTTTTCCTTTCTGTCTACCCTACCTTCTCAAAAGCCACATTTCAAAAGTGTTTCAATAATCATATTTCTGAGTTATGTGAAATTAAAGCTGAAAGATCCAGACAGTAAAATTATTAAAGGCTTGTTATATGATGAGGTTCACTGTCTGAAGTGCCAACCTAGCAATACCTTCTATATTGGACATTATACCACAACCCTTCGTATTAGAATCAATAACAACCTCAAGGCTCACTCTAGAATTCTTCCAATTGGGATACTTTTAATTGCCCAAAAAAGCCTAGGGCATAAGGTGAATAAATATTCCATCTAAATAACATGTCATTAAAGTTGTAATCATTTATTTAAAAACCTGTGTGGCTATGTCTTAGATGGACCCTGGCATTACAAAATAATGAGCCCTGAAACCCTGATATTCGTGATATTATATTTAAGGATGGACAAAATGGTGAATGAAAATGTTTATAAAAGCATAGTTTTCATAGACCTATGAACTGATAAATTATTATCGGTAGAAGTGCACATATGATCAACACCCTTGATCATCATTCTGGTCTACATACAAAGCAATCATAAGCAGAAAGAAATTGAGAGGATTTACCACCTTTACAGAACATAATAAATAATGAGTTCATGCAGGAAAATAAGAGAGTAACATTTGTAACATATGATAGTGATATAAGATTGGAATAAGATATAAGGCAGAGTAGACAGGGTGATTAGGTCCAAGACCACAGTTTGTGGACAAGAAATCACCACATGAAGAAAGGCATTGAGTTCTGCAGGTTAAAGATGAGGATTAGCTATTACTTATTCCTTATTAGGACACGAAAAAACATAGGTATGCATGAAAATTGCCAGGTGACTCAGATAGGACTTAGTGAGGTAATTATTACTGAGGTTTAAGAAGAATTAGGCATTAAAAATTAAATAATAAATTAACACAAATGAAACTAGTATAAAAACTATTGTATAAATGCTGACTGAGGCTATGGAAAGTCGACAGAGTAAGGGTGGAATTGATACACTATACAGTAATGCAGACTGATTTTCATTTGTCCAATGTCATTGGCTTCCTGATCCTATTATACTTTCAGGGAGAGATTATTGGAAGGGAGAATGGTGAGAAAGTGCGTTAAATAATAAATTTATTTTCCACGTGAATGTGAATTTTTTTATGCTGGAATATGTATGATCAGTTATCATATTCCCTGCCTCTTCATTGTCTGACCAATGACTGCTACCTTCCTGTATTGATGCAACAATTGATGAATGAATATCACCTTCTGGAGAAGTAGGTCATCCAATGGCAATATCAACCTCCTCTTTGACAATGATCATGTCATCTGGGATGCCACAGCCCTCTTGTCAATATCATCACTGTCAATCAAGTTGTCAGAATAATCTTTCTCGAATTCACCAGGAATGTATTGCAAAGCATTAAAATTCCATAATTCATTAAAATGCTCTGTCAAAATTTATAAATTAGAGTATCAATGTAATAAATCCTTATGTCAAAACTCTTTCATATATTTCTAATGAGAATTATATGAGACTAACTCATTTTGCAAAAAATAACAATTGTACCAAAAGGCAATTAAATTGCTGACATCAACTATTCATAAAAGAGATTACATATAACTGCATGGTGGACTACAATTTAAATGTAAGTTTTGGTAAGGACAACAAAATAGAAATCTGATGCATTTTATTAATCTTGCCAAAGAAATACAACAGCAGACTATGTAATTGGTTAAATAATAAACAGAGGTTAATCATTTTTAGAAAAAAAGGAACCATTGTGGAGATATGTTGTGAGGATATGTACACAACCTAATAGACTATGCCATTAACATGTATTAACACCAGAATGCACGTAACTCCTCTCGCCTAAACTTATATATACATTTGGACAACAGTGTACGGAATATATAAACCAAATACGAATTCATTTAAGATATCTAACGAACAAAATTTTTAAAACACTTAGCAAGACAACTTTACTTACTTTGGCATCTATTAAATCCTCTATCGTATTTTCCAAATTTATTTGGAATTTAGTATTCTAAACCGAAAACATTGACCAACAGACCGCGACTGTTGATCAATGATACGCCCATTGATTTACTAGACAATCTAACGTCAGAGAAATAATGCAATTTGTCAAAATGTATTGAACGTGTATTAAAAGTTATTAACACAGCCGAAAGAATTAAGTAAACAACGTTATAGCAGGGCATTTGCATTTCGTTTTTCTTTTGATACACTCAATTGAGTTGTGAAGCTATGGATTGAAATGGAAATAAATGATCTTAATCCGATCCTAATATTTGGGGTTATTTCAATGTAATCTACGAATTAGGTAAATTAAAAAATCTACCCTTTAATACATGTTTATTATGCGATGAAGTATGATAGGCATTCTTTAATATAAAGTGGAAAGCAAAAAAACTAATTACTTGGTGAATGTTTTGTTCATTCTTTCGACAGATCTGGGAAATATCTTAAACACATAATTTAAAGAGCTAGGAAAATATTCTTTTGAACTTTCTTTAACATCTATTAAATTGTCTATTTTCTTTTCCAGCATGAAGTGTAAATTAGTCTTCTCGCCGATACATCGATAAAAACCACGACTGTTTAAACACCATCTGCAGAGTTAAAATACGGCTTTAGCGGATATTCTGATCGTTTTCAAGTCTACAGAAGAATTGAACTAAAAACCAACTATAGAAGTACACGGCCGTTTTTCACACATTACTTCACGCAGCATTTAAAGTTTTAAATATTGCAATAACATATAAAATACGTAGCTCGTCTGCTGACCACTTGCATTTCGTTTTTCATTTGTTAGGAAGTTGTTCGAATGCAAAAGGCATAGGCTGGTGTAAAAAGAGAGGATCTTATTCCAGATCACACATAACAAAACCTTTCTCGCGATTACTCAGATTTCATTCAATGCGGAGTCTTGGAAAATCGGAATCCGCCTTTCCTAAGATATTTTTGATCTTTTGTAGTATCAATGAAATCATAGAATTGGAAAATAAATAAATGAATGAAAACATTGCTGTTCCGTTCTTTCATTTCAAGATCCGTGTCAAAAGGTTTACAATAACCATTGTTTACGAGGCAAACATTCAAGATTAACCAAAAATAAAGGCATCTATCAGCCGTCGTAATTCTAGAGTAATGAAATTAAATTATAAGTTCTACTGTACCATTTTTTCACTAGGCTTCTTTAAGATAACTCGTCAAAATAATTATTCGATAGAATTTGATGAACTGCTCTAATAGTTATAAATGGGCCTAGGAAAATCTGGGAGGCAGAGTATCGTAGGGATTATATCATAGGGCCATAATACTATTATTATCTTGAGCTAATGGAAAAGTCTGATCGTTTGAACTACCATAATAACGAACAACTAGCTTTGATTATACAAATATGGGTGGGAATAGTATCTAAGGGATGCATCCCAGATAGGAAAGGACGCTATTCCACATACTGTCCATGTCTGAAACTGCTATCAGGGGCGCATGGGGAAAGAAGAATCAGTATGAGCAGCTTTAGGAGTATGACTATGGCATGCCGTCTCTTCTATTGTCACCTGTCCTGCTAAATGTATAATAGGCGTTCATTGGAGCCTAATGTATTATGTGTGTGGAGAAAAATGTAGGAGGTTAAGCAGACATGACTGAAAACGGATAAAAATGGGCAAATAAGGGAGGAATTTGGGGATTGTTTGGGAGAAATCCAAAGGATGGATCATTATTGAATTTTAATGATGCATGAAATCGTTAATTCACTATTCATTCAAAATAAACGGAATTTTATTTTAATAATAACACAGAACTGCCATTAAAACTTTGATTTACAGCAAGTTTTTTCTGGAGTAAACAGGTCAAGAAAAATCTAAATATTAATATTGTAGCTTTTGCTAAAAAGGTATGAGTAGTAATTAACACATGATTTTGGACTTGCCTCTTTATATTAAACGAAAACCCGGAATTAATGAATTCACATTACAAACGTCATTTATTTTGAAAATTACTGAGCAGAAGAATATCAGCAAATACTTAGGAAAATAACTATCAATTTAAATGGTCTAATTAAAAACAAATAACAGAGCAATTCAAACTTTACTTTTATAATTATTTCAAATCATTTGTCTTCTGTCTAACAGTCGTTGTATGTTTAAAAATCCATGCCATGGTTTTGTTTCAACTTCCGATGTTAAAATTTATTAACTCAAAAAAAATGACGTATTAAGTAATTCGTGCTTGGTTCATTAACACATTAAAAAGGTAACTTATGCCAGAAATGATTTCATGAATATTTTTTTCACTCTGAATAGTGACGCTTTCTGAAAAATGTTTTATCCGAAAACTCAGCTTATCACAACATCATTTTAAAAAGATGAAACTTGGGGGTTAACTTATAAATAATAAATAAGGTTAACTCTAATACTACGGAATTGTAATATTATTTTTAAATTGTCCTTTTTAGGTAACCATATACTATTTTAAACTCTTGCTATTTGAAGAGTTTTATTTGTTGATAAGAATGATTACACTCAATTAAGTGAGAGATTAAATAATTATAAGATGCGGAAATTTATTTGAATTTGGTGATCACTTGGAGCCAAAATATAACCAGATCGACTCTACACCTCGCACTTAGTAATCGATTCAGAACGAACGACCCATCGATATGTAGTCGGCCATCTTGGAATATATTGTTTACGAGTTTTTAATGTTGCCGTTTTTAAGTGCTACGAAGATGTCTCGACAAGAAAGTTTAAAGTGTAGATTATGTCTTGGCCGTGGTGGTCGGTTGACAAATATTTTTAGTGAAAACGACGATGCTGAGCAGTTGGTACGGGAAGCAATAGAAGAGTTATTGGAATTGAAAGTAAGCTAGCCATGAATGTTTACGTTTTCACCATGACGCTTTTATGGTAATTTTACCACAAATTTGTCGGTATTTCCCTGTTTTTGGTCAATAAAAAGCCTTTGCATCACTATGTTAATAATAAGAGTCCTTTTGAGAGAAGATGTGTGGGGTTTATTAGCTTGATAATCTTGTTTTCGTAGGTAGTGGAGGATAGAAGCCACCCGTGGTTTATTTGCTATCAGTGCTTTAAAATACTGACCGATTTCTATATGTTTAAGCAGCAATGCTACGAAAACAATCTTATGTTGGAGAGGCAAACGGAATACAAACAGGAAGAGGGAAATATTTGCCGCGAACAGGTGAGTTGTCTCCAAGTTATGTTTTTATTTTATAATGTCCGTGGTAACAATATCCGTTACGAATTTAGTCATATTGTTTAATAAACGTGTTTATATTAAATAGATTTCATTCCAAGTGTACAAATGCCTAAATGGCTAATAACGAAATGGCAAATACGGGCATCGACTTAAAAGTTGTGAATATTGTTCGCATTAACGATGTTCGTGAGAAAAATTTGAATACTTGTATGTTTATTAGAAGAGCATGCATGAGAGTACTTAAACTGCCTTCTTTTAAAAAATTAGTGAAATTAGTTCATAAAAAGGTAATTAGGCTTCATAAATTGTAAAAAAAGCGGGAAAGATTATGAATTTACGTATGGACCTGTGTGAAATATAATCCCGTGTGAAAATAGTATATTGTAGTAATGACTTATTGTTCAAAAGCCAGTAGAACTGTATTTTTTCGAAGAAATTTCTTCCTCATGAAGAAAATCCGAGAATTATTAGGTAAAATGTGCAAGTGTGTAGTTTTTAAACAGTTCTTTCAACAGAATTTGTAGTTTGAATTAGAGTTACATCTATAATTACTCTAGATGCGCAATGATTAAAAATTAATGCAGGTGCAAAATAGGTGTAAAGTGGACGTTGGAAAATTGATAAATCCTTTTTTTATGTTTTATATATTCATATTGATTAGTATTTTCCCATTGAGATCTTCTCTAATAATTAATGACAGATTCGGAAAGCACTTGTTTTTAATTTTTTAAACAAATTTTTAATATTTTTGTTACAACACAATTTAAGCTTCTTACATTTTATAATAATTTTCCAAATATATGAATGTTATCTACCCATGCTAATATATAGGCTAGACATTTTATAGAACAAAACAGGCAATTTATGAGGATTCTGCTAATAATTTATTCATCATATTGTTCATCATAGTGGCATTGGTGCATCAAAGAGAGCTTATGTCTTACCAATCCATCTTGTTTTATTATCAAATTAAATAATTGAGTTTGCAATTCCACATGCTTCTGTCGACCTTTGACTTGCAAGAGTGGTAGGCCTAGGAGTGGGGAGTTGGAGGGATACAAAATTTCATTGGCAATTACATCTTTGCAACAGATGAATTTCAAAATCTCCAACTTCTCTAATCATCAAGCCTTTGACATTTACAGTCAAAATAAATAATTTAAGTTAAAGTAATTTCAGTGGGCACTTTTGATGAGTTTCTTTGCAAAGAGAAATGTTAAGCTTTTATTTTTTACACATGTTTGGTGTTCTTTAATTCTTTCCTTAAATTTTCCATCCTGTAGTTTTTCAGTTCATTTTGGAAACAAATTTTTCCAGAGAAAGACTAGCATCTTTTCTTATTTATATAAATATTTGGTTTCAATTGTTCAACACTTATAATTTTGTATGATTCCACAATTTTAAATAATTCTCATTCAGTCATTGGAGAATGTCTGAGATTTAAATTTTTACTTTATATATATATATCAAATGATAACCTAATACAATTCATTTTTTAAGATAGTATCTGTTCAAAATTTCTAAACCTTAAATGTTGAAATTAGCAAAAGTAATGTCTTTCTGTATTTTGGAATTTTTTAGATTATTAATTGGTTTTGCTGTGATACCTAGCCCCACTATATGTAAATACAAATGATCTTCTCTTGGATTAAAATAAAAATATGTTATGCCATAAGCATAAGATATTAGGACAATAGCCCTGCTGTTTAATTTCAAATTGCAATTATCACAATCATTTTCATTCAATAAAAATTGTTGATTTTGCACTCTACTTTAATTTATAGGTTGCTAGTCATATTTTTTTATTATTTTCAACATTTTTAACAATTATGTACAGATCACAATGAAAAGAGAGATGATGGATGTTGGAAAGCCGGAGGGTATTGAAATTCCAGCAAGCCAGGATGAAATGAACCATTATATTCAAATTCAGGACGAGACTTCTGTTGAGGTAAGGGAAAATTAAGGGTAATTAAGAGTATTTCATCCCTAATGTAGAAATGCCTAAAGGTCTAAGGACCAAATGGCAAACACGGGAAATGACTTAAAAATTGTGAATATTTTATACATAAGATGTGTACATAGGAAAAAATTGAATAATGATTTGTTTATTAAAGAGCATGCATAAAAGTACTTAGCCTGGCTTACTTTGACGTGTTTTATTCTACTTACAATTATGGTGTTTTTCATCATTATATCTTAGCATTCTTTTTTATATGCTTTGTATGCATAAAATGTTATGGATACAATTATTTCGAAAGCATTGCCAAAGTAATTTCTCTGTATTTTGGTATGTTTACTACTCTGTTAGATTCATTAATGTATTCATTTTTATTAGATGTACTTTTATGTGGAAATATTTCGTTCATGTAAACAATTTTCATTTAATCTTGGGTAAACATACAAATTGCCAAGAAAATGACTAGCATCTAATCCTTGTATAGTTAAAGTTATAGGGTCATATGTTCAAAACATACAATTTTGAATGATTCCTGATAAAAAAAGAATTCTCAATTTGTCATTGTGTAATGTCTGAGATTTACATTTCACTTCATATATGACCAATGATAACCTAACATAAATCATTTTTGTTACACAATATCTTTCCAAAATTCTCGTACCTAAATGGTGAAACTGACAAAGCTAGTCATATTTTTTTATTATTGTTCATCATTTTTAACAAATATATGCAGATCACTGTGAAAAGGGAGAAGGTGGATATTGAAGAGTCGGAGGTTATTGAAATTCCAGCTAGCAAGGAGGAAGTGGACTACAATATTCAAATTCAGGAAAGGACTTCTCTTGAGGTAAGGGAAAAATAAGAGCGTTTGTGTCATAATGACAAATGCTTAATTTTTCAAGTCATGATAACCATGAGAGGAACAGATGTTTACTTTTTATGCTGTAAATGTTATGCTATTTATTTAATTATACTATATTAGTCTTTCTGACTTATGTTTTTGGCCATATAGTTTTATTGTAGTTCCTCTCCAATGAAAAAGGCAAAAGCATTGAATTACTGCTCATGATATAGGTGGTGTATTCAAATAGGTGAATATAGTGATTTGTCAGTGTTTTAAGAGGAGATAAGGTATGCCCAGGATTCCATAGCAAATTAAAGTTTTAAGATAGATAATGGCTATTATGTAGCATGACATGTATTAGATTTGTGTGAAAATTGTGGCAGGATTTAATTTTAAGAACAGGAAATAGACATCTTGTGCCAAGTAAGAAGATATATCAGAATTGTAAAGATGCTGTTTTTAATAAGGTGTTCTGTTACTCTTCAGCTGATAGGGCTGGATAAAATGTTCTGATACAACTTCAAATTCCTGTTTTTTACTGGGATAACTTAGTTTATCCTTATCTTTATTCTTTTTAATACCTCTACGTACAAATCATATTATTTGTTATTTCCCTGACACATGAATTTATTATTGGTAGCCAGGTATTTGATGCATTCAGTGGGCTTGGTTAGGCTGGAATGCTTTTAATGACAGGAGCACTCAGATATGCACCATCTCTCATTTCTTACCTATCTGCTACTTGCAGGTTTGGAAAGGTTTTCAATCACCCTAACAGAGAAGTGGTCATCAAAAGATTGGTATTAGGAGGCACAGTGATTAAGGATGGAATAGTTAAAGATCATGATGGTTTTGGTAGAATAGTATTGGTTATGATGAAGAGGGAAATGGTGGTGTTTCATTGACTGATGTACTAGGCAGGGCAGAAGTTACAGTAAAGGCTAAGTTCAAAGATTGTTTAATTTTATGGTATTTGGATAAAAAAGTGATGATAAGGTAACGGCTTTTCAGGCAGTTTGGTTCAAAAAGAGGAGTGTATTGGGTTAAAGGTTTGAGAATGTTACTATTCAGTAGTTTTTCAGGTTTCCACTTTTTCTGACACAGTGAAGTAGCTGGTCCATGTATTTTTATTGGGCAGGAGTGTTCTTGTAGAAACAAAAGCCACTGACAAAGTGAGAAGGGGATGAAGGATTTTGTATGTCATGGTTGGCCACAGTTGAAATAAATTTATTGTTGATAGTTGGTAAGTTTCGTTCAGACTGTTAAAATTATTTTTCTAGGTGTGAATGTTGATAGCTAGGAAATTTATATTCGAGTCAGATGTAGATTAATTGAATGATACTGTGAAAAAGAAAAAGACATGACAGTATGGTTTGAGTATTACTTTGATGAGAGAACTTATGTTCAAGTTTATCCATTATTAGATTGTCATATGCATGAGCTATAGTCATTCACATTCACTGCATTTTTCAAAGACCCTTCAAAAAGTAAGGTCTTGCATTGCTTTTTATGGAAAAAGAAATCTATTCTCAACTTTGTTTAAACCTTAAGAAAGCCTGAAGATTTAAAGTTGCCTTGACAATCAATCATGTTTTTTATCCTTGTAAACAGCTTCATAATACTTGAGTCATACCTTTCTCATGCCACATCATAAAGCCAACTGACTACTGCTTTTTGCACTTCCTTGTCTGACTTGAATATGTCCTCCAAGGTGTTATTATGCAAGAGCCTCTGGGCACTCCCCTTACCTTTTCACTAAGTACCAGTCACAGTATAAATGTCACAAGAGATTCCACGGTCGACCTGTGAGTGAGTTTTGGAAGGATTAAGGCATCTTCACATATCCAAGCAAGTGAGTGATTGGCAGGCCTCTGGTGCAGAGAGAAACCTCTCGTAAGCCCTGATAGTGGGAGTGCATGCGATAAGCAGGGATCAATGTTTCTTAGTATATCCAAGCTAGAGAGTGTGTGATTATTTTGCTTTTATTATTATTATGCTATGTGTGACTGATAGGCCAGTGGTGCAGAGGGAACCTCTTATAAGCCCTGATTGAATGCTATATATTACATCAAAGCTAGAGGGTAGGTGAATATATTTTATTTGTTATAATTTTTGATTTTATTCCACTACGTGTGATTGGTGAGCCCCTGACGCAGAGGGAAACCTCTTGTAAGCCCTGCTATAGTGTAAGTGCAAGCAACAAGTAAGGATGAATGCTGCTTAGTACATCCAAGCTAGATAGTTTGTAATCTTTTTGGTGGGTGATGGGCAACTGTTTCAGGGAAAATCTCTTGTAAGCTCTGATTGAATGTGATTCTTGAGACTATCAAGAATTAAGGCTATATAGCACATCCAAGCTAGAGGGTGGGTGATTATTTTTTATTTATTTTAATTTTAAATTTTATTTCACTAATAATAGTGTAATTACTGGGCCCTTTATGGAGAGGGAAACCTCTTGTAAGCCCTGATAGATTGTGAGTTCATGCTACTATCAAGGATCAATGCTGTATAGTACATCAAATCCATACAGTTTGTAATTTTTTTAAATAATTATATTCCTTATGACTAACGGGCCAGTGGTGCAGAGGGAATTTCTCCTAAGCCCTGATTGAATGTAAGTGCTTGATACTAGCAGGGATCAATTCTATATAATACATCCAAGCAAGAGAATATGTTATTATTTTCCATTTGTAATAATTTTTAATTGTATTTCCCTTGGTGTGATTAGTGAGCCCCTGATGCAGAGAGAAAAGTCTCATAACACCTTTATAGAGCGTGAGTGCATGTGACCAGCAAGTATCAATGCTATATACTCCAAGATAGATAATGCGTGATTTATTTACAGTCTTCCATTTCATCATTCTAACTGTTTACTGTTTCTAATAATTTCAATTATTTTTAGTTTTTTTATTGTATTTCTTATTGGTTTATATTCAGTTATTTATTTTTATAATATTTATTGATTTACTACTACTTCTAATTTCCCTCACCTATCCTTTGCCCATTCATAAGAGTACGGCTGGGGTTGACTGTACTCATTATATTTGGAGGTAATTGGTGCTCTGAATTATTGGTAGCATATGAAATGAGGGTTCTCAGGATTATACAAGAATATGATAAGTCCGCAGAAGGAAGAATAAATTAAAGTACTGTTTAAGAAGGTTAAATCATTATCAGAAAGTAAGAAGGAAAGATCTATTCTAGCAGTTAAAGATAAGTTGAGTGAGATTATAGCCGACATAGAAAAGATCCAAGAGAATTGAAAGGAATAATGTAAAAAACTGTCTGTTAAAGAACTTAGGCCAACATGGTAACACTGTTAGAACTTGACTCAGATAAAAAAAGCTAAGACAAAGAAAATATCCAAGAAACTTGGAAAGAATATACAAAGAACTGAATGGTTAAGAACTAAGGTCACCAAGCTTAAGCATAGAAAAGTAAGATGACAGTGAAGAAGATGCCTTAGGTCCAGGCATGTCCAATGATGACATAAAAAGGGCTTAATAGCAGATTAAGTTAAATAAGGCGTTATGGGTAGACAATATGTTTGCAGAATTACCAAAATGTTTTGGTTAATATGAGAGGAAGAGTATATGGACTGATTCATAGTAGCTCTGAGGAAGGAATGTGTCAGGAAAACGTTATGTGATAAGTTTTAGTTCTTTTCCAAGTAAGGTAAAGGTCACATCATGTGAAAACCACTGAACAATAAGTTTGAAATACGGCACATCTAAAGTGGCACCTTGTATTGTCGATAAAAAGATAGATTTGGGCAAATAATTACTAAGGGGATTTTTAGTCTAGGTTCAAGGATAGGAGAGGCATGCTGAATGCTTTTGAAGCAATGAGAACACTAATCAAGAAAAATTTAGATTACAATCAGTGTGTACCGGTCAGTGTGTAGAGTGAATTGGGATGAACTAATAAGTAAATGTGGAAAAAAAGAAAAGATAGAATGAACAGGAGGCTAATCATTAACCTGCATATATCTCAGACTTGGAAGTTGTAAGTGAAGAACAGATGGTCATGTTGGCCAGTGCTAGGAAGAGATGTAATGCAGGGTTGTCAATTATATGATAGCTATTGAATAACAATCAACATTAATGAAAAAAGATTTTAGAATTTTTAAGAAAAGAAAAAAAGGAGGGCAAAAACTAGATTTTACAGATCTAGATTGTGTTCAGTACCAATACTGTCAATGCAGCAGTGAGGTAAGGAGAAAACCTGCACTAGGAAATGAGGCAATAACAAGGAAGGAGTTAATGACAGGGATGTGGAGTAAGGATGTAAAGAAAAGACTTGTTCAAATTTGGTATGGGACATTTAGAGAAGTAGATTGAAGGCCTTTGAAATGAGGGTATGTAAATGGATAAAGAAAATGTAATTGACCAAAAAGAAAACAAATCAGGAAGTGCTAGACATTGTGGACAAGGGTATAAGTTTGTCCAAGAAATCATATAGAGGCAGGAGGAGTTGAGGAAAGCCATGTTGACTGGCAATAGGAGGCTAAAAACTGTAATAGAAGGGAGAATGCTAGTCAAATGAGGAAAGGGCAGGAACAATATAAGAATTTTGGATTGGGTGAAGGGAAGAAGTACTCAGAGATGAAGAGTGAGATAATGTAAAGTTTTTCACTGGATTATGTTTTGTTAGCAGTTAAAAAAATATCTATTTGGTAGTTATGTCCATCCATAATCTAACATAACCGCTGATTACCTAAACAAAATTATAATGCATGTTAAGTTAGCACTAGTTGGCAAAGTGCACAGCCTCAGTTGATGGGTTCTTCATATCTGTTCAATAGGGCTGAGGCCAAGTCTCAGGAGGCATTTCTGTTCCTCCCATTTTATTTTTTTAAAGAAAGAGGTTTGAAGTTTTTTACTGTGTAGAGTTGTAAGCGGTTACTTCTTTTGTATTTCTTAACAGAACAGGCTGACACAACTTCCCAGCAAGTCTTTCATAATCTCTGCATATATCAATCGTATCTTCCTAACCTATGCAAGTCAATTGTTAGAAGAAAAAAATTTTTTTTGAAGAGGTTTCAGCTAAAATACTATTTTATTATACAAATATAATGTATACAAGTTAACAATTTTTTAATTTTAATTTTTAAAATAACATGTTTTTAAAACATTGTTCATGCATATCCTGAAAATCTGTAATATTTTTTCTTTTATCTTGCAGGATCCTTCAGAAAATGCAGAAATAAATATACCCCCTGAAGAAAAAGTTGATATTAAGGATGATTGTGATGCTGATATACCTCAGATGAAAGTAAGACTGGGAGGGGAGGTATTGCAGGAACAAGGTAAGGAAAGCTAAGGACTGTGCTATCACTTCATCTTAGCTTATTTCTGGTGTATTACAACCATTGGTGATAAACCCTTGCAGTACTTCTAATGTATTGTGGAAAAACTGGTTTAACTTTTAAAAATTGTTTCAAAAATAAGTAAATCGCCATTTTTAAAATATTATAATAAACTGCAAAAAAGATGATAATATTATCATCATTTTTGCAATTATTTATTAATATATTCATTATTATTTATAAAGCTACTCAGACTAGATGTTTAATTAATATTGCTATGTTTTCAAGCCATTTCTCAATTTTGCTTGATTAATCTGATTTTAGATTTTATCAGTTAAGAATTATAAATGATATAACCAAACACAACCGTTTTCCCTTTCAATATCCTATGTTTTATCCTAAGTAAGATTCAAATATCATGTGAAAGGTGTCAATGCCATTCATTTGTTGTTTTCTTTTGTCCATTAATTGTTTAATTATGTCCAACATAATTAAGCAAAATGACATAATTTTTATCTCTCATATATTGGTCAGAATTTGAAGATGCTGTGAGTGACTTTTAATACATACTTTATATACTTATAAAGGATTAGGTGCTCATTGGTTAAGCATACTTGGTGAAATAAGCAATTGACATAATAACAAAAAGAGTAAAGTTTTGCAGGTACACCAAGGAGGACGAAAGTAACAGAAAAAAAATGGCTGCAGTAGTCAAAACCAGCCGTTTCAATGGAACATGTTTTCTCATTTTGGCAATGAAACATGATGGTAAAATTTCCAGAGCAAAACACTACAATAAATTTTTATTTCCTGTTGGGTAAATTGGCAACCAAAACATTTGTATTTCTCAAGACATGATATGCAAATTTATGGATTTCTTCTGAAGATTTGCATATGAAAAAAAAATATTTGCATATCTGGTCGCTGCCAAATTGTCATACTGCCCTCTTTGTGATGCAGTTTTTGAAAAATAAGAGCATGACATCATATGTTCACTCCATCTTCACTCACAGGATTTAGCTTCCTGTAACTTCCTAACTTCTTTACGTTTCCCAGGCTCAAAAGAGACTTAAAAGAGAAGCACTTTGACACTGTCGAAGGTAAAACAAAAAGTGCTACAAGGCCTAATTCAGGTCAGCAGTAGGTGATGACAGATGCTTCGTTCCTGAGATTTTATTGCAACTGACATTGCTAACATACATATTTAGACTAATGAGTATGTACAGGCAAGAGTAGATGTATGATTATATAAATGTATGCACCTTTTTATTGAATATCTACTTATGCTTCAAATCTTACAGATAAACACCAAAAACAAGATGATTCAGGAAAAGATGCTTCATCCACTCAACTCCATGTGTGTGAAATTTGCTCCAAGGTATTTGAACAAAGGGACCTTCTCAAAGATCATGTAATGCATGTGCACCTTAGCAAGGTGATGCTATTCAGATGTGATGTTTGTGTGGAAGTATTTAAGAGAAAAGATGACCTTGCAAGTCATATCCAATTAGTGCATGCTGTTAAGAAGAAGCACCAATGTGATTTCTGCTCTAAAAACTTTCTGAATTTCAGTAAACTAAAAATTCACATGTAAACGCACACTGGAGAAAAAACATTCCAATGTGCATTGTGTTTAAAAGGTTTTGCTAAAAATATACTTTTACAGAGGCACATGTTGACACACACTGCTGAAAAACAACACAAAGGTAATATATGTTCTAAACCATTTGCTACGAGTAGTAGTCTAAAGCATCATATGTTGACACATACTGGTGAAAAACCATACAATTGTGACTTTTGTTCAAAAGCCTTTGCTTGTAGAAGTAATCAAAAGAGGCACATGTTGACACACACTGGTGAAAGGCTACACAAGTGCAACATCTGTTCAAAAGCATTCATCCGGAGTGGTGACCTTAAGTCACACATAAAGACACATACTGGTGAAAAGCCACACGTGTGCAGCCTGTGTTCAAAAGCATTCATTCTGAGTAATCATCTAAAGAGGCACATGTTGACACATACCGGTGAAAAGCCACACACATGCAACATGTGCTCAAAGGCATACGTTCAGCATAGTCATCTAATATCGCACATGATGACACACTCAGCAAAATGATCATAAAAATGTAAGATATGTCAATAATCATTCATTACCTGGAGCGTTGTGAACAGAAGAGTGCTTAGGCTACATAAAATTGAAGTGCATTAGACTGCTGAGGATTATTTGTTATTCCTTAACTCTTCCCAAATATTCCCATACACTCTGAAAAAACCAATTGTAAACCATAAATTATAACTCTTTAACAGTGACATTGTCCTGTTTTATATAATTTTTTAAATAAAAAATAATTGATAAAGCTGAAAATCTCTGGATGATTATGTATATCTTGATAACATAAATCTAAACAGAAAAATTTTCAACCTGTAAGAATTAAAATTTCATAATTTTTCCATTTTAATCTTCTAATTCATCATTAACTCAAACATACCTATCATTTTTTCAATTTTTGGATCTTCTAAACGTTAAATCAACTTTAAGGCTTATATTATATATAACTATATATATATATATATATATATATATATATATATATATATATATATATATATAATAACTATTTCACCCTTTTGTCCATCAATCATGCTAGGATTGTTATTAATAAGTTCATTTCTCTACTATCTATTAAGTTCAGTTTATACAAGGCAAAACACTTGCCTCATGCCTTTTTGCCTGGAAATGTACCTGCTTTTAATTTCCTTGAGGAATAAAATGATGAGATAAAGATAATGCAAATTGGTTCTGCAAGAGAAAAAAGAAATTGTATTGTTCACAGGACATTGGAGTGTATATGTTCTCTCTTTGGCTTGTCAGTAAGTGTGGAAAGTCTAAGATGGACAGGGTTTAGATGTTAAGACTGTTGCTGAAGAAAAAATATGCAAAGTTGGGCATGGTTTGTTGACGAATGTTTATTGGTGAAGAATGAATTGTTCCATGATGCCTATGAAAGTAAGATGAAACAAGGCATCTGTCTATATCACAAAGCATTTGGTTAAGAAGAAGTAAAGGTGTATTTAGATAGATGCCCCTATGTTAATACTGGAATGCTGTGAAGGTATTCCCTGGTTCTTGGTGGATGATCTTGGGGATTGCATTGCCGACGTCTTCATTTTATTTTGCAACACCTTCTGTTGCAGATGTTCTTGGGATCATAAACAAAAGGATAGAGAGTAGGGCAATTAATTACTTAGAGGATGATCAGTATGGGTATAGGAACGTGGGAGGTACATGTGATGCCATTGCAGTAATGAGATTATTATTTGAGAGGAATATCGAGCATACCAAGGAGTTATTTCCCCGTTTCTTAGATTTTGAAAAAGCATTGGATAGAGTGAATTGGGATAAAGTAATGAGTATAATGCAGAAAATAGGAATTGATTGGAGGGAAATAAGCTAATCTGCAACCTGTTTATGCCTCAGACTGCTCAGGTACAAGTAGGGAATGAGGAGTCCAGATGGGAAGTGTAAGGAAAAGGTATAAGGCACCGTTGCCCATTATCACTGTTGCTGTTTAACATGTATGCAGAGGAAATGAATAAAGAGGCATGGAAAGAACTGGAGATACGAATGAAAGTGGGCAGGGGATTCGTAAAATCAGTTAGGTTTGCTGATGACCAAGCTTTAGTTTGTCTGTCAGACAAGGGGCTGCAAGCATGTATAAGTGAATTGGAAATACAGTGTGACAGGTATGGGATGAGAATCAATATTGATAAAACAAAGGATATGCAATTTTCTAGAATGAAAAAGGCTAAGCTTAACATTAAAATTGGATGGCAAAAACTAGAACTGGAAAAACAGTTTACGTATCTCAGTATTGATAGTTCAAACAAAGTAAAAGTAATAGGGACATAAGGATAAGAATTGCATTAGGCGAAGGGATTTTAAGCAATGACATTATGAAAAGAATCTTTAGGCAACTTTGATATTGAGGATAGCTATATACAGCACAGCGCAGAGTAAGGCAACAACTTAGAAGATGAACAGTTTGGGTATAGGAGGAAGAGAGATACATATGATGCCATTGCAGTAATGAAATTATTAATCAAAAGGAATAAAGAGCATACCCAGGAGTTATTTGCCTGTTTCTTAGATTTTGAAAAAGCATTAGATAGAGTGAATTGGGGAAAAGTAATGAGTACAATGGAGAAAAAAGGTATAGATTGGAGGGAAATGAGGCTAATCTCCAACCTGTTCATGTCTCAGACTGCTATCAGGTGCAAGTAGGGAATGAGGAGTCTAGATGGACAGTGTTAGAAAGAGGTGTAAGGCAGGGTTGCCCATTATCACCATTTCTGTTCAACATGTATGCAGAGGAAATGAATAAAGAGGCATGGGAACAACTGGAGATACGAATGAAAGTAGTCAGGGAATTCATAAAATCAGTTAGGTTTGCTGATGAATAAGCTTTAGTTTGTCAGTCAGCCAAGGGGCTGCAAGCATTGCTTAGTGAATTGGCAATTCAGTACAACAGGTGTGGGATGAGAATCAATATTGATAAAACAAAGGATATGCAATTTTGTAGAATGAAAATGCCTCAGCTTAACATTAAAATAGGATGGAAAAAACTAGAGCTGGAAAAACAGTTTATGCATAGCTCAGTATTGATTGGACCAACACAGGAGAAGTAATAGGGACATAAGGATAAGAAATGCATTAAGTGAAGCGATGTTGAGCAGGGGCATTATGAAAAGACTCTTTAGGAAACTTTGATATTGAGGATAGTGATATACAGTGCAGAAACGTGGTCATTGAAGCAGGGGGATAGACAGTTACTGAGGGATTTTTAAATGTGGATGTGGAGAAGAATGGAGAAGGTAAAATAGAAAGAGAAGAAAACAAATGACAAAGTACTTGGTATAGTGGGCAAAGAAAGAGGTTTGCTGGGAGATATCTTATGGAGGGAGGAAAAGTTGCTGAAGGGGTTAAACTTGCAGCCGGATGTTGAAGACTAATAGAGGGTAGAATGTTAGGCAAATGAGGAAAGGGAAGGAACAGAATAGGGATGTTAGACTGGATGATGAGAGAAAGAAAGTACTCAGAGCTGAAGAGGGACCTGATATAGCGTAGAATGTTGTGTTTTTCTAGGGGTCACAATTTATTTAATTAGTATTTATGTCTATCCATAAACCTACCTTGATTGGTAGATTACCTGATAATAATAATTCTTTTACAAATTTATTCTGATTTAAATATTTTCCCATCAATTTTTGTAATTAGTCATAACATTATATTTGACATTTTAGGTATTTCTAAAATATTCAAAATGCAAAAGGAAGAGAACAGTCTCTCTAGCTCCCCTCACCTTGTGCCTTCAACTGTTCCGATGTAAATCCGCCCATCTCCTGCAAAGTAACATCATCACATTCTTCCTTATTGTCTACTTCTTCATCAGAAGATAAATGCAATTCTAAATCTTCCAAATCATCCTGAAAAATACCAACATAACCAATGTAGATTGCATCCATGTCAAACATTAATAAAATGCCCAAAAAACTTTCAAACCTAATCTATAAAATTATACAAGGTTTAAAATTTTACATTTCAATTTAAATGAATAATTTTAGCATGCATTTATACAGAACATTTGTCTAAATTTCTTCAAAAGCATTAACATCATTCATTGAACCTTCTAACATCAAATGATATTGCCAGTGTTTCAATTAAAATTAAGAGAAGGTAAATTATAGGACAGCTTACTGTTAAATATAAGTAATCCTTTGATATCCATGGATTAAAAATATAAAATGAAAATATTTAAATACTGTTAACAAGAAAATGCCTAAACATTATCAATAAAAGTTTTGGTGCACCAATTAAATTAAATAACATATGAAATACGGAGAATAGGTTTGGCGGCTTATTTTTCTCAGAGCAATAAGCTTCTTTAACTATAAGAAGTCATCACATTGTCTAATTGGAATCATGATCTTCTAAATTATGTTAGGTTTAAAATTTTACATTTTAATTTAAAGAAATAATTTAAGAATGCATTTACACAGAACATTTGTCTTAATTTCTTCAAAAACATCTACATTATTCGTTTAACCTTCTAACATCAAATGATATTGCCAGTGTTTAAATCCATGTTTAGAGAAGGTAAATTATACGAGAGCTTACTGTTAAAATATAAGTAAACCTTTGATATGCATGGATTAACATGGATACTGTTAACAAGAAAATGCCTCAATATTGTGAATAGTAGATTTGGCCTTCCAATTAAATTAAATAACATGAAATACGGAGAATAGGTCTGGCGGCTTATTTTTCTCAGAGCAATAAGCTTCTTTAACTATAAGAAGTCATCACATTGTCTAATTGGAATCATGATCTTCTAAATTATGTTAGGTTTAAAATTTTACATTTTAATTTAAAGAAATAATTTAAGAATGCATTTACACAGAACATTTGTCTTAATTTCTTCAAAAACATTTACATTATTCGTTTAACCTTCTAACATCAAATGATATTGCCAGTGTTTAAATCCATGTTTAGAGAAGGTAAATTATACGAGAGCTTACTGTTAAAATATAAGTAAACCTTTGATATGCATGGATTAACATGGATACTTTTAACAAGAAAATGCCTCAATATTGTGAATAGTAGATTTGGCCTTCCAATTAAATTAAATAACATGAAATACAGAGAATAGGTCTGGTGGCTTATTTTTCTCAGAGCAATAAGCTTCTTTAAATATAAGAAGTCATCACATTGTCTAATTGGAATCATGATCTTCTTCAAGAATACAACCTGGTCATTTTGAACTTAGCAAGCCCCAATTTATCACCAAAGAACACTATCTAAAGTTCTCATCATCTATCATGATACTAATGCCAAGGATACCCATTCTTATCTATTATGACAGACGGTCAAAATTTTAAAATAATTTAATCAGGAACATACATCTTGGGAGCTTATTTCTTCAAATTACTCTGGTACTTAAATCATTTGGTAGTCCTTCATTTTCTTAAACACAGAACATTTGATAGTGTTAATAGTTGAATTGCATGAACGTATTATTCAATAAAGTTATGAAAGATTTTTTTATACCAGTCCTCATTTAAAAAGGATTTAGCCATGCAAAATGACATGGAAGGCAATTTCATCTCATAACATTACCTAAGTTTAAAAATCAATGCACTCAGAATATAACATAATGCATATTGTTATGAAAGAGCATTGGTAATGAAAGCAATGCATAAAAGCTTTCTTTCCTTACCTGAACTTCAACTTCTTCACAGTTATCATCATCCATTAAATTCACATTAGTGTTGGCTGAACAATTGTCCTCTTCCTCAATTGATGACTTTTCCATTGACATGTTAATAGCTTTCATTGAACTTCTCAACACCATCAAATTTCTTCTTTTACCATTCACCAAATCAACACCATGGCTCTCTGAATCCTTTTGAAGGCTTGGGAGCACACACAGCTCCTTAATAAACATAAATAAACATAATCAATACCAAGATGCTTGATAGTTAATTATAAAGTTCATCTAAAAATAAGCCTTATATAGGCATTACTTAAAATTATAATATTCATAGGCATGTCATAGAGAGAAAAGATAATATACTTTCCCTAGGTTACATATTGTTTCTGAATGAGAAATTTTGGGCATCATTAATGTTTTCAGAGAAAAAGCAAATTTTGAATGGTTCTTAGAAATTGTATGGCCATTTGTCAAATTATCTTAAAGGTTTTATATTAATCTATAACATTAATAAGAAGGGAATATTAGCAAAAATTGGATATTCAAAACGATTATAGACATACGAATTTTTTCCAACATGATTTATCAATAATATAACTTTCAGGTTGAGATATTCACATCTAGGGTAAGGTCACTGTTTTCCTTTCATCCTAATTTGTCATCCTAAGGCATGGAACCCATTTCCATGAGCAAAATATTAGTGAGCTGCTGAATTCTGAACCAACAAAAACTGGTCAATTTGACCGTGGTTTATTTTGGTTGGCTAATATGACAGTGCACACATTTATTTAAAAAATTTGCTCACATCAAAGACTATAATAGTTTTATCTGGAATATTTTACAGGTTAACATAAACAGAGTAAGCTATGCTCTTCTAGCTCAGCTATGGCCTTCTGCAACATTTAAAAGAAGATAACAGTTAAGAATGGTATTGAAAAACATTAAAATTAAGTAAAATAATTTAATATTCTTACAAATTTAAAAGATCTCCATCAGCAAATTAAAGAGTGAAAGAAGTATATGTAATTTTATTTTATGCTTACGATGTGGTCAATTAAAACTTTGTACCTGAGGAATCAACTGCATTTTATATTTTTTTACCTAAAAGTCCAGAATGGCCTAGAAAAAGTGTCAACAAGGTTATTACAACCAACATAAAATACATGAAATTATATAAAAAAAGATTTATGACACTTTATGACACCTCCAATTAGCCTTACCATGTCACCTATTACTGTTCCTTCAACATGAAAACTCTTAAAAAGACATTTTGATAGGGTTCTTCAATGCCAAACATATATCTGTAAAATTAAATTTCTATAAATAATATGTCTATGTAATATCTTTAAATCTTTTCTTTTTTGGGATTTTCACGAGTTTAAAAATGAAGCATTTACAATAGCAGCACACATATCACCAAAATAATTTGGTTATATTGGTGCCATTATGGTTAGAATGTTTCTTAAATACCTCAGAAGTCCCTTCTTGATTCTCCACGTTGTTGTCCATATCCCTATGCCTAGCTGGATTAGTCTCCTGATGTTACACTTCTATTTTATCCATGTCTACAATCGTCTGCAAAGTTAGTTAAATGGTGATAAAACCGTAAAAATATATGATTTTAGGTATAATTATAAGGTATATGAATTTTCTTAGCATAAATGGAATTCAAATTTGATTAAAATTGCATTTAATATTAAATTTTAAATATTTACCTTGAGCAATTATTTTTTATGTATAATATCACTAGGTATCAAAACAAAACCAATAAATGATGGAAACATATTTAAAATGAAAAATAAACTCTCATTAGATAATTGAAACATTATAAATGAGAATTACAGATGAGATTAGATAAATTATATCCGGCCTTTAGTTGGCATGCATGAAAAAATCAGATAAATGTCGGACTCTACAGAATCATTGAACAAGAATTATTCTATATTATGAATTTAATCAGAATTACAATCAAAATTCCTTCAAATGATTCCCGAAGGTCAAGTTATTTATTTTAGAATTTAAATGAGTAATTACATCACTTATATTCTGATTGCCTTTTTCTTGCAATTTGCCTTTATTTCTAATGATGACTTGGAGATTGGCAATGTCCTAATCAATATCATTTAAGCTAATTTCAACTCTCTTTACCTTAAACTTTCACCACTATGGTCTGATAACTTTTATACAAAACATTCTTAATGCCATGTCATTCCACAGTAATCGTTTCATTTATTGTTTTACTTCTATATTTATTCCTAGATATACCTTCTTGCATTGCAATATACTTATACATCACATGCAATAAAAACACATTCTCTATATAATAAGCAATAATATAACATTATTGTCTTTTTGATTAGCAAGTTATTATACAACTGTGTGGTTATGATAATCTTTCAAGCCAAAAAAAATTAGTGGTTTTCAAAAGTACCTATCCGTGCATCAAAGATTTAGTATAAAGTATTGTATTTTATAAGACGACTAACAGAAAACTTTTCTACTGTAAGTATTCATGAGTTGAAAAAAGAAACATGAGCCATAATAGCACTAATATCACAGATTTAGTTTATTAATTACCTTTAGAGAAGTTCCATCCAGATTCTTAACATTTTGGTCCGCATCTCCCTGGCTAGCTACAATTTCATTGGTCTCTTGGTCTTTAACATCCACTTCCTCTGTCTTTACTATAGTGCCCTGAGTTAATTGAATAATTATTAAACAGTAAAAATATGGAACTTCAGTTATTGATAGAAAATTATATGTAAACAAATTTCATATATTAAGTAAAAATCAGTGTCACTAAAGTCTTTTCAAATGCAAATGAATAAGTATTTGCTATTTAACAAAGCTTTGGATGAACTTTGAAAATGTCAACCTGTTCCAATGTCTTCCTTACCTGAAGAGAATCTTCTTCATGATTATCCATAATGTGGTCTCCTATTTTTAGCCTAGCTGTCATTTCAACATTTTCCTTATCTTGTAATCTGAAGTTTCTCTTTTAACTGTGATCTGAACCTAATTGTTCAAAATATAAATATCGAAAAAGATTTTAAAAAGAGGATGAACATTGAAATTGAATATTAAATTCTTGCTAAACATTTTCCATTTCATTTTTATGCATATACATTTCCTATGCATGAATGTGATTCAAAATTACACACCAGTGCTTTTTTCTTAATATTTTATGGATATAAAATTAGAGTATCGATGTTTATCTGAGGGGGCATAATTTATACCTGAAGCACCACTATATATAACAGCAACAGCAATTTTTAAAAGATACAATTCGAAAATGCAAAACCAGACCACCTGACAGATGATTTCAGCATTAAAAATGAGAATTTTAAGAGATTAGATACATCATATCAGACCATTATTGACATGTATGAAGGATTTAAAAAAATCTCAGTTTCTCATGATTTGCTGAATAATTTGATTGAATGGATTTATTCAAAATTGTTATCAAAATTCTTTTATTAAGATGCCAGAGGATGAAGGTATCAATTTTAGAATTTCAATGAGTACTTACATTGTTTACACTGGGAATACATCTTTCTCCTAATATGCTCGATGCTATAGTGACCACCCGCAAATTGGTGACTCCCACATCACTATCATTGGAGGCATGATTTGACTCCCTCTCTACCTTTAGATTCCTCTGCAAACATTCAATGGAGAAATGATAAGCAAAATACTGTAAAATGAAATTGAGCGGCCTGCAATTATACAGCCTTTATTAGATATTAATAACTATTTAAATAGGGTTAATGCTACTAAAGTTAATAGAATCCTTAGTTTTTGAGCTTAAAAATATTAAAAAACTGTTCAGAAAAAATGACAGAAAAACAAATTCTAAATAACATATGTTATTCATTAAAATAGAAGATATCAATTGAAAAAATATATTTATTAATAAAAAATATCAGAAGGATCAATTTATTTCCAACATTCCCCTCAACACTTGTTTACCAAGTGCATTATTTTTTAATCTTTTTAAAACTATGATGACTAGATGGTTAGGCTTCACAAAATAATTCCTACTAAGTCTTGTAACATAACTAAATATTTCCAATCAACGAGTATACTGTGCTTATTACTTCATAGAGTTACAAATATTAGAGGCAATTTTCTTAAAATTGAATGACTTAATAAAATACGGAAAAAAAAGAATATTCTAAGGAGTACTCAAAGATCTTATTTTAATACGAGATGCCATTGTTTACATGAACATTTATATATTATCATCCTTTTCGGTTTACTCACAATTTATGAAAACTGATTGCATAAATGCATTCAATATTTTCACAATTTCAGTAAAACTCAATCTTAGTACACTGCTACTTGAGATTTCCAATTGAGCATAGAACGAAATTGCTTTAACTGTTACCAGGAGCGTAGTTAATTCCAAATTTTTATATAAACGCCAGAATTAGTCATTTGCTAATAAGACCTTAAGACTTACGTACAATAGGGAGGACACTTATTAAAAATAAATATGTTCATTATTCAATTTAAGTAACTTCCGTTTACGCATAACGTTATCCAAAACATTGTTCATAACATTACAAAATACCAACCATAATTGGCCTTGACTCACCGTTGCGTGGCGGTTATTTCTCTCCGCGTGTTTCTTTGTCCTTTGACTGTTCAATCGATGGTGGTTTTCATGGCACTGCTGCTTAAACATGTAGAAATCCGTCAGCAATTTAAAGCATTTATAGCACAGCAACCACGGGTTGCTCCTTTCCCTGACTACCTATAAAAACATGATTATCAAAGTATTAAACCTTAAACATTCGCTCTCAATGGGGCTCGAATCATTATCTGAATAACGTAAAGGCTTTTTTAAGCTAAAATAGGGCACTATCGCACATTTCGCGGTAAATTTATTATAAAAGCATCATTATCAATAATACGTAAACATAAAACGGATATCTTACTTTCAATTCCAACAACTCTTCTATTGCTTCCCGCACCAATTTCTCAGCATCGTTGTTTTCATAAAAAATATTTGTGTACCGTCCAACATGGCTAAGACATAATCTACACTTTAAACTTTCGTGTCGAGGCATCTTTGGAGCCCTTCAATCTGTCAACTTTTACTACACCAAAACAGTGACTTTCAAAATGGCCGACAACATTTCGATGGGTCGTTCGTTCTGAATCGATTACTAGGTGCTAGTTCGAGAATCGATCTCCGTTTTGTTTCGGCGCTAGGTTATCACCATATTCAAATATATCTCAATATTTTTAAATTATTTAAACTCTCACTTGATAGATTTATGCCATTCCTGTATACTTACAATTCTTTTGTACTACCGAGAAATTAAAAAAATACTTGTGTTTTTAAATTAGAGACATTAAATCGAACATTAACTAACCCGAGTATATTTTATTTTGTATGTAAACTGACTTCTTTAATCTTGTTAATGTGATGTTTTGTGTAGATAAATAGGTTCCCAGCATAACAATTTCTAAGAAGAATAATAGCAAATTGGAAATAATGTTCATTAATTTTTTCGTCGGAAAACTCTGAAATGAACTTATATGTGGTGATAAAAAAACGTATTTACCTTATTTAGCAGATTTATTTAGAAAATGCTAATCATGTGGGTAATCTGAGAGGAGGAGGAGGAAAAGATACATACGTCTCAAGCTAAATATTCTGAGCCCGAGCCCTGACCACGGGCCCTAAAAGAATCATCATATAAATATGTTTGCATGTACACATGAAAAAAACGGATCTAACTAAAGGGATCTATCTACGTCTAAATAAAAAACCTCGAAGCTCACGCAAAACACGTATACCCTGTGAAGGCTGAGGAAATAACATGTGCAATCACAGATGACGTATAATCAATCCTTAATCTTCTTTATTCGTCGCAAATATTTTATTTTCCTTTTTTTTCAATCAATCAATTTTCAAAGGGCTCAAAACAGCACCTTTAATACGTGTCAACATCACAAGCGAAATTGCAATACCCCCCACGCCAGATTCTTCTCTCCACGCGTACCTGAAAGGAATCTAAGACAAGTAATTTTTGCACATTAGCCTGATGTTACCCTTATTTCTTAATTTGTTCGTCATTTAAATTATTAGTTTTTCAAAATATATGATTCAAAATCCGCTTTAAGACATTTAAGGAACAGGAAAATACATCCTCATTGTATCATATTTGTTCCTGTACTTATTAGTGCCCTCATTGCTGTATTGCCTTTCACCCTCCTGAGTTCAAACTGAACATGTGTTAGAGGTTAATTCTTTTGACATTGCCCTCCAACCTCTGGTAGATACACTTGAGTATCTTCTAATCTGCGTTTATCTTCCTATACTTCCGTATTTGTTATAAATTGTAGAATTACCATTTCTAGGAAGAGGAATTCAGAGTAATTTGAGAATACTTTCAGACTAGTTACTCCCTCATATCTATGCAATGATATAATCCTTACTTACTCTTTCTCTCCCATATTCATGTACCCAAGATCAGTTTATTATAATTATTATGATATGATGATTCAATATTTCAGATTCTTTTTACAATTATAACAATATGATTGCTAAGTTGGATGTGTGTCTAAATTAGCATATATGTACATAGCAAAATAATAGTTTACAAATGAGAAATAAAATGATTAATGTTTACTTCAAACCATTAAAAGGTAAACTTTATGTTATAACACAATTTTAGATTGTTTAAAATAGCAGGGCCACCCCAACATCAGAGGAATTTTATGGAGGGACGTCAAATGAAGCATGTCACAGTAGATTATAGTAGTATAGTAGTAAATTGTAAAATTTTTACTTTACCGGAATTGTTCAGAATAGATTTATGACTAATTTTTAATGTTGCCATTGTAAATAATATGGCATTGAATCTTTTGACCAATATCTTGGAAATGAATGAACAGCACTTTTGCAAACCAAATTGTGTCTCTCCCGATATCCCTTTACTATTAAACAATGCAAGTGCTATTATGTCAGCTAAAAAGGTTAAGAATTTTAGAGATAAAGATAAAGAGCAAAATGTCAGTTACCACACATTAAATGGTATATATTGTGTATCTTTGGGAATTTAACATCTTTTATTATTATGTCCAGTAAATTGTGAAAGATACCATTATAAATGCAACATTATTATGTCCAGTAAATCATCTAAAGTACATTAAAATGATTAAATTGTGCAATGAAGCGGAATATGAAGTGTACTGTTTGTGGTGAAACAGGTTTGGAGTGTAAAATATGTGTTTGGCGAAAATAGAAAATTACAATTCTGTTAAAAAAAAACTGTAGAGGATATTATAAATGTTAAAATAAATTTAGTTGTCCTGTTGACATTTTTTTTAAATTTATTTGAAATATATTTTCCTGAAATAAATTTTATATGAAAAGCTACATGAATCAGTATTTGGTTTATATATTCAGTACAATGTTGTCGAAGTGTATTTTTGTAATTTTGAAGAATCACTTTTGTGCATTATGTAGTTAAACAGTTGTAAATAAAACATTGTAATAGATTGTGATGGATGAAAATCATCTGTAGTAGGTGTGTTCTAACTGCATGGTGAATCAAACATAATTCCTGCTTTTTAAGCATTGATGTAATGAATGTTTGTCTGTTTCCGATGATCGCGTCCAAAAGGCATTCAATCCTGCAGCAAAAGGGAGGATAAATAATCCAAATGAGGTCAGTTGCAACATTGATTTGTATCATGTCAACAGTAAAGACACCTTCAAGAAATAAAGAGTTTTCATCTCTTTTCATTTTCTGTGACCAGTAAGCCATTATTTTTGCATACCAAAATGAATGGCAAAAACCATTGACACAATGAGCAAATTATTTGCTTTTTGAATGAATAACATAAACAGCTGTTGTATCCTCTTACTGCCTAACAAGATTTTACCTACTTATTTATATTTTTGAACTAGTACAGTAGCTAGCTGAATACTCTGAAAGAATGACACTCAGTCTGCTTTCCCCAATTGTGCACTGATTTTATGCTAACCCAATGAATATTTCACATCCTCAGAATGCACTTTCAAAATGATTCTTATTTCACTAATCTCTTAATATAGTTTATTATTTAAATTTTAATACTAAAATCTATGAAACTCTATCTATTGATAATGTGACCGATACATTATTGAGTCATAGAGCATTTTCCATGCATCCATACGCCTTTTGCATTATGAAAGCCAAGTAATGTTGATGACTTGTCTCATTCTCTAGTCCGAAAACTCAATTCCTTTCTCCCTGTCGACATTCCTTGTGCTTAGATGGTAGTCGCCCACCACATCATCAATTCTTCCTTTGTTTTTATTGCTTTTAATCCCAAATCATTATGAAATGATTTCTTCCAGTATCACATGCCTTATATACACATGCCACATTTCCTATAAATGATAGTATATTCTATCAATTTCTTTCTCCTTATATTTGCTTAGTAGAATGTAGACCTGTACAATGAGGAAGGGTATCAGTTCTGTGTGAACTTCCACTGAAAAGGTTTTCTCAGTTAATAGGTCTATCTTAAGTATGGTTTAAATCACAGTTTTCATTTAATATTTTTGCTAACCTGATATTAAGTGTAAAGAATGTCCAGGAGAGTTTGGTTAAGTATTTTGTTTTTCCAGTGCTCATCTAAGACAGTATCAGAGCAAAGGATTTTCCAATAAAGTATTAGGAGTTTAAGAAAATGCTATTTATGCGTAATTTTCTTTACTTATTGCATGAGGTAAAAAGGAGGAATAATTAATAAATGCTGACCTAGTACTCATATTAGGAAGCATAAAATGAGATTTCTTTCTCAGAATCCTATGTTTAATTCATATAGACACATCTCTGGTCCCCCTTTACAGTTTAAAAGAGTTGCATGATGCTTACCAGGATACAAGCTGTTCTGAGAAATTATAATTAGGCACAGGAAGAATATCATACTCCTCATTAAAGAATATCCTGCAAAGGTAAATATCAAAAATTGCTGTGTAGGTCTAAGTTATATGGTATTGGAATGCTGGTATATTGGAGTATGGTATTGGTATACTGGTGTTAGTTCAGCTTTAACATTAGCTACTCAACTTATCTATTCGTTTCTCATTACATTTATTGTTTGTAAGGAGAAGAGTGGTTTCCTGAGGCAGTACAAGGTGCAGAAGGGATATGGCTTAAGGTAAGCCATGCATGGTTTAGGCATACAATGATATTATGGAATCTAAAAATCATGTGGATAGACTAGCACCAGTTGAGAGGGATGAATAATTTACCACCACTTTTTGAATGATTAAGATGATGGCTAATAATTATAACAAGTGAAAGTATATGGGAAAGAAGCTGAAACTTATGAAGAAAAGCCTACAAATAACTATGTGGCCCCTGATGCACATTAACTTCCTCCTGGGACAAAGAATGTCCAAGTAGAATATCAATGTTCGACACTAGAATGCTGAGAACGTTATGAAACACTAATTCATGTAAAATTTTTAAGGAACCATATATATTTGGCAAATATAATGAAATCATTTTTTTTATTTTCTGTAACATTCGTGTTTGAATTAAAATAACATTTATAAATCAACACATATACAAGGATGCCTCTTAAAACTCCCAAAGGAGTAAATGAGGATTAAATCACAGTATTGATATGATGGAGTAACATGTGTGAAAGTATTCTCAAATTACTTTTAATTCATATTCCAAAAAAAGATAATTTTTTAAATTGTAAAGAATACAGAAATATTTTTGTAGTTTACCTCTATTGCGTGACCTTCAAGGATGTCTTTTTATTTAGATGTCAGATGCGTTTTTGGCTGTAAACATGCATACTCATTTTTGTGATGCACCTTTTAGAGCCCACATCACATTGTGGAAGGTTTTATTTTGGGATGTCTTCTCAAAAATAAGCACTGAAGGTGAAAAAACTTAAATTCTAAATAAATCTGCCAAATTTAGTTAGTGCATATAGATGATCAAAACATTTAAGTTCATTTTCAGAGTTAATGCCTCATATAATTACACAATTTCCATTTCCAGTCATTATTCTACCTAGAAATATTTATACCAGGAACCTAGTTATTTAACATAACATCACTTTAACAAGATTAAAGACTCAGCTATTTCACATATGTTATCCCATTTAAGTACATCAATATGATACATTACATAACTTACAATATCAGCTCTTTTATCCTCAGAATGATAAATAATTAAGCTGCAAAATCTAAATGTTTCTAAGTTCCATTTGGAATAGTAAAAAAATATGTATCTTTTAGTTTAATTCTGACCTAATCCCATCATTTACCTGATTCATCTTGGACCACTCCATCCTCATTTTGTGAGCTGTTATTGCCAGGCGATTCTCCCTCCTCATTATGCATTCCATTCTGCTGAGACATTTCCACCTATTCCACATGACACGATCTATTATCATTCTCCTCCATGATGGATTACGTCAATCAGTAAAACCAAAATGTGACCCAAAACCCACCCGCCCCACATCAATACGCTGTGATATTATCACTTGAAAATGAGAAGTGCTTGGGGAAGATACCCTATAGCTGTTGCTAAGTAGCACGAGATAAAATTCATTCAAATCTTACAAATTGGGGAGGCTCAAACCCAAGAGATGAAGTAGCATTGGGTCTCCAACTTAGGCAAATATTTGAGATGTTGACTACTCCTTATGCTTCAATATCTTCTTGATAATGTCGTCCATATTGCAAAAAATACTAACCTGGAATAATACAGCACAAATAAGGCCCTAGATATTCTCCCCACTCATATCTTGCAACATACAAGTTGGTATAGGTCTGGATCTACACAAGTGACATAAGAATTTCCTTTTTTTAATTTAATATGCTACTTTTTGCAAATGGGAACTGTTCTTCACTACTCCTCATGTGATGGCTGATTTCAATATTTGAAACATTAAACGAATTTGGTTTTTCTCCTGCTACCAAGTGTAAATGCCTTTTTTACTCATGTCATTAAGTTTGCTACACAATTTGAAATTAACCCTATTATTATAAGTTTGAATTAATTTGCAGATATAATCAACATAGTTCTTGTTCAGTATTTTATTTAATTTTAGCATTTAAGGATACTCATTGTATGTTGGTTTAAATACAAGTGTTTTTTTTATTAACTATCAGTAAGAAATGTCCTGAATTTGCTATTTAAAAATCCACCACCCATAAATATTTGAATTTTCAATGGTTGATGCACACAAAAAATACTTTTAAATGCTTTAGTTACCTCCTCTGGCCACTTCTGTACTGTAAATTTCTGGAAAAAGCAAACCTCCAAAATAAATTAATAGCCATTCATATGCAAGCATTACCATGATTGAATTCTTTCAAACTATACATATCTTTCAAGTTGCATTGCTAGCCTTCATCAATATTAGACTTTTCACAGCTATTTCTCTGAAATTTTCTTCTCAAAGTTTTACGAGGTATATATGCCTCTTGACCTTCAAACTATCCCTGCATAGGTGAAAGTTCCATTCCCACAGCTTCCCAAAACGGTTTATTAAAGGGCTACATAGTAAAAACATTGCCATGGAAGCCTCATAGTGGATTCATTGTTAAATACACCAAAAACATGAAAATTAATTTGTCAAAAACAATGTAATTAAATTGAAAATATGCTTAATTGAAGATTATGCTATTTTAATTTAAACAGAGGAAAGAGTTCTTTAATAAATTGATGTAATCATAAAAGAAAATTATAAAGTGATATATTATATCATATTTTATTAAGAAAATCACAACACAACAGGATAATATCTGAGAACAATAACAATTTTATTATAATTTTAGCATTTTATAATGCCACTATTTAATGTGAGGAAATTGATGCAAGCGACTTTTTAAATTTCATACAGAGGTCAGTGTTCTATTGCACTTCAAATATTAGTCATTTTGGTTCTCTTTGAGTGATAGAATTGAGTGTGATATTAGGGCACTTTAGTCAGTGTTTACATCTGCATGCAACTTCATATGATTTCTAAGGTTACTTTTATTAATAAATAATTTCAAACATATTGTACACTTATAAGGCTTTTCAGCAGCATGAGTCAGAAGATGATCATTCAGGTAATCTTTGCGATTAAATGATTTTGGACAAAACTCACACTTGTAAGATCTCTCGTCACTGTGTACCAACAAGTGCTTCTTCAGATTACTGTTTAGAGCAAATGATTTTGAGCACATATTACACTTGTATTTCCTCTCGCCAGTGTGTGTCAATATGTGTCTCCTTAGATCTCTATTTTCAGGAAATGCCTTTGAGCAAATTTTGCATCTGTGGAGCCTTTCATTAGTGTGTCTCAACATGTGACTCTTTAGATTTCTAAGTTGAGTAAATTCCTTTGAGCATATATCACACTTGTATGGTCTTACACTGGCATGTATCTTCATATGTGCCTTCAGATTAACCATGAGAGAAAATTCTTTAGAACATATATTACATTTGTGCCTCATTTCAGCAGCGTGTGTCAGGATGTGTTGTCTTAGGGATCCTTTGATTGAGAATACTCTTGAACATAAATCACACTTATGCTGCCTTTCAACGGAATGTGTCAGCACATGATTCCCAAGGAGACAGTTCTCCTTTAAAGATTTCGCACACATCTTACATTTGTGAGAATGTAAGATGTGTGCGAATCATCCTTATCTCTCTCATCTCTCCTTAGAATGTGTGAACAGGTGTCTCTTTAAGATCCACCTTCAAGAAAACGTTTTCAAACATGTTCCACATTTAAATGGCATTTCTTCAGCATGTGTTAACATGTGGCTTTTGGGTTGACTCAATCTTTCGAAGTTTCTGGTGCACTGTTGGCATTGATGATATTTTCCCAGAGTGTGCATCACTTTGATATGTCTTGCAATTTCATTTTTACACTTAAATACGTCTGAGCAAATATCACATAAGAATTTTATCCCTTTCTTAAGGTGCACGCCAAATTGACAAGAGTGCAGTAGGTTACTTTCAGCATCTTTCCCTGTACCATCCAGCTTCTGGCCGTTCCCTTAATATTTTAAGAAAAAGAAGATAACCAATAAATAGTTATAATCAAGTTTTTCGTCTCAAGTAGGTATATTCATTATTCTGTACATAATTAATAATATTTAAAAATACTTGTGTACATTCTTATTGTATTAATGAATGTAGGTTTACAATCAAAAGTTTGAAGGTCTTCCTTCATACAAATTCATTGGGCTATCTGTGTATCCTATCAACTGCGATTATGCTAAAATTTCAGGGAAAAGGCAGCTGTCATCACATAATGCACACCTTAATAGTTACTGTAATGAGTGTTTCCCATAATGTCCACTGAAAATACTTGTACTCAAAACAAAAAGATAGGCTAAATACTTCTTAGCCTCTTGACATTTGGGACAGTTTAAGTGAAAAGTTACTTTTTGCTCAATTCTGTGGTTTTATGAAATCATATCAAAGAATAATATTTAAATACTTTTGACATTATTTCCTCTCATTGATAATTTAAACTTTAACTGCCATTGAATGAAAACTATGACCCTTGTGCAATTTTTTCACCTTATTGTTGACTATGTCAATGGACTATTTAACCCAACATACACCTTTTTGTTAACTTAAAACAAGTAGGCATTAAAAGTCAAGAAGGGATAGGGTTGATTAAAGTTGAGAAGGGATAATTATATTTCCTATGCTTTAAAAGAAAAGCAAGCAGGAAAAGAAAATAGCACATAGAGAAGGAAATTCTTTAACATAAAGAACAGAAAATTAAATTAAAAACATAACATTCTACTGCTTTCAACAAATGGAACAAAGTAAAACAACAGTCATTGAAAAGGCTAAACTAAAAAAAGGAAAATGGGATCTATGGAAATGACAATATTTAGCGATGAATTATATCATGAGTTCAATCATGACCAATTAATTTATGAAAAAAATGGTCAATTTAGTTAGTGATGGTTTAATTCTCCTAACAACCAAGCCTTATATATAATTATGTGAAACCAATTATAAGCGCAGTATTATTAAGGGGTCATATCCTTATCCTGTGCCACATGATTTCCCAATGAAACATATGGGACACTTATTATATTGATTACTTTTTGTTTAGCAAAAAATGATGAAAGGGAATTATTTAAAAAAAAGGGGTTTCCATGTTGTCTTGCATAAATTTTCCAAAAGCTTTAATTTCATAGGATATTTTTTTTTTCAAGAAAATATATTTTTGACAGGAACTTTAGGAAGGAAAAAAGAGCCATGCCTGAACTTCAAAAAAAATGAAAAAATAATAATTAGGGAAGAAATTGTTCAAAAGGTCAAAATACAACTTTCATGCGGTTGCTATTAATCAAAAGAAAAAAATAAATCAATAACAATTAATAGGGCGACATATATATTATATATATATATATATATATATATATATATATATATATATATATATATATATATATATATATATATATATATATATATATATATATATATATATATATATATATATATATATATATATATATATATATATATATATATATACATATATATATATATATATATATATATATATATATATATATATATACACATATATATATATATATATATATATATATATATATATATATATATATACATATATATATATATATATATATATATATATATATATATATATATATATATATATATATATGTATGTATTTACTGCTTAGCCACATACATATAAGTATATATACATATATACCCCCTGATTGAGGGCAGTTCAATAAGTACCCGTGTTTTACAACAAGGGCCTTTCTGAGCGAAGTATATGTTTTCATTGTGTGCAGCCATCTATCAAATGATGGGAAAATGAATTTCAGACTGATTTAAAGGCTAGTTTGGATTTGAAAAAGACTTGTTTTGTGATATTTAATGAGAAGGAAAGAGAGTAGTATTATTCAGTAGTTCACTTTTTGTTTTTGGATGGATAGAAATGCAAGGAGATAAAAGCAAAGTTGGTTGCTGTTTATGAAGTAATTTTGCCAACCATGATCACAGTTAAATATCGGTTAAATGAATTTTAATGTGGACAAACATCTGTTTTTGATGAGAAGTGACCAGGACACCCAGCAGACATGGCTACCCAGAAAATCATTCAAAAAGTCTACACCATGGTTCTTCATGGTGCGCGAAATAGCAGAGGCAATGGGTGTGTCAACCAGAATGGCATTATTTCACATGATAAGTAGGGGATGAAAAAATTGCCGGCATAATGGTTGCCACAATTGGCCATTGTAGACAACAAGCTGATCTGGAAATGTCGCCACCAGAGTGCATGAGCTACATTATGAACTCCTGCCGCATCCCCAGTATTCACCCGATCTGGCTTCTTGTGCCTTTTTAATATTTCTTAACAAGAATAAATGCCTTGCAAAAGAAATATTCAACTCAAATGAGAAAGTTATCGCTGAGACATAGGCATATTTTGGAGATGCTGACAAATCCTATTTTTTAGACGGGTTAAAAAATTGCCGCAATGTTGGGAGATGTGTATATTTCTAAAAGGGGGACTATGTTGAAAAATGAAAAAATGTTTTTGAAAAATGGTGTCTTCATTTCTAACATGGGTACATATTGAACTGCCCCTGTACATGAAGAGAAGTTCCAAGAAAATTTTATAAGGAACGGACAGAAGGAATTAAGGAAATCATTTTAACAGAATGGCCTGAGGATGCTGGATGGAATGGATAGGTATGATAAGAGATGCAAAAGGAAAAATTGGATGATGGATTTCTAGAAGGGTGAGAATAACATGTAAGGTGTTGGGAGTGGAGGGGTTATCATGTGTGAAGGATCTGCGAAGTTGAAAAAACCACCATTAAACATTTGTCTCCAGAAGTAATGATTATGTATGCACTACTTATTATTCTGTATAAATCTGAGGATTTGGTTGAAGAGAGGTCCTTTTGAAAAGGACATAGCATAGATTTGAAAGGAAACTATCTCAATGGTCTGGGTAATTACATATTCTATCTTTTTATGTAGAGGTAATTAGGAATGGACCATTTGGTTTGATATGGATAGCAACTGTTACAATGGGTTGTAGAACTGTAAAATATGGGTTCAGGAACATCCAAATCAGTGAAAATACCCTGCATGAGGCCGGACATGATTATTTATTCTAATATTGAGGGATGTGACATACTGTCCAATATTGAGGAGAATGGTAAAGTTGGTGATTAAGAAGATAAACTACATTATTGGAGGTCATGATGAGTAGGTAATTGGTGAGAGAGATAAAAACTGTATGTGATATGGGTGAGATCCTGGTTTTTAAAACAAATATTTTACATATAATTTTATTGCAGGGATTGGGAGTTATTATTGGAAGAGGTTGAAATGTTAAGTATGGGATTGTTTGATATAAGGTGTGATAAGTTGTTAGGGCATTTGAAAGTTAACAAGGAGCATTTAGGAAAAAGATTGGTGAAGAAACTATCATGTTTGAGGATAGGCTAGAGATCTTTAAAGATTGATCGGTTTCCCTGGTACATGAAATCCCCTGGTACCAACCTAGGGTATGTGATAGGGAATGAATGTATTAGGGAATTGAAACCTTTTATATTTTGATGAATGGATAATTCGGATCTGGCTCTGTTTGGCTTGGAAACAGTCATTGAAACAAAAGGAGGTGCAAGATTTGATTGCTTTTGAAATGAAGGTTTGGAAAAGAAGATGGAATGGACAGAAAGAAAAACATAATAGAAAGTGCTATTTGTGGAGAGAAAGTGGACTGTAAGGATAAACCCAAAGGAAGCAGGATTGATGGATTCAGAGTGCTCCTCATCCAATGGCATTAATCCACAGCACTTGTAAATTGGCATGCATGCAGACTATATCTTGGAAAATAAACTTGACTTATATTGCACAAAATGTTAAAAAAGAGAATAAACTGTTATCAAAGGCATTGCTATTGCTTTTACTAATAAGGAACATTAACAAGTTCCTTGAAATATGGTTTTGACACATACTGTTGGTATATTCAACAACAGTTCAATCTCACTGAATAGGAAACACTGATGGCAATGAAAGGGTCTTGCCTAAAGAAAAGTGAAAAACTAATAGGCATGAGACCTTACCTTGTTCCTGCAACAGATCCATTCCCAGGCATTTATCCTCCTCAGGAATGTCAAAATGAAGGTTTTCCTTAATATCCACTTCCTCATTTATGAATAATGAAACATCTCCATCTTCCAATGGTTCCTGAGAAATGACAAAATGACAGTCTTCCTTAATATCCACTTCCTTGTAAAGGGACAATGAAACATCTCTATCTTCCAATGGGTCCTGGTGAATGTCAAAATGACAGTCTTCTTTAACATCTACTTCCTTATTAAAGGATAATGAAACATCTCTTTCTTTCAATGGGTCCTGAAAGACGAACATTACAGATAATGTGAGATCTCATTACAGAGAGAGATGTGTTTTCATAGAACAATAATGACTAATGGAAGTATTATATTCTCCTAATAACTTCTGCAAAAAGGAGAATAGAAATTGAATTGCCTAATGGTCAAAAAACATACAGAGGAATGAAAGAAAACAAACAATCAAGTGCAAAAATCAAGATAAAAGAGGGTTTTCAAGAAAATAAACAGGAAAGTTTTATTCCAAAGAAACTGAAGGAGATGCCACAAAAGTAACTTTTAACACAGTCATCTGTTAATTTGCATTTCAATGCAACAATTTCAGATTGTAGCGGCATCTCACCCAGTGTCGTTGAAATTTGTCAATGTATTAACAACATAAGTGTTAAAAGTTGGCTTTAACCTTATGGGATGTGGCACATCATACACCAATACATGACATGCTTCTGACATTGTATGCACGGTAATTCAAAAAACCATCTTGTTCCTTAAAAAGCCCAAAAATTTCAGAGTTTAAAAGGATGCCTCAGTAGCTTAAGAGGCTAAAGAACTCGACTGGATATTGAGGGATCTGGGTTCAAATCCCAATCAATACGAATGATTTTTACACTCTGAAATTGTTGCAAGGAAAGTTTTACCTTAAATAGGCTAGATTTAATATGCAGATGGTTAATTGTGTACACATTGTTATACATACACACAACATTATATATAAACACTCACCAAATTCTTTGCTTCTACATTACTGCACCAATGATTTTCACCTTCCTGAATTCATGCAACCATTGGCAGTTCTACACCCCTTTCTGGAGCAAAAGAGCATCCACTAAAAGTCTCAGCCCCTTCTTTTACAATAAACAAGTCATCTTGGACATTCATGGCACTACTGCCAACAGTGTCAATGGCGAATGCATCCTTATCAAAGTCTTTCTGATTCTCAGTGGGCAACAAATGGAAAGCATAAACAGGTTATAATATCATAATGGCAGATGATTAACATTTACAAATAAAAGCATCAGGACAATACATCTTTCCAGCTAAGCAAATACTTGAAACAGCAGTAAAAAACTTAATCACTTTAACCTAATTTGGTAATTAACTTTGTGAAACAACATTTGTTTTGACTGCATTGCATAATAGCTCAATTTTTTTTAACCTAGATCAATACCTTGTTCTATTTATTAGTGGTAATCCAATTTTTCCAAGTGCTCACGAAATAATTGACATCTCTATCAATCATTTCTGTTCCAGCCAAATGATATGAGATGCTGCAGAATTACTCAATGCCCATAATTTGCATTACGTACCACAAACCATATCCTCTCCTAGCCTTTTTGCACCTTTGTTGTCATTGCTCAGGGCATCACTCTCCTCATTATAAACCATTAACACAGCAATCAATGGGAACCTCCATTTGGCAGTTAATGTTATAGTTCACGGAATGTTAACCCCCACATGTCATTATGTGAAATTCAGCCATTAGCAGTGTATTAATAATTGGGAATAGATTAATTCATTCCCTGTGCCACCAATGGTTTCCCAGCATTAACTCTGGTAATGAAATAAGATTGAAAATGCTCAAGTCCGTGATATAGAGTGGCCATAGCGGTGTGTGTATAAATCTAATTGAAGTCTCCCAGTTGGCGATTCAATATCTATCACCTGCCTAACACACCTCAATCTAACACTGATATTTCTCCTCAATCCCATTCTAAAAGAGAAGAAACATTCTGCCTTGATAACATTTAATTAAACCCTTTTCAATTCATTGGAAAAACATTTGGAATGGGGGTATGTCCTTGATGGACAGTGGCTCTAATAAATACGCAAAATTAAATATCAGGTTGTCAAAAATATTAAATGAACTTCAATATAACCCTAATAAACATAGACCTAGCAACCGATGGAATACAATTGGTAGATGTACACAGAACTGACAGACTAGATTATTGATCAGGTCTCAATGCCTCGGAGGAATCATAAGGAGGAAAAAATTGACATAATATACCATCACAAAGAAGACATAATAGGGTGGGTATTACAGCAGGGAAACCTATGATAGTGACTGCAGAGAGATATGCAATACTGTGCAATGGAAGAGATGGTGATGACGAGGGAGACTATGGCTCATGCGCAACTAATGCCTGTAGGGAGAAATAAATTGAGTTCTGCTGGAGAGAGACAGCAGATAGTCATCAACAAACTTGGCAATGAATAACCAAAACCAAAAAAGGCATTCAAATACAAGGAAAAGTTATTCCATTTGACTCAGAAGGTCATCAGTAAGATTACTTATTATATTCAAGAAAAAATTTCCAAATCCATTCCAGAGAATATGCAATAAAAGATTCCCTCTAGCTCAAAGCTGTATTCGTTTTTGATATTGTTCAATTTAATGCATTAATATTATAGAATACATGTCCGTTTTTTTTAACTTTTTAAAACGAGGAAAGTTATCTCTTGTGACAAAATTTCCTAGCATATAAAATTTAGAAACTTTCATTTTACCCCTTTTTAGGATTGGGTATCTTCGCAACACTTATTAATAACTGGAATTGATCATGACCTTGGTGATGACAAAATTCTTTTCCCGCAGATTCGTTTTCGCAGAAGGAAGTATAGTATTCACTGTTCAAAAAATTCGATTTAATGAATACAACTGACCTCCTCTCGATTGGTTATCCCCTCCTTCGTCTTAAAATTGCACCCCTTTTTCATGCGATCATAGAAAACAGACAAACACTCCCCACGTCGACGCTTAAATAGCCGGTATTCAGTCAGTAACTCCATGCAGAAAGAACACACCAACCAGGGATGAATTTCATCCTGCACAACCTGATTAAATATTTCATAAACAGATATTTACCAAATAACGCACTAAATCTTCTGGTCTTAATATCACCATTATTTTACGAAAGAGTGTACGCGACATACAAACGAACTTCTATCTCGTATAAGATTTTTTACGCACATAACATTCTAAGCTCTGAACACAGACAACTAAACTTACTTTGAAATCTATTAAATCTTCTATAGTCTTTTGCAGCATGATTTGTAATTTAATATTCTCGCCGAAAACATTGATCAACAGTCCACGACTGTTTTAACACAATCTGCACACTTCAAATTCGGCTTTATCGCACATTAAGAAAGTTTTAGACTATTCCGAATAATTTACTTTACAATGTTACCCAAAATAATTCTGCAATATGTCACAGTTTACTTGAAATAGAACTAAAGTTTATTAAAACAGGCGATAACTCAAAGTAAACAACTCAACAGCTGGACACTTGCATTCCGTTCTGCATCTGTCACACTCTTTAGAGATTTTCTCTTTAAAATGCAAAGGAATTGAGTGATATGGAAAAACGGATCTTAATTCGACAACATATATGTGTGGGTATTTCAATGTAATCTGGTAATTAAGGGAAGGAAAAATAATTCCGTTTTATATAATTTTATTAGCTAGTGAAGAATCACGGGCATTCTTTGGTATTATATACAAATCGAAAAAACTAAAAAGGTCTAACATGTTCCGATCATTCATTTGATAGACCTGGATCAAAAGATTCAGATACGTTTTGCTTACGGTGGCTAAATGTAAGAATAACCCAGTATTTATGCAAGCGAAAGTTATTGTGCGTTGTAGAAATATAGTGTATTAAAAATATTACAAGTTCCATGTAACCGTCTCCTCTCATTCTGTTCCTACCTGAATAAACATCAAAATAATTCTTCGACCCGTAGGAACGGGACTTTGACGAACTGAATCTTTTTCTGGCGATGTGAATCGATGTCAAGTTAACATTAAACGTAGTTTGTTATGGTTAATCAGATAATTAAGATCTCAGAATAAGCTTAAGGTAATTTTAACTGTCAATGTTACGTGATACGTAAAATAATTCCCAATGATCATATGTTCTGACCCAGATAAAGGTCGACTCTTCCCGTATCAATCCTTTGATTTACAAGAAATACCTGAAATAAAATAAACAGATGAAGATCGAAACGCAAGTGCCCAGCTGGGAAGATGTTTTGTTTACTAAGGTTGTTTTATCGATGTTGAACACTAATTCAAGTAAATTGTGAAAGAAAAACACCTATTCCGCCTTTTATTCACTCTCTTACTGGATTAGACGTGATCCACCGGGTGGGATTCGTCTACTTGTGTAATGTGCGGAATTGTGATCCACTCCCTCCAAAGAGTCGGTCTAATATGTTCCGATCATTTAAATGAAAGACCTGGATCAAAAGATTCAGATACGTTTTGCTTACGGTGGCTAAATGTAAGAATTACCCAGTATTTATACAAGCGAAAGTTATTGTGCGTTGTAGACATATAGTGTATGAAAAATATTACAAGTTCAATGTTACCGGCTTTTCTTTCTGTTCCTATCTGAATAAACATCAAAATAATTCTTCGACCCGTGGGAACGGGACTTTGACGAACTGAATCTTTTTCTGGCAATGTGAATCGATGTTAAGTCAACATTGAACGTTGTTTGTTATGGTTAATCAGATAATTAAGATCTCAAAATAAGCTTAAGGTAATTTTAACTGTCAATGTTACGTGATACGTAAAATAATTCCCAAATATGTTCATATGTTCTCAATCAGATTAAGTTCGACTCTTCTCGTATTAATCCTTTGATTTACAATAAATACTTCGGAAATAAAATGAACAGATGAAGAACGAAACGCAACAGCCCAGCTGGGAAGTTATTTTGTTTCCTAAGGTTGTTTTATCATTTTTGAACACTAATTCTAGTAAATTGTGAACGATGTCAACATATATTTACCGTTAGGTTCTTCAGTAAATACCTGTGACACTCCATCCTGCTCAAATATATTTAGAAAAACACTTACTCCGCCTTTTATTCACTCTCTTACTGGATTAGACGTGATTCACCGGGTGGGATTCGTCTACTTGTATAATGTGCGGAATTGCTTTCATCTCCCTCCAAAGAGTCGGTCATTTTTATCGACCCTTTTGCTCTTGCACATGAACTGCTGTGTTGGAGAAAAAATAAGAAGGATGAAATGCTAATCGCAAGTTGTCGTAGCACTTGTGATGTTGTGTTGTGTGAATAATCGAACTATTTCACGTAATTTTTGACAGATATCTATATATTTAACGTTATATTGTCCGGTAAATCATCCGGCGTAATCTAAAACGTTCATAATGTGTGATAAAATTGATTTTTTGGTATGCAGATTGTGTTTAAACAGTGGTGGGCTTCTGATAAACATTTTGGATAAGAATAATAAATCGGAATTTATGTTGGAAAACACTATAGAGGATTTGATAAATGTAAAAGTAAGTGCATTGTATGTGCGATGTCCTTTCTAAAATATGTTTTTAAGATCTTCGTTGTACTTAAAATCAATTAGTAAGGTATTGGGGAAAAAGAATACGTAAGGTATTGGGGAAAACTATAGTGATTAGTAGACAAGAGTAGATTTCAGCATTATAATGTCAAAATAATGTTTTGATGTATTTTATCAGGTTGTGGAGGATGCAAATCATCCCTGGTTGATTTGTTCGACCTGCATGAAGAAGCTTACGGAATTCCGGCTATTTAAGAATCGATGTGCAGAGTGTCTGTTTGTTTTCTACAATCGTATCCAAAAGGGGTTCAATCCTGTGACGGAAGGCTGGTTAACTAATCGACAAGAGGTCAGTTGCATCCATTAATTTGAACGATGTATGTAACAAAATCATATCTTGCCCCAAAAGAATATATTTTGTTGCATCTGTGTTAATTTATATGCTGTACAATTCATTCCCGTATCTCATAATGCCTCTGATTGATAACTTTGTTATCAATTACAGGCATTATGATTTGTTGCACAAATGTGCACTATTTGAGTATGTAAGCTGGGAAAAGTAATTTTGTTTAAATTACAGTTCATTTCACCACTCCCAAACCGACATATGCAAAAGCATCCTATCTTTTATTTCAATGATCTTGCATCTTCAATGACCATGTTCCCGCACTGTTCATAACTGCGCTCCATGTCAAAGTAAATGCGATCATTTTTTTGAACATCCTTTCATTACGCCCTGTCATATCTATGTATAAAATAATTCAAATCATTCAAGATTCATTCTTATTTGACATTTTCACACTACCGAACAGTGGGCCTGGGTTCGATTCCCTTATACTTCTTAATGGGGTCCACGGTAATAGGTGAATTTAACATAATGCCATGAAGGACTTAGTATTGGGTGAATGCTACCATCACCTACCAAACTGACTGAATTTGATTACTGTTTTTATTGTTTATAAGGAGGTGAGTGATGTCCTGACCCAAGACAATAATAATCCTAGAGAGGATATGGTTGATGGTACATCTGACAAAGTGTGGGCATCGAGTTTTACCAGTGAATCTGTTGTACATTCGGAGGGAACAGCATTAGTTGAGATGAAGAACCCATATTCACCAGTCCATGGAGTGAATTTGATGGCCGTTAACAATTGCAATGAAGTGAATATTCAGGTGAGTGAATTGAGCTGTTTTCCATTGCAGTCATAACCAATTCAATGTTGCAAATTAATATTAATTTTATAGTGTCTTGAAAGTGTCTTAATTTTTTAGTGTCTTAATGGTTTTTCACTTTGGCATGGTTAAGAAATGCAATGGGTTTCCAAGGCTCTGTTCTTACCTCCTCTGAAACCTACTCTGAAATGGTGAACCATCATATGATAATGTTTATTCCATTGAATGAATGGTAGATGCATGCAATTTAAGCACCTGAATTCATAATTGTTAATTGTTTTGCAAAATAGTGGATACCAAAATTGTTTTCAAGCTAGAATTACATGACCAAGTTAGGCCAAAACGATTTTTGCCCTGAATCATTTATTTTTAAATGTTAATTAAAGACCATTATTAAATCATGATTTTTATATGCTTTGAATTAGTTTCCTTGTGAGATAAAGGAAGAGATTGAAGACGAGACCATCGCCAGTGATGCTGTCGACAGCAGTGAGTTAGATGTCCAAGATGACATGATCATTGTCAAAGAAGAAATTGATACTACCAGTGGATGCTCTGTTCATCTGAAAATTGATACTGGCTCATCAATGCAGGAAGGTGACAGTCATTGGTCGGACAATGAAGATTCAAGCCATTTGGTGAGTGCATCTATTCATTTCAGGAGCATAATTATCAATCTACACTTAAGATCAAATTTTCTCTTCCGGCTCAAAGTGGTGTTATCATTGACAGATGTAATGAACACTTCAATTTCCTCAGACTGATTGGGCAAAGATCACGTAATATAAATTTTGTCTCCCAGATTTTGTGTATAGGGTCAAATTTATAACCATAATGCCCTCGGTCGATAAGACTCAGGATGAGTCTGCTTTAAATGCTCTCCCATATATACAGGGTGTATTCCAAAAGTAATGCAATCACATTTCCCATGCCACTCCTATTATAAGGAGTGGAATTGAGTAACTGTTAATAAGTAGGAGGGACTCTAAGCTATGCTTCAAAACCAGTTTCAGTGCTCTCCAAGTTGTGGAAACAGCAGGGCATCAGTTATTGTTCGCCAACCAGCAATCTGTATTTACTGTAAATTTGCTGTAAATATCATGCAATTTACTTAATGGTATTAGTGTTTATAAACAAGACTACTGGTTTTTGCTGTATAGAATTATTGCAATGGTCTGCATATGCAATTCCATTCAAATGAAAATGACAAAAGCATTGAGTTACTGCTCATGATAAAGGTGGTGTGTTCAAATAGGTAAATGAAGTGATTTGTCAGTTTTTTAAGAGGAGATAAGATATTCCCAGGATTCTTTAGCAAATTAAAGTATTAGGATAGATAATGGCTATTATGTAGCATTACATGTATTAGGTTTATGTGAAAATTATAGCAGGATTTAATTTTCAGAACAGGAAATAAACACTTTGTGCAAAGTAAGGACTGTTCAGGTATATCATGATTCTCTTGATGCTGGGTGTTTGCTGGGATGACTTAGTTGTTCCTTCTCTTTATTCTTTTGAGCATCTCTACATAGAAATCATATTATTTGTTCTTTCCCTGAAGCATAAATTTATTATTTGTAGCCAGGTATTCGATGCATTCAGTGACCTTGGTTAGGCTGGAAGGCCTTTGACAGGAGGACTGAGATATGCAGCATCTCTCAGTTCTTACCTGTCTGCTACTTGCAGGTTTTAAAAGGTTTTTAATCAGAGAAGTGGTAATCAAAAGATTGGTGGTCGGAAGCAAGATGATTAAGGATAGGATAGTTAAGGATCATGATGGTTTTGGTAAAATTGTATTATTTATGTTGAAGAGGGAAATGGTGATGTTTAATTGACTAATGTACTAGGCAGGGCCAAAGATACAGTAAATGCTAAGTTCACAGATTGTTTAATTTTATGGTATTTGGATAAAGAAGTGGTGATAAGGTAAGGGCTTTTCAGGCAGTTTGGGTCAATGAGAGGAGTATATCGGGTTGAAGGTTTGAGAATTTTACTATTCAGCAGTATTTCAGGGTAACCACTTTTTCTTTGACAGTAAAGTAGCTGGTCCATGTATTTATATCTGGCGGGAAGTGTTCTTGTAGAAACAGAAGCCATAGACAGAGTGAGAAGGGGATGAAAGATTTTGTACATGATGGAAGGCCACAGTTGAAATCAATTCATTGTTGATAGTTGGGAAGTTTCGTTCAGACTGAGTTAAAATTATTTTTCAATGTATGAATGTTGATAGATTGGAAAGTTATATTAGAGTCAGATATAGATGAATTGAAAGATACTGGAAAAGAAGAAGAAAAAGACATGACAGTACAGTTTGAGTGTTTCTTTGATGAGAAAACTTATGTTAAAGTTTACCCATAAATAGATTGGCATATGCATTCACTGCATTTTACAAAGACCCTTTCAAAAATTGAGGTCTTGCAATATTTTTTATCCTTAATGGTAATGGCATTACTCTGCATGAGCTTCCCGGCAATCCTCCTACCCTTTCACAAAGGTCTAGTCACAGTATGTAACATCAGAAGAGATTCCACTGTAGACCTGTGGGTAATTGAGTAAGTTTTGCAAGGGTTAAGGCATCTTCGCATAGCCAAGCAAGTGAGTGATTGGTGGGCCACTGGCGCAGAGGGAAACCTCTCGTAAGCCTTAATAGAGCATGATTGCTTGAGACTAACAAGGATCGATGGTGCTTAATATATCCAAGCCAAATAATTTGTAATTATTTTGTTTTTATTATTATATTACTTCCGACTTATGGGCCACTGGTGCAGAGAAAACCTCTTGTAAGCCCTGATCTAGTGTGAGTGCTTGAGAAAAGCAAGGATCACTGCAATATAGTACATCCAAGCTAGAGGAGAGGTAATTATTTTTCATTTTTTATATTTTTTAATTTCATTTCAGTATATGTGATTAGTGAGTTTATGCAACAAGCAACGATCAATGCTGATTAATACATTCATGCTATAGTTTGTAATTATTTTGCCTTTATAATTATATTATGTGTGACTGATGAGCCACTGATGCAGAGGGAACCTCTTTGAAGCCCCGATTGAATGTAAGTGCTTAAGACTAGCAAGGATCAATGTGATATAGTACATCCAAGTTACAGAGTGCATGATTTTTTTTCATTTATTATGTTTTTTAATTTTATTTCAAGATGAGTGATTAGTATGCCCCGGATGCATAGGAAAACCTCTTGTAAGCCCTGATAGTATAAGTGTATGTGACAAGCAAGGATCAATGCTGCTAAGTACATCCAAGCTAGACAGTTTGTATTTTTTTTGTTTTTATTATTCGATAATAAATAATAATAAATAATATTCGATAATAAACTTATAGGTCACTGGTGTAGAGGGAACTTCTTGTAAGCCCTGATTGAATGTGATTGCTAGAAAGTACATGATTAATTTGCAGTCTGCCATTTAATTGTACTAACCATTTATGGTATCGAATTATTTTCAGATTTCAAATATTTTTAGTGTTTTATTTTATTTCTTGTTGGTTTTATTCAGTTATTTGTATATTTTTAAAGATTTACTGCTTATATCTTCTATAATATCTCTCATCTATCCTTTGCCCATTTATAAGAGTACGGCTGGTGTTGACTCTTCACATTATATTTCAGAGTTTATTGGTTTTCTGAATTATTGGTAGCATATAAAATGAGGGTTCTCAGGATTGTACAAGTATATGGTAAGTTTACAGAAGATGGGCCAAATTTGAGTACTATTCAGCATGGTTAAATCATTATCGAAAAGTAAGAAGGACAGATCTATTCTAACAATCAGAGATAAATTAAGTATGAAAATAGCTGAAATAGAAAAGATCCAAGAGAATTGAAAGGAATAATGTGAAAAACTGTCTGTTAAAGAACTTAGGCCAACACCGTTGCACAGTAAGAGAACTTGGGTCAGATAAAGAATGCTAAGACAGAAAATATTCGAGAAACTTGGAAAGAATATAAAAAAAAAACTGAATGGTTAAGACCTAAGGTATCCAAGTTTATGCATGAAAAAGTAAGTATACAGGGAGGAAGATAGCTAAGGTCCAGGCAGATCCGATGTTGGCATAGAAGGGGCATTAAAGCCAATTAAGTTGATAAGGTGGTAGGGGTAGACAATGTTTGCAGAATTACCAAAAGGTTTTGGAAAATATGAGAGAAAAGGTATATAGACTGGTTAATAAATGTAAGGATGGAATCTGGCCAGAAAAATTTATGTGATAAGTTTTAGTTCCTTTCCAAATAAGTTAAAGGTCATATCATGTGAAGACTACAGAACAATTAGTGTGAAATACTGTACATCTACAGTGTTCTTCTTTGGATTGTCAACAAAAGGATACAATCAAGCAAATAATTACTTAGGGGATTTTTTTCATGAGCTATCAGCTAAAATATTTATTATTTTGCAAACAAGTAAACAATTTTTTTCTTCATTTAAAAAAACCATGTTTAGCAAAAATATTTTTCATGATATCCTGAAAATCTGTGATATTTTTCTTTGATCTTGCAGGATCCTTCGGAAAATGCAGAAATAAATATACCCCCTGAAGAAGAAGTTGATATTAAGGATGATTGTGATGCTGACATTCCTCAGATGGAAGTTAGACTGAGAGATAAGATGTTGCAGGAACAAGGTAAGGAAAGCTAAGGACTCTGCTGACACTTCACCATTTCTACTTTCTGGTGTTATAAAGCTGTTTGAGATTAATCCTTGTAGTACTACACAGGTATTTTGGAAAAACTGGGTTAATTTTTTAAAATTGTTTTTAAAATAACAGAAAGGCTATTTAAAATAGTTTGATAATTTGCAAAAAAGATGTTTATATTATCATTGCTTTTAGAATGATTTATAAATGTATATTATATTATTTATTTAGCGACTCAAACTAGATCTTTTATTAATCTTGCTGTTTTTTAAGCCTTTTCTTTTGTTTTGATTGAATATTCTTATTTTAGATTTTATCAGTTAGTAATGATAACTTAAATAACCCAAAACAACCATTTCCCATTTTGATATCTGGTTTTTACGTTTCACGAAAGCATTTGTGAGAAATATTAAGCTTTTTAAAAAATTGAAATGCAAAATTTCTTGATGTATTTGTGATGTCTGCACAATGGATTTAATGAAACATTAAGATTGGATTAAGACTCTCCATCTCAGGATGTCCTCCTACAGGTTTTTTTCTGACAACAGTTTTGCCTGTGTTTCAATGAGCATCTTCATGGCAAAGTTACCTGATCTGGTTCACTTTGACCAGAAGATGCTGATTGAAACACAGGCAAAACTGTTGTCAGAAAAATAACCTGCATGGTGATATCCTAAGAATGAGACATTTTTTATCTGAATGTAACAAAAATGTACAAACCCAAGTTGAGAGTTAGTTCAGTGCCTTCTAATTTTACCCTAAGGTCCTCATGGGATATTTTGGTATGGCAAAATAGACAATTGGCTGGGTTAGCTTGATTAAATTTTGCCGAAAGTTGATATTTTTTATTTTACACTGTAAAAATTTGGTGTGAAAATTCAATTAATTACTTTTTTCATGAAACTAAAAATAATTTTCATTGAATATCTTCTGAAAAATGTATATAGAGTTAATTATAATTTATCATAATAAGTTGCAAAAATAATTTGCCACTAAGTAATTCATTATATTTTAGCCAAGAAAGATACAATTTATGTTCCCAATGCAATCATTAAATAGTTCAAATCATCTGGAAACCCTAAGATATGTATGATAATTAACACTAATTAATTGCACTATTTAATGTTACCTGCTGCATACTCACATTTTCCTAGTCCTAATCTTAATTTTTTCTTAATTATGTAATATCGATTGTTATTGATTTATTTTCTTCATTATATCATATGCAGCAATATGAAATTTCCCTGATTTTAAAAATTCTTTTTTTAGAAAAAAATATATCATTCTTTAAATGATATATTTCCTTTCCTGTGTGCTATGAAATACTTCAGAAATATTTTTCTTGATCTTTCTTGAAGTCCTTGTATAAAAAAATAGTTTTGGTATCAGGGTAACACTAAGTAAACCCATGTGGAACAGTGATGTGAGACAATTATGACCCCTTTTATTAGCTATTTTCCTTTACTGGTTGTTTATTTGCAATAAAAAACCTGAGTTCATTTTACTTCAAGGCTATGCTATATTCCTTTTTTTGCTCCGCAATATCAGTTTAAATCTAATCAATAAAATATTACCAAGCAAAATAACCTAGGTTGTATCTCTCATTTATTGGGAAGATATTGAAGATATTGTGAGTGACTTTTAGTACATACTTTATGTACTTACAAAGGATAAGGTGCTTATTGATTAAGCATGATGGATGAAATAAGCAATTGACATAACAACAGAAAAGGTAAAATTTTGCAGATACACAAACGAGGACCCTAAGGTATCAGAAAATTGGATGCAGTAGTCAATAGGAGCTGTTTCAGTGGAACAATTTTTTTTTCATTTTGGCAGAAAACAAGGTGGACTATTCAGAGTAAAATACTGCAGTATAATTTTATTTCCTGTTGGATGAATTACCAGTGCAACCATTAGTAATGCTCAAGACTTGTTATGCCAATCTCTTCTAAGGAAACCCAGAGTCTATGAGTGATTTATACTTTTGAGAACCAATTCAATTCAAAAGACCAATCACAGTCAGGCTACCCTTCAACATCAGCAACTGATGAAAATATTGACAAAATCAATGCACTCATTGGTGAAGATCATCACAGAACCATTAATCAACTCTGTAAGATTCTGGAATTTCCTTGGATTTCATTTGGTTGATTTTTTCTGAAGATTTACATTTGAAAAGAAAGATTTTCATACCTTATTGCAGCCAAATTGGGCTCATACCCTTCTCTTTGTGATGCAATTTTTGAAAAAAATAGCATGACATCATTTCTCCACTCCCCCTACCCTGAGAAAAACATATTGACTCTGACGAAGGTAAAAAAAATGTGCTAGAAAGCATAATTCAGAATGATCTGAGGCTTTCCTGGTAAATACTATGGATGAAGGCTTCTCTGGTTTTGCACCAGGTCATGTAGGGTAGCACCAACGTTTCGACAGCTAACTTTGCCATCGTCTTTAGGGTGAATTGACATTGCCAGGAATGTGCCCGGGATTTATGTTTGCTCTTGAGTCTGCCGACTCGTGATTGCTTAAGATGCTTGTTTTCTCGATTCCATGATCTTTTTGAGTACAGATTTCAATGCATTACTAATCTGGAATCCATTGTCTATTTACCTGGTTCTTGTTCAATCTTATGTGGACTCCTTCTTTGACAATCCGGTCCCAGTATCCATTGGCTGGACAAAGGACCTTTGTCATAGAGAATTCTATTCTATGTTCCTTTTCGATGCAATTTTCTGCCACTGCCAATTTCTTGGTGTAGCAGAGTTGGATACATCTCTTGTTTTCAATGAGTTGCTTTTCCACTGTTCTCCCCGTTTCCCCAATGTATGATCTCCCACACTCGCAGGGTATTTCGTAAACCCCAGCTCTTTTTAGATTCTGGTCGTCCTTCAAGGTGGATAAGAAGGATTTCAACTTGCTCTGAGGTTTATGTATTGTCTCCACCTTATGTTTCTTAAGAATCCTGCCAATCTTTTTCAATATGATGGACAAAAACAGGATGTAGGCTCTGGCAATCAGAAAACAGCGGACTCCAAGCCAAACATATAAATACTGGGCACAATCCCGGCAATGTCACTTCACCCTGAAGACAATGGTGGAATTATCTGTCGAAATGTTGGTGCTACCCAACCTGACCTGGTGCGAAACCAGAGAAGCCCTTATCCCCAGGCATAATTCAGGTCAGCTTTAGTTAATGACAGATGCTTTCTTCCTGGGATTTCAGCACAGCTGAACTTGCTAACATACATACATACATTGACAAATGACTTTTTACAGGAAAAGATGTGTACATGCATACCTATAATAATTTATTTAAAATAATACGTTTATCCAAACTCGTTTAACCAATTTTTTTCATTGCAGGAATATATTATTAAATGAATATCAACCTTACCTTATCCTTCAAATGTTTCAGATGAATACCAAAAACAAGATAATGCAGGAGAAAATGCTTCAGCCACTCAACTGAATGTGAATAAAATTTGCAACAAGGTATTTGAACAAAGGGACCTTCTCAAAGATGATGTAATTCATGTGCATCTTAACAAGGTGATGCTATTCAAATGTGATGTTTGTTTGGAGGTATTTAAGAGAAAAAAACACCTTGAAAGTCATATCAAATGGGTGCATGCTCTTAACAAGGAGCACCAATGTGAATTCTGCTCCAAAAACTTTCTAAATTTAAGTAAACTCAAAAGGCACATGTCAACACATACTGCGGAAAGGCCATTTCAATGTGCATTATGTTTAAAAGGTTTCGCTAAAAATATAAATTTACAGATGCATATGTTAACACACACTGGAGAAAGGCCACACAGGTGTGAAATATGTAGCAAAGGATTTGCTCTTAGTAGTAGCTTAAAGAGGCACGTCTTGACACATACTGATGGAAAGAGGTACAAATGTGATGTGTGTTTAAAAGCATTTCCTTATAAATGTTTTCTAAAGGATCACATGTTGACACATACTGGTCAAAGGCCACACAAGTGCAACATCTGTTCAAAAGCATTCGCTCAGAGAAGTCATCTGAAGTCACACATGATTACACACACTGGTGAAACACCACACAAGTGTCATATTTGTTCTAAACCATTTGCAACAAAAGCTTCTTTAATAGGCCACATTATGACACACACTGGTGAAAAACCGCACAAGTGTGACATTTGTGCAAAGGCATTTGCTATGAGAAGTCATTTAAAGACACACATAATGACCCACACTGGCGAAAGGCCACACAAGTGCAACATCTGCCCAAAAGCTTTTATCCAGAGCTGTGAACTAAAGGCACATCTGCTGACACACACTGGTGAAAAGCCACACAAGTGTGGCATTTGTTTGAAAGCTTTTGCTATGGGTAATCTTCTAAAGAGACACATGAAGACACACACTGGTGAAAGGCCATAAAAGTGCAGTTATTTGTTTAGATATCCATGTTCAGTTTTTTTTAATTTAAAATATAATATTGTAGTTAATAATGATGTAATATATTTACATCATCTGAAAAATTAATGTAATTTCTACAGTATCATAAATTTGAAGAATATTATTTTAGTAATTATATTTCGATTTTTAGACACAAAACTAATGTTTTTTAAAAAACATTTTTCAATTAAACAACAGTATTTAAAAATAATAAAGAATCAAGAAAACATGCAGAAAATACTATAAATAAATAAAGAAAAACCAGTGAATTTCAAATTTTTTTGTCAGCCTCTGCATAGTTTAATTTTGATGAAAAGGCTGATTTCACTGTTTCAAATTGGGACCTTTCCCCTTCCTTGAGGCTGCGGCAATGTGCTTACAATAAAAGACAGAAAAAAACCAATTTCTAACTCACAGAGAACTGCTGACAATGTATTCCATTACACAGGGCGCAATTGATTAGATAGGATGGACGGCAAGAGAAACAAAAATGATTACAAAGCAGTGTTCTCATTTTCATCGTCTCAACAAAGTCTGTACAACTCTGGGGATTGTATTGCTGACTTCATCTTAAAGAATGTGGGTTGGGATGTTTGGAGTTTGAAGTATCAGGCTCTGCAGAAAAATAGGTTTGGATTGCTGTGACCTCTTGTGGAAGCAGCCTTCAGGATAAATTAGCATTGAAATAATTCATTCATGAGGACCATCTCTTGATGGAAGAAAGGGAAATAGGGGAGACTACCTAGAAGATTCACTTATCTAGACATTTAGAACTTTGGGTTCCGGATGGGTTTGCATTTCAAGGCACTTTGCCAAAATAACTGTTTCTACTTGGGTATTTTTGGCACTAAGATTCTGGCTTTCAAGGAAGGCTTTGATGGATATTTTGTTTCTTGCTGGTAGTGTTAGGAGCCATGTCTCATTAATTCTGATAATTCATAGCAAAAAATGGATCAGTTTTCTCTTGACTTGTTTGAAACATTGCTAAAAATTTGTTTGGACATTTGTTGGTAAATGGCTTTCAGCAAATTTAGGATTCACCTTGCCCAGATATTTCCTATCCCTAATTCCTTGTAAAAGTAATTTTGCTCCTTATTCGTATAATAAACTTGTGGCCAATCTATGTTTAATGTGTTGCTTAAATTTATGGCCATTCTTCAGGTGGATCAATCCCCTGCCATCTATATTGTACAATATACCACAACCCTTCATATTATATACAATAACTACTTGAAGACTCATTCTGGAATTCTTCCAATTGGATACTTCCAATCCTAAAAAAAAGCCCCAGACTACTATAGTTACTTTGATAAATACTATAATATCTCCATTTTAGTATCCTTCTCATCCTAAGACCCTCAATTAAACATAAAATAATAGAGCTGACTTATTGATTCTTCAAATACCCAGGTGTTAATGCTAGTTACTTCAATCTTAACTTATGTTCACCTTCTATCTGCAGAATGAATTAATGCAACTTTGGTAGGCATATGTAATTGTAAATAGATATTAAGTGAATATCAATTCATGAGTGTATGGCCACCATTGAACATTCACTTCCTTCTGGGACAAACAGTGCCTTGGCAGAATATTTATGGAAGACAATAGAATGCAGATGATTGACTGATACCTGGGCTCATGTCTGTTTGAACAACTTTACCTTTTTGACTGATGTAATCATTAAATTGAATTTAAAAATGTATTCATTTATTTATATTTACATGTCATTTTTAATGAAAAATTCTCTGTAATTTTGTGAAATAATATCTTAACCGTGTAATTATTTTACACAACAGCAAACTAATATGTGGATATTAATTGAATAAATATTTCATAGGGAATAGGTCTATTTTTATTAATATATCATAGGACAAGTGCTGTTACATTGAATTGTGAGGATAAGTATATTAAACTTTACTGTTTGCTTCCATAGCAAGTTTTTTCAACTTGCTTCCAAAGTTTTAGTTGATGGCTCATTTGCTTGTTTTGAGAGATGAACTGTTGGAACCTAAATGATCAGTAAGAACAATGTGTCATTTGAGTTTGATTTCATTACGGATTATTATAAATATTCTTATTTCAATTTCTTTTTTTTTTCTTCGATAAATGTATTTCTTTGAAAAAGGGAAATGTCCTTCCTTTTCCTTTTTCCTGTTTTTAGATGGCATCCTCCATCATTTATTAAAAATGGAGGGTGAAATTGCATAACCACTGGGAGAAAATGGAAAAATATTGACAGAAATTGGAGGCTTTGAACAGTGCCTTTGCACGCAATGCAGCTTTGCAAGCCCAAGTGGAGGACCTGGAGGCTCAACTCCAGAGGAAGGTCGCCACAAAAAGAAAACTACAAGAGAGAGTGAAGTATTTGTCTGAGAATTTAGAAAGGGAATGCCATCAGAATGAGCAGCTTGCCCTGGAGAACAAAGTGTTGAAGTGGAAAATTAATGAGAACAGTAAGCTAATGGCATCCTACTCTGGGCAGTTGGACAAGTCGTCATCTATGACTTGCTCTATGATGGCATCCTCCAGTCCCAGCAGCGGACGTCGTGGTATTCCCACCATGGCAATTGTGCTTGGAAGCCCTGATTAACCATCTAACTTCATGTCTCTAAGGTTTTCACCATGACTATCACCAAAATCCTCATTTTCTGACATAAGCTGGACAATTGAGCTAGAGAAAGATAAGGAGGACGATGAAGAGGAGGAGGAAGAGACAAAGGTGAGGAGAGGTAGGGAAGACAAAGATGATGAAGATGACAGCAAACTGAGCATCAAACTGACACCCATCACTCCAAAGGTCCGTAACCTGGTGGAGAAGAATGTGTCTATTTCATGGCTAGTGGAGGTGGATGAGGTCATCTCCACCTCTTATCGCAAATGCAGGCTGGGGCCATCTGCCGTCTCCCACACTCCATCTCCCTCAATCTCCTCCCGGAGCTGACTTCCCTAGCCAACTCTCCCTCTCCTACCTTGCCCACATCCTGCAACCCCAGCATCAGCATGTTCCACAAAAGGGATCCTGCCTTTATCCCTGTCAGAAGCCACCACCCGATGGGCCTCCAGCCAGAAGACTTGACCCAAGAGGAGTAAGCTGGCTGGTCATGGGATAGTCTACAACTTGACCCCTTTCACTGGACGCTGTCACCTGGTGGCCTCATCAAGGTGGTTGCATCTGCACTTCCATAAGCACAAGCTGAGGTACATGACTTGCCCATCTGACTTACACATCTGCTCTGCCAGGTACATACTCCATGTCCACAGACTGAGTCACTTGATGCAGAAGAGACAGCTGGTGCCAGTCTTGCCAAGCTTAAGACCTTGAGGGGTACCAGGGTGCTGGTTCCCCTCAAGGTGCATGCCCAGGAGGGAGTGCCCCAGCCAAGGAAGGTGGCCGACAGGGGTCAAGTGGGAGAGATGGAGGAAGGTCAGGATAGGGACACAGGCGGCTCTCACCTCTCTGAGGAGGATCCACCGGCCCTGCTGTCCATGCCACCCATGCCCTTGAAGAACAAGAGCGGTTTGCCCTTCTGTGAGTTCAGTGATGACTTTTCCGACTAATTGCCTTCTACGGCCAGTTCCAGATGAACAGCATGAGTCTCAACTGCTCTAGCATGGAGATCTTGCTGGAGGTACTGAAAAAGACTCCAGGGTCACCATTCTCAATCAGCCAGGGCTTATCCAAGGGTGGGCCAGGGGATGGAATGGCCAGCACAGCTGAGATGCATCACTACAAGCTGAGGCATGTGCTCTCCTCCCTGTATACCCACCTGCACCTCTCCATCAAGGAGTCAGCCAAAAAGGCAATGATCTCCGAGGAGATCTCTGACGACACACAGGGCAAGTCAGAGGAAGAGGAGGAGGAAAAGAGGGGAAATGGGAAATTGCTAGAGGTCAGTGAGGATAGTTTGGAGGTGATGGGAATTGTTTCATCAACTCCATACCAGTAGTGCTGGCAGGATCCCCAGCAGTGAAACAGCATCATCTGCTGAGGCAGCAGTCAGGTAGGAGGTTATTCCTGTTGAGGAGCCAAGGTGCAATGGGAATAATGAGATGGCACCCCAGGAAGAACTGATCCCTGGCATCAACTTGCTCAAGTTGGGTCAGGAGCAGCTCCTGTCTTCTTCTACACTGGACTCTAGCCACTTGGTCCACACAGACTCCTTCGTAATGGAACTCAGCTGGTCTGAGGAGCATGAACTCATGTCTTTAGAGTCAGAGGTATGATATAGACAGGCATAAGTGTGCCCTGGCATTTGCAGGTGAAGTGGATTCTTAAAACAATAGGGTTGAAATCAAAGAAAAGAACAAATGAAATATGATCCATTCGAAGAAGTTGTATTTCAAAATTTTGTTTGGGGGTGAAGGGGGGGGGAAGATGGAGGGAGTGATTTTCCTCCCTAAAGTAAATCAAAGCATCTTCCCACACCCCTGCCTCTACCTTCCTCAAACCGAGGCTTTCCAGTGATTAATCTTATTTTCTAGGTCAATATTTGCTACATTTTCTTCCTTTGAATCACATGCATAAGGTCAATAAATATTCCATATAAATAACATGTCATCAAACTTGTAATCATTTATTTCAAAACCTATCTGGCTATGTCTTAGATGGACCCGGGCATTAAAAAATAATGATCCCCGAAGCCCTGATATTCATGATATAATATTTAAGGATGATTAAAATGGTGAATGAAAATGTTAATAAATGCATAGTTATCATAGACCTATCAACTGATAAATTATTATTGGTAGAAGTGCACATATGATTGACACCCTTGGCCATCATTCTGGTCTACATACAAAGCAATCATACAGGATTTTTTTAAAAATTGTTGTTATGTTTGCCTTTTTCCAGTCATTAGGCAAGGCATTATTATTTAAAGTTACATTGAATAGATGACAATTGGTATAGAGTTATTACGGTTTCTCCTAGTTTAGGATTTTCAATTAATATACCTGTAAGCAGAAAGTAATTAATATGATTTACCACCTTTACAGGACAAAATAAATAATGAATTCATGCCGGAAAATAGGGCAGCAATTGTAACATATGATAGTGATTAAAGATTGGAATAAGATGTAAGGAAAAGAATAGATGGTGATTAGTTCGGAGAATCACTGCATGAAGAAAAGAATTGAGTTCTGCAGGTTAAAGATGAGGATTAGCCATTACTTTCTCCATGTTTTGACACTAAAAGAAATAGGTTTGCATGAAAAATACCAGGTGAATCAGATAGGCATTAGTTTTATAATTAATACTGAGATTTAAGTATAGCTAAGCATTTAGAATTAAATAATAAATTAACACAAATGAAAATAGTGTAAAAAGAATTGTAAAAAGGCTGTCTGAGGCTATTAAAAGTCTAAAAAGTAAGTGAGAAGATGGTACACTGTACAGTAATGCAGACTGATAGTCATTTGCCTACTGTCATTGGCGTGCTGCTCCAATTATATTTCAGGGAAAGAGTGCTTGGAAGGGAGAGTGGGTGAATAATTGAATCAATTTGTACAAGTGCGTTAAATAATAAATTTATTTTCCACAAGAGTGTGCATTTTTTTATGCTGGAATATGTATGATCAGTTACCATATTATCTGCCTCTTCATTGTCTGACCAATGACTGCTACCTTCCAGTATTGATGCAACAATTGATGAATGAATATCCACTACTGGAGAAGTAGGTCATCCAATGGCAATGTCAACCTCCTCTTTGACAATCATCATGTCATCTGGGATGCCACAGCCCTCTTGTCAATAGCATCACTGTCAATCAAGTTGTCAGAATAATCTTTCTCGAATTCACCAGGAATGTATTGCAAAGCATTAAAATGCCATAATTCATTAACATCCTACAGTCAAAATTTATAAATTAGACTATCAGTTCAATAAATCTGTATGGCAAAACTCTTTCATATATTTCTAATGAGAATCATGTGGGACTCACTCATTTAGGAAAAAACTAACAATTTTACCCAAAGGCAATTAAATTGCTGACATCAACTATTCATAAAAGAGATAACATATAACTGCATGGTGGACTACAATTTAAATGTAAGTTTTGGTAAGGAAACCAAAATAGAAATCTGATGCAATTTATTAATCTTGCCAAAGAAATACAACAGCAGACTATGTAATTGGTTAAATAATAAACAGAGGTTAATCATTTTTAGAAAAAAAGGAACCATTGTGGAGATATGTTGTGAGGATATGGACACAAACTAATAGACTATGCCTTAACATGTGTTAACACCAGAATTCACGTAACTCCTCTCGCCTAAACTAATATATACATTTAGACAACTATGTACGGAATACATAAACCAAATACCAATTCATTTAACATATCTAACAAACAAAATTTTTAAAACACTTAGCAAGACAACTGAACTTACTTTGGCATCTATTTAATCCTCTATCGTATTTTCCAAATTTATTTGGAATTTACTATTCTAGCCAAAAACATCGATCAACAGACCGCGACTGTTAATCAATGATACGCCGAATGATTTACTGGACAATCTAACGTCAGGGAAATAATGCAATTTGTCAAAATGTATTGAACGTGTATTGAAAGTTATTAACACAGCCGAAAGAATTAAGTAAACAACGTTATAGCAGGGCATTTGCATTTCGTTTTTCTTTTGTTTCACTCAATTGAGTTGTGATGCTATGGATTGAAATGGAAATAAATGATCTTAATCCGATCCTAATATTTGGGGCTATTTCAATGTAATCTACTAATTAGGTAAATTAAAAAATCTACCCTTTAATACATGTTTATTATGCGATGAAGTATGATAGGCATTCTTTAATATAAAGTGGAAAACGAAAAAACTAATTACTTGGTGAATGTTCTGTTCATTCTTTCGGCAGATCTGGGAAATATCTTAAACACACAATTTAAAGAGCTAGCAAAATATTCTTTTGAACTTACTTTAACATCTATTTAATCCTCTATTTTCTTTTCTAAGCATTAAGTGTAAATTAGTCTTCTCTCCGAAACATCGATAAAAACTTCACGAGTGTTTAAAACCATCTGCAGAGTTAAAATACGGCTTTAGCGGATATTCAACCGGATCGGATATTCATGATCATTTTCAAGTCTACAGAAGAATTGAACTAAAAACCAACTATAGAAGTACACGGCCGTTTTTCACACATTACTTCACGCAGCATTTAAAGTTTTAAATATTGCAATAACACATAAAATACATAGCCCGTCTGCTGGCCACTTGCATTTCGTTCTTCATTTGTTAGGAAGTTGTTTTGAAAGCAAAAGGAATGGGTTGGTGTAAAAAAGAGAGGATCTTATTCCAGATCACACATATGAAAACCTTTCTCGCGATTACTTAGATTTCATTCAATGCGGAGTCTTGGAGTCTGTTCCGTTCTTTCATTTCAAGACCCGTGTCAAAAGGTTTACAATAACCATTGTTTTCGAGGCAACCATTCAAGATTAACCAAAAATAAAGGCTTCTATCAGCCGTCGTAATTCTAGAGTAATGAAATTAAATTATAAGTTTTACTGTACCATTTTATCACTAGGCTTCTTTAAGAATACTCGTCAAAATAATTATTCGATATAATTGGATGAACTGCTCTAATAGTTATAAATGGGCATAGGAAAATCTGGGAGGCAGAGTATCTTAGGGATTATATCATAGAGCCATAATACTATTATTATCTTGAGCTAATGGAAAAGTCTGATCGTTTGAACTACCATAATAACGAACAACTAGTTTTGATTATACAAATATGGGTGGGAATAGTATGTAAGGGTTACATCACAGATAGGAAAGGAAGCTATTCCACATACTGTCCATGTCTGAAACTGCTATCAGGGGCGCATGGGGAAAGAAGAGTCAGTATGAGCAGCTTTAGGAGTATGACTATGGCATGCCGTCTCTTCTATTGTCACCTGTCCTGCTAAATGTATAATAGGCGTTCATTGGAGCCTTATGTATTATGTGTGTGGAGAAAAATGTAGCAGGTTAAGCAGACATGACTGAAAACGGATAAAAATGGGCAAATGAGGGAGGAGTTTGGGGATTGTTTGGGAGAAATCCAAAGGATGGATCATTATTGAATTTTAATGATGCATGAAATCGTTAATTCACTATTCATTCAAAATAAACGTAATTTCATTTTAATATTAACACAGAACTGCCATTAAAACTTTGATTTACAGCAAGTTTTTTCTGGAGTAAACAGGTCAAGAAAAATCTAAATATTAATATTGTAGCTTTTGCTAAAAAGGTATGACTAGTAATTTAAACATGACTTTGGACTTGCCTCTTTATAATAAACGAAAACCCGGATTTAATCATTTCACATTACAAACGTCATTTATTTTGAAAATTACTGAGCAGAAGAATATCAGCAAATACTTAGGAAAATAACTATCAATTTAAATGGTCTAATTAAAAACAAATAACAGAGCAATTCAAACTTTACTTTTATAACTATTTCAAATCATTTGTCTTTTGTCTAACAGTCATAGTGTCTAACAGTTATATGTTTAAGAATCCATGCCATGGTTTTGTTTCAACTTCCGATGTTAAAATTTATTAACTCCAAAAAAATGACGTTTGTCACATTTGTGCAAAGGCATTTGCTATGAGAAGTCATTTAAAGACACACATAATGACACACACTGGCGAAAGGCCACACAAGTGCAACATCTGTCCAAAAGCTTATATCCAGAGCTGTGAACTAAAGACACATATGCGGACACACACTGGTGAAAAGCCACACAAGTGTGTCATTTGTTTGAAATCTTTTGCTGTGGGTAATCTTCTAAAGAGACACATGAAGACACACACTGGAGAAAGGCCATAAAAGTGCAATGTCTGTTCAAAAGCATTCATACAGCATTGTCATCTAATCTCACACATGCTGACACACCCTGGTGAAAGGCCTCACAAGTGCAATGTCTGTTCAAAAGAATTCATTCTGCGTACTCACCTTATCACACACATGAAGACACACCCTGCAAAATGATCATAAAAATGTAAGATCCTAGAATTTATTTCACTCTATAGAAACGATTGTAAAACTTTCATTAAAACTTTGTAATAAAGTGACATTATTATCCTGTTTTATGTAATTTCTTCAAATAAAAAAGAATTGATTAAATGACAAATCTCAGCATTATTATGTATATCATGATAACAATAATTAATCCTCTTAGTGCAGCGGGGATCTCAGGGGTACTAGTGAAAAGTGCGAAGGGTAATTAAAGAAAATGTATCACCTTAGAAAAAATATTATGAAGTTATTTGTTTGGATATCCATATGCAGTTTTTTTATTTTAAAATATAATATTGTAGTTAATAATGATGTAATATATTTACATCATCTGAAAAATTAATGTAATTACTACAGTATCATAAATTTGAAGAATATTATTTTAGTAATTATATTTCGATTTTTAGACACAAAACTAATGTTTTTTTAAAAACATTTTTCAATTAAACAACAGTATTTATACATAATAAAGAATCAAGAAAACATACAGAAAATATTATAAATAAATAAATAAAAACCAGTGAATTGCAAATTTTTTTGTCAGCCTCTGCATAGTTTGATTTTGTTGAAACGGCTGATCTCACTGTTTCAAATTGGGACTTTTCCCCTTCCTTGAGGCTGCGGCAATGAGCTTACAATCAAAAGGCAGAAAAAAACCAATTTCTAACTCACAGAAAACTGCTGACAATGTAATCCATTACACAGGGCGAAATTCATTAGATAGGATGGACGGCAAGAGAAACAAAAATGATTACAAAGCAGTGTTCTCATTTTCATCGTCTCAACAGTCTGTACAACTCTGGGGATTGTATTGCTGACTTCATCTTAAAGAAAGTGGGTTGGGATTTTTGAAGTATCAGGCTCTGCACAAAAATAGGTTTGGATTGCTGTTACCTCTTGTGGAGGCAGCCTTCAGGATAAATTAGCATTGAAGTAATTCATTCATGAGGACCATCTCTTGATGGAAGAAAGGGAAATAGGGGAGACTACCTAGAAGGTTCACTTATCTAGACATTTAGAACTTTAGGTTCCGGATGGGTTTGCATATCAAGGCACTTTGCCAAAATAGATGTTTCTACTTGGGTATTTTTAGCACTAAGATTCTGGCTTTCCAGGAAGGCTTTGATGGATATTTTGTTTCTTGCTGGTAGTGTTAGGAGCCATGTGTCATTAATTCTGATAACTCATAGCAAAAAATGGATCAGTTTCCTCTTGAATTGTTTGAAACATTGCTAAAAATTTGTTGGAAGATTTGTTGGTAAATGGCTTTCAGCATATGCAGGATTCACCTTGCCCAGATATTTCCTATCCCTAATTCCTTATAAAAGTAATTTTGCTCCTTATTCTTGTAATAAACTTGTGGCCATTCGATGTTTAATGTGTTGCTTCAATTTATGGCCATTCTTCAGGTGGATCATTTCCAAGGGATGTAAGATCATGTTTTCATTAATTGCCTTAGTTTTTAATGGTTGATATTGAAGAACTAGAGTCCCTGTACATTTAGTTAACTTTGGATTAATTTCCTCAGAGAATAATGCATCCATATTGAAGAATTCTGAGGCTGCAAGAAATTCAAGTTAATTTATTTCAACAGAAGCAATATAAGGAGCCACCTGCATGGGCTCCAGCCCTGCAGACACAATTTGAGTCCTTGTCCCAAGAGATGCAGACCATTAAGCAATCGCAAATCTAACCTGGTCAGTCAGCAAGACCTATAATACTGCTACCACCAGCACCAAGGATGGCACTGGAGAAGATGTTTGTGGCACTATGCTCCGCAAGCCCAGCCACATGGATCACCCCACCAGAGGACAACAATGAGGTCTTCACCATGTGCCATCAAGTTAAGGATGGCAGTAATTCATCTAAGCTGGCCTGCCATGACCTCCACGAGTTTCATGTAATGGTCGCCAATTGGCCAATTCATTGTAATGGTAGCCAAATTGAATGATGCTCCTGGGCCTGGTAAAACATGTAGTATAAAAAAGAATCCGGGTACTTGCTATCCTCCAGGCACATGGCTGGGAAACAGCCACGCGATTGCAAGAAACAATGGGTAACACCCTGCAGGGGCTGCCTTGGAATACTATCCAGCTGCAGCTCACTGTTATAGTACAAGCTCTACCACAACAACTATACCAGCCAGCAAGATAGCCCAGCAGAGAAGCAGGAGCCAAGAATGCCTATACTCAGCCATCCCGGCAGCCCTTCCAGGGCAGAGGACGGTTTAGGGACATGCATTCCTGTGCCAAATGCCTATGCCCATGCCATCACACCCTGTGGCACCAAGCGATCTGAACAAGATGGCTAATGAACCTGGGGTCCTTGTCGAGTTTCTCAAATTCCAGAGCCCCAAGACGCCAAGGAGTGGAGGACAGACTCCTTGTCTTCAAGAGAATCAATGGTAAATGAAAGTGATAAACAGGAAATGGTGACAAGTATATCAAACATAGTGAGAGATAGTGGACTTGATATGGACCCATACCAAGAGATGAATGTGTAGCCATTGCCACTGCAACTCCCTATGCATGAAAAGCATGACAATGACGAAGACCAGATTTGAAACTCGGAGCCAGATGCGGAACAGGAGCAAACGGAGAAGCCACTGTCACCAGGACCAAAAGAAGAGGGAGGCTCTTCTTCCTTACCACAGGCATATACCCATATAGATTTGCATCCCCCAGTTGGACCATTGGTTGGAGCGCCAACAAACTAAGACCAGAAAGGAGCAACCTATATCTTCCTGCCCACGTGGTTGACACTGATGATCAATGCATATGTGACGATGCTGGTAAACAGTGGGATCCAGACAATGGAAAAGACGACGTGCACCTTTCCCTTTGTAGCAATCTTGAAAGCGGGAGGTGGCAAGAGGATCATTCAAGACATATGACCATCTATCTGAAGTATATCTGAACTCCAAAGTTCACCCTCCACTCAGTCACACATGTGCTGGAGGTAATTCCCATCAATACCCAATTGATTAAATGGGATATAAAATATGCCTTTTAACTTAGGAAAATTACTTGCTTGAAAAATCTTTGCTTTCCACAAAATAAATTATTGGTCGACTAGTTTCGTTACACTGTAACATCCTCAGGACTAGTGGTACAATATAGATTCATCTGAGTTACATACTCGGTTAGGTAGAGGTAACAGATGGGAGATGGGGGAGTGTAATTAAGGAAAGGAGAGGTGTAAGAGGGGGGGGGGAAGGGTTGAGAAGGGAGCGTGGGTTAGCATCATGGGGATTTTTTGGGGTGTAGAATAGGAGTGTCCAGGAGGGGTGAGTGGAAAGAGAAGAGGTGGTCATTAGTTATCCTTTCCTTCTTAACCATTTTTTAGAATTTCTAACTGCTCTTGGATATCCAGCTGCATCCCTTTCTTCACTCCATGCAGTAATTCAGGGGTGAAATCTGCTTGTTGGCCTTCCTTTGAGAGATGAGTTGCGAATTGGGACATCCAAGTGTTCTTTATAAAAACCCTCCGGTGTTCTTCCGCTCAAACCATTATGCTCCTCCCTGTCTGACCAATGTATTTAGCATCACAGTCGCCACATTGCAATTGGTAAACCCTGCTCTGGAGAGTTGGTTTCATGGGGTCTTTGACTGCCAGTAGCAAACTCCTTAGGTTTTTATTTTTTTAGAAGGTAGTTTTTATGTTCATCATCACTGAGTACACGGTCTTTTTTAAAGGAGGGTTTTCCTACATATTTAATGTGTCGCCATAAAGCTAGGTCTCTGGGTGGGGGTCAGTAAATTTCTCTGAATAAAAGTTTTTTCCTTTTGTTATCTAACAAGTCATCAATCAATTTTTCTGTGTGCCCATTGGCCAAAGGCATTTTTTAAAAATTGGTTATTTCCTATGTGAAGGCTGAGGGATCTAAAGGGATAGCTAATGCCCTGTGTATCATGCTTTGAAAGGCTGCAAGTTTTTGGTGAAATGCATGTTTTGATGATGCATGGATGACCTGGTCTGTACAAGTGAGCTTGTGGAAAATAGAAAATTTGTGTTTTTCCTCTTTAATGGAAATAGCTAGATCCAGGAAATTCAAATTAAAACCCTCTTGGACCTCCTTGGTGAATTAAATCCTTGAGGTTAAAGAATGGATGAGCTTTAAAAAATTTACCAATTGTCTCTTTGTATCTGTCCACAAACATAATACATCATCTACGTAACGGAACCAGTAGTGCACATTTTTGAGAAGAGGATTTTCACTTTTGAAAAGTTCCATTTCTAGGTTATTCAGAATTATTTCAGCCAGTAGAGGTGATAAGGGGGAGCCCATAGCTAGACCTTCCAATGGTTGATATAGGTTTCCATTAAACAAGAAATAATTCTAGGGTTGTGAAGTGCAAATTTGTAGAACATTCCCAATTTCATTGAAAATATAGCATTAAGAGCTCCATAGAACTGACCAACTCCTTAACACATATAACTCCACCAACGAATTCCATATTAGTGTCATTTGATGTTATAAACTTATTCACAAGTGTCCCAAGAGAAGAAGCAGTGCTCCTAGCAAAGGAAGTGCTACTCAATGCTAAAACACCAGAAATTATTTGCAATGAAGTCATATCTTTATTGACATTTTGCATAAATTGCATGTTGTCTGCAAATTTTATGCTGAAGAGAGTAAGGCTGTGAATGTCCGGAATTATGTGATCCCTGTCAAAGAGGAGGTTGACACTTCTAGTGGTTGCTCTGTTGCTCCTGTAAAGGATGCAGAATTGCCAATCAAATCAATGCAAGGTGACTGGTCCAGCAATGATGAAGCAGAAAATTTGGTGAGTGTTCATATTCATGTTGCTTGCATAGTTAGCAATCTTTGCTTTGAAATCAGTTTTGTTCTTTGCTATGTGAATTTTAATTATCTTCCCCCTTTACATGAATTTGCACTTTCCATTTTGTTATCATATCACCTCACTTAAGTTATTGTGACCATCAATGACTGCAGTTTATGTACCTCTGTTTGCAGTAGTGGTTAGGAGTATGTAAACAATTCTATCAGTCATTAAAACTATGGAAGTATGCAAACATCTTTGCATCTCTAATGCTTTTCTTTGATCTTGCAAGATCCTTCAAATAATGAATGATTCTGCTCATCTTTAAATTAAGAATTGGAAATTAAGGATGAGTGCGTAATTAGGATTCCTTGGGAGGAAGGATGCCTGGGAAAGGATCAGTTGCTGGAACAAGATAAGATGTTCTCACCACTGTTGTGGGTATACTTTTTCATCAGGAAAAGCCTTTTCACTGCCCTCAGTGTTTTCTTTTTAGTTATTATGTACCATCAGTTGATATGTATCTAGTATATGTAAAATCAAAATGCAAATAACTTTTTTCAGTTGGCAATTTGTAAATGCCATTTCAATATCTTTGGCTAACATTTACTCCCTTTTTTGAGGGTTCATTTTGGTATAAAGGCAGTTTCTTTGTTAGAGTTTAGTCTGCAAACCATGCCATTTTATAGGTGCTTTGGGCTGAAACCATCAGATAGCCCAAAACTCTGACTTCATCATTTCTTTCTCCTTAAGGTGTTTCCCAGTAGTTCCCTCTCAATCTACCAATAGCAATTACTCATTTGTTTTCCTTTGTCTACCTCACCTTCTCAAAAGCCACATTTCAAAAGTGTTTCAATAATCATGTTTCTGAGTTATGTGAAATTAAAGCTGAAAGATCCAGACACTAAAATTATTAAAGGATTGTTATATGATGAGGTTCACTGTCTGAAGTGCCAACCTAGCCATACCTTCTATATTGGACATTATACCACAACCCTTCATATTATAATCAATAACAACCTCAAGGCTCACTCGAGAATTCTTCCAATTGGGATACTTCCAATTGCCCAAAAAAGCCCCAGAACACTATAATTCCTTAGATAAATACTATAATATCACCATTTTAATATCCCTCTTATCCTTAGACCCTCAACTAAAACATAAAATAACAGCTGTCTCATTGATTCTTCAAATACCAAGGTGTTAATGTTCGTTTCTCTCTAATCTCAATCTTAAGTTATGTTCATCTTCCATCTGCAGAATGAAATAATGCTACTTTGGAAGGCTCATGTAATTGTAAATAGATATTAACTAAATATCAATTAATGCGTATATGGCTACCATTGAACATTCACTTCCTTCTGGGACAAATAGTGCCTTGGCAGAATATTTATGGAAGATATTAGAATGCAGATGATTGATTGATGCCTGGGCTCATATCTGTTTGAATAACTCTACCATATCTACAGGTGAAATCATTAAATTAATGTTAAAAATTTATTCATTTGTTATTATTTACCTGTCATTTTCAATGAAGACTTCTCTTAAATTTCGTGTAATAATGTCTTCACTGTGTGAAGACATTATTACACGAAACATTACATTACATTATTGACTTCATTATTTTACACAAGCACAAACTCTAATTATGGATATCCATTGAATAAATATTTAATAGAAAATAAGTCAATTTTTATTAACATATTCTAGGAGATGTCCTGTTACATTAATTTGTGAGGATAAGAATATTAAACTGTACTGTATGCTTCCATAGCAAGTGTTTTCAACTTGCTTCCAAAGTCGTAGTTGATGCGTCATTAAGTTTGTTTTTAGAGAGAAACTGTTGGAACCTAAATGATAAGTAAGAGAAATGTGTCATTTGAGTTTGATTTCATTACGGATTATTTTAAATATTCTCATCTCAGTTCCCTTTTTTTTCTTCGATAAATGTTTTTCGTTTGAAAGTGGGAAATGTCCTTCATTTTCCTTTTTCCTGTTTTTAGATGTCATCCTCCATCATTTATTAGAGATGGAGGATGAAATTGCATGACCACTGGAAGACAACGGTAGAATATTGACAGAAATCGGAGGTTTTGAACAGTGCCTTTGCACACATTGCAGCTTTGCAACCCCGAGTAAAGGACCTGGAGGCTCAACTCCAGTGGAAGGTGGCAACAAAAAGAAAACTACAAGTGAGAGTGAAGTATTTGTCTGAGAATTAGGAAAGGGAATGCCATCAGAATGAGTAGCTTGCCCTGGAGAACAAAGTGTTGAAGTGGAAAATTAATGAGAACAGTAAGCTAATGGCATCCTACTCTGGGCAATTGGACAATGTCATCACCTATGACTTGCTCTATGATGGCATCCTCTAGTCCTAGCATCGATCCTCGTGGTATTTCCCCAATGGCATCCAACTTGATTTTTAAAAATGAAGTTGGGTGGTCAAGATTGACCACCCAACTTCATTTTTATAAGGTTTTCAACTTGACTATCACCAAAATCCTCATTTTCTGATATAAGGAAGACAATTAAGCCCAGAGGAGGAAGGGGAAGATATGGAGGAAGATGAAGAGGAGGGGACAAAGGTGGGAAGAGGTAAGGCCATCTGCCATCTCCAGCACCATACCTCCCCCCTCAACCTCCTGGGAGCTGACTTCCCTGGCCAACTCTCCCTTTCCTACCTTGCCCACATCCTTCAATCCCAGCAGCAGTATGTTCCACAAAGGGATCCTGCCTTTATCCCCATCAGAAGCCACCCCCAGATGGGCCTCTACTGCGGTCCTCTTTGCCAAGAAGACTTGCCTCAAGAGGGGTAAGCTTGCCAGCCATGGGATGGTCTATACCTCAACCCCTTTCACCAGACACATGCCACCTGGTGACCTTGTCAGGGAGGTTACATCACTACTTTCATAAATACCAGCTGAGGTCCGTGACTTGCCCATCCAACTTACTTATCTGCTTCCCCAGGTACACTATGTCCACAGACTCAGTTGCTTGATGCAGAAGAGACATCTGCTGCAGCTGGTGCCTGTCTGGCAAGCTTAAGGCCTGGAAGGGTACCAGGGTGCCGGTTTTCCCCAAGGTGTCTGCCCAGGAGGAAGCACCCCTGCCAAGGAAGGTGGCTGATGGGGGTTTAAGGGGAGAGGTTGAGGAAGGTCAGGATAGGGCTGCTCTCACCTCTCTGAGGAGGACCCACTGGCATTGTTGTCGAAGCCACCCATGCCCTCCAAGAACAGGAGCCATTCACCTTTCTGTGAGTACAATGACAAATTTTCTGACCAATTGCCTTTCACAGCCAGTTCAAGAAGAATGAAATGAGCCCCAACTGCTTTAGCATGGAGATCTTGTTAGAGATACTCAGAAAGACCCCAAGGACACCGCTCCTGACCGGCCAGGGCCCATCCAAGGGTGTGCCAGGTGATGGAATGGAACCATCAGCACTGCTAAGATTCAACACTATCAGCTGAGGCATGAGCTGTCCTTCCTGTGATCCCACCTGCAACCTCTCCATCAAGGAGCAAGCCAGAGAGATAATGATCTCTGAGGGAGAGGAGGAGGGAGAGGAGGAGGAAAAGAGGTGAAATGGGAATTTGCTAGAGGACAGTGCGGAGGTGTTGGGAATCTTCTCATCAACTCCATACCAGTAGTGCCAGCAGGATCCCTAGCAGATCCAGGGCATCATCTGCTGAGGCGGCAGTAAGGTCAGAGGTCATTCATGTTAGGAGCCAAGGTATAAAGGGAATAATAAGATGGCACCCCAGGATTAACCGACCCCTGGCACCAACTTGCTCAAGTTGGGTCAGCAGCCACTCTTGTCTATCCACGCTGCTTACTTAGTGACTTAAACCACTTGGCCAGAGCTACTCCTCTGTGATGGAACTCGGCTGTTCTGAGGAGCTTGATCTCAAGCCTTCAGAGTCAGAGGTGTAATGGAGACAGGCAGAAGTATGTCTTATCCTTTGAAGGTGAAGTGGATTCTTAAAACAATAGGGCTGAAATCAAAGAGGAGAAATGAAACACAATCCATTTGAAGACGTTGTATTTTAAAATTGTGTTTGGGGGACAATGGGGAGAGAGAGATGGAGGGGGTGATTTTCTCTTCTTCTTACACCCCTTCTTTTACCTTCCTCAAATCCAGGCTTCCCAGTAAATAATCTTTTTTTCTAGTTCAATTTTTCTACTTTCTCTTCCTTTGAATCACATGCATAAGGTGAATAAATATTCCATCTCATTAACATGTCATTAAACTTCTAATCATTTATTTCAAAACCTGTGTGGCTTTGTCTTAGATGGACCCTGGCATTACAAAGTAATGACCCCTGAAACCCAGATATTCGTGATATTATATTTAAGGATGGACAATATGGTGAATGAAAATGTTGATAAAAGTCGAGTTATCCTATCAACTGATAAATTATTATTGGTATAAGTGCACATATGAACAACACCCTTGACCATCATTCTGGTCTACATGCCAAGAATCATTAGCAGAAATTAATTGATAGGATTTATCACCTTTACAGGACATAATAAATAATGAGTTCATGCAGGTAAATAGGACAGCATTTGTAGCATAGGATAGTGATATAAGATTGGAATAAGAAATAAGGCAAAGTAGACACAGTGATTTGGTCAGAGACCACAGTTTGTGCACAAGAAATCATCACACGAAGAAAGTTCTGCGGATTAAAGATGAAGATTAGCGATTAGTTTCTCCTTGGTATGACACTAAAAGAAATAGGTATGCATGAAAATTGCCAAATGACTCAGATAGGTATTAGTTAGATAATAAATACTGAGATTTAAGTAGAATTAAGCATTAAAAATTAAATAATAAATTAACAAAAATGAAACTAGTATAAAAAGAATTGTATAAATGCTGACTGAGGCTGTGGAAAGTCTACAGAGTAAGGGTGGAAATGGTATACTATACAGTTATGACGACTGATTGTCATTTGTCTAATGTCTTTGGTTTGCTGCTTCTATTATATTTCAGGGAGAGAGGACTCGGAAGGAAGAGGGGGTGAAGAATTGAATGAATTTGTACAAGTGATTTAAATTATAAATTTATTTTCCACAAGAAAGTGCATTATTTTATGCTGGAATATGTATGATGAGTCACCATATTACCTGCCTCTTCATTGTCTGACCAATGACTGTTAGCTTCCTGTGTTGATGCAACAATTGATGAATGAATATCTACTACTGGGGATTTATTCATGAATTTATTTTAAAATATTTCTAAAGAGAATTATGTGGGACTCACACATTTTGCAAAACAATAACTCTTGTACCTTAAGGCAATTAAATGGCTGATATCAACTATTCATAAAAGAGATAACAGGAAGGCAGATTGATTTTTATTTGCCAAAGTCTCGCTTCTCGTTTATCCTATTATTGGACTAGATAGATTTACGATGAAAACTCATTCAAAGAGTAAGAAGAGCTGACTATATTTCTCACTCAAAAGGCCAATTTTTTGCTAACTGTGCAAGTGTTTTTTGTCATTCAGGTTGAAAACTCAATGCAACACTGAATTTTCAACACTTTGCAAAAAATCTAAATCATCTATCTTGATAAATTTTCCATAAAATTAAATTCCAATTTCAATGTTAATGTGGCGGTTCATTTGTTGATTTAGCAGTTCATTTGTTTGTGCGATTCAGGGGTGTGCCTTGAGGTGTCACCCTAGGACTGCTCCCGGGAGGAAGCATTTTGACCCACGCGGGACCAGTCACTACTCAACATCAGCCGAGCGTTCATCCCTCTTGTGCACGTTGCGCCTATGGCATATATCTCACCGTGTTGACCTTGGTCTGTTATCTACAGCACTCCGAATAAATCTGCTGTTTATTCAAACGCTTTATATGTACTTTATTAGTATTTCCTAGCACCGCCTGCGCTAAAATGATTTCCAGCACTCCCACATTAATATCATTCCAACTTGAAAAAGTGGTGTTTTTGATAATATTTAAATGACTCCGTTTGAAACGGTAAAATGGTTTTCCACATATTATTCAACGAACATCTCGGGAATTATTAATTTTTAGCCAAATTTGTCTTCGTTATTAATATCGTTCATATTATTAGATACAACTAAACTCTTCTCGATTGGTTATTACGTAATTCCTTGAAGGAAAGCTTCCCCTCCTTGATGCGATTATGAAAGACAAACAAATCACTCGGCACATTGACGCTAAAGCAGCCGGAATTCCGTAAGCTTCTCCATGCAGGGAGAGGGATAATTCGCATCCTCCACAAACTAATAGAATATGCTATAACCATGTATTAACAATAGAATGCACGTAACTACTCTTGCCTAAACTTCAATTTATATTTAGACAGTGTTCATTTAACAGTGTTCGGAGTATATAAACCTAACGCCAATTCACTGAAGATATCTCACAAACAAAATTTTTGAAACACCAAAAGCAGACAACTGAACTTACTTTGGCATCTATTAGATCCTCTATCGTATGTTCCAGCATGATTTGTAATTTACTATTCTTGCCGAAAACATTGACCAACAGACCGCGACTGTTTAAGCACAATCTGAATATTTTATATGCGTGTTTATCGCACGTTATGAAGGTTTTAGAGTACGCCGAATGATTTACCAGACAATCTAACGTTAGAAAAATAATGCAATATGTCAACATTTGTTGAACTAGTATTAAAATTTATTAAAACAACGGATGAAACGAAGTAAACAACGTTATAGCAGGGAATTCGCATTTCGTTTGTCAACTGTTACACTAATTTGAGAAGTGAGGTTATTCATTGATATGGAAATAAATTATCTTAATCCGATCCCAAATATTTTGGGCTATTTCAATGCAATCTAGTAATTGGGTAAACGAAAAATCAACCCTTTTATACATGTTTATTAGGCGATGAAGCATGACAGGTATTCTTTGATATAAAGTGGAAAACAAAAAAAATAATTACGTCGTAAATGTTCCGTTCATTCAATCGACATATCTGGGAAATTTCTTAAACACATAATTTAAAGAGCTAGCGAAATAGACTTATGAACTTACTTTAACATCTATTAAATCCTCTATTTTCATTTCCAGCATGAGTTGTAAATTAGTCTTCTCGCCGAATCATTAATGAACACTTCACGACTGTTCAAACGCTCTCTGCATAGTTAAAATTCGGCTTTATCGGAAATGCTGATCGTTTTAATGTATGCAGAAAAATTGACCTAAAAACAAACCAAAGATTACTTCACACAGCATTTCAAGTCTTCAACATAGCAATAACACACAAAACTCGTCTGCTGGCCACTTGCATTTCGTACTTCATTTGTTACGAAGTTGTTTTGAATGGAAAGGGAATGGGTTGGTGTTAGAGGAGATGATCTTATTCCAGATCAAACATATGAAAACCTTTCTCGCGGATTTAGAGATTTAATTCAAGATTGAGTCATGGAAATTCGGAATCCGCCTTCCTTATGATATTTATGAGCTTTTGTAGTATGCGATAGGGAAAGTAAGGTAAATTGATTGATTGAAAAGTGTTCATATTAAATGTATTTCTTCCCTAATGTAGAAATGCCTAAAGGTTTAATGACCAAATGGCCAATACGGGAAATGACTTATAAATTGCGAACATTGTATACATAAGATATGTACGTAGGAAAAAATTGAATACTGTTTTTTTTATCAAAGAGCATGCGTAAGAGTACTGGCTATATCTAAGCATTCATTTTTTATGCTTTGTATACATAATTAGATATAAATTCAATCATTTCCAATGCATTGCCAAAGTAATTCCTCTGTATTTGGGTATGTTTATCCCTCTCTCAGTTTCATTAATGTATTAGTTTTTAAAAGGTGTACTTTTATACGGAAATATTTCATTTACGTAAACATTGTCCCAATGGTAGTTTTTTTATTTAATCTTCGGTAAACATACAAATTGCCAAGAAAATTACTAGCATCTAATGCTTATATAGTTAAAGTTATAGGGTCATTTGTTCAAAACATAATATTTTGAATGATTCCTGATAGCAGAACAATGTGCATTTAGTCATTGTGGAATGTCTGAGATTTACATTTTCACTTCATGTATGACCAATGATAACCTAATATAAATTATCATTGTTACACAATATCTTTCCAAAATTCTTGTACCTAAATGTTGAAACTAGCAACAGTCTAGTCATAATTTTTTATTACTGTTCAACTTTTTTAACAAATATTTGTAGATCACAGTGAAAAAGGAGGAGATTGATGTCGAAGAGTCGGAGGTCATTGAAATTCCAGCTAGCAAGGAGGAAGTGGACCACCATATTGAAATTCAGGAAAGGACTTCTCTTGAGGTAAGAGAAAAATTAGAGCTTTTCTGCTATAATGACTTATGCTTAATTTTTCAAATCATGATAACCATGAGAGGAACAAATGTTTATTTTTAATGCTGTAAATGTAATGCTATATATTTAATTAAACTATATTAGTGTCTCTGAACCAGACTTATGTTTTTGGTTGTATAGCTTCATTGTAATTCCTCACCAATGAAAAAGACAATAGCATTGAATTACTGCTCATGATATAGGTGGTGCATTCAAACAGGTGAATGTAGTGATTTGTCAGTTTTGAAGAGGATATAAGGTATGTCCAGGATTCTAATATCAAATTAAAGTGTTAGGATAGATAATGGCCATTATGAAGCATGACATGTATTAGGTTTGTGTGAAAATTGTGGCGGTATTTAATTTTAAGAACAGTAAATAGACAGTTTGTGCCCGGTGAAGACTGTAAGAGTGAATCAGAATTGTGAAGATGCTGTTTAGGTGTTCTGTTAATCTGCAGCTGATTGACTTGGATGCAATGTTCTGATACAATTTCAAATTCCTGGTGTTTACTGGGATGTCTTAGTATCCTTCTCTTTATTCTTTTTAGCACCCCTATGACCAAACCATTTTATTTGTTCTTTCCCTGACACACAAATGTATTATTTGTAGTCACCTATTGGCATATTATATTTGCTACATACATTCAGTGGGCTTTGTGAGGCTTGGATGCCTTTAATGACTGGAGCACTAAGATATGCACCATCTCTCAGTTCTTACCTGTCTAGTATCTGCTGGTTTTAAAAGGTTTTCAATCACTTTTATGGAGAAGTGGTCATCAAAAGATTGGTTGTGTGATGCAGGTTGATTAAGGATGAGATATTTAAGGATTGTAATGGTTTTGGTAGAATAGTATTGGTTATAATGAAAGGGAAAGGGTGGTGTTTCATTGAGTGATGTACTAGGGTAGACAGAAGTTACAGAAGAGTCAAATTTAATGTTTTTGTGCTGCAGGTGATGTCAGGTTGCAATTTGGTAGCAGTGAAGTCAATGGGTGTGAAAAAGTGGCAGCATTTGCAGCATCTGTTGTTAGATTTGCCAACAGGGGCTTGGGAGAAACTGCTTGTATGTGGACTTGAAGATGCTAATGTCCAGCAAATATCGTGGGCATTTAAAATAGAAGGAAAATGTGGTAATAAAACATATGTGCACTGAATATTATTTATAATGGAGAAAAGTTCGCAGATTGTTTCATTTTATGGTTTTTGGATAAAGAAATTATGATAAGGTTAGGGCTTTTCAGGCAGTTTGGTTTAGGAAAAGGAATGTGTAAGGTTGAAGGTTTGAGAATTTTACTACTCAGCAGTTTTTCAGGTTGCCCACTTTTTCTGAGACAATCACGTAACTGGTCGGTGTATTTTTACTACGGGTGAGTGTTCTTGTAGAAACAGAAGCCACAGAGTGAGAAGGGGAAGAAGGATTTTGTGTGGCATGCGTGGCTGCAGTTGAAGTAAATTTATTGTTTATAGTAAGTTTCATTCAGACTGTTAAAATTATTTTATTAGGTGTATATGTGGATAGCTTGGAAAGTTATATTCAAGTCAGATGTAGATTAATTGAAAGATACTGTGGAAAGGATGAAGAAAAAGACATGTCAGTACCGTTTGAGTGTTTCTTTGATGAGAGAACTTATTTTCAAGTTTATCCATTAATAGATTGGCATATGCAGAAGCTATAGTCATGCACATTAACTGCATTTTACATAGTCCCTTCAAAAAGTAAGGTCTTGCATTATTTTTAATGGAAAAGCAAATTTATTCTCAACTTTGTAAAAACCTTAGGAAAGCCTGAGGATTTCAAGTTGCCTTGACAATGAATCATGTTTTTTTATCCTTGTAAGCACCTTTATAATACTGGAGTCATACCTTTTTCATGCTGCATTAAAGCCAACTGGCTACTTCGTCTTGCACTTCCTTGTGAATCATTCATATAGTTCCAAAAAGTCCCTGAAATGGTTCACTCCCGAGCTTTCTTAATTACGATTGCATGTAATCCAGCTGCGTCAAAAGTACACTCGCACTGGCAATGATGAGGATAAAAGGACATGGAGACAACTTAAATCCTTTTATAACAATCAAATAATACATTCTAAACGTAGCTTTAACTCCGGTCATATAGGTAATGCTACTAACCATTTAAAAGCAGCCTGGCAGGTCATAAATAAGGAGATTGGTCATTCGAGGGGCGACCTGGACCTTCCATTTAAGCCTGATGACCTGAATAAGTTTTTCATAGAATCAATTGCTGACCTCGTGTCAAATTTTGATTCAACTCCAAGCACTGCCTTGCCTCTTCTTAATAATTCACCAGCAACATTATCTCCCTTCAAATGGAATTGGATTACGGAAGACGAAATCCGTCAAATTATCAAAACCTTAAAATACTCTAGATGTACTGATGTCTATGGGCTATCGGTCAACTTAATTAAAGATCTTGTGGGTTTCATAGAGGTACCCCTGGCGCTAATTCTAAATTCTTGCTTTCAATTGGGCATCTTTCCTGATGCTTTGAAAATATCAAAAACGATACCTATTCATAAAAAAGGAGACAAAACGTTATCGTCCAACTATAGGCCTATTTCTTTAATACCGGTATTTGGAAAAATTTTTGAAAAGGCTATTAAGGTTCAGGTTTATGAGCACTTTCAAGTTAACAATTTATTCTCTCCTTCGCAATTTGGCTTTCGTAAAGGCTACTCCACTACTTCAGCTGTCGAGTCCGCAATTAATCAAATTCTAAATGCTTTTCTAAGTAAATCCTCCATTGTTATAACTGCATGTGACCTTTCTAAAGCATTTGACTGTGTTGCTCATCCAATTCTTCTGGAAAAACTTCATTATTATGGTTTCAATGATCTTGAAATACAATTTTTTGAGTCCTATCTCACTGATCGATCCCAATGTGTTTGCACTAATAACAATCTTTCCACACCCCTGAAATTAGTCTATGGAGTTCCTCAAGGATCAGTCCTTGTGATCAATTAAAGAAATTAAAATAAATTTTCATTAAATTTCTTCTGAAAAATGCATGAAGAGTTAATTATATTATGTTACAATTAGTTGCAAAAATAATTTGCTACAAAATAATTCAGTGATTCATAAAATTTAGCCAAGGAAAATGTAGACTTTATCTTACAAAATAAGCAAAAAAACATAATTAAGAAAAATGACATAATTTTTATCTCTCATTTATTGGTCAGAATTTGAAGATGCTGTGAGTGACCTTTAATACATACTTTATGTACTTATAAAGGATTAGGTGCTCATTGGTTAAGCATACTTGGTGAAATAAGCAATTGACATATTAACAAAAAGAGTAAAATTTTGCAGATACCCAAAGGACACAAAAGTAACAGAAAAAAAAATGGCTGCAATAGTCAAAACCAGCCGTGTCAATGGAACAATTAATTTTTCATTTTGGCAATGAAACATGATGGTAAAATTTCCAGACCAAAACACTACAATAAATTTTTATTTCCTGTTGGATAAATTAGCAGCAGAAACATTTGTATTGCTCAAGACATGATATGCAAAGTTATGGATTTCTTCAGAAGATTTGCATATGAAAAAAAAGATTTGCATACCTGATCACTGCCAAATTGTCATACTGCCCTCTTTGTGATGCAGTTTTTGAAAAATAAGAGCATGACATCATATGTTCACGCCATCTTCACTCACAGGATTTAGCTTCCTGCAACTTCTTTACGTTTCCCAGGCTCAAAAGAGAAGCACTTTGACTCTGATGAAGGTAAAACAAAAAGTGCTAGAAGGCCTAATTCAGGTCAGCAGTAGGTGATGACAGATCCCTTGTTTCTGAGATTTTATTGCAACTGACATTGCTAACATACATATTTAGACTGATGAGTATGTACAGGCAAGAGTAGATGTATGATTGTATAAATGTATTCACCTTTTTAATGAATATCTACTTATACTTCAAATCTTTCAGATAAACACCAAAAACAGGATGATGCAGGAGAAGATGCTTCATCCACTCAACTCCATGTGTGTGAAATTTGCTCCAAGGTATTTGAACAAAGGGACCTTCTCAAAGATCATGTAATGCATGTGCACCTTAGCAAGGTGATGCTATTCAGATGTGATGTTTGTGTAGAAGTATTTAAGAGAAAAGATGACCTTGCAAGTCATATCCATTTAGTGCATGCTCTTAAGAAGAAGCACCAATGTGATTTCTGCTCTAAAAACTTTCTGAATTTCAGTAAACTCAAAATTCACATGTCAACGCACACTGGGGAAAAACCATTCCAATGTGCATTGTGTTTAAAAGGTTTTGCTAAAAATATACTTTTACAGAGGCACATGTTGACACACACTGCTGAAAAACAACACAAGTGTAATATGTGTTCTAAACCATTTGCTACGAGTAGTTGTCTAAAGCATCATATGTTGACACATACTGGTGAAAAGCCACACATGCAACATCTGTTCAAAATCATTCACTCAGAAGAGTCATCTAAAGTCACACATGATGATACATACTGGCGAAGAGCCACACAAGTGCCGGGTGTGTTCAAAATCATTCAAAAGGCATAGTCATCTAAGTCACACATGATGATACACACTGGTGAAAAACCACACCAATGCAAAGTCTGTGCAAAATTATTCACTTACAGAGGTAATCTAAAGTTACACACACTGGTGAAAAGCCATACAATTGTGACTTTTGTTCAAAAGCCTTTGCTTGTAGAAGTAATGAACAGAGGCACATACTGACACACACTGGTGAAAGGCCACACAAGTGCAACATCTGTTCAAAAGCATTCATCTGGAGTAGTGACCTTAAGTCACACATAAAGACACATACTGGTGAAAAGCCACACACGTGCAGCCTGTGTTTAAAAGCATTCATTCAGAGTAGTCAACTAAAGAGGCACATGTTGACACACACTGGGGAAAAGACACACATGTGCAACATGTGTTCAAAGGCATTCGTTCAGCGTGGTCATCTTATATCGCACATGATGACACACTCTGCAAAATGATCATAAAAATGTAAGTTATGTCAATAATCATTTACTACCTGGAGCATTGTGAACAAAAGAGTGCTTAGGCTACATAAAATTGAAGTGCATTAGACTGCTGAGGATTATTTGTTATTCCTTAACTCTTCCCAAATATTCCCTTACACTCTGAAGAAACCAATTGTAAAACATAAACTCTTTAACAGTGACATTGTCATGTTTTATGTAATTTTTTAAATAAAAAATAATTTCAGATTAAGCTGAAAATCTCTGGATGATTATGTACATCTTGATAACAAATTTAAACAGAAAAATTTTCAACCTGTAAGAATTAAAATTTCATAATTTTTTACATGTTAATCTTCTAATTCATCATTAACTCAAACAATGATTCCTATCAATTTTTAAATTTTTTGATCTGCTAAACATGAATCAATTATAAGGCTTCCATGGACATGTGTAAACTATTTCACCCATTTGTCCATCAATCATGCTACGATTATTGTTAATAAGTTAATTTCTGTGCAATCTAATCTGTTCAGTTTGTATTAAAAGGCAAAACACTTGCATCATGCCTTTTTCCTTGGATATATACCTGGTTTCAATTTTCTTGAAGAATAAGATGATAAGATGAATATAATGCAAAGTTGGTTGTGCAAGAGAAAAAAGAAATTGTATTGTTCACAGGACATTGGAGTGTATATGTTTCTCTTTGGCTTTATCAGTAAGTGTGGAAAGCCTAAGGTGGGCAGGGTTTAGATGTTTAGACTGTTGCTGAAGAAAAAATATGCAAAGTTGGGCATGGTTTGTTGACAAATGTTTATTGGTGAAGAATGAATTTTTCCATGATGCCTATGAAAGTAAGATAAAACAAGGCATCAGTCTATATCACACAGCATTTGGTTAGGAAGAAGTAAAGGTATATTTACATAAATGCCCCTAGGTTAATACTGGAATGCTGTGAAGGTATTCCCTGGTGGATGATCTTGGGGATTGCATTGCAGACATCATGTTTTGAGTTTGAGAGTTTGGAGTACCTGGTAATGCACAAAAATAGTGATTAAAACCCAGTTACATTCTGCTGAAGTTTCATTCAGAGTAATGAGAAGTTGAGGTATTTCAGTCTGGAACACCCTGTATTTATGGAAGAGCTGGAAATAGCGGGGCTCTATGGGAAATTTCACCTATCCAGAAATTTTGAGCTAGATTACCCTATATTTCTCCTGAAACTTCTGCTGCTTAGTGGAGAAAAGTGGCTTGTGGAGAATATTATAGAAGTTATTCATAATAAGGGTTTGAATAACTGGGTTTTGATATAAATTCCCTTTGCCAAACTAGGAGCATTTGACTTTGGTTTCTTTACTGCTAAACCACAGGCTTCCAAAACATGCTTTATCTGCTGTTTCGATGCATTTGGTGCTGGATGAATACCTCATGAATGGCGTTAAATTGTAGCACAAAATAGATTTGCTTCGTCTTGATTCAGTTGAAATATTGCAACAAAAATGTTTTGCACTTAGCTGATATCCATCTTTAATCACACAGCATTTAGTTTGGAAGAAATTAAGGTGTATTAAGGCTACGTAAGTTCTATTGTATGTCCAGAATAGAACACTGCAATTGCATTCCCCAGTTTTCTGTGCAACTCTGGGGATTGTATAACTGACTTCATCATAATGAAAGTGGGTTGGGATGTTAGGACTTTGAAGGATCTGGCTCTGCACAAAAATAGGCATTGGAACACTGTTACCTTCTGTGGAAGTTGCCTTCAGGATAAAGTGACATTGTAGTATTTCTGTCGTGAGTACCATCTCTTGATGGAAAAAGGGGAAATAGGGGGACTACGTAGAAGGTTCACATATCTAGACATTCAAAATTTTGGGTTCCAAATTGGGATTGGATATAAATGTGCTTTGCCAAACCAGATTTTACTACTTGGGTATCTTTGGCACTAAAACTGGTTTTCATTCAATGCTTTGATGAATGTTTTGTTTCTTACTAGTGGTAGACTTGGGAGCCATATCCCTTATTTTGCGAAAATTCGTAGCAAAAAATGGGTCAATTTCCTCTTGAATTGTTGAAACATTGCTGCTAAATTTGTTTGGACATTTTCTTGTAAATGGCTTTCGGCAAATGCAGCACTCTCCTTGCCCAGAGATAACCAATCCCTAATTCCTTGTAAAAGTCATTTTGCACCTTTTCTTATAATAAAAACATGGCCATTTGATGTTTTATGTATTGCTTCACCTTATGGCCATCCTTCGAGTGGATTATTTCCAAGGGGTATAAGATCATGTTTTAATTCTTCCAATCATGCTTCCTACTTTTTAATGCTTCATATTGAAGGAGTAGAGCCCTTTACATTCAGTTACCTTTAGATTAATTTCCTCAGGTAGCAATGCATCCATATTAAAGAATTCTAGGGCTGTAAGAAATTTAAGTTTATTCATTTCAACAGGAAATATATTATCCATGTACTGCAACAATATGTTTAAAGAAACTACTTGTGAGATTTAGTTGAAACCGATCTAAGGACATATGTGTCCAGACAGAAACCCTAAATTTTTCTTGGTTTGGAATACCAACTATGGGCCAGGTACAGAACATTTCACCTTACCCAATTGTATCATTCCATTACATATTCTTAGGAAATTCTTTATCTTAATGAGGTTTTTCCTCATTAAAGCAGCCGTATTCCTGCAATCCCATTGAAATAACAGATCATCCCTAATGAAGAAATTATATACATCACTTAAATTCCATAACAGCGCCTTGTTGAACTTGTGTTTCTAATGCATTAAAACTGGTCCAAATACTTCCATTTCTTAAAATATGCCGAATGAATGAATTGTCTTTTACCTGCAAATGGGTGATGAGGAGATATATCACCAGAAATGTTTCGGATGATTAATATTTTTTGTGTTCTACTAGCATATCTGCATTAGTTATCAGCCTACTCTTTTTTATTGAATTAAACATACATCTCAACAGATTCAAATAGCTTCCTAGAAAAAACTGAGGAGCAAAAAAACTTTTAAAAATGTGACCAATGAAATAATTTTAAAGTTCGCAAACTTATGATAGAATAACTCTTTACAGGGGTTGTGGGTAATGCAAATATATCATAAATATTTTCGGAATGTTCAAATTATACACTTGGGGGCCATCTCATTGAAAATGCATTGCTGCCTTCATAGATTAATAAAATTAATTTGAGTTGATAGGTGTAACCAGCTTTAAACAAATATCTTTTGAAAATAATACAACTGGGAAAAATCATATGATAGGGGTCTTCAATTACCATTTTAATTCTTTTTAAGATAGAAGTGTTCATCAAACAAGGTAACTGTGATTTAAGAGCCTTACTGACAGTATACATACAATTTTGATGTAATATAAATAGCAATTAGAGTTTTGTGTACAATTTCTCCCTTAAAAAATGGCAATAGTGATTTTATATCCTCATTTTACATGAATTGTGTTACCTTTTATGTTATGTCAACACCACCAGTCATTAAAATATGGACTTGAGTCGGTTTCGGCAAGCAATTGTTTCAGATCAGTTGTATTGCCAGCCTGGACAGCATTTAATATAATCATTCTCATCTAGAGTGAAGTCTTGACTAAATGAAGTAGGTGTAAAAGAGAATCCTTAGAGATATCGTACATACTATTTTAAAATTGAAGAAATAGTAATTGAAAAGTTTTGTGCAAAATTGCCCTCTCCAAGTTAACAACATTTCAAACAGAATGATATACTTAAAAATTTCAGGGTAGATGGGAAATACTAACACATATAATTATTATCAAAAATACAGTAACAAATGCGATTATATACATACTATATATGCACAGTATACTACCTTGATCAAAAAGTTCCCGGAATAACTACCGTGTGGCGCTCCCATCGTTCCGATTTGAGTTCTGTTTTTTTTTGTTAAATTGGTACATCTGTTGTTGATATTCCCTTTAAATCTTAGTGTCATAACTTGACATTTGCAAAAGTTACGTAGCCAAGAGTACATCTATCTCTGTGTGTGTTGGCGATTTTTTACAATTTCAGAAATGGATTTAAATTTGCAACAACGAACTTGTATTAAATTTTGCGTAAAAAACGGATTTAGTGGCGCACGGACGTTGGAAATGTTGGAAAAGTGTTTCGGCAACGATTCTCTAAAAAAACGGTCGTTTACCAGTGGCACGAGCGGTTCAGAAGTGGTCGTGAGTCAATCGAAGATGATGAACGCAGTGGCAGACCATCGACATCGAAAGTTCGTGAAAAAATTGATAAAGTAAAAGAAATGTTGGTCAATAACCGCAAATTAACCATCAGAGAAATAGCGGAGGACTTGAACATTGCCTATGGATCCGCCCAAGACATTGCGGTTAATGATTTGGGTATCCGTCGTGTAGCAGCAAAGTTGGTTCCAAAAGACCTCAATTTCATGCAAAAAAGAGACCGTGTTGACGTCGCAAAAGACATGATTTGCGAGGCTGAATCCGATCCCACATTCATCAAAAGGATCATTACTGGAGACGAGACGTGGGTTTATGAGTACGACACGCAATCCAGACATCAGGCAAGTGAATGGCGTTCACCAAATGAGCCGAGACCAAAAAACCACGTCGTTTTCAGTCAAAAAAGAAGGCAATGCTGACGGTTTTCATGGATTACAACGGTGTAGTGCATCATGAATTTTTGCCAGAAGGCCAGACAGTAAACAAAGAGTATTATTTGGGCGTTATGAGACGTTTGCGTGAAGCAATTCGCCGAAAGAGACCAGAAATGTGGGCAGAAAACTCGTGGATTTTGCACCATGATAACGCACCGTCGCACAGTGCTATCATTATTCGTAATTTTTTGACGAAAAATGCAACAAATACCATCCAACAGCCACCGAATTCACCTGATTTGGCTCCCTGTGACTTCTTTCTGTTCAATCGAGTTAAAAAACCATTACGAGGAACGCGTTTTAGCAGCCGAGAGGAAGTAATGGAAAAATCGCAGGAAGCACTGATGGACATACCGAAAACCGACCGTAACTTTTGCAAATGTCAAGTTATGACACTAAGATTTAAAGGGAATATCAACAACAGATGCACCAATTTAACAAAAAAAACAGAACTCAAATCGGAACGATGGGAGCGCCACACGGTGGTTATTCCGGGAACTTTTTGATCAAGGTAGTATATGCACAACAAAACCCTATCGAAAACATTCACCTATGCGGAGAAAAACACACTTACCGTAATACTAGCACACACAAACAATAATGCACACTCATGCAGACATACTAACACATGCATAAACTTACAAGCATGAGATGCCACATAATTGGGTGCTCCAGTCATTTAAACCTCCAAGATTTTATCATGCCCATTTTAAGTCATCACTTAAATATCCTCCTACCACCTTGTCAATTTCCTATTCCACACATAGATCTTCTCCCCTCACAACTCCCCTACCCAAACTCTTCATTCTTTCCCCAATAACTACTTTCTTATAAATATATATATGAAAATACACATAAATATATATATATATATTTATGTATGTATGTGTGGGTTGCTGTAGTCCAGTTGGTAGAGCATTGAACTGCTCACCAGAGGGTCCTGGGTTCGAGTCCCAGGCAAGGTGTTCTGTACACCTGCATTTCCATTAAAGCTAAAGTGATTTTTGGGTACCAGGTCTTCATTGGAAACCGTAACCGGAGCAGAGAAAGGAACTGGCCCCCAATAGCCTCCAAATATCCAGATAAGGCCTGAAATAGTGTCTGCAGGGCTAGAGCCCATGCGGGTGGCTCCTGCTCCCTGATGCTCAGTGATTATAATGGGGGATACTGAATCTGGTATACTTAGCTTCAGATTTGGGAGCCAGGTGGATATATAGGTGAGACAAGGCCTGAGTTGGTTTGTCAGTCAAAAAGGTTCACAAAGGAAGAGTGCCTTCAGATCTCTCTATTGTTAGTTGGTGTTACCCCACCATGCACATGTCAAACCAATTGACCTCACCCATCTTCAGTCCGAGACACATCTGGCAACAAGCAAAGGATCCAGAAGTTGGACACATATCCCATCCACAGCCAAGCATGTCTCTGCCATCTCCTGAACCAAGGAACAAGTCACCAAAGCTGAGCATGGGGGAGCAGGATCCACCTGCATTGGCTCTAGCCCTGCAGACACAATTTCAGGCCTTATCTCAAGAGATGCAGATCATTAGGCAATCGCAAATCCAGCCCGGTAAGTCAGCAAGACTGGTAACACCACTACCAACAGCACCAATGATGGCACTAAAGAAGAAGTTATTGGCACTGCTCGGCAAGCCCGGCCACATGGATCACCCCACCAGAGGACAACAATGAGGTCCACACCCTGTGGCATCTGTTAATCATATGCATCAAATAAAAGCATTTGGGATAAATGACAGTTATAAAGTGGCCACATGAAGAAATTTCATGGTCGCTATTAGTGACAATAAGTCCAGATTTAGTTCAAAGAATTCAGCAACAATGAATTGAAGTTTTAAAAAAATATTGTTTCCCAAAGTTAATTATTGAAGTCTCTGATATTAATTAGGTTTTCTACAGCTGCTCAGTTTTCTCAAGCTCAAAAGATATGTCAATGTGATAATTTTTTTTTGAAATTTTTATCATCTGCCATTATTAAAGTGCATAATGTCTGCCATTTTTATGCTGTCTCAGTTGTCTGGTGAGATTGAAAATAGATAGCTGATGATGCAATTGCCAGTGATGCTGTAAAGAATAAGACTGTGAATGTCTGAGATGATGTGATCCTGGTCAAAGAGGAGGTTCACACTTCTAGTGGTTGCTCTGTTGCTCCTGTAAAGGATGAAGAATTGCCAATGCTCAAATCAATTCAAGGTGACTGGTCCAGCAATGATGAAGCAGAGAATTTGGTGAGTGTTCATATTCATGTTGTTTGCATAGTTAGCACTCTGTGCTTTGAAATTGGTATTGTTCACAGTTGAACTTAGCCATTTGAATTTTTATTATCTTCCCTCTTAAAATGTATTTGCACTTTCTATTTTGTTATCCTATCACCTCACTTGAGTTATTGTGACCATTAATGACTGCAGTTTATATACCTCAGTTTGCATTAGTGATTAGGAGAACGTAAACAATTCTATCAGTCGTTATAACTATGGAGTTATGAAACCATCTTTGCAGATGTAATGCTTTTCTTTGATCTTGCAGGACCCTTCGAATAATGGAGGATTCTGCTTGTCTTTAAATTAAGAATTGGAAATTAAGGATAAGTGTATAACTAAATTTCGGATGGGATGAAGGATGCCCAGGAAAGGATCAGTTGCTGGAACAAGATAAGATGGTCTCATCACTGTTGTGGGTATACTTTTTCATCAGCAAAGCCTTTTCACTGCCCTCAGTGTTTCCTTTTGAGTAATTATGAACCATCAGTTGATATGTATCAAGTATATGTAAAATCAAAATGCAAATATTGTGTTTCAGTTGGCAATTTATAAATGCCATTTCAATTCCTTTGAATAAAATTTTAATCACTTTTTTGATTGTTCATTTTGGTATTAAGGCAGTTTCTTTGTTAGAGTTTAGTGTGAAAACCATGCCATTTTATAGGCGCTTTGGGCTGAACCATCAGATAGACCAAAACTCTGACATCATCATTTCTTCCTCCTTAAGATGTTTGGCAGCAGTTTCATCTCAATCTACCAGTACAAATTACTCATTTGTTTTCCTTTCTGTCCACTTTACCTTCTCAAAACCCACATTTCAAAGATTATGTCTCTGATCGACATGAAATCAAAGCTGAATGATCCAGTCACTAAAATTATTAAAGGCTTGTTATATGATGAGGTTCACTGTCTGAAGTGCCAACAATTCCCTACCTTCTATATTGTACAACTTACCACAACCCTTAATATTAGAATCAATAATTACCTCAAGACTCACTCTTAAAATTCTTCCGATTGGGATACTTCCAATCCTAAAAAAAAGCCCCAGTTCCTTTGATAAATACTACAATATCTCCATTTTAATATCTCTCTCATCCTTATACCCTCAATTTAAACATATAATGACTAATTGATTCTTCAAATACCCAGGTGTTTATATTAGTTATTAATTAACTCAATCTTAACTTCTGTTCAACTTCTATCTGGGGAATAAATTAATGCAACTTTGGAAGGCACATGTAATTGTAAATAGATATTAAGTGAATACCTGTTCATGAACACATGGCCACCATTGAACATTCAATTTCTTCCGGGACAAACAGTGCCTGGGAGAAGACTTATGGAAGACATTAGAATGCAGATGGTTGACTGATACTTTGGCTCATGTCTGTTTGGATAACTTTGGCTTATCTACTGTTGAAATCATTAAATAGTTAAAGGGATAATTTGCACCCTACACAGCCAAATAGAATGTGCCACAACCATGTATTAACAATAGAATGCACGTTACTCCTCTCACCTAAACTTCGATTTACGTTTAGACAACAGTGTTCAGAGAATATAAAACTAATACCAATTCATTTAATATATCTTATAAACAAAATTTTTGAAACACCAAAACCAGACAACTGAACCTACTTTGGCATCTATTAGATCCTCTAACGTATGTTCCAGCACGATTTGTAATTTAATATTGTCGCCGAAAACATTGATCAACAGACCACGACTGTTTAAGCACAATCTGAATACTTCATATTCGTGTTTATCGCATGTTATGAAGGTTTTAGAGTATGCCGAATGATTTACGTGATAATCTAACCTTAGAGGAATAATACAATATGTTAGCATTTATTGAACTAGTATTAATAGTTATGAACACAGGCGAAAAAACTAAGTAAACGCAGGGCATTCGCCTTTCATTTGTTATCTGTTACACTCATTAGAGAAGTGATTTTATGGATTGAAATAAATGATCTTAGTCCGATCCCAAATATTTGGGTTTCAACAGGAATGTATAGCAAAGCATTAAAATGCCATAATTCATTAAAATCCTATGGTCCAAATTTGAAAATAAGAGTATCAGGGCAATAAATCCTTATTTCAATACTCTTTCATATATTTCTAATGAGAATCATGTGGGACTAACTCATCTTGCAAAAAAAGTAAAAATTTTACCAAGGCAATTTTAACAAGGCAATTAAATTGCTGACATCAACTATTCATAAATGATATTACAAATCATTGCATGGTGGACTATAATTTCAATGTAAGTTTTGGTAAGGACACCAAAAAAGAAATCTGTTGCATTTTATTAATCTTGACAAAGAAACACAACAGCAGCCTATGTAATTAGTTAAATAAAAAGGAGGTAAATCATTTTTAGAAAAAAGAACCATTGTGAAGATATGGTGTGAGAATATGGAAAGTATAAAGAGTATATGGGTGACATTGGTGCACTAAAAAGGAAGACAGACTGATTTTTATTTGTCCAATGTCATCGGCTTGATATTATTATTTGACTTAATAAATATGAAAACAATAAACAATGAAGAAACAATATGATTAAAACTCCTTCAAAGAGTAAGAAGGGCTGACGATATTATTCACCGAAAAAGGCAATTTTTTCTCTTTTTTGCTATGTGCATGTGTTTTTATGTCATTGCAGTTGCAAAGTCAATGAAACTGCATCATCTACACTTTTGAAAAAAACAAAACCATCTATCTTGATAAACTAAAATTCAAATTTCAATTTTAACATTATTTCATCTGGAAAAAGTGATATTTTCGATGACATTTCAAATGACTGCCTTCGATCGGAGAGAAGATAAAATGGTTTTTCTACATTTAATCAAGGAACATGTAAGGAAATATTAATTTTTAGCCAAATTTGTCTTCGTCATTGATATTGCTCATATTATTAGATAAAACTGACCTCTTCTCGATTGGTTATTACGTATTTCCTTGAAGGATAGCTTCCCCTCTTGGATACCATTATAGAAAAAAACAAAACACTTGGCACATCGACGCTTAGGCAGCCGGAGTCCCGTAAGCTTCTCCATGCTGGCAGAGCACACCAACCAGGGATAATATGCATCCTCCACAACCTAATAGACTATGCCATTAACATGTATTAACACCAGATTGCACGTAACTCCTCTCGCCTAAACTTATATATACATTTAGACAACAATGTACGGAATATATAAAAAACTAATACCAATTCATTAAGATATCTAACAAACAAAATTTTTAAACCACTTAGCAAGACAACCTACTTTGGCATCTATTAAATCCTCTATCGTATTTTCTAAATTTATTTGGAATTTACTATTCTAGCCGAAAACATTGATCAACAGACCGGATCAGTTGATCAATGATACGCCGAATGATTTACTGGACAATCTAACTTCAGAGAAAAAAGCAATCTGTCAAAATGTATTGAACTAGTATTAAAAGTTATTAACACAGCCGAAAAAAACCTAGTAAACAACATTATAGCAGGGCATTTGCATTTCGTTTTCATTTGTTACACTCATTTGAAAAGTGATATTATGGATTGAAATAATTGATCTTAGTCCGATCCCAAATATTTGGGGCTATTTCAATGTAATCTAGTAATTAGTTAAATGAAAAATTCAACCCTTTTATACATGTTTATTAGGCGATGAAGTATGACAGGCATTCTTTGATATAAAGTGTAAAACAACAAAAATTAATTTCTTCGTAAATGTTCCGTTCATTCATTCGAAAGATCTGGGAAATTGCTCAAACACACAATTAAAAGAGCTAGCGAAATAGACTTCTGAACTTACTTTATAATCTACTAAATTCTCTTTTTTCTTTTCAAGCATGAATTGTAAATTAGTCTTCTCGCCAAAACATCGATAAACACGTCACGACAACTACAACACAGTCTGCAAACTTTAAGTACCGCTATATCGGAGAGTCTGATCGTTTTCAAGTCTACAGAAGAGTTGAACTAAAAACCAACTATAGAAGTACGCGGCCATTTTTCACACATTACTTCACAGAGCATTTAAAGTTTTAAATATAGCAATAACACACAGAATACGTCACTCGTCTGCTGGTCACTTGCATTTAATTCTTCATTTGTTTCGAATGGAAAAGGAATGGGTTGGTGCAAAAAGAGAGGATCTTAATCCAGATCACACATATGAAAACCTTCCTCGCGATTACTCAGATTTAATTCAAGGCTGAGTCAGGGATAATCGGAACCGGCCTTTCATAAGATATTTATGACCTTTTGTAGTATCAATGAAATCATTTGAATAGGCATTGAAATAAATGAATGAAAACATTGCTGTTCCGTTGTTTCATTTCAAAGATCCGTGTCAACAGATTTACAATAAGCATTGTCTACGAAGAAAACATTCATGGATTAAGCAATAATATAGGCATCTATCAGCCGTCGTATTCCTAGGGTAATGCAAATATATTATAAATTCTACTGTGCCGTTTTTTCATTCGGTTTCTTTCTGAGTGCACGTCAAATTAATTATTCGATATTTGACGTCCCCGTTTCTGAAATTCGATAAATGTTGACCTATATTCCAACATAGATTAATGACTTCATGCTAATATTATTCATTTCATTAACCTGAGGTAAATTTATTTAAATATATTCGGTTATGATCATACATATTTATGTAATATACGTGCGTTCGTAGGCGAATATCATTTTGTCATATTCATGAAATCAGTCTCACTTGATGAACTGCTGTAATAGTTATCAACTAGGGGCATAGGAAAATCTGGGAGGTAGAATATCTTAAGATTATTACGTAGAGCCATTATACTATTATTATCTTGATCTTATGGAAAAATCTAATCGAACTGCCATAATAACGAACACCTACCTTTGTTTATACGAAGGTGGGTGGAAATAGTATCTAGGGAATATATCACAGATTGGATTTCAATAAAATTTCATAAACAGATATTCACCAAAGAACGCACTAAATCCTCTGGCCTTAATATCACCTTCTTTCTTTTACACAACAGTGTACGGGACATACAAACGACATTCTATCTCATATAAGATTTTTTGCACACATAATAATCTAAGCACTGAACCGAGACAACTTAACTTACTTTGAAATCTATAAATATTCTATAGTATTTTCCAGCATGATTTGTAATTCACTATTCTCGCCGAAAACATTGATCAACAGTCCACGACTGTTTAAACACAATCTGCACACTTCAAATTCGGCTTTATCGCACATTATGAAAGTTTTAGACTACTCCGAATGATATACTGAACAATCTCACTTACATCAATAATGCAATATGGCACAGTTACCTTGAAAAAGACTTAAAATTTAATAAAACTGCCGAAACATCAAGGTAAACAACTCGACAGCTGGACCCTTGCATTCCGTTCCTCATCTGTCATTCTCATTTGAGAGGTTCACTTGAATTACAATGGTATTAATTTTTATGGAAATAAAGGATCTTAATCCGATCGCAAACATGTCGGTGTATTTCAATGTAATCTAGTATTTACGGGGAGGAAAAATAATTCCATTTTATATAATTTTATTAGTTGATGAGGGATGACGGGCATTCTTTGATATCGTATACAATTCGAAAAAACCAAAAAGTTCTAATAAGTTCCGATCATTCATTTTGAAGATCCGGATCAATAGATTCATATAGGTTTTGCATGCGATTACCAAATGTAAGAATAACCATCCATATAAGCGAAAGTTATTGGGCGCAATAGACATAGAGTGTATTCAAAATATTACAAGTTCCATGTACCCGATTTCTCATTCAGTTGCTTCGTGAATAAACATCCAAATAATTCATCGACCCGTGGGAACGGGACTTTGACCAACTGAATCTTTTTCTCATGATGTGAATTGTTGTCAAGTTAATAGTAAACGTTGTTTGTTATGGTTAGTCGGATAATTAAGATCTCAAAATAAGCTTATGCAATTTTCACTACACAACGTAAATAAAATGAACAGATTGAGAGCGAAACGCAAGTTTCATGTTGGGAAGTTATGTTGTTAAATAGAGTTGTTTTAGTAATTTTTTAGGCTAATTCAAGTAAATTGTGAACGTTGTTGTCATATAATTAGCGTTAGGTTCTTCCGTAAATCATTGGTAGAACTTGCAAACGATAAAGATGGGCGATAAAGCCGGAATTAAACTCTGCAGATTACAATTAAAAATTCGCGGTCGGTTGATGAATGTAAGAAAGTAAAGTACTCAATTAACTAAGAGTTTAAATAATTTTAAGATGCGGAAATTAATTTGAATTTTGTCATCACTTGGAGCCAAAATATAACCAGATCGACTCTCCGCCTCGCGCTTAGTTATCGATTCAGAACGAACGACCCAGCGATATATAGTCGGCCATTTTGGAATCTATTGCTAACGAGTTTTTAATATTGATAGTCTTAAGTGCTACGAAGATGGCTCGACAAGAAAGTTTAAGGTGTAGATTATGTCTTGGCCGTGGTGGTCGGTTGACAAATATTTTTAGTGAAAACGACGATGCTGAGCAGTTGGTGCGGGAAGCAATAGAAGAGTTATTGGAATTGAAAGTAGGCCAATCAATTACATGTTTACGTTTTCACCATGACGCTTTTATCGCAATTTTACCGCAAAGTTTTTGGTTGTTCCCGGTTTTATGTCAAAAAATGCCTTTGCATTACCATGTTAATAATTAGAGTTCTTTGGAGAGAAGATGTTTGGGGTTTATAAGCTTGATAATCTTGTTTTCGTAGGTAGTGAGGGATGGAAGCCACCCGTGGTTTATTTGCTATCAGTGCTTTAAAATACTGACCGATTTCTATATGTTTAAGCAGCAATGCTATGAAAACAGTCTTATGTTGGAGAGGCAAGCGGAAAACAAACACGAAGAGAGAAATATTAGTTCTTCCAAGGTGAGTTTTGTTCAACGTATGTTTTTATTGTATAATAATCTGAGCAATGTTCGTTATAACAATATGCATTAGGGAAAGTAAGGTATATTCATTAATAAACGTGTTTCTATTAAATGAATTTCCGCTCTAAAGTACAAATGTCTAATGACAAAATGACAAATACGGGCATTGACTTAAAAATTGCGTATATTGTATGCATTAGATATGCAGAAAGGTAAAAAATTGTATACTTACACTTATACTTTATTATAAGAGCATGGGTAAGATTACTTTGTCTGACTTTCCATTACACGCTTTATTCTGATTACAATTTTCGTGGTTTTCATCATCATATCTTAACATTCATTTTGTATACATTTTAAAAATAATTAATTTTCGATACAGTTTTTTACAATGCATTGCCAAAGTTATTCCTATGTTTTTGGTATGTTTACCACTCTGTCAGATTCATTAATGTATTAGTTTTTAACAGATGTACTTATATGCAGAAATATTTCATTTATGTAAACATATACTCAATGTTAGTTTTTTATTTAACCTTGGAAACAATTTGCCAAGAAAATGACTAGCATTTAATTTTTAAAACGTATAAGTTATAGGGTCATATGGTCAAAACATACAATTTTGAATATTCCTGATTAAAGAAGAATTTGCATTTAGTCATTGTGGAATGTCTTAGATTTTAAGTTTCTCTTCATGTATGTCCAATTATAACATTATATAATTCATTTTTATTCATCCACATCTTAAAATAATTCTACTCCCTATATATTAAAATTGGCAAACAGGTCATCTGTTTTTGGATTTTACAATTATTTATCTTATTAATTTGTTTTTGCTGTGATGCTCTTCTAGCTATGTGTATGTATGTGTCTGCCCACATGTTTAATTGGAAATCTGTTATGTCATAATCATAATGTATTAGCATGAAAGCCTTGCTGTTTAATTTAAAATTGCATGCATCGCAATCATTATCATTTAATAGAAATTGTTGATCATGCACTCAATTTCAATTTATACACTGCTAGTCTAATTTTTTTGATATTTTTCAACCTTTTTAACAATTATGTACAGATCACAGTGAAAAGGGAAAAGATGGATGTTGAAGAACCAGAGATTATTGTAATTCCAGCGAGCAAGGAGGAAGTGGACCACAATGTTCATATTCAGGAAGGGACTTTACTTGAGGTGGCGTAAATTGAAGCATTTATGCCATATTGACTAAAGCTTAATTTTTCAAATCATGACTACCTTGAGAAGAACAGATGTTTATTTGTCATGCCATAAATGTAACGGTATTTATCCAAGTTAATGGTATAGGTCTTTATGAGCAAGACATATTTTTAGCCTTATAGCATTTTTGCGATGGTCCATATATGTAACTCCTTTAAAATAAAATGGCAAAAGCATGAAAATGCCACTTATGATATGAATCATGTATTCAATTAGCTGAATGTAGAGATTTATTTCTTAGGATGAGATGAGATGAGCCCAGGATTATGAAGCAAAGTAAACTGTTAGGATAGGTAATGACTATTGTGTAGCATGGCAGGTACAAGGTTTGTGAAAAAATTCTTGGGATTAATTTTAAAAATTAAATTTTTAAAATTAAATTTTTGTAATACATGATAAAATGCCTTGAAATAGATTTAATTCTATTTGGGGTGAAAAAAACTTCTAAGCAGATGTTCTACGGTTCGAAGGTGCCCTGGTAGGTGGATTTGGGGAGGTCATTAGGAATTTGAATGAACAATTCTTTGATAAAACTTAAAGATCCCTCTAATGGTGTCCTTTTAAGCAGGATTTAATTTCAACAACAGGAAATACATAGCTTTTGCAAAGTAAGGACTTTAATGAGATGTCAGGATCATGGAGGTGATTCAAATAAGGTGGGGTGTATTCAAAAAGGTTAATGTAGTGATTTGTCAGTTTTAAAGTAGGAAATGCAGTTTGTGCCATGTAAAGACTATAAGGGTGAATCAGATTTGTAGAGATGCTGTTTAGGTGTTCTGTTATTCTGCAGCTAATAGGGCTGGATGCAATGTTCTGATACAATTAATATGGGATGGAAAAAACATCTAAGTAGATATTCTACTATTCAAAGGGGCCCTGGTTGGTAGATTTGGGAAGGTCATTGTAACCAATCATAACCAATAGTATTGGATATGATGAAAAGGGAAAGGGTTATGTTTCATTGACTTATGTAATAGGCTAGACAGAAGTTACTGTAGATTCAAATATAATGTTTTTTGTGCTGCAGGTGGTGTTGGGTTGCAATTTGATAGGATGCAAGTTATAGGGTCTGAAAAAATGCAGTACGTGCAGTTGCATTTGCTGACTGTGCTTAGAAGTGATGGGGCTACTTGCAGGTGGACTTGAAGATGCAAATGTCCCACCAGTTTTATGGGCATTTAAAATAGAGGGACAATGTAGCAATAAAACTTTAGTGCACTGAATCTTATGAGTAATTGAGAAAAGTTCATAGGTTATTTAATTTTATGGTTTTTGGATAAAGAACTGTTTATCAGGTTGGGACTTTTCAGGCAGTTTGGATGAAGGAGAGGAGTTTATTAGGTTAAGGTTTGAGAATTTAATTATTCAGCAGTTTTTCAGGGTACCCATTTTTTCTGAGACAATCAAGTAGCTGGTCCCATTATTTTTATTGGAGGGTAGTGTTCTTGTAGGAACAGAAGCCACAGACTGAATGAGAAAGGGATGAAGAATTTTGTTTGTGATAGGTGGCCCCAGTTGAAATAAATTTACTGGTGATTGTTGGTCTGTTTCATTCAGACTGAAGGGTTAAAATTCTATTGTAAGGGTCTATTGTACCACATTTTACAAGGGAAATTTTGAAGGTAAGATATTATATTTTTTTATAATGAATATCATATTTATTCTCAAATTTCTGTATGTCATAGGAAAGCCTAAGCATTTAGAGTTACCTTGACAATCACTCATATTTTTCATCTATGTAAGCCACTTTTAAATACTTGAGTCATACCTTTCTCATTCCGCAACATTTAGTTAACTGACATCTGCTTCTTGCACTTCCTCGTCTACCTTGAACTTCTGTCCTCAAAGGCATGTTTGGAAAACAGAAAACAAGAGGTTATCACTGGGGGCAATGTCCAGGCTTTAAAGAGGTTATTTGATGATATTCCTGCCAAATTCATTCATGAAACCTTCATTCATCTATCTTCACATCAAATGACCAGTTGAAGTAGGCTGGTCATTTGATGTGAAGCCATGTTCATATGTATTGTCATGATGTAAACACACTCCTTTGATGAGACAAGTTGATGCAACCAAGAACCTTTGACACAATATTCTGCACAGAAAAGTTTTCATTAAGTATTCATTAAGGCCTTTTCAATCGCATAAAGAATAATTTCCAGGCTATTGTTGGCAAACTTGTCAGTTAAGGCCACCGTTGATTCTGGCAACTTCAGCCACCCTGATGGCTTCTAATCTAGGAATTTTTCCTAGCATCTAACAACAACCTGCACTTTTTAGCATGTTTTTGATGTCTTTACAACTCTCAACATACTCTTTCACTAAATGGCAATGAATTTATATTGGGGAAGCGGTCAGCAGTTGGCTTCCTGATGCAGCAGGAGAAAGGTATGATTCTGGTATTAAGAGCTGCCCAAAAGGATGCAAAAAGTGATTGATTATCAAGACGACAATGTAGAAAAATAGCTAAATGCTCAACCTTTCCAAAGATGTTTGCAACATTGAGAATAAATTTCATTTTTCATGAAAAAAAATAAGGGACCCTACTTTTCGAATCTCCCTTGTTTTGCAGACATAATTTGTCCTTAAATTTGAAAGAATTTTGGATGAAGACTGGTTGGGTCAGTTGGAAGAGGAAATAAATGGATGAGGTTTGTTGTGGTTTGTAGGCTTAAAGTTCATGGCTTCTAAGCTTTCATTCTTTAGGGAATGCAATGTATACTGTGGCTTTGAGAATTGTCATGCTCTAAGGAATTCGGATTGAGTGTCAATGTTCCAGAAAGTTGTACAAATTTTGCATCAAAGAAGGGTTTGAATTGGCTATGGGTTAAATGTGGTGGCCTATTAATTCCTGGTAATTTTTGGTAGCATATAGAATGAGGGTTCTCAGGATTATACAAGGATATGATATATATAATTCTGGACAAAATTAGGGTATTATTCAGCAAGGTTTAAATCGCTACCAGATAGTAAGAAGGAAAGATGTATGCTAGCAATTAGAGATGAGTTGACTAAGATTATAGCTGACATAGAAAATATCTAAGAGAATTGAAAGGAATATTGTGTAAAACTGTTTAAAAAAAGTTTATACACAGAAAGGTAAGATGACTGTGAAGAAGATAGCCTAGGTCTAGCCATACTCAATGAGGACATAGAAGGGTTATAAAGCAGATTAAGTTAAATAAGGCAGTAGGGGTACACAATATGTTTGCAGAATTACTAAAAGGTTTTGGGAAATTTTGGAGGAAGAGTATATGGACTGATTTGTAATAGTGTAGAGGAAGGAATCTGGCCAGAAAAGTTTGTATGATAAGTTTTAATTCCTTTCCAAACAAGGTAAAGGTCATATCAGGACTACGGAACAATAAATTTGAAATACTGCACATCTAAAGTGGTTCTTTGGATTTGTCGATAAAAGGATAGTCAAGGAAAAAATATGTAGAGGATTTTTAGTCTAGTTTAGTAACAACTAATGCGAACATTAATTGAGAAGAATTTATATTAAAATCAGTATGTACTTATCTGTTTTGTTGATTTCAAAAGAGGATCGAGATGGTTTGGGGACTAATGTACTGGCTTCCTACCCAGAGGGCCCGCGTTCAAATCCTGGCAGTGTAGAATATTTTTAGAGGTATCTCAATCCCAGCTTGAGGAGATTTGTGGAGGGCAATTGAGTGAGTATGCATCCGTCAGATGGGACGTTAAGCTGCATACCCCTTGGCACCTTTCATAATGAGTTGGCTAATGCCAATGCTGAGTTTCTCTCCACCCTTCAACCTTTCCCATCCATCCCCTATGGTGCAAATAACCTTGGCTGTTGGTTGCCTTCCCTGAATACTACTACTTGATTTCAAAAGCTCGTTTGTTAGGTTGAATTGGGATGAACTAGAGTAAAATGCAGAAAATAGGAATGGATAGGATAAACAGAAGGCTAATCATTTACCAAGTAGAGGTAAAAGTACTCAGAGATGAAGGGGGGCTTAATGTAAAGTATGTCACTGGATTTTGTTTTGTTAGCAGTCCCAAAATATTTATTTGGTATTTATGTCCATCCATAATCCATCTTAACTGGTAATTACCTAAACAATATTACAATGCATATGAAGTTATTACATGTTTACAAAGTGTACAGCCTTGTTTGATGGATTCTTATTATCTGTTCCATTAAACAGAGGCCTTAGAATAATTAAGTCTCAAGGGGCATTTCTGTTTATCAATTTTTTTAAAACAAGGGGTTTTAAGAGTTTTTCACCCTGTAGAGTCATATGTAGTTATTTGTCTTGTGTTTCTCAACAGAACTGGGTGACAACTTTACAGCAAGTCTCTGATTATCTCTGCATACATTAATCCTATCATCCTAACCAATGCAAGTAAATTATTTGAAGAAAAATTTTTTTCAAGAGGTATCAGCTAAAATATTATTTGTTTTAACAATTTAATGTATGCGAGTTAACATTTTTTTCATCTTAATTTTAGAAAAAACATGTTTTTCAAACATTTTTCATGGATATCCTGAAAATCTGTAATTTTTTTTCTTTGATCTTGCAGGATAATTTGGAAGATGCAGAAATAAGTATGCTCTCTGAGGAGGAAGTAAACATTAAGGAAGATTGTGATACTGAAATTCCTCAGATGGAAGTAAGACTGGAAGGGGAGGTGTTGCATGAACAAGGTAAGGAAAGCTAAGGACTCTGCTGTCACTTCACTTTTGCTACTTTCTGGTGTAATACAACTACTGTTGATTAACCCTTGCAGTACCATTAATGCATTTTGGAAAGACTGAGTTAACTTTATAGAATTTTATTTAAAATAACTTAAAGGCCATTTAAAACAGTATGATAAATTGCAAAAAGATGATAATATTGTCATCTCTTATTTGCAATTATTTACGAACATATTTAATATTATTTATTAAGCTACTCAGACTAGATCTTTTAATAATCTTGCTGTGTTTTCAAGCCATTTCTTTGTTTGCTTGATTATTCTGATTTTAAATATAATCAGTTAGGAATTATAAATGAAATAACCCAAAACAACCATTTTCACTTTCAATATGTTATGTTTTTCCCCAAGTAAGATCTAAACATTGCGTGAAAGGCTGAGTTTAGCTCCCTGTAACTTCTTTGGGTTTCTCTGGCTCAAAAGAGCCTTGAAAGGAAAGCACTTGACAATGAGGAAGGTAAAATCAAAATTGCTAGAAAGCCCAATTCAGGTCAGCATTATTTGATTACATGCTTTGTTCCTGGGATTTAAGCACAGCTGATGTTGCTAAAATGCATACATAGAGTGATGAATTTCTACAGGAAAAGACTAGACATTCGATTGTATGCAAATTCATGTACACATATATGATTGAATGTGAACATGCATATCTATAATTATAATTTTGCATTAATTAGTGTATTCCAACTGGTGAAAACAATTTTTTCATCAGAAGTATTTATTTTTTAATGAGTATATACTTTACCTTATCCTTCAAATCTTTCAGATGAACACCGAAAACAAGTTAATGTAGGGGAAGATGCTTCAGCCTCTCAAAGATATATTTGTGAAATTTGCTACAAGGTATTTGAACAAAAGGGCCTTCTCAAAGATCATGTAATGCATAAGCACCTTAAGAAAATGATGCAATTCAGATGTGATGTTTGTTTGGAGGTATTTAAGAGAAAAATTGACCTTGCAAGTCATATCAAATTGGTGCATGCTCTTAAGAAGAAGCACCAATGTGAATTCTGCTCCAAAAACTTTCCATGTTTAAGTAAACTCAAAATTCACATGTTGACACATACTCGGAAAAAACATTTCCAATGTGCATTGTGTTTTAAAGGTTTTGCTGGAAAGATACATTTACAGATGCACGTGTTGACACATACTGAAGGAAGGGCACACATATGTGAGATCTGTTCTAAAGTATTTACTTGTATTGGTACTTTAAAGAGGCACATGTTGACACACACAGGTGATAGGCCATACAAGTGTAGGATATGTCAGAAAACATTTACCATAAATTCTAGTTTAAAGACTCACATGTTGACACACACTGGTGACAAGCCTTACAAGTGCAGGATATGTCACAATTCCTTTACCAAGAATTCTACTCTAAAGACTCACATGTTGACACACACTGGTGACAAGCCACACAAGTGTCAGTTGTGTCTAAAAGCATTTGCTGTCAAGAGCAATCTAAAGTCACACATCTTGACACACACTGGCGAAAAGCCTTACAAGTGCAGGATATGTCAAAAAACTTTTACCCAGAGTAGTAGTCTAAAGACTCACATGTTAATACACACTGGTGAAAGGCCACACAAGTGCAGGATATGTCCAAAAACTTTTACCCAGAAGTGTAATTTAAAGACTCACATGTTGACACATACTGGTGAAAAGCCAGATATGCATCACATATGTGATACAGAATTCACTTTCAACAGTCAGATTAAGTCTCACAAGTTGATACACCAGTGAAAAGCCATTCAATTGCATTATATGTTCCAAAAGGTTTATTAAGAGTAGTTATTTAAGGTCACACATGAAGACACACTTCAAAATAATAACATACATATAACATATAATAATGTAATATGTATACAAAATCATTCCTCTATACATACTGTTGACAGACAATATATATATGTGAAATATATTTTTAAGAATGATAATGTTAAAGCTTCATAATCAATAATTGTTATGTTATATAAATTTCTTTTAAAAAAGAGATAATTATTCAATCTACACTTAATTAGTTCCTTCTTTACCAACATTAATATTCACATAAATGAGATGCTTACATTATATATATATATATATATATATATATATATATATATATATATATATATATATATATATATATATATACATATATGCATACACATATATATGTATACACACACATACATATATACACACGTATATGTTATTTAAGGTCTAACTATGTTAAAAAACACACATTTCAAAATGATAACATATAATAATGTAACATGTATTCAAAATCATTCCATATGGGAAGGCACTTGGCCCATATGAACTTCTCCATAATGGAGCTTAGCTGATCTGAGGAGCTTGAACTAATGCCTTCAGAGTCAGAGGTGTGAAAGAGACAGGCAGAAGTATGTCCTACCCTTTGCAGGTAAGTTGGATTCTTAAAACAATAGGGCTGATATCAAAGAGAAGAAAAAATGACATACCATCCATTCAAAGAAGTTTCAAAATTGTGTTTAGAGGACAAGGGGGAGAGAGAGATGGAGGGGGTGATTTTCCTCCCCAAGGTATATCCCATCATCTTCGCACACCCCTTCCTCTACCTTCCTCAAACCAAGGCTTCCCAGTAAATAATCCTATTTTCTTGGTGAATTTTTGCTACTTTTTCTTCCTTTGAATCACATGCATAAGGTGAATAAATATTCCATCTAAATAACATGTCATTAAACTTCTAATCATTTATTTCAAAACCTGTGTGGCTTTGTCTTGGATGGACCCTGGCATTACAAATTAACGCGCCCTGTAACTCTGATATTCATGATATTATATTAAGGATGGACAAAATAATAAATGAAAATGGTGATAAAAGTGAAGTTATCATAGACCTATCAACTGATAAATTATTATTGGTATAAGTGCATATGGAATCGACACCCTTGATCATCATTCTGGTCTACTTACCATGCAATTATAATGAGAAAAAAATTGATAGGATTTTCCACCTTTATAGGACAATAAATCATGAGTACATTCGGGAAAATAGGGCAGCATTTCTAACTTATGATAGTGATTTAAAATTGTAATAAGATAAATGGCAAAGAAGAGATGGTGTTTAGTTCGGAGACGAGAGTTTATTCACAAGAAATCACTGCATGAAGAAAGGAATTTAGTTCTGCAGGTTAAAGATGAAGATTAGCCATTAGTTTCTCTTTATTATGACACTAAAAGACATAGGTATGCATGAACAATGCCAGGTGACTCAGATACGTATAAGTTAGATAATAAATACTGAGATTTAAGTAGATTTAAGCATTAAATAATAAGTATACACAACTAGTGTAAAAAGAATTGTAAAACTGCTGTCTGATGCTATGGAAAGTCTAAAAATTAAGGAAGGAATTGGTGCACTATACAGTAATGCAGACTGATTGTCATTTGTCCAATGTCAATGGCTTGTTGCTCCTATCATACTTTCAGGGGAAGAGAACTAGGAAGGGAGTGGAGGTGAAGAATTGAATGAATTTGTAGGCGAAGAATTGAATGAAGTAATTTAAATTATAAATTTATTTTCCCCAAGAATGCACATTATTTTAATACTGGAATATGTATGATCAGTTGCAATGTTACCATGTCTGACCCATGACTTCTATCCTCATGCATAGATGCAAAAATTGATGAATGATTATCCCCTACTGGAGAAGTAGATCAGCTAATGGCAATGTCAACCTCCTCTTTGACAATGATCATGTCATCTGGGATGCCACAGCCCTCTTGTCAATAGCATCACTGCCAATCAAGCTGTCAGAATACTCCTTCTCAGTTTCACCAGGAATGCATTACAAAGCATTAAAATGCCATTATTCATTTATTCAAATATCAATTTTATTAATCTTGCCAAAGAAATACAACAGCCGAATATGTAATTAGTTAAATAATAAACAGAGGTAATTCACTTTTAGAAAAGGGAACCTTTGACAAGATACGGTGTGAGGATATGAAAAGTCTAAAGAGTTGGGATGACATTGGTGCACTATACAGGAAGGCACAATGTTTTTTATTTGTCCAAAGTCATCGGCTTGATACTATTATGGAACTAAATAAATAAATGATGCAAACTGCTTCAAAGACTAAGAAGGGCTGACTATTTTTCACCCAAAAAGCCAATTTTTTGCTCAATGTGCAAGTGTTTTTTTGTCATTCAAGTTCCAAAGTCAATGAAACTGAATTTTCAACACTTTTGAAAAAATCAACACCATCTTTCTAGATAAATTGTACATAAAATCAAATTCGAATTTCAATGTTTACATTACTCTATCCTGAAAAAGTGGTATTTTCGATAAAATTCAAATGACTGCTATAAATCGCAGAGACGGTAAAATGATATATTTTCATTTTAATCGAGGAACATGACAGGAAATATTAATTTTTAGCCAAATTTGTCCTCCTTTTTAATATTGTTCATATTATTAGATACAACTGACCTCTTCTCGATTGGTTATTACATAACTCCTAGAAAGATAGCTTCCCCTCTTGGATGTGATTAGAGAATTCCGTTAGCTTCTCCATGAAGGCAGAACATACCAACCAGGGATAATTTTCATCCTCCACAACCTAATTGAATATGCCATAACCATGTATTAACAATAGAATGCACGTAACTCCTCTCGCCTAAACTTCAACATACATTTAGACAACAATGTACAGAATATATTAACCAAATACCAATTCATTTAAGATATCTTACAAACACAATTTTTGAAACACCTAAAGCAGACAACTGAACTTACTTAGGCATCTATTTTATCCTCTATAGTGTTTTCCAGCATGATTTGTAATTTACTATTCTCGCCGAAAACATTGATCAACAGACCGCGAGTGTTAAAACATAATCTGCAGACTTCAAATGCGTGTTTATCGCACATTATGAAGGTTTTAGAGTACGCAGAATGATTTACTGGACAATCTAACGTTAGAAAAATAATGCAATATGTCAACATTTATTGAACTTGAATTAAAATTTATTAAAACCGCTGAAAAAACTAAGTATACAACTTTATAGCAGGGCATTTGCATTTCGTATTTCATCTGTTACACCCATTTGAGAAGGAAAGTTAAGGATTGAAATAAATAATCTTAATCCGATCCCAAACATTTGGGGCTATTTAATTGTAATCTATTAATTAGGTAAATGGAAATAATCTACCCTTTTATACATGTTTATTAGGCGATGAAGAATGACAGGCATTCTTTGATTTAAAGTGGGAAACAAAAAATTAATTACTTCGTAAATGTTAGGATCAATCAATCGACAGATTACATTCAATCGACAGATCTGGGAAATTTCTTAAACATATAATTAAAATAGTCAGCGAAATACACTTCTGAACTCACTGTAAAATTTATTAAATCCTTTATTTTTTTCCAGTATGAATTGTACATTGTTTAAACAATTGTTGTGTAAACAATTAAATTAAAATTAAGTTAAAACTCAGCTTAATCGGAAATTCTGATCGTTTTCAAGTATACAGAAGAATTGAACTAAAAACTAACTATAGAAGTACAAAGCGTTTTTCACACATTACTTCACGAAGAATTTAAAGTTTTCAGTATAGGAATAACACACAAAATACGAGACTCTTAAGCTGGCCACTTGCATTTTGTTCTTCAGTTGTTACGAAGTTGTTTTGAATGGAAAAGGAATGTATTGGTTTGGAAGGAGAGGATCTTATTCCACATCACACATGAAAACCTTTCTCGCGATTACTCAGATTTAATTCAAGGCTGAGTCATGGAAAATCGGAATTGGCCTTTCTTAAGATATCTATGAGCTTTTGTAGTATAAATGTAATAAATGATAAATGAATGAAAACAATGCTGTTCCGTTCTTTCATTTCAAAGATTTTTACGATGCAAACATTCAAGATTAACCAATAATACAGGCATCTATCAGCCGACGTAATCCTAGAGTAATGCAAGTATATTATAAGTCCTACTGTGCCGTTTTTGCATTCGGTTTTGGAGAAATCCACAGAATGCATCATTAATGCGTTTTTATGAAGCATGAAATTGTTAATTCAATGAAAACACATGCATAAAAATTTATTATTAATTATTATACTAACACAAAACTGCCATTAAAACTTGGATTTATAGCAAGTTTTTACTGGAGTAAACAGGTTAAGAAAAATCTAAATATTAATTTTTAGCTGTTACTAATAAGGAATGACAATTAATTCACACATGACTTTGGATTTGCCTCTTTATAGTTAACGAAAACCCGGATTTCATTAATTCACATTACAAACGTCATGTATTTCGCATACTACTGGGCACAAGGATAATACCAAATACTTTGTTTTGAGGAAAAGAACTATCAATTTAAATGGTCTGATTAAAATCATAAAAAACAGAGCAATTCAAACTTCGCTATTTATAATTATTTCAAATCATTTGACCTTTGGCTAACAGTCGTTGTATGTTTAACAATCCATGCCATGGTTTTGTTTCAACTTTATTTATTAAAATTCATTGACTGCAATTAAATATGCCGTATTAAGTAATTTGTGCTTAAGGCATCAACACATTAAAAGGTAATATTTGCCATTAATGAATTCATGAATAATTTTTTCTCTCTGAATAATGACACTTTTAAGGAAATGTTTTATCCGGAAACCCAGCTGTCTTATTACAACATCACTTTAAAAGGATTAAACTTGTTGGTCAACGTAGAAATAATAAATAAAGTATAGGTACTCTTTTGCCTCGAACAATGTAATATTATGTTTATTGTGTCATTTTTAGAGAACCAAGTGCTATTTTAAAATCTTGCTATTCCGACAGTTTTATTTGTTCAAAGGAATGATTACACTCAATTAAGTGAGAGTTTAAATAATTTAAAAAAGTGGAAATTTATTTGAATTTCGTGATCACTTGGAGCCAAAATATAACAAGATCGACTCTCCACCTCGCGCTTCGTAATCGATTCAGAACGAACGACTCATCGATACATAGTCGGCCATTTTGGGACCATTGCTTACGTGTTTTTAATGTTGACAGTTTTAAGTGCTACGAAGATGCCACGACAAGAAAGTTTAAAATGTAGATTATGTCTTGGCCGTGGTGGTCGGTTGACAAATATTTTTAGTGAAAACGACGATGCTGAGCAGTTGGTACGGGAAGCAATAGAAGAGTTATTGGAATTGAAAGTAAGCTATCCATTGAATGTTTACGTTTTCACCATGACGCTTTTATCGTAATTTTACCACAAAGTTTTAGGTATTTCCCTGTTTTGGGTCAATAAAAAGCCCTTGCATTACTCTGTTAATACATAGAGTTCCATTGAGAGATGATATGTGGGGTATAATACCGTAATAATCTTTTTTTCGTAGGTAGTGGAGGATAGAAGCCATCCGTGGTTTATTTGCTATCAGTGCTTTAAAATACTGACCGATTTCTATATGTTCAAGCAGCAATGTTACGAAAACAATCTTATGTTGGAGAGGCAAACGGAATACAAACAGGACGAGGGAAATATTAGCCCCGAAAAGGTGAGTTGTCTTCAAGTTATGTTTTTATGTCATAATGTCCGTGGTTACAATATTCGTTACGAATTTAGGCATATTGTTTAATTAACGTGTTTATATTAAAAAGATTTCCTCCCAAGTGTAGAAATGCCTAAATGGCTAATAACCAAATGGCAAATACGGGCATTTACTTAAACATTGCGAATGTTGTTTGCATTAACGATTTTCGTGAGAAAAAATTGAATACTTGTATGTTTATTAGAAGAGCATGCATGGGAGTACTTAGACTGCCTTCTTTTCAAAAATTAGTGAAATTAGTTCATTAAAAAAGGTAATTACGCTTCATAAATTGTAAAAAAGTGGGAAAGATTATGAATTTACGTATGTACCTATGTGAAATATAATCTCGTGTGAAAATAGTATATTGTAGTAATGACTTCTGGTTCAAAGCCATATTCTTGAAGAAATTTCCTCCTCATGAAGAAACTCCAAGAATTATTAAGTAAAATTTGCAAGTGTGTAGTTTGTAATCTGTGCTATTAACAGAATTTGTAATTTGAATTTGAGTTACATCTATAATTATTTTAACCAATTGTGCAGCCTAATAGTATCTAGTCATAGTTGCGCAAGGATTAAAAATTAATGCAGGTTCCAAATAGGTGTAAAGTGGACGTTGGAAAAATGATAAATCCTTTTTTTATGTTTTATTTATTCATATTGGTTAGTATTTTCCCATTGAGATCTTCTCTAATAATTAATGACATAGTCGGAAGGCAGTTGTTTTTAATTTTTTAAACGGTTTTTAATAATTTTGTTGCAACAAAATTTAAGCTTCTAATTACATTGGATAATAATTTTCCAAAGATATGAATGTCATCTACCCATGCTAATATATAGGCTAGACATTTTATATTACATACTAGGCAATTTATGACAATTCTGCTCATAATTTATTCATCAAATGTGGTGTTGGTGCATTGAGGAGAGCTTATATTTTCCCAATTTATCTGGTTTTATGATGAAAAAATCACTTTAGTGGGCACTTTTGATGAGTTTCTTTGCTAAGAGGAATGTTAAGCTCTTATTTTTAACACATGTTTCATGTTCTTTAATTCTTTCCTTAAATTTTCCATCCAGCTCACGCAATACACTTTGTGTTACATTCTAATCACTTTAACTCACACATTTCTCTCCTTTCATTTTTGGGGACTTTGTCTTTAGTATAAGTGATCAGGTTCTTAAGGCATAAACCACTTTAAAACGACATTTCATTTTTCCTCTTTGGTTCTATTTTAATTACATTTTGAGGCATGGTCCCTAGATATAGTCCTGGTCCCATTTGGCAGTGACATATTTTAAATTATTAGGGCTTAATATAATGGGACTTGGCTATCTTCTGAATAGCCTTTGTTTACTACTAACGTTTTAATTAGATTAAGTTCCTTCTTTGCATTGAATTTTGGCATTGGGATATCTATTAAATAATGGATCAATGCATGAAAGCTTCAAACCATTTTATCCCGCCACCATCCATCTCTGACCAAACCCCCGCCATTGATCAGAATGAATAAATACCAAGTTTGATTCTATTAGGACCATCTGATGATGACATTCACTTTTGAAATCTGGATTGTGTCTTTAAATAAAGTGTTAAATGATTAAGTGAATAAATACTTTTAATTTCATTATATAATGCAAATTCCATAAAGTTACTCCCAAGAAAACAAATTTTAGTTATATTTTATTATTGTAATTCCAGTCCTTTGCTCATATTTGGTATAGAAAGTTAAATATAGGGAGGGAGTCAAATCATGCCTTCAGTAACGATAATGACTTGGCTAATCATGGAGTGGTCAATGCTAGAGTTTCAAGCAAATTGCATGAAAGAAGCATTCCCGGTTGAAACAATGTTAGCACTCATTCATTGCCAGAAGTGACGCATTTATCTTTGGGAAGCATTATGATGAATTCAGGTTATATCTTTTGTTTTCAATAGAATTGGGACCGAGGTAACTGATGTATGATAATTGAATCATGATCAGCAATCACGTGGCATTGTTATCCGTACAGGTATTCTTAAATGACTAAAGGCCAGAATCAAAATTATAATTATGGTGTTTTCCATCATTATCTCTTAGCATTCAATTTTGTACCTTGTACACAAATATTTCCAATGCCTTGCCAAAGTAATTCCGCTGTATTTTGGCATATTTTCCACTCTGTCAGATTTTATAATGTATTAGTTTTTTAAGATTTACTTGTATGCTGACATTCATGTAAACATTGAACTTATGTTATTTTTTCCATTCATTTTGGAAACAAATTTATCCATAGAATGACGAGCATCTTTTCTTATTTATTTAAAGTATTGGTTTTAATTGTTCAACACCTACAATTGTGAATGATTCCATATTAAAGAAGAATTCTCATTCTGTCATTGTGGAATGTCTGAGATTTATATTTTCACTTCATATATATATATATATATATATATATATATGAAATGGTAACCTAATACAATTCATTTTTTATGATATTATCTGTTAAAAATATCTTCCCCAATTTCCCTTACCCATCCTTTGCCCATTAATAAGAGTACGGCTGGGGTTGACTCTTTCCATTATATTTGGATGTTATTGGTTCTCTAAATTTTTGTTAGCATATAAAATTAGGGTTCTCAGGATTAAGGATATGGTAAGTCTGTAGAAGAAGGGCAAAATTAGAGTATGATTTAGCAAGGTTAAATCATTATCAGAACGTAAGTAGAAAAGATCTATTATAACAATTATAGATATGTTGAGTAAGTTTATAACTGACATAGGACAGATCCAAGAGAATTGAAAGAAATAATGTGAAAAACTGTCTGTTAAAGCACTTAGGCCAACATGGTAACACAGTGTTAGAACTTGACTCAGATAAAGAAAGCTAGGACAAAGAAAATATCCAAGAAACATGGAGAGAATATCAAAAAACTGAACAGTTAAGAACTTAGGTAAACAAGTTTATACATAAAAAAGTAAGCTTACAGTGAGGAATATAGGTTAGGTCCAGGTATATCCGATGATGACATAGAAAGGGCTTTAAAGCAGATTAAGTTAATAAGGCAGTATGGGTAAAGAATATGTTTGCAGAATTACCAAAAGGTTTGGAAAATATGGGAGGAAAAGTATATGGACTAATTCATAGAAGCTTTGCGGAAGGAATCTGGCAGGAAAACGTTATGTATTAAGTTTTATTTCCTTTCCAAATAAGGTAAAGGTCACATTATGTGAAAACTACAGAACAATAAGTTTGAAATAGTGCACATCTGAAGTGGTTCTTTGTATTGTCGATAAAAAGATAGTGTCGAGCAAATAATTACTTAGGGTATTTTTAGTCTGGGTTCAGGAATGGGAGAGGCATGCATAATGCTTCTGAAGTAATCAGAACATTAATCAAGAGGAATTTAGATTACAATCACTATGTACCTATCAGTTTTGATGATTTCAAAAGCTCATTTGATATAATGAATTGGGTTGAACTAGTGAGTTAAATGCGGAATATAAGAATTGATAGGATGGACAGGAGGCTAATCATTAACCTGTACATATCTTAGACTAGGAAGTTGTAAGTTAAGGACAGATGGTCTGGTGGGCAGTGCTCAGAAGAGATGTAAGGCTGGGTTGTCCATTATGTGATAGATATGGAATAAGAATCAATAATAATGAAATATATTGTGCAATTTTCAAGAAAGGTAAATGCAAGGCATTGGAAAAGGAGGGCAAAAACTAAAGCAATTTCACATCGAGGTTTTCAGCAACAATACTGTCAATGCAGCAGTGAGGTAAGAAGAAAACCTGCACTAAGGAATGAAGCATTAAAAAGGTAGGTTTAGATGACAGGGACATGGAGTAAAGATATAAAGAAAAGACTTGTTCAAATTTGATATGAGACATTAACAGAAAAGTATTGGTGGCTTTGAAATGAGGGTATGTAGAAGAATAGAGAAAAGGCAGTTGACCAGAAAGAAAACGAATCAGGAAGTGCTAGGCATTTTGGGCAAGGGTATGGGTTTGTGCGAGAAATCCTATGAAGGCAGGAAAAATTGGAGGAAAACCATATTGTCTGGCAGTGGGAGGCTAAAAACGAATAGAGGAGAGAATGTTAGTTAAATTAGGATAGGGCATGAACAAGAAAAGAATTTTGGATTGGGTAAATGAGAAGAAGTACTCAGAGATGAACGGGGACTTAATGTGAAGTGTGCCGGTGGATTTTTTTTTCTTAGCAGTCACAAAAGATTTTTTTGGTAGTTATGTCCATCCATAACCTACCTTAACTGGTAATTACCTAAACATAATTATAATGCATATGAAGTTAGCACTAGTTCGCAAAGTGTACAGCCTTAGTTGATGGGTTCTTAATATCTCTTCAATATGGCTGAGGCCAAGTCTCAAGAGGCATTTCTGTTCATCACATTTTTTTTTTTTAAAGCTAGAGGTTTGTAGTGTTTTTCACTGTGTAGAGTCATTTGCAGTGTGTTTCTCAACTGAACAGGCTGACAACTTCACAACAAGTATTTCATACTCTCTGCATACATCAATCCTTTTATCCTAACCAATGCAAGTAAATTGTTTGAAGAAAAAAAATTTTTTTTTTCAAGAGCTATCAGCTAAAATATTATTTATTATATTGATATAATGCGTACAAGTTAACAATTTTTTATCTTTATTTAAAAATAACATGTTTTAAAAACATTTTTCATGGGTATCCTAAAAATCTGTTTTTTTTTTTGATCTTGCAGGATAATTTGGAAGATGCAGAAATAAATATGCCCTGTCAGGAAGAAGTTGACATTAAGGAAGAGTGTGATGCTGATATTCCTCAGATGCAAGTAACACTGGAAGAGGAGGTGTTGCAGGAACAAGGTAAGGACAGCTAATGGCTGTGCTGACACTTCACTTTTGCTACTTTCTGGTGTAATACAACTATTGGTGATTAACCCTTGCAGTACTTCTAATTTTTTGTTGAAAAACTAAGTTAACTTTTTAAAATTGTTTTAAAAATAACTGAATGGCCATTTAAAATAGTATGATTTATTGCCAAAAAATATGATAATATTATCATCCTTTTTTGCAATTATTTATTAATATATTTAATATTATTTATTTAGCTACTCAGACTAGATCTTATATTAATCATGCTGTGTTTTCAAGTCTCTTCTTTTGTTTTACTCGATTATGCTGATTTTTTATGCTGATTTTAGGCTATATCAGTGACGAACTATAAATGAAATTACTAAAAACAGCCATGTTCCCTTTCAATATCTTTTTTTATCCAAAGTAGGATCTAAACATCATGTGAAAAGTATCAATGCCATTCATTTATTTTTTTACATGTCCATTATTTACAGTTAGACTATTTTCTTTCATTTTCCATGTTTATTATTTTTTATTTATGTATTAACTGCTTTTGTTTGAAGCAACAGGAAAGGATTTATTTGTTTTTTTCTAATTTCCCCATACTTTCGTTCCTAATATTAGTTTCCTGCTGTACTAATTCATTCAGTTTCCGTGGGAATAAACCTCGAATTGCTTATCAAAGCACTTGTTAGATGTATGTACCTTTTTGACAAATTAACAGGCCAAATATTATGTACTAATTTTGATATCTACACAATGGATTTAATGAAACATTAAGATGAGAGTTATATCCTTCATTCTGGGGATACCATATGTAGGTGGTTTTCTGAGAACAGTTTTGCCTGTGTTTCAACAAGCATCTACATGGTAAGTGCCCTGAACTGGTTAACTTCGACCTGAAGACCCTTGTTGACACGGACAAAACTGTTGTCAGAAAAATAACGTACATGATGACATCCTGAGAATGAAAGTTTGCCATCTGAATGCGACCAAAACCTAGTCCCAAGATGAGAGTTAGGTCAATGCCTTCTAATTTTACATTTACCCTAAGGTTCTCCTGGGATATGTTGGTATGGCAAAATACCTAATTGGCTTGGTAAACTTGATAAAATTTTGCAAAAAGTTGATATTTTTTTTATTTTCAGTCGTTAAAAGTGTAAAAAAGTCATTTAATGTAACCAAATCAAAAGTTAAGAAAATGGATTTTTTGGAATAATTGAATTTAACAAGGTCATTTCAAAGCACTGCCTCACAATTGATCTTGTCAATAAGTTATCAAGATAAGTTAAGTCATATTCAGCACCTTTTTATGCTGCAAAAATTTGGTGTTAAAATTTGATTATTTTCTTCAATGAAACTAAAAAGAATTTTCATTTATAAAATTCTTTAAAAAATGCATAAAGAGTAAATTATAATACATTAAAATGAGCTGCAAAAATAATTTGCTATAAAATAATTCAGTTATTCATATAATTTAGCCAAGAAAAATGTACAATTTGTTATCAACACAATTATTGAAATAATAAAATCATCTGGAAACCCAAAAAAATGTCTAAAAATTATAACAAATTAATTGCACAACTTAATGTTTATTGCTGTATACTCTCACTTTCCTAGTCCCAAACCTACGCATTATGTTAAAAGCAGCAGTATAAAATTTCCCTGATGATTAACAATCTTTTCGTGGAAAAAAATATATCATTCCTTAAATGATATATATCCCTCCCTGTATGCTAATTTTATTTTAAATGCTTAAGAAATGTTCTTGTTCCTTCTTGAAGTCATTATTTAAAAATACTTGTATTGCTAGGATAACACTAAGTAAACCCATGTGGAACAGTCATGTAAGACAATTATAAACCCTTTTTTTAGATAATTTCCTTTATCGTTTGTTTATTTGCAATAAAAAACTGAGTTCATTTTACTGCAAGTCTATGTTATATTCCTTTTTGTTTGCACAACAAAAGCGGTTTTACTCCAAACAATAGAATATAACCTAGCAAAATAAAATACTTTGTATCCCTCGTTTATTGGGCATATATTGAAGATGCTGTGAGTGACTTTTGGTACATGCTTAATGTACTTACAAAAGATAAGGTGCTCATTGATTAAGCATACGGGTGAAATAAGCAATTGACATAATAACAAAAAGGGTAAAATTTTGCAGATACACAAAGGAGGACACGAAAGTAACAGAAATTGGGCTGCAGTAGTCAATTAAAGCTGTTTCAATGGATCATTTTTTTCATATTGGCAACAAAACATGATGGTGGATTATTCAGAGAAAAACACTGCAGTATAATTTTATTTCCTGTTGGATGAATTTGCAGCGGAAACATTTGTATTGCTCAAGACCTGTTATGCTAAAGCTGTTTTAACGAAAACCAGAGTCTATGAGTGGTTTATACTTTTGAATACCAATTCAATTAAAGACCAACCCCATTCAGGCCACCCTTCAACATCAACAGCTTTTGACAAAATTGATGCACTCATTGTTGAAGATCATCACAGAACCATTGATCAACTCTGTGAGATGTCAGGAGTGTTCTTGAGTTTCTTTTCAGAGGATTTTTTCTGAAGATTTGCATATGAAAAGAAAGATTTGCATACCTTATCGCGGCCAAATTAGGCTCATACCCTTCTCCTTGTGATGTAGTTTTTTTTAAAATAACAGCATGACATCAATTTTCCACCCCCCTGCACTCACTGGATGTAGCCCCCTGTAACTTCTTTAGATTTCTAAGACTCAAAAAGACTTGAGAGAAAAGCACTTATACATTGATAAAGGTTAAACAAAAACTGCTAGAAGGCTTAATTCAGGTCAGCATTAGGTGATGACAGATACTTTGTTCCTTGTGATTGTATACATTCATGCACACACATAATTGAATGTGAACATGCAAATATAAAATTATTTATTTACATCAATGAGTTAATCCAAACTGGTGAAAATAATTCTTTCATCAGAGGTATTAACTTTTTAATAAATATCTACTTTACCTTATTCTTCAAATTTTTCAGATAATCACCAAACACAAGATGATGTTAGGGAAGATGCTTCAGCCTCTCAACAGTATGTGTGTGAAATTTGCTACAAGGTATTTGAACAAAGGGACCTTCTCAAGGATCATGTAATGCATGTCCACCTTAACAAGGTGATGCAATTCAAATGTGATGTTTGTTTGGAGGTATTTAAGAGAAAAAATGATGTTGCAAGCCATATCAAATTCATGCATGCTCTTAAAATGAAGCACCAATGTGAATTTTACTCCAAAAACTTTCTACATTTAAGTAAACTCAAAATTCATATGTCAACACATACTGCGGAAAGGCCATTTCAATGCGCATTATGTTTGAAAGCATTTGCTTATAAAAATGTTCTAAAGGATCATTTGTTGACACACACTAGTGAAAGGTTGTACAAGTGTGACATCTGTTCAAAAGCATTCACTCTTAGTTGTAATCTGAAGGCACATTTGATGACGCACTCTGGTGAAAAGCCCCACAAGTGCAACATCTGTTCAAAAGCATTCACTGTTAGTTGTAATCTAAAGTCACATTTGAGGACACACTGGTGAAAAGCCATACAAGTGCAACATCTGTTCAAAATCATTTACTCAAAGTAGTAATCTTAAGTCACACATGATTGCCCACACTGACGAAACACCATACAAGTGCCGGGTATGTTCAAAAGCATTCAAACGGCACAGTCATCTAATCGCACACCTGGTGACACACACTGATGAAAGGCCTCACACGTGCAACATCTGTTCAAAAGCATTCAGCCTGAGTTGTTATATGAAGGCACATTTGATGACACACTCTGGTGAAAAGCGGCACAAGTGCAACATCTGTTCAAAAGCATTCTATCAAAGTAGTAATCTAAAGTCACACATAATGACACACACTGGTGAAAAGCCACACAAGTGTGACCTTTGTTTGAAAGCATTTGCTACGAGAGGTCAATTAAAGAAGCACATAACAAGACATTGCAACATGATGATAAAAATGTAAGATATATCATTTATTACCTGGAGCATTATTAACAGAAGAGTGCAAAGGCAACAAAAATTGCATTGAAGTGCATTAGAATGATGAAGATTATTTGTTATTCCTTAACTCTTCCCAAATATTCCCTTACACTCTTAGGAAAACATTAATTACAACTTTGTAACAAAGTGACATTATTTTCCTGTTTTATTTATTTTCTTTAAATAAAAAATAATTGATAGTGTAAAATCTCTACATAATTATGTATATAATGATAACATTAATCAAAATAAAATATTTCATCCCGTTAGAATTAATATTACAGCATTAACTCAAACAATGATCACTTTTTTTTATTATTATTTAAATATAATAATTATATTTATTATTATATAATATTATAATATATTATTATATATTTTTTAATTATTATAATTTTTGAAATTTTGCTTATCCTAGAAATTAATCAATTATAAGGCTTCCATGGCCATGAGTAAACTATTTCACCCATTTGTCCATTATTCATGCTAGGATTGTTATTAATAAGTTCATTTCTGTACTATCTACTAATTCAGTTTGTACCAGGCAAAACATTCATGTCTTGTGCCTTTTGCCTGGAAATTTGCCTGCTTTCAAATTCCTTGAGAATTAAGATGATGTGATACGAAGTTGGTTATGCAAGACAAAGATATAAACTGTTTTGTTCACAGGATATTTGGAGTGTACAGGGTCGTACCTAAAAGTGGTAGGACTGATTTTCTCTGGTGCAAACAGAGTGCTGGAGGGGGGTCTGTCTGGCAGGGTAAAGTGGAGGGGGTTTTTAGCAACAGACTGACACCAACCTCAGTCGCATGTGGGCTGTCATTGAGTGAGGACACCGTTTTTAGTGAAGCAAGTTTTTTGTCCACGTCAGATAACAAAATGAATCTGAATTTAGAGCAACATTATTCTGTGAAGTTGGGTAAGGAAAAACATTGAAAGGCTTTGACGAGGGTCATCAATGGCATCCCTAAAGAAAATTTCCAGCAAGTGTACGGGGAATGGGAGCAACATTATACTAAGTGTGTAGCAGCTCAAGGAGCATACTTTGAAGATTATTAAGTCAATGTAAGTATCAATAAAATTCTTGCAAAAAAATCAGCCCTACCACTTTTAGGTGAGATCCTGTATGTTTTCTCTTTGGCTTGTCAGTAAGTGTAGAAAGCTTAAGGTGGGCAGGGTTTTGATGCCAAGGATGTTACTGAAGAAAAAATATGGTTTGTAGAAAAAAATGGTTTGGCAGTTTGTTGACAAATGTTAATTGATGAAGAAAGAATTGTTGCATGATGCCTATGAAAGTAAGACAAAACAAGGCATCTGTCTATATCACACAGCATTTGGTTTTGAAGAAGTAAAGGTATATTTACATAGGTGCCCCTATGTTAATACTGGAATGCTGAGTAGGTATTCTATGGTTCTTGATGGATAATCCTGGGGATTACATTGCAGACGTCATCTTTGGGAAAGTGGACTGGAATGTTAAGAGTTTGGAGCATGTCGTTATGCACAAAAATAGTGATTGGAACTCTGTAACATTCTGCTGAAGTTTCATTCAGGATAATGAGACATTGAGCTATTTCAGTCTGCAACACACTCTGTTTATGGAAGACCTGGAAAAAGGGGGGGCTATGGTAAAATTTTACTAATGTAGACATTTTGAGCTAGTGTAACTTTTCTACTGAAACTTTTGTTGCTTAGTGGAGAATATTATGAAAGTTGTTCATTATAAGGGTTTGAATGAGTGGGTTGGGATATAAAGTCCCTTTGCAAAGCTAGAAGCATTTGACTGATTTCTTGGAAGCTGAATCACAGGCTCCTAAAACCTGCTTTATCTGCTGTTTCAATGCATTTTGTGGTGGACCAATACCTCATTCATGATGTTAAATTATAGCACAAAATAGATTGGCTTCCTCTTGAATCAGTTGAAATATTCCTGCAAAAATGTTTTGCACTTAGCTGGAATCCATCTTTAATCACACTGCATTTAGTTTGGAAGAACTTAAGGTATATACACATGTTATTTTGTATGTCAAGAATACAGGTTTTTTCCGGAAAATAAGTGTACTGATTTTTTCCCGCCGCTTCAAGCGTGCCCAGCACCACTCTGATGGGCTGCAATTGGAGGGGGGTAGGTTGGCAAGTGACGCTGAAAAAGGCAGTTCGCTATGAGCTGTGGTGTAGTAAGGAGCTCTGTTAACGCGTACCTCCACGCTCGACCCACGTCACGGAATGCGATGCCAAAGTTTTTGAAGCAGCATTATTCCATCAAATTTGTGGTAAAGCTTGTGAAATCGTCTACCAAAACTGTCAGTATGATTAACCAGGCTTACAGTGAGTCAGCCAAGTCCAGATACCTGATCTTTTGGTGGCAGAGAAGATGGCGACTTCGAACCACGGCCTGGATGCCTATCAACGACACTCACCAACGAAAATGTGCAATAAGTTCGCAATGTACTGAACTCTGATAGTTGTCTTAGTGTTCGGATGATATCAGAGCAGTGTAATGTGCCAAAAACAATAGTGCACAAGATTATTAGGGAGCAATTACAGATGCAAAAAATTTGTGCATAGTTCGTGCCAAAAGTGCTCAGTGATGATCATAGACTCAATTGTTTGGAAATCGCGACACAACTTGCGGATCACTGCAAAAATGATCCACATTTTTTAGAGAACGTTGTTTCGGGTGAAAAGACGTGGATCTTTGAGAGGAGTTTGAAAGGAACGCGATACAGGACTTTGGATGCCGTCAAAGAGGCTGTGACAACTTGTCTTTGAGAGGTTCCCGATGATGCCTTCGCGGGAGCGTTACAGGAATGAGAACGCTGCTGGAACAAGTGTATCGACTCACAAGGGTCCTATTTTGAGGAACATAAGCTTAAGATATATAAAAGTGTACTATATATTTATTTCCTGAGCTCAGTACACTTATTTTCCAGACAAATCATTTAGAATACTGCAATTCGATTCCTCGGTTCTCTGTACAACTCTGGGGATTGTATTGCTGCCTTCATCTTAAAGAAAGTGGGTTTGGGATGTTAACAGTTAAAAGGATCAGGCTCTGCGCAAAAATAGGTATTTGAACTGTGTTACAAGGTGGAAGCTGCCTTCAGGATAAAGTGGCATTGAAGAATTTCAGTCAGGAGTATCATCTCCTGATGGAAGAAGGGGCAATAGGGGGGACTACCTAGAAGGTTCACTTATCTAGACATTTAAAACCTTGGTTTCTGGATGGGTTTGGATATAAAGACACTGCCAAACCAGATGTTTCTACTTTGGTATCTTCGGCACTAAAACTGGCTTCCATGCAATGCTTTGATGGATGTTTCGTTTCTTGCTTGTAGTGTTAGGAGCCATGTCTCATATATTGTGATAATTCATAGCAAAAAATGGGTCAGTTTCCTCTTGAATTGGTTGAAACATTGCTGAAAATTTGTTCGGACATTTGCTGGTAAATGGCCTTCAGCAAATGCAGCACTCACCTTGTCCAGAGATTGCCCATCTTGAATTCCTTGTAGAAGTCATTTTGCACCTTTTCATATAATAAACTCATGGCCATTTGATGTGTAATGTGTACTTCACTTTATGGCCATCATTCAGGTGGATCATTTCCAAGGGATATAAAATAATGTTTTAATTATGCTTCCTAATGTTTAATAGTTGATATTGAAGAATTAGAGTCCCTGTGCATTTAGTTAACTTTGGATTAATTTCCTCGGAGAATGATGCATCCATATTGAGGAATTCCAGGGCTGCAAGAAATTTATGTTTATTCAATTCAACAAGAAACATAACCCATGTAATTCAAGAATAAGTGTAAACAAACTACTTGAGACATCAAGTTGAAACTTGTCTAAGGACATATATCCAGACAGAAATCCTAAATTTTTCTTGTTTAGGAATATTAACTATTGGACAGGAACAGAACATTTCACCTTACCCACTAATATCATTCCATTTAATACTCTTAGGAATTTCTTTTTCATAATGAGGTTTTTCCTCATTAAAGCAGCTGTATTCCTACAACCTCATTGAAATAATAACTCAGCCCTAATAAAGAAATCATATACATCACTTAAATTCCATAACAGCACCCTCTTTAACTTCTGTTGCTAAAGCAATTGAACAGGCTCACATACTTCCATTTCTTAAAATATACTGAATAAATTAAATGTCCACAAACCTGCAAATGGATGATGAGGAGGTATGTCACCTGGAGTGTTTTTGAAGATTAATTTTTTTGTTCTAGAAGTATATATACCTTAGTTATCAGCCTACTCTTTTTTATCTAATTACACATACATCTCAACAGAAACTAATGAGCAGAAAAACTTAAAAATGTGACCCATTAAATAGTTTTAAATTTGGCTAACTTATGATACAATAAATCTTTGCAGGAGTAGTGGGCACTTGAAATATATCATAAATATTTTTGGAATGTTCAAATTATATATTTGAGAGCAATATAATTCAAAATGCATTGCTGCTTTCATAGATTAATAGCATTGATTCGAGTTGACAATTGTAACCAGCTTTAAATGAAATTTCTTTTGATAACCATACACTGATAAAATTTATATGATAGGGGTCTCCAATTTCCATTATACTGGTTATTAAGAATGAGGTCTTGATCAAACATGGCAACCGCGATTTAGGAGCCCTATAGGGAGTATGCCTAAAATTTTGATGTTATATAAATAGGAAAATGAAGAAGTTTGTTCACAATTTCACTCTCAAAAAAGGCAATTGTGATTTAATATGCTCAATTTACTTTAATTATATTACCATTTATGTTATGTCAACACCATTAGTCATTAAAATATGGATTTAAGTTTGTTTTGGCAAGTAATTGTTTCAGATCAGCTGTAATACCAGCCAGGCATGAATTTAGGATACTTATTCTCATTAACAGTGAAGTCTTGATTAAATGAGGTAAGTGTAGATAGGATCCTTAAAGAAAGCCTACATAAAATTTTCAATTGAATTAATAGAAATTGACAAGTTTTGTGCAAAATTCACCACTTATTAATCCCCCCCAACCACCTTCTCAATTTCCTATTTGACAAACAGATCTTCTACCCTCACCATGTCTCTACCCAAACTGTCTTCATTCTTCTCCCAATAACTACTTTGTGATGGTGACCATCTAATCTACTTACAAGTGTCTTTTCTTTAATCTTGTAATATCTTGATCCATATTTTTATACATTTATGCATGGTAAAAGAGCATTGTGTTTCAAAGATAATTATATAAGTATATATATATGAAAATACACATTATTATATACATATATATATATATATATATATATATATATATATATATATATATATATATATATATATATATATATATATATATATATATATATATATATATATATATATATATATATATATATATATATATATATATATATATATATATATATATACACGAGGGTCATCCGGAAAGTAGTACCCGTTCGTAAAATAAAAAGACAAAAGTAAATATTAACAAACATAAAAAATTTTATTTGAAAGAGGATACTTTAAACTACTTCTCAACATAATCTCCAAGCAAATTAAGGCATTTGTCATAACGTGTGACAAGTTTCTGTATTCCTGCTGCATAGTCTTTTGCCGCCAGCTCATTGAGATACGCGAGGGACCCATCTTGCGCAAATTTTTGCATAATGCAGATGGTGTTTAACAATTTCATGAACAATTGTTCGAGAAACATTGGGAAAATGCTCACAGATGTCATCAATTGTGACGCGCTGATCGATCCTCACGAATTCGTCAACCGAGCTCACCAGTTGGTCTGTAATGACAGATGGTCTCCCCGAACGCTCATCGTCGTGTGTGTTCCCCCTCCCCATGTTGAAGTTGCGACACCACCGCCGAACAGACGACTCGTCCATTTCATTGTCTCCATACACCTCCTTTAATTGGCGATGAATATCACATGGGCGAACGTTTCTTGCATTGAGGAATTTAATCACTGCCCTCACTTCACAACTGGCGGCGTTCTCAATTTTTTTAAACATTGTAAACAATCACAGAAACAACACAGGCAATGCTAGCGTCACGCAACTTGGCTCAGAGAAGGCAGACAAGCCACTGAAGCTATCTGACCTCGTCCAGCGGCTACTCGCGTCGTCAGCATTTCATGCGGCACGAACGGGTACTACTTTCCGGATGACCCTCGTGTGTATATGTATATATATATGTGTGTGTGTGTGTGTGTGTGTATATATGCATATGTATGCATATGTGGGTTGCTGTAGTCCAGTGGGTAGAGCATTGGATTGCTGACTAGAGGGTCCCTGGCTCAATTCCAAGGCAAGGCACTCTGGACACCAGCAGCTCCAGTAAAGCTAAAATGATTTTTTGGTACCAGGTGTTCCTAGGAAACCAGAACAGAGAAAGGAACCAGCCCCTATACACTGATAATTCCCTGATAAGGCCTGAAATTGTCTGCAGGACTAGAGCCCATGCAGTTGGCTGCTACTCCCTAATGCTCTGGAGGAGTAAAATCACCAGACATGTTTCATCCCCCATTGGTGCTTTTCTCATTGCCAGTGCCAAATTTATGCATATTCACATGGATTTTGTTGGGCCTCTTCCATGTAGCCATGGTTTTTGCTACATAATGACATGTATTGACCGCTTCAGCCAATCGCCTGAAGCTTTCCCAATTCAAGACATCACTGCAAAAACTGCCATAAGGACCCTTTTCCAGGAGAGGATTTTATGTTTTAGATCTCCCATTTGCATCATCACTAACCAGGGGCAGTAATTTCAGAGTAACTTTTTCTGGCAGCTGATTCAGTTAATGGGAGCAAAGCACCAGCAGACATCACCCTGCAGCCAATAAGATGATGGAATTCCTTCACCACAAGTTGTAGGCAGCTATCCATTGCCATGGGGGTAACCAATGGACCAATGTCCTACCCGTGATTCTCATGGGTGTGAGGTCCACATTTAAAGAAGATATTCAGGCAATGACTGCAGAGGTCATTTATAGCCAATCACTTTGGCTTCCTGGAGAATTCTTTTCCCCTTCCAAATAGTGCCAATACTGTTATTGTAGATTTTGTCACCATCCTGTGGTAGGGCCTCCGCCAACTCCAGCCACAGCAAGTCTCTTGGCATTGAGCCTATAACATTTTCAGGTGTATAGACATGAAAACTGCTTCTCATGTATTTTTGAGAAATGATAGGCTCCATCCATTGTTGGTTCCTCCTTATGATGGGCTTTCTTGAGTAATCCAGCGTGATCCCAAGACATTCAAGCAGAAAATCCAGGGCAGAGAGGTATCTGCAGCAATTGACCATGTCAAACCAGAATATGTCTTTAATGATGATGTTTCTTGTGCCCAGATTAATTCAACTCCATGATTACTGCCATATTGCCCTGCTGTTACCATACCTAGGGTGACCAATTCTATCAGTCCACAGCAGCATCCCGTATTACCACAACCTAGACAATCACAGATAAGAGTGCCTTTTCCCAAGCATTTAGCTAACTTTGAGACTAAGAGGCATTTCAATTTCATTCCCTCTCCTGTATGTGATCTGATGTTACTTTGTAGTTACTGCTGTGTTATTGCATAACAGTTTTTGTTTTTTTTTGTGTGGTATTACGTACCTGACATTTGTTAAATAATTTTTTTTGTGTGTTTTACAATTACCTTGAGAAGTGGAAATTAGAATTTCTCCTTCCTAAGAGTATCCTTTGCATTTACCAAGGGAGGTGATGTGGTGGTTCATTTGTTTATGCAATTCTTTGGTGTGCCACGAGGTGTCACCCTAGGCACAATCCACGAGGAGGCACTTTGACCCACACGGACCTAGTCATCTCAACCCCAGCTAAGCATTCATCCCTCTTGTGCACATTGCACCCATAGGATGCATTTTACCATGCTGACTTTGGTCTTTTATCCAAAGAACTCCAATTAAATCTGCTGTTCATCCAAACTCTTTATATGTGCTCTATTAGTATTTCTTAGCACTACCTGTAATAAAATAATTTCCAGCACTTCCACACTGTGTAAGGTTTGGTATTGGTTTAACTCTAACCTTAATTACTTAGCCAACCTACTTACTTGCTTCAATCTATAAATGCTTACGGCATTTATAGATTGAATTTTTTTAATGCTTCCTTCATATCTTCATTTGAAGAAATGGGTAAGTTGTTGATTCTAACAAGAGTTGAAGAAAATAGTGAGATAAAGTAGAGAATGAAGAATTTCAGTTTAGAGATTATTCAAATGGATAAGGATGTTTTGGAGAGTTAATTGCTGAGGGTATGTCTTTAGAAAGGATGATCTGTTTCACACTATGTGAGAGAGAATATTAGGACCTAGTATTAAGCTCAATGGCAAGCATAAATCAACACATTGGTACGATGTTAATAAAAGGGGCCATTTTCTTGATACCATTTTCTTGATACCATATTGATACAAAATATTTGTTCAAGTTTTCCTCATAAAGTAATGCATTTAGTTTATAGTGAACTACACGAAAATTTTATTTAATGGATTCCATCATTTGTTTCTGGAATGCATATGGTGTAAATAATAAGTAAATAATGAGTAAGATGCCAAAAGTGGATAACCGTTTTGAGAGTTTTGTATTGTTTGTTATTCTATGATAAACCTATTTGCTTTGGATCCCCCGTTGACTTAGAGTGAACCATGGTGTTTCTTGCAGAATAAATGCCTACTTCATCTAAATTGCCCTAAACAATGCTTAGTTTGACAATAGGTATTATAATCATAATTTCTTTGCAAAAATGTTCAGTACCAATCATTACCTAAGACTTGGAACTTCAGTTACATTAATTATTTATTTTAAGTTAAAATTCTATGGTTGCAAACAAATAGCCTGAAGAAAAACATTAAAACATTACAGCAGGTAATGTAGAAATTCAATGATCCCGGAAAAATATTCAAGGTAAATCCTTGAATCTCCTTCCAATATCTTCAATGCCATTTCTCCTTACATGCAGAGAATCATGATCATATTGGTTCATAGTGCCTCGTATCTTCAGAAATTAGACAAATTAAATAATTTCACCCGGGATAAAAAACTCTAAGAAACCCTATTCTGGATCAACATGATAGATTATTCTATCAGAGTTGCTTTCTGAATCTGGATTTTGTAGGACAAACTTTTCTTCACCCAATGGGGTGGTAGTAAATCAAAAGTATATAATGGCAATAAATATCCCATGAGGAAAATTAAGCAGCATAAATTGAGTAGGAATAACCTAACCTCAATATAGTAATCCATCTGCTTATAAAGATTAGAATAAGGCCCTATTCAGAGAAATCTTCTTGGACCTTCAGAATACAGGTGGGATTTGGAAAATGCAAAACCTGGAAAATTCTCATAAACAACCTAATTAGAATTTCATAGCTTTCCTACCCGTAAAGAGCTTCCTAATAAGGTGTCCTCTAACCTTGTAGGGATCAGGTAGTCTCACCATACCATTACGATTTGTTAGCAAACAATGAGACATCTTTCCAGTTTAATTTAACTTTAAAGGTATTTTATGGTTTGCCTGAGGGCTTATTCATGCCAGATATGTCGTTTTAAACAGGAAGAAAAATTTCTCCCGGTAATTTTGTTTGTGCATTCCTCAGTTTTGAAGTGAAAGTCATATTTGATGAGAAATAATTGACATCCCCCTTGTAGTAGTTGTGTACGCTAGAGAAACATTTTCCCAGCCTACACCTAAGTGTTACTGCAGAAACTGAAATTATTTCTAAAATTTATTGTTCAAAAATGCTAAATACATAGACACAAATATAAATTTCATACTCATCAATATAAAGTGATATCCTATGTTTACATTAAAATTTTGCAATTTAATGTTTTTACATATTTTGTAATAAAAAATTGCTGTTTAATTTATGTATATTTTCAATTTGCCTTGCCTTGGTGAAATCTTAACAAGTATTTTAAGGAAAATTTTTAACATGACATAATTAAAAAGATATCTGTCATGTACCTCTATGGACAACACCGAACTAGGCAACAATGTTCATTTAACATCATAGTATTGAGTTTATTATTAATATTAATCCTTTAGTTTCTGGAATGCCTAATTGATGTATTCATGCTGCTTCCAGGAATTACCATTCCATAAGTGAGTTGATTTCCATCAAGTTACCTACCAAATGGCAATTCCCAGCAGCAGCATGAGTTTATTAATAACATCACGTGAATGTAAACCAGTAATTGACAGTTCAAACATGTACATATCCAGAAAGGGTAGCATTACTAGAAAAAATCACCAGAGCAAATGTCTAAGATTTAAAATATTGTCACTTGACTCTTTATCAAATTTTGATTTCAAGGGATGAAATATTTTCTGTTGAAATTAATTTTATCATAATATACTTAACTTTTGAGATATTTCACAAAAAACGTTTTTATTTTTAAAAATTACAAAAATGGGATAATAATTAATGTGAATAATTTAAGTTTTTTACAAAAAGATGTAACAAATAATTTTTTTGGTTTCATTTCATGTGGGGGAATTGTTAGAAAGAACGCTTTTTGAGTAACTCAGTATCCTCAGCATTCTAAAGGAATTCTAATGCACTTCAAATATACGTTTTATCAGCATTTTTTGGAGATGGACATGAGTGAGGAATTTCTGTGTTTGCAAATGAATATTTTAGAACATATCATACACTTGAACTATCTCTTAACGTTTTAACTACATGTTCTTTGTAACCCCTTAGTATGGTTATCTGTACATGGTATGGTACTGTTGATGGGCTTCATTTTAGGATGACTGTATGCCAGATGTCGCTTTCAGCACTCTTGTTTAAGAATATTTTTCTGCTGCACCATATTTTTTTTAATATTAAAGGTTACCTTTTGCCTCTTATATAATGAGTCTTCTGAATCGTTGTTTTGGCTAATTAAAAAGGCACTCAATAAGGAAGATAAATCTATCAAATCTCCTAATGCAATAAGCTAGTTTTTGCAGTTACACTTTGTTCATGCATACCATTCATCTTAATTGATTCATAAGATCTCCTGATCTAATTTCTCTGGGACTATGGCTATATCTTTCTTTCTATTTGTTTTGTCATAACAGTTGAGAGGGCAAAAGGCCTCACCACCTTTTACAGTCTCAGTTTTTAGATACCTCTCTTTGGGAAGAGATTAAAAAAACCATGTACATAACCCTGAATGGATATATATATATATATATATATATATATATATATATATATATATATATATATATATATATATATATATATATATATATATATATATATATATATATATATATATATATATATATATATATATATATCTTTAAGTCATAAATTGTGGTTATACCTCTATAACCTGAAAAAGGCTGAACCAATTTTCATGATGCTTGGTTTTTTGATACGACTCATTCCAGAATAGCAAAAAAATATTAAAAAACAATTTATGGTATTGTAAAACTGAATCATAAAATATCATATCGTATCATTCATTTCAGTGATATTTCAGATTTATCTCCACCAAAGATAGCAGAATGATCATTAAAATATTGTTTAAGCATCATATTGCAATATTGTATCAAAAAATGTCTAATTATATCACTTCAGTGAAGAAATTTCAACCTTTGCATCATTTTTCATGGAATGAAAACTAAATGTGATGCGATGGTTTGTTGGAAAAAGAAATTCCACGACAGACCAAGACCAGAAGGAGAACCCTTTATCGTCATCCCACACAGTCGACACTAGTGATTGATGCATATTTGACTACGCTGATAACAGGTGGATCCTGATAATGGAAAAGGCGACCTGCGCCTTTCCCTTTGTAGCAGTCTTGAAAGCGGGAGGCGGCAAGAAGATCACAGAAGACCTGTCACTGTCCATCAAGTATATCCGAACTCCAAAGTTCACCCTCCGCTCAGACACAATGGTGCTGGAGGCAATCCCCATTAATTCCCAATTCATAAAATTGGATCCAAAAGATACCTTTTGGCAGATACCTATTAGCCAGCGGTGGTTTTATGATTTATCACCAGGGAACCCATTACATTTGGATGAGACTCCTAATGGGCCTTAAATTGGCACCCCCCATTATGCAACGGTAGGTGTAGGCAATTAGTAGTGAACTGTAGGAGAAAAACCAGGTAGTCATAATAGCATATCTGGACGATTGGCTATTCCGGTTGAATAGTGACCAAACAACGTTGGTGTAAAAAATAGTTCAGTTCATACAAATAGACCTAGGAATAACACACAATCTGGAATAGAGCTTATTAATTCCATCAGTGAGAATAAACGATCTAGGGGTATTTATAAACACTGCTTTAAAGCAGCTCAGCTTGACAAAGTATACATTAAAGTGGATCAGATATATTATTGATGAGGTCAAGAGATTATGACAAAGGAATATACCCAAGGCAGCAGGATATATAACCTGGATAACCTACACTTTATATTCCTCCTATTCTTAGTCCAGGACATGGCAAGGCATGACATCACGTGGATGGAGCGCCTATTGGATGACAATTAATAGCAGGGAACCAGAGTGTTTTCCAATTATAAGTACATTTTAGACGTGTTCAGTGATGCCATCCCATTCCAGGTGACATGGGTGATCCTGATGCTTTCAACTACTGAAATATGGGCCATAGAGCATCAGAGACCAATTATAGAGACAGAGGCATTGACGGCCTTAATGGTGGCCCATCATGCAATCAGCATTCTGGACCCTGATACAAATATAATAAATTATTGTGATAATCAAGCTATAATTACATCCCTTACTAGGGTAAAAGGTGTTATATTTATGCGTCATTATATCTTGTTTCTATATATGAGCTTAATAAAAGAACGGTCATGGAATGTGACCTGGAGATACATTCCCAAAATCCAGCCAACCGTCCTTCTTGGACCATCCTGCCTCCCTATGCCCACTCGGCCTTGGATTTGGGAGTCAAGTAGATATATAGGAGGCCTGAGTATGTCATTCAGTCAAATGAACCTCCTGGTAGCTGGTCACAATAAAAAATAGTTCTGTTCAGAGAGGTGCTTTTTCTTATTTTCTTAATTATTTTCCATGCTGACCTGGTGCTCATATATGTTCTCATAATGAGCATGGTATTCATATATAATTTAAAATATTTTTAGGGTTTGAGATCTATGTTAGATTCCCTGGCATGCCGCTCTGGGCAGCCTCTGCCTTTCATCTTAGTTTATAATGTTCTGGGGTACCACATGTCCTCTATAGAAACCATTTCTGGCACATCAATTTGGTTCATTGATCTTTTTTCAGGTGTATATGCCAACAGGCAGTTATTGGGAGAAAGAAATTGGAAGGGTATAGTGTCAGTTGAAAAGAGGACATAATAAGGCATGTATAGCACATTTGATAGTAATGGGGGATTGGAATGAAGTGAAATGCTAAGGAAGAGATGGTGATGAGGTGAGGAACTACAGTGTTGATAAAAGGAATGACAGTGGGAAAAATAAAATTAAATTATACAGAAGCAAGGGATTATTCATCACCAATACTTGGTTTAAACTCCAAAAAGTACAAGTAGTTCTGTAAGGAAAATACCAGGTGACTGATAGAAAGGTATCAATTAGAGGCTATTGAACATGTGTTTAGGCATAGATTTAGGAAGTTCAAGATATCAATTTTTGTTTAGGCATAAATTTAGGAAGAGTGTGATCAATTTACTTAGTTTACTGGGAATGGTTGCTGACTCTGATCAGTTTAGTAAATATTAAGCCAATAGCATTTGATTCTAATAAATAAGTCAGAGTTCATTGGGTTAAGAAATGGAATATAAATGAAGGAATATCAGAAGACTGTGGAGAAAATCATATGAATTAGAGATAGGCACTAAGAATTATCAAGAAATAAATAGATGACAATAGATTTCTAAAAAAGTGACATTGACAGCTGAAAGATATAATATACAGGATCTGTTAGTACAGAAAATGACAACGAAAGAATGAATTGCAGATTAGATGACAAGAAAAATAAATCATAGAAGAAAATTGCAGAATATAAGTTTGTATCAAGTTTTCCAGAAGCAGGCACAAAGGGAGTTAAATAATAAACTTAGATGGGCTATAAATATAGAAAAATAAGAATAGTGGATGACAGACTATTATTTAGGTGAAACACATGACAGTGGGGAGAAAACAAGGGAATTCCACTGAAAAATGGAGTTTATTATCACCTACACTTGGTATAGCCTCAGCAAAAGACAAAAATATGCACAGAAATTGCCAACTGACTCAGAAATGTATCATTAAAATAATATACCGGTTAGGTAAAACTTTAGGAAGAGTGTGATAAATGCACATACCTTCATGGGAGCTAATGGGACTCACCATACAATTTAGTTTGAAATGTAGCATCCATTTCAAAAATATAAGGTAAGTGGATAGGTTAAAAAATGGAATGTAAAAGTATTACATGGATTTACAAGCAGAGGAGCTGGCATGCTGTAGAGAAAAATCATGGAATACAATAATGACCTGATTAATATCAAAGAAAAATGGCAATGTATCATGAAAGGGATATCAAAAGGCAAAAAGATACTATGGGAGCCTTTGGTGTGAAAAAAGTACAGAAAAACAATGGACCAGGGATGAGATGATTAAAAAGATGGAGAATGGAAGAGAGGAAGAATGAAATCACAGAGTTTGGCAAAATGAAGAACAAAGAGTTAAATAATCAATGGAGAAGGACAATAAATAAAGCAAAAGAAGCATTGTGGAACATATAGTGATAGGATATGAAAAGTTTGCAGAAGAAGGGTGAAATAGGTACACTGCACAGTAAGGTAGAAACCCTATGGGGAAGTGAAAAGGGATTATCTGCATAAACGGTTAGATATAAGTTAGGAGAGGCAACATAACTGTTGCAACAGAAAAAATCAAAGGGAGATGGAAGTAATATATAAGGGCACTGTTTGGTGAAGGACTAATGCCAAACATGGTTAGGTCCAAGTATAAGTACAAAGGCATAGAAATGTAATTAAGGAAGAAGAAATATAAACATTAGGGGTAGACTATATTCCCTTGACAGAACTATTCGCAAGATCAATACCTATTTTTTCTTTTATTAGAAATGGAGGGTGAAATTGCATGACCACTGGAAGAAAATGGAAGAATATCGACAGAAATTGGAGGCTTTTAACAATGCCTTTGCATGCAATGCAGCTTTGCATGCCCGAGTGGAGGACCTAGAGGCTCAAGTCCTGAGGAAGGTGGCCACAGAAAGGAAACCACAAGAGAGAGTGAAGTATTAGTCTGAGAATTAGGAAAGGGAATGCCATTAAAATGAATAGCTTGTCCTGGAGAATGAAGTGCTGAAGTGGAAAATTAATCAGAGCAGTAAGATTATTGCATCCTACTCTGGGCAGTCGGACATGTCTTCACCTATGATTGGCTCTATGATGGCATTCTCCGGTCCCAGCAGTGATTGTTGTAGTATTTCCACCAAGGCAATTTTGCTAGGAAACCCTGTTTCACCACCCAACTTTGTGTTTCCAATGTTTTTACCTCAACTATCACCAAAATCCCCATTTTCTGATGTGAGCGGGACAATTGAGCTCGAAGAAAAGGAATATATGGATGATGATGAAGACAAGGAGGAGATAAAGATGAGGAGAGGTGAGGAAGAACAAATATGATGAAGACAACAGCAAACTGAGCATCGAAATGATACCTATTACTCCGAAGGTCCATACCCTGGTGGAGAAGAATGAGTCTATTTCTTGGCATGTGGAGATGGAAGGGGCCATCCCTGCCTCCAGCCTCTTGTCACAAATGCAGGCTGGAGCCTTTTTCTGTCCCCTGCACTCTGCCTCCCCACGCAACCTCCTCCTGGAGCTGACCTCGCTGGCCAAATGTCCCTCCTCTACCTCGCTCGAATCCTGCGTTCGCCCTCATTGGGAGCTACCCCCTCCTTGCCAAGAAGAGACACCCTGAGAGGGGTAAGCTGGCCGGTCACGGAATGGTCTTCACCTCAACCCCTTTCACTGGACACCGCCACCTGGTGAACTTGTTGGGGGGGGTCGCATCACCACCACCGTTCTCACCAGGCAAGGTCTGTGACTTGCCCATTTGACCCATCCATCTGCTCTACCTGGAACACGCTCTGTGTCCACAGACTCTGAGTTGCTTGACGCAGAAGAAGCATCTGCTGCAGCTAGTGCCCATCTGGCCAAGCTGAAGGCCTGGAGGGGTACCAGGGTGCCAGTTCCCCCAAGGTGCCTGCCCAGGAGGAAGTGCCCCAGCCAAGGAAGGTGGCTGACAGGGGTCAAGTGAGAGAGGTGGAGGAAGGTCAGGATAGGGACACAGGCTGCTCTTTCCACTTTAGGGAGGATCCACTGTCCCCGTGGTCCAAGCCTTCAAAGAACAGGAGACATTCACCCTTCCGTGAGTTTAGTGAGAACTTCTTCGACCAATCGCCCTTCCAGAGCCAGTTTGAGGTGAATGGAATGAACCTCAACCTGATGGAGGACAGCATCTCTAGCATGGAGATCTTGCTGGATATACTGAAGAAGACCCCAGGGTCACCATCCCTGACCAGCCAGGGCCCGTCCATGGATGAGCCCAGGGGATGGAATGGTCAGCACTGCTGAGAACCAGTACCAGCTGAGGCACATACAGTCCTTGCTGTCTGCCCACCCATATCTCTCGATTAAGGAGTCAGCCACAGAGGCGATGATCTCCAAGGAGATCTCTAATGACACTCAGGGCAAGTCAGAGGAGGAGAGGGGAACCAGGAAGTTGCTGGAGGACAGTGAGGAAAGTATGGAGGTGTTGGGAATCATCTTTGTGACTCCATACCAAATTGATTCCGGCAAAATTCCCAGCAGTGCCACCACATCATCTGCCAAAGCATCAGTTGGGTCAGAGGTCATTCATGTTGAGGAGCTGAGATGAAATGGGAATAATGAGATGGCACCCTGGGGGGAACTGACCCCCGGTACCAAATCACTCAAGTTAGGTCAGCAGGAGCTTCTGTCTTAATCCAGGATGGACTGTGGCCACTTGGCCCACATGGAATCCTCCATGATGGAACTCAGCTGGTCCAAGGAGCTTGAACTCATGCCGCCAGAGTCAGAGGTATGACGGAGACAGGTTGAAGTGTGCCATGCCCTTTGTGGGTGGAGTGGATTCTTTATAACAATAGGGCTGAAATCAAAGAGAATAAGAGATAAAATACGATCCATTCCAAGAAGTTGTATTTCAAAAGTGTGTGTGGGAGAGAAGGGGGTGATATTCCTCCCCAAAGTATATCCTAGCATCTTCCCACCCCCCTGCCTCTACCTTTCTCCAACCCATGCTTTCCAGTAATTAATCTTATTTTCTAAGTCAATATTAACTACATTTTCTTCCTTTGAATCACATGCATAAGGTCAATAAATATTCCATAGAAATAACATGTTATTAAACTTCTAATCATTTATTTCAAAACCTGTGAGGCTATGTCTTAGATGGACCCTGGAATTACAAAATAATGAGCCCTGAAACCCTGATATTCATGATATTATATTTAAGGATGGACAACATAGTGCATGAAAATGTTGATAAAAGCGTACTTATTATAGACCAATCAACTGATAATATAATTGGCAGAACTGCACCTGGAATATACACCCTTGATCATCATTCTAGTCTACATACCAAGCAATCATAAGCAGAAAGAAATTGATAGAATTTACCACCTTTACAGGACATAATAAATAATGAGTTCATGCAGGAAAGTAGGGCAGCATTTGTAACATACGATAGAGATTTAAGATTAGAATAAGATAAAAGGCAAAGAATAGATGGTGATTAGGTCAGAGACTACAGTTTTTGCACAAGAAATCACCGCATGGAGAAAATAAATGAGTTCTGCAGGTTAAAAATGGAGAGTAGCCATCACTTTTTCCTTTTTTGACACTAAAGGAAATAGGTATGCATGCAAAATACCAGGTGACACAGAGGGGCATTAATTAATACTGAGATATAGGTAGAATTAAGCATTAAGAGTTGAATAATAATTTAAAACAAATTAAACTAGCATAAGAAGAATTGTATAAATGCTGTCGGAGGCTATGGTAAGTCCCCAGGGTAAGGGTGGAGTTGATATACTATACAGTAATGCAGACTGACTGTCATTTATCTGTCATTGGTTTGTTACTCATATTATACTTTCAGGGAGAGAGTAATAGGAAGGGAGAGGGGTTGAAGAATTTGGACAAGCGCATTAGATTATAAATTTATATTTCACAAGAATGTGCATTATTTTATGCTGGAATATGAATGATCAGTTACCATATTACCTGCCTCTTCATTGTCTAAGCAATGATTCCTACCTTCCTGTATTGATGCAACAATTGATGATAAAATATCCACTACTGGAGAAGTAGATCATCTAATGGCAATGTCAACCTCCTTTTTGAAAACGATCATGTCATTTGAGATGCCACAGCCCTCTTGTTAATAGCATCACTGTCAATCAAGTCATCAGAATACTCCTTGGTTTCAACAGGATTGTATTGCAAAGGATTAAAATGCCATAATTCATTAACATCCCCTGTCAAAATTTATAAATTAGACTATCAGTGCTTATCCAGAAGGATCATTCCACAGAAAGTAGCAGACTTCTTATCTCTAATTTTGTATAGAAACAGATACTCCTAACTCCTTAAATCCTAATTTACTCTCCCCAACACAATGTCAGCAATACAATCCTCATAATGTTCACCAATAGCTAGGGAATATCCTTGCTGCATTTCAGCATTGACATAAAAAGATATGTCTACTTATCCTAATTAAATGCTATGCAATTGAAGATGGATCTCTTTAGTATCTTCTTTCTTTCAATGAAGTCATGCAACACTTTGTTTTGCATCAAATCAGGGTTGTTGATGAACTGCCAAACTTGAGAGCACTCTGAATGAAAAATCCACCTTTACTGATAAGCCAAAGTAAAAAATATATTCTCATAATGTCCTACACTATTCCCCTTCCATATAGAAAACATCTTAATATTTACACACAGTTATAGAAGCCTTAAAGTTGATTCATGTATATGTCATCAAATGATTGGAACATAATAAGTCATTGTTGCTGTACATAATAATATTCAAATGAAAGATAGTCAATTGAAAATTTTCATAACTGTTAATTTTTATTCAAAGAAGTTACACATAACAGGAGAAAGATGTCACTTTTTACAAACTTGATATCAATGCATTATGATGGTCTTTGGTAGTAATATAAGTATTTGGAAGAGTTTACTCCTTAATGACATTCATTTCCTCTCTTTGTCGATTAACTTCCCTTAGTGCCCCTTATGTCAACATCTATCCCCCTCCTCCTTTTTCCTGCCTTTCTCATCATGACAAACCTCCCCTTCCCCCAGCTCTTTCCTCCCCTGCCTACCCTTCTTGGAGCTTGATAGATATATATATGTTCCTTCCTCTAGTACGTTTCCTCACCTGATGATAGAGTTACAAAACCATGGTTGAAAAAAAGTTTTAAATGTGGAGAATTGCAACAAACCTTTTATAATTGCTTTACTTAATAACATGCACATGAATGATAGTCAGATGAAATTTTTCATAACTGATAATTTTTACTCAAAGAAATTACGCAAAACCAGAGAATGGTGTCACGTTTACAAGCTTGAAATTAATGTATTATAATGACAGTTGGTAGTGATAAATATTCGGAAGAGCTCATGATAAGCAAATAATCCTCATTAACTAAATTATGCATGTCATTCATATATTGCCTCTAGTTCTTTAGAGAAAGATTTGTTGAATTAGGGCACTTTAGTTTGTTACTTGTAACTAAGCCTTCCTGTACAATGATGATGCTTTGCTGTTATAATTCGGACAAACATGTAACTCATTTATGTGGGCTATCAAAAGTATGAGGCCCAATAATAATATTTACACTGCTCCCTGATCATTTTGCAGTGTATGACTTCATGTGTGACTTGAGATTTTTCTTCTGAATGAATGCTTTTGAACAGATTTTGCACAGCGTCCAATTCTCTAGTGTGTCATCATATGCCTTTTTAGATTACCTTTCTGAGCAAATGCTCTTGAGCATATGTCACACTTGTGCCTCTTTTCACCAGTGTGTGTCGACAAGTGAGTTTTTAGACTACTATTCCTAGAAAATCTTTTAGAACAGATCGCGCACTGGTACGGCTTCTCACCAGTATGTGCCAAAAAGTGCCTTTTAAGATCATTTTTCTGAGTAAATGCTCTAGAACAGATCATGCACTGGTATGGTTTCTCACCAGTATGTCTCAACAAGTGCATCTTTAGATGACCTTTCTGAGCAAATACTCTTGAGCATATGTTGCACTTGTGGCTCTTTTCACCCGTGTGTGTCAACAAGTGCCTTTTTAGCTCATCATTCTGAGTAAATGCTCTTGAGCATATTTTACATCTATATGGATTTTCTTCAGTATGCGTCAAAATGTGCCTCTTTAGATACTTCTTTCGAACAAAACCTTTCAAACATATTGCACATTTAAATGGTCTTTCTGCAGTATGTGATGACTTGTGGATTTTGAGTTCACTAAAAAATAGGAAGTTTTTGGTGCAGAATTCATATTGGTAATTCCTTTTCACAGCATGCACCAAGCTGATGTGCCTTGCAAGGTCATTTTTTTTCTCAAATGCCTTTGAGCAAAACTCACAATTGAATTGTGGGTCCTTTCTAACATGCACATGCAAGACATGATCTTTGAGAAGGTCCTTTTGTGCAAATTCCTTGTAGCAAATTTGACAAGAATGCAGTAGAGTGCCTCCTGCTTCCTTCCCTGCATCACCATGTTTCTTGTAATTATCTGAAAGATTAGAAGAAAAGGAATCTTATCAATGAAAAATTATATACCTGCAATGAATAAGTTTGTTATCTCCAGATGATATTTAAACATTTATGTACATAAATTACTCTTACAGTATAATTGTACTATGGCATGTATGCTCATTTCAGATGATTTTCATTGTGCCATCTTCAATTAAGCTAAATTCTGAGAAGAAAATAGGAATATTTCCTGTTTTAAAAGAATAGAATATGAGAAAAGACAATTTTCAAAGGAAAATAAATTTATTTCCTGGGGAATAGAAAATTAAATGAAATTATGACTGTGTGGCTGTTTTTTACCAAAAGCATACAGTCCAACAATAGATGTTAAAATAACAAAATTACAAAATATAAGATGGGGACTAGGAGAATGACAATATTTATTGATTAATAAAATCAACAAATAAATTCATGGACAATCTACTTATCAGGTAAAATGGTCAATTTAGTGAGTGATAAAGTCATTCACCTCGAATAGTTTATGTTTCCTACTAAATTTATTTATTACTTCTATTTAATTATGTGAAACTACTATTAGTAAAGCAATCCCTAATTTCCAACTCACACATTCCGTGCCCTTAAAATTACTTTCTTCATAATTTTGATACAATTTATCTAAGAAAGATCATTCACATTTTCTGGCATAACTTTTCCTATAGTGGTCCTTTAGATTGCTAGGACTTTTATCAACAAATATATTTTACACAGGAAATTAAAGAATGAAAATAAAACCCCTACTTTACCTTTTCTGTCAATAAAACGATTTAAAAACATATTTATAACTTAAAAAGGAAATTTTTTTTCTAGGTACATGGTCAGAAAACAAATTTTATGGTGCTTCTTTTAAACAAAAAAAAGAATCAGTGTATAATATGTGACAATTCTTTTGAGTTTAAGAGAAAACTATAATGAAACAAGTTATTATTACTAAATTTAACTGTCACAAAAAGTTCTGCTGAACAGCAATTGCTAGCTGCTTGCTAGCTTTTCAAAAGATCAATTATTAGGCACTTCTGTGTCATGACCATTTCAAATGCCAGCCAAATAGTGCTTTAATAAAAAATAAGAATTAAAGAGTATGATCTGGTTTTAATCATGGGCAGATAATTCTAACTCAATTCCATGTTTTAAAACAATTCTAAAGGAAAAATTACATTTATTATAATATTCTTTTTCTTGATATTTTTAATATTTCACCACCTAGCAATAAAATAAATATAGAATCAATTCTCAAAATTACAGCCTCAAACTGACCAAGCTTAGTGTATAACTGAGCTTGTTAAAGCAAAAGTTAAAGCATGACAAAATAAATCATTAGGACCTTGGAATTATTAATATGCCAGTAGCTACTAAACCTACTTTTAGCTGCAATAATATCTATCATACATACATTATCATAGTAGGGATAATATTTTTGATTTTTTTTGACATCATGTTACATTATTATTTGGCTTTCTGGATCAATTATGAAATTAGTAATTATGGAAAGATTTGGACAATTCCGGGCTGAAATATCTCTTGAATCCAATAAATGTAATAAAATTTATTAAGGTGCTAACTTTTTAAAAGGTAATTCATTCTCACAAGGACTTTGAGAAGGACTAAGTTGTGAATTCCTTAAAAAAAACTAGAAACTAAATAAGCAAAGAGGATATATAAAATTAAGAATGTAAGCAATTTCTATTAAAGGACAATATCTAAAGCTATGGTTTTATATACAAGAAAAAATTGCATTATTAAGGAATTATAAACAAAACTAAGGAAATACTGAAACTGCAAATTTTGGATCTGTACAATTAACAAAGAAATGGCATTGACCACTATGACATGATAATAAGGCTCTTCTTATACAAAAGGCTGCAGACTGTTTTATGGAAAATGGTGGATTTTTTGTGTGAATGCACTTACAGGTTCAGTATAATAGGTATCAGGACTGGCTTCCTGTAGCCAAAATAGAGCAGTGGATAGGTTACTGACTTGTAGGCCTAGTAGAGGATATCCACAAAAATAATAAATATTAGTTTATTTGGCTCTGTGCATGTATTGAGAAAGATGGTGGATATTAGTTATGACTGATTTTTTTTTGTTTTCATGAAAACAATTAGTATATATGGGAGCAATGCTTTAGTTCCAGGTCTTAAATTTGGAGTCCTGGAACTAATTAAAAAGGCTGATGCAAATGATGTCTTAAGCCTGAGAAGTTTTTAAGTAGCAAAAATGTATAAGAAAGTATGACAACTTAATAAAGATAAAGGCCAAGTAAGCTACCTAATGACCACTCTAACTGACTCTCAGGTGCCAAAAATGAAACTGTTTTTCACTCTGCTATGCATTTAACAAGCTCCATTATTAGTAAAGAATCCAGCCTTTTGGTTGGAACCAACATTAACAAATTGATGAGGATCTTGTGTTGAGGGAGATGTGTGCAAGGTTGGTGGCAAAAGTCTTGAGTAAGTAACAAAAATAGAAAGAAGCTTCTGACATAATCTGCCATTGCAATGCTCTTATAAGCCCTGTCCTGGCTCTACTGTCCCTTTTCTTGTATTTGAAATGAAAAGAGCGATTAAAAGATATCAATTATAATCCAATCTAACAGTTCATGTACCAATGAAAAATGCTGAAACAATATTCTTGGTAATTATTTTCGATTGACTTTTGACGAGTGGCAGATAAATTAATTGGGTATATTGATGCAGGATAAACATATTTTAAATTTATTTAGGTAGCTTTTAGAACAACATCATTGGCTTTTGATTTTTAGAGCCAACAATTATACTTATTGTAAGGATCCTGCTTAATTTTATACCCAAAAATCCCTAAAGTGAACAATTTAGGGTTAAATATTCCAAACCAAAAATTAGAATACCAATTAAAAATCTTTTCTACAAGTTAAGACCATAGTAAATAAACCTGGAGTTAAATTGATCAATGTACTAAAACCTTGACCAGGGAAACTTCCAAACTAAGCAACAATATTCAACAATTTCAATTACAATCTTGGCCAAAAGGGGTAAAGATCCTTAACTATAAGTATGAAATGTAAAAAATGATACCATGGAATGTTTGTGGTTCAAAATATGTATCAGACTGGTACTGAAATTATTAAAGTTAGAAAACAAGAGGGACTTAGAATATAACAACCTGCGGCAGTGAAATGAAATCTATTATATGCATTAGATTTTGTGTATTTTTAGGATTTTTGCCCTGTCAATTCCTGAAAGAGAGCATTTTATTTTGCAACATCTTCTGTAACAGTTGTTCTTGGGATCATAAACAAAAGAAAAGAGAGTAAGTCAATCAACTTAGAAGATGATCACTTTAGGTATAGGAAGGGAGGAGATACATGTAATGCCATTGCAGTAATGAAATTATTAATCAAAAGGAATAAAGAGCATACCCAGGAGTTATTTTCCTGTTTCTTAGATTTTGAAAAATCATTAGATAGAGTGAATTGGGGAAAAGTAATGAGTATAATGGAGAAAAAAGGTATAGATTGTAGGGAAATTAGGCTAATCCGCAACCTATTCATGTCTCAGACTGCTCAGGTGCAAGTAGGGAATCAGGCGTCTAAATGGGCATTGTTACGAAGAGGTGAAAGGCAGGGTTGCTCATTATCACCGTTGCTGTTCAATATACATGCAGAGGAAATGAATAAAGAGGCATGAGAAGAACTGGAGGAAGGAATGAAAGTTGTCAGGGAATTCATAAAATCAGTTAGGTTTGCCAATGACCAAGCTTTAGTTTGTCAGTCAGCCAAGGGGTTTCAAGCATTGCTGAGTGAATTGGAAATTCAGTGCGACAGGTATGTGATGAGAATCAATATTAATAAAACAAAGGTTATGCAATTTTCTAGAATGAAAAAGGTTAAGCTTAACATTAAAATAGGATGGCAAAAACTAGAACTGGAAAAACAGTTTACTTATCTCAGTATTGATTGGACCAACACAGTAAAAGTAATTGGGACATAAGGATAAGAAGGGCATCAGGCGAAGTGATGTTAAGCAATGACATTATGAAAAGAATCTTTAGAAAACTTAGATATGAAGGATTGCTATATATAGTGCAGAAACGTGGTCATTGAAGTACGAGGATAGACATTGACTAAAGGATTTTTAAATGTGGATGTGGAGAAGAATGGAGAAGGTAAAATGGACAGAGAAGAAAATAAATGAGGAATTACTTGGTATAGTAGGCAAAGAAAGAGGTTTGCTGGGAGATATCTTATGGAGGGTGGAATGGTTATTGAATAGGTTTTTGACTTAGGCCGGATGTTGAAGACTAATGACTGTTAGGCAAATGAGGAAAAGGAAGGAACAGAATAGGGATGTTAGACTGGATGATAGGAGGAAGAAAGTACTCAGAGCTGAAGAGGGACCAGATATACCATAGGATGTTTTGTTTTGTTAGGGGTCACAAATTATTTAATTAGTATGATTGTGTCTCCATAAACCTGCTTTGACTGGTAGATTACCTGATAATAATAATTCTGTTACAAATTTATTCTCTTTTAAATATTTTCCAATCAATTTTTTACATAGTCATAACATTGTATCTGACATTTTAAGTATTTCTAAAATATGCAAAATGCAATAGGAAGACCACAGAGTGTCCAGCTCCCCTCACCTTGTGCCTTCAACTGTTTCAATTTAAATCCGCCCATCTCCTGCAAAGTATCGTCATTGCATTCTTCCTTATTATCTACTTCTTCATCAGAGGATAAATGTAATTCTAAATCTTCTAAATCATTCTGAAAAATACCAACATAACCAATGCAGATTGCATCCATGTAAAAAATTAATAAAATGCCAAAAAAACTTTAAAACCTAATCTATAAAATTATACAAGGTTTAAAATTTTACACTTCAATTTAAATTAATAATTTTACCATGCATTTATACAGAACAGTTGTCTTAATTCCTTAAAAAGCATTAACATCATTCATTGAACCTTCTAACATCAAATGATATCGCCAGTGTTTCAATTAAAGTTTATAGAATGTAAATTATAGCAATAAGCTTCTTTAACAAACCATAAGAAGTCATCACATTGTCTAATGGGAATCATGATCTCTTCAAGAAATTAACCTGGTCATTTTGAACATTGACCGCCCCAATTAATCACTGAAAAATACTATCTAAAGCTCTTTTCATCTATCATGATACTAATACCAAGGATACCCATTCCTATCTATTATGACAGATGGTAAAAATTTCAAAATAATTTAATCAGGAACAAACATCATGAGAGCTAATTTCTTCAAGTTACTCTGGTACTTAAATCATTTGGTAGTCCTTCTTTTTCTTAAACACAGAACATTTGATACTGTTAATAGTTGATTTGCATGAAAGTGTTATTCAATACAGTTATTAAAGATTTTTTTATACCAGTCCTCATTTAAAGAAGGATTTAGCCATGCAAAACCACATGGAAGGCAATTTCATCTCATAACATTACCTTAGTTTAAAAATCAATGCACTCAGAATATAACATAATGCATATTGTTATGAAAGAGCATTGATTATGAAATTAATGCATAATAGCTTTCTTCCGTTACCTGAATCTTAACTTCTTCACAGTTATCATCATCCATCATATTCAACTTATTGCTGGCTGAACAATTGTCCTCTTCCTCAATTGATGACTTTTCCATTGACTGGTTAATAGCTTTCATTGAACTTCTCAATGCCATAAAATGTCCTCTTTTACCATTAAAAAAATCAGCACCATGGCTCTCTGAATCCTTCTGAAGGCTTGGGAGCACACACAGCTCCTTAATAAACATAAATAATCATAATCAACACCAAGATGTTTGATAAGTAAATATGAAGTTCACCTAATAATAAGCCCTATATAGGCATGACTTAAAATTATAATATTCATAGGCATATCATAGAGACAATAGATAATATACTTTCCCTAGGGTACATGTTTTTTTCTGAATGAGAAATTTTGTGCATTATTTATTTGCACAGAAATAAAAAATTTTGAATGGTACTCAGAAATATTTGTTAGGCCATCACAACCAGGAAATATGGCCATTTTAACTGTATGGCAATTTGTCAAATTATCTCAAAGGTTATATATTTATCTATAATATTAATGGAAAGAGAATATAAACAAACATTGGATAATTAAAATGATTACAGATCTATAAGACTTTTATCTAACATTATACATCAAAAAATAACTAACATTATACAATACAAAAATAATAGTTTTGAGATACTCACATCTAAGGTAAGGTCACTATTTTTCTTTCATCTGAATTCACTAAAATGGAATGGCATGGAACTTATTTCCATGTGCAAAATATTAGTAACTTGTTGAATGGAAACTGTTTGGTACTTGTCCATTTGACTACAGATTATGTTGGTTGGCTAATATGACAGTGCAGTTTTGTCTAGCTCTTTTTATAGGTTTAAATGAACAGAGTAAGCTCTGCAGATATGGCCTTCTGCAACATTTAATAGAAGGTAAAAGTTAAGAATGCAATTGAAAAACATGAAAATTATGTAAAATGATTGAATATTCTACCTGATTAAAAAGATTTCCATCAGGCAATTTAAGAGTGAAAGAAATGCCTGTCACTTTTATTTATGCTTAGGACATGGTCAATCAGAACTTTCTACCTAAGGAATCAACTGCATTTTACGTATTTTACCTTAAAGTGCTGAATGGGCTAAGGAAAAGTGTCAATAAGGCTATTACAACCAACAGAAAAGACATGAAATTATATAAAAAAATATTTATAACTTTCTATGACACCTTCAATTAGCCTTACCTTCTGTTAAGATAACAGTTAAGAATGCAATTGAAAAACGTGAAAATTAAGTAAAATAATTGAATATTCTTCCTAATTAAAAAGATTTCCATCAGGCTATTTAAGAGTAAAAGAAGTATCTGTAATTTTATTGTATGCTTAAAATGTGGTCAATTAAAACTTTGTACCTGAGGAAGGAACTGCATTTTATATTTTTTTACCTAAAAGTCCTGAATGGGCTAAGAAAAAGTGTCAACAAGTTTATTACAACCAACAGAAAATACATGAAATTATATTGAAAAAACATTTATGACACGTCCAATTAGCCTTACCATGTCACCTATTACTGTTCCTTCAAAATGAAAACTCTTAAAAAGACATTTTAATAGGGTTCTTCAATGCCAAACAAATATCTGTTCTATTTGGGATATTCACAAGTTGAAAAATGAAGCATTTACAATAACGGCATATATATCACCAAAATAATTTGGTTATATTAGTGACATTGTGTTTAGAATGTTTCTTAAATACCTCAGAAGTCTCTTCTTGATTCTCCACATTGTTGCCCATATCCCTATGCCTAGCTGGATTAGTCTCCTGATGTTCAACTTCTATTTTATCCATGTCTACAATCGTCTGCAAAGTTAGTTAAATGGTGATAAAACCGTAAAAATATATGATTTTAGGTATAATTTAAGTATTTATGAATTTTCTTAGTATGAATGGAATTAAAAAATTGATTAAAATTGCATTTGGTATTAAATTTTCAATATTTACCTTGACCAATTATTTTTTAAGTATAATATCACCAGGTATCAAAAGAAAACCAATAAATGATGCAAACATTTAAAATGAAAAATAAACTCTCATTTGATAATTGAAACATTATAAATGAGAATTACAGGTGAGATTAGATAAATTATATCAGGCCTTTAGTTGACATGCAGGAAAGAATCCGATAAATGTCGGATTCTACAGAATCATTGAACAAGAATTATTTTATATTATGGATTTAATCAGAATTACAATCAAAATTCCATCAAATGATTCCCGAAGATCAAGTTATTTATTTAAGAATTTAAATGAGTAATTACATCACTTATATTATAAATGCCTTTTTCTTGCAATTTGCCTGCATTTCTTATGATGACTTGATGATTGGTAATGTCCTAATGACTATCATTTAAGTAAATTTCAACTCTCTTTACCTTAAACTTCCACCACTATGGTCTGATAACTTTTATACAAAACCTTCTTAATGCCATGTCATACCACAGTAATCGTTTCATTTATTATTTTACTTCTATCTTTATTCCTAGATATACTTTTTTTCATTTCAAGATACTAACACATCACATGCAATAAAAACACATTCTCTATATAATAAAAAATAATATAACATTATTGTCTTTTTGATTAGCAAGTAATTACACAGATGTGTGGTAATGATAATCTTTCAAGCCAAAAAAAATTAGTGGTTTTCATAAATACCTATCCGTGCATCAAAGATTTAGTATAAAGTATTGTATTTTTTAAGATGACATACAGTAATCTTTTCTACTGAAAGTATTCATGAGTTGAAAAAAGAAACATGAGCCATAATAGCACCGATATCACAGATTTAGGCTCCCTGTGACTTCTTTCTGTTCAATCGAGTTAAAAAACCATTACGGGGAAGGCGTTTTAGCAGCCGAGAGGAAGTAATGGAAAAATCGCAGGAAGCACTGATAGACATACAGAAAAACCGAATATAAAAAATGTTTCGAGGATTGGATCAAGCGCTGGCATAAGTGTGTTGCAGTCGATGGGGATTACTTTGAAGGGGACAATATAGATTTAGATGAATAAACTTGTATTATTAATTTTCTGAATAAATTCCGGGAACTTTTTGATCAAGGTAGTGTTCGTTTGCAAAGTTAGTTAAATAGTGAGAAAACAGTAAAAGTAAATGATGTAAGGTATAATTTTAGAGATTTATGAATTTTCTTAGTATAAAGGGAATTCAAAATTAATTAAAAGTACTTTCTTCCTAAAATATGATTTAATGATATAAATATTCCATATAATTTATATGATTTAATCATATAAAAGATATAAATTTTCAATATTTAACTTATGCAATTATTTTTTATGTATAACATCACTAGGTATCAAAGCAAAACCAATAAATGATGGAAACATATTTAAAATGAAAAATAAACTTCTTGTTACCCAATTGCAACAGTAAAAATGAGAATTACAGACGAGATTAGATAAATGATTTCAGGCCTTTAGTTTACATGCATGAAAGATTCAGATAAATAATGGATACCATACAATCACTGAATTAGGATTATTCTATATTATGAATTTAATCGGAATTACAATCAAAATTCCATCAAATGATTCCCAAAGATCAAGTTATTTATTTAAGAATTTAAATGAGTAATTACATCACTTATATTATGAATGCCTTTTTCTTGCAATTTTCCTGCATTTCTTATGATGATTTTAAGATTGGCAATGTCCTAATCAATATCATTTAAGCAAATTTCAACTCTCTTTACCTTAAACTTCCACCACTATAGTCTGATAACTTTTATACAAAACCTTCTTAATGCCATGCCATACCATAGTAATCCTTTCATTTATTATTTTACTTCTATATTTATTCCTAGATATACCTTCTTTCATTGCAAGATACATCCAAATCACATATAATTCAAACACATCCTCTGTATAATAAGCAATAATATAACATTATTTTCTTTTTGATTAGCAAGTAATTACACAGCTGTGTGGTCATGATAATCATTCAAGCCAAAAAAATTAGTGGTTTTCATAAATATCAATCTGTGCATCAAAGATTTAGTATAAAGTATTGTATTTTATAAGATAACGTACAGAAATCTTTTTTACTGTAGATATTAATAAGTTGAAAAAAGAAACATGAGCCATAACGGCACTAATATTATAGACATTGTTCATTAGTTATCTCCAGAGAAGTTCTTACCAGATTCTTAACATTGTGGTCCACATCTCCCTTGCTACCTAGAATTTCATTGGTCTCCTGCTCTTCAGCATCCATTTCCTCTGTCTTCACTATGATCTCCTAAGTTAATTGAATAATGACAAAACAGTGAAAATATGGAACTTCAGATATTGTTTTAAAATTGTATGCAATTAAACCTTTTAAATGAAGTAAAAATCATTGACCAAAGTATTTTTAAATAAAGATGAATATGTTTTATCTAAATTACCAAAGCTTTGGATGAGCAAGGTTGTTGATTTCTTAAACTGATAGCTCAAAGAAGTGAAATGTCAACCAGTTTTGATTTCTTCCTTACCTGAAGAGAATCTTCTTCATGATTATCCATAATATGGTCCACTTTTTTCAGCCTAGCTGTCATTTCAACAGTTTCCTGATCTTCATTATCTGAAGTTTCTCTTTTAACCGTGGTCTGAACCTTATTGTTCAAAATATAAGCATTAAAAAAGATTTATAATAGCCAATGAACATCAAAATTAAATTTTTGATAAATATTTTCCATTTCATTTTTATGCATATATATATATTTCCTATGCATGAATGCCATTCAAAATTACAGAGCAGTGCTTTTTTCTTAATATTTTATGGATATGTTATGAGAGTATCAATGTTTACCTGTGGGGGGTTAATTCATATCTGAAGAACTGCAAGATGTAACAGCAAAAGCAATTATTTAAGGATATAATTTGAAAATGCAAAACCATACCACCTGACGGTTGATTTCAGCATTAAAAATGAGAATTTTAAGAGATTAGATTCATAATATCAGACCATTATTGACATGTATGAAGGATTCACATAAATATCATATTCTCATTATTAGCAGAATATTTATTCTTTGATTTAATGGATTTATTCAAAATTGTTAACAAAATTCTTTAATAAGGAGTCCAAAGGATGAAGGTATCAATTTTAGAATTTGAATGAGTTCTTACATTGTTTACACTGAGAATGCATCTTTCTCTTAAAATGCTTGATGCTCTAGTGACCACCGGCAAATTGGCAACTCCCATATCACTATCACTGGAGGCATCATTTGACTCCCTCTTTACCTTTAGATTCCTCTGCAAACAATCAATGGAGAAATTTATTAAAATTGAAAAAACATCACTATTTGGAAATTTTTAATTTCCAGTGGATATACCAGTATTAACATCCTGGAAAAAATTGTAAGCAAAACGCTATATAATGAAATGGAGAATTATACAGCCTATTGTAGAAATTATTAACTATTTAAATAGGGTCATAGCTTCCAAAGTTAAAAGAAGCTTTAGTTTTTTAGTTTTAATAATATTAAAGAATTATTCACAAAAAATGGCCGAAAATGTTTTCTTAATTACAAATTTTATTTATTGAAAGAGGAAATATCGAGTAAAAATGTTTATTTATATGAATTAATAAAATATATCAAAAGGACCTATCTACTTTCAACATTCGATTCAACACTAGTTTGTTAAGTGCATTATTTTTTAAAACTTTTTAAAACTATGATGACTAGATGGTTAGGCTTCACGAAATAGTTCCTACTAATTCTATTATCATCAATAAATAACCAGTATCAATGTGTATATTGTGCTTTTACTTCATAGAGTTACAAATATTACAGGCAATTTCCTTAAAATTGAATGACTTAATAAAATTACGATTCAAATAATATTCTAGGAAGTGCTCCAAGTTCTTATTTTAATACAACTTGTCATTGTTTACTTGGACATTCATGTATTATCATCCTTTAATGTTTACTCACAATTTATAAAAACTGATTGCACTCGACTCACCGTTGTGCGGCGGTTTTTTCTCTCCGTGTGTTTCTTCCTCCTTTGCCTGTTCAATAGATGGTGGTTTTCATGGCACTGCTGCTTAAACATGTAGAAATCCGTCAGCAATTTAAAACATTTATAGCACAGCAACCACGGGTTGCTCCTTTCCCTGACTACCTACACAAACATGATTATCAAAATATTAAAACCTAAACTTTCGCTCTCAATGGGGCTCGAAGCATTATCTGAATAACTTAAAGGCTTTTTCAGCCAAAATAGGGCACTATCGCACATTTCGTGGTAAATTTACTATAAAGGCATCATTATCAATAATAAGTAAACATAAAAGGAATATCTTACTTTCAATTCCAACAACTCTTCTATTGCTTCCCGCACCAATTTCTCAGAATCGTTGTTTTCATAAAAAATATTTGTGTACCGTCCACCTCGGCTAAAACATAATCTACACTTTAAACTTTCTTGTCGAGGCATATTTAGAGCACTTCACACTGTCAACATTAACTACACCAAAACAGTAACTTTCAAAATGGCCGACTACATTTCGATGGGTCGATCGTGCTGAATCGATTACTAAATGCGAGTTCGAGAATCGATTTCGTTTTGTTTCGGCGCTAGGTGATCACCATATTCAAATAAATTTTAATTTTTAAAATTATTTAAACTCTCACTTTATAGATTGTGGTCATTCCTGTATACTTACAGTACTTTTGCACTACCGAAAAATGAAAAAAATACATGTTTTTTTAAATAAGAGGCATTAAATTCAACATTACCAAACCCGTAAACAATAAGGTATATTTTATTTTGTATTTAAACTGAAAACTTCAATGTTGTTAAAAAGATATTAGGTGTATACAAATAGGTTCCCGGCATAACAATTTTAAGAATAATAATAGCAAATCGGAAATACTGTTCATTAATTTCTTACGTCGGAAAACTTTGAAATAAACTTATGTGGTGACTAATTGCATTTACTTAATTAAGCAGATATATTTAGAAAATGATAATTATGTGGGTAATCTGAGAGGAGGAGGAGGAAAAGATACGTACGTCTCAAGCTCAATATTTTGAGCCTGGGCCCTGACCACGGGCCCTAAAAGAATCATCATATAAATAAGTATGCATGTACACATGAAAAAAATGGATCTAACTAAACGGATATAACTACGTCTAAATAAAACGGCATCCTCGAACCTCACGCAAATCACGTATACCCTGTGAAGGCTGAGGAAATAATATATGCTATCACAGAGGACGTATAATCAATCCTTAATCTCCTTTATTGGTGGCAAATGTTTCATTTTCCATTTTTCCACTTCTTTTACTCCATCCGGCTCCACACTCAATTTTCAAAGGGCTCAAAACGGCACCTTTAATACGTATTAACATGACAGGCAAAATCATAATACACCTCATGCCAAAGTGTTCTCTCCTCTTCCGTACCTGAAAGGAGTCTGAGACAAGTGTTTGTTGTGCATTAGCCTCATGTTCCCCCAATTACTTAATTTGTTCTTCATTTTAATTTTTAGTTTTTCAAAATATATGCTTCAAAATCCGCTTTAAGACATTTAAGGAATAGGAAAATACATCCTCATTGTATCATATTTGTTCCTGTACTTAATAGTGCCCTCTTTGCTGTGTTGCCTTTCACCCTCCTGAGTTAAAACTGAACATGTGTTAGAGGTTATTCCTTTGACATTGCCCTCCAACCTCTGGTAGATACCTTTGAGTATCTTGTTATCTGCGTTTATCTTCCTATACTTCCGTATTTGTTATAAATTGTTGAACTACCATTTCTTGGAAGAGGAATTCAAAGTATTTTGAGAATACTTTCAGAGGAGTTACTCTCTCATATCTATGCAATGATATAATCCTTATTTACTCTTTCTCTCCCATATTCATGTACCCAAAATCAGATTATTATAATTATTCTGATATCAAGATTCAATATTTCAGATTCTTTTCACAATGAAAACATTATGGTTGGTATGTAGGATATGTATCTTAAATAGCATGTATGCACATAGCCAAATGATAGTTCACAAATGAGTAATAAAATGATTAATATTTACTTCAAACCATTCAAAGGTATATTTTATGTTGCATCACAATTTTAGATTGTTTAAAATAGCAGGGCCACATCAATGTCAGAGGAAATTTATAGAGGGACGTCAAATGAAGCATGTCACAGTAGAACTATAAAATTTTTACATTACCCAATATCTATGACAGCTGATATATGATAAGATATCTGGCTAATTTTTATGTTGCCATTGTAAATAATACAGCATTGAATCTTTTGACCGAAATCTTATAAATGATTAAATGGCACATAAGCAAACCGAATCTTGTCCTTTCTGATGTCCCTTTATTATTAAACGATTCCGGTACTATTATGTCAGCTGAAAAAGTTTAGATTTGAAGAAAACAGATAAAGAGCAAAATGTCAGTGGCCACATATTAAATGGTATATTTTGGGTATCCTTGGGGTTTCAATATCTTTTATTATTATATCAAGTAAATTGTGGAAGATACCATTATAAATTCAACATTATTATGTCCAGCAAATCATCTAAAGTACATTAAAATAATGTGCAATGAAGTGGAATATGAAGTGTATTGTTTGTGGTGAAACAGGTTTGGGGTGTAAAATATGTTTTTGGCGAAAATAGAAAATTGGATTCCACATTTGGAAAATACTGTAGAGGATATTATAAATGCTAAAATAAATTTAGCTGTCCTATTGGCATTTTTTTTAAATTTATTTGAAATATATTTGGAGTTACATGAAATAATATTTCGTTCATATATTCAGTACAATGTTGTCAAAGTGTATTTTTGCAATTTGGAAATAGTACTTTTGTTTATTATGTGGTTAAACAGTTGTAAATTAAACATATTAATAGATTTTTAAGAATGAAAATCATCTGAAGATGGTGTGTTCTAACTGTATGGTGAATCAAACTGAATTCCTGCTTATTATGCATTGATGTGATTAATGTTTGTCTGTTTCTGATGATCGCATCCAAAAGGGATTCAATCCTGCAACGAAATGGAGGATAAATAATCCAAATGAGGTCAGTTGCATCATTGATTTGGATCATGTAAACAGTAAAGACACATTTAGGAAATAAGGAGTTTTCATCTCTTTTCAATTTCTGTGATCAGTAAGCCATTATTTTTGCATACCAAAATGAATGGTGAAAACCATTGACTCAATTAGAAAACTATTTGATTTTTGAATGAATAACATGATCAGCTCTTGTATCTATTACTGCCTAGCAAGATTATATATACTCATTTATATTTTTGAACTTGTACAGCAGCTAGCCAAAGACATTGAAAGAATGACACTCAGTCTGCTTTCCAGAATTTTGTATTGATTTTATGCTAACTCAACAGACATTTCACATCCTCAGAATATACTATCAAAATGATGCTTCTCTCACTTACCTCTTATCACAGTTTATTATTTAAATTTTAATATAAAATTCTATCAAACTCTCACTATTGATAATCTGACTGATACTTTTCTGAGTCACCTGGCATTTTCCATGCATCCATATGCCTTTTACATTGTGAAAGCCAAGTTATGTTGATGAATTATCTCATTCTCTGGTCTGGAAACTCAATTCCTTTCTCCCTGTGGACATTCCTGGCGCTTAGATGGTAGTCGCCCACCCTATCATAAACTCTTCCTTTGTTTTTTTTTTGCTTTCAATTCCAAATTATTATCAAATGTTTCTCCCAGGAACGCATGCCTTATATAAACATGCCATATATTATATAACTGATATTATATTCTATCAATTTCTTTCTCCTTATGTTTGCTTAGTATAATGTAGACCAGTACAATAAGGAAGGGTATCAGTTCTGTGTGCACTTCTACTGAAAGGGTTTTCTCAGTTAATAAGTCTATCTTAACTATGGTTTAATCACCGTTTTCATTCAATATTTTTGCTCACCTGATATTAAGTGTAAAGAATGTCCAGGGGTGTTTGGTTAAGTATTTTGTATTTCCAGTGCTCATCTAAGACATAGCTTCATAGCAAAGCATTTTCCAATAAATTATTAGGAGTTTAATGAAATGCTATTTATGTGTAATTTTCTTTACTTAATCCATGTGGTGAAGGGGAGGAATAATTAATAAATTCTGACCTAGTGCTCATATTAGGAAGTATAAAGTTTGATTTCTTACTTAGAATCCTAGGTTTAATTCCTATAGACACTTCTCTGGTCCCCTTTACTATTAAAAAGAGTTGCGTGATCCTTACCAGGATACAAGATGTTCTGAGAAATTATAGTAAGGCACCAGAAGAATACCATACTCGGCATTAAAGAATATCCTGCAAAAGGTAAATATCACATAATGCTATGTAGGTCTTAGTTATATGGTATTGGTATGCTGGTATATAGGTGTATGGTATTGGTATACTGATATTAGTTCAACTCTAACATTAGCTACTATCCCTATCTTTTTGTTTCTCATAGCATCTTTTGTTTGTAAGGCGAGGAGTGATTTCCTGAGCCAGTAAAAGGTGCAGAAGGGCAAAGAAGGGACACGGATTAAGGTAAACCATGCATGGTTTAGACATTGAGTAATTCCATGGCATCTGATAATCATGTATATAGACTAGCACCAGTTTAGGGGGATGAATAATTTACCACCATTTTATTAATGATTAATATGGTGGCTAATAATCCTAACAAGTGAAAGTATAAGGAAAAGACCCTGAAACTTATGAATCCATGTCAAAACAAATGCTGGTTCCTGAAATTTTACCATACTGTCTTTAAATGCTAATACTTTTGAAAGTACATCAGCTCGATTTATGGAATTGCTAAGTGTTTATGTTTTGAATTAATTTCCTAGTGAGATCAGGAAACATTTGATAAGTACAGACTTTCCTATGACATTATTGGCATCAGTGGTGGAGATGCTGTAGATGGCATGATCATTGTCAAAGAGTAGATTGACCCTGCCAGTGCATGCTCTGATGCTCATGAAAAGTATAAATATTTTCCAATGGTCAAATCAATACAAGAAGGTGACAGTAAATGGTCGGTCTGTGCTTTGAAACCAGTGTTACACAAAGTCAAACCATGCTCTTGCAATTATCATCTCCGAAAACATGACTTTTTCACTAAATCTGTCATTTAATTTAACCAAATATGACACTTAAAACTGCACTATCATTCTCTTTCCAGTAATGGGTTAGGAGAATATAAATGGTTCCATGAAAAATATTAATTCCATAAAAATATATAAACATTTATGAATCTGTAATGTTGGTCTTTGTTATAGTAGCATCCTTTAAAAGATGAAGAATTAAATTTGTTCTTAATAAGGGAGTAGGTGTTCATTAAGGAAGAATGGATAGCTGTTTTTCTCAGGAAAAGGACATCTGGCAGCTAAACTTTCACAAGAGCAAAGTAAGATGTCTCAGAACTCTAAATTTTTCTACTGCCCCAAGCAAATCTCTTTTGCTGCTCTTAGTGTTTCCCCTTTAGTCATTTAGATCTTTGTGTATATATAGTTGAACATACCATTAGTGTATGTAAAAATTTAAACAAGTATCTTTCATTTGCAGGTAATTTGTTATTGTCATTTCAGGACCATGGCCTAATATTTAGTACATTTTTTGGGACATAAATTATGGTATAAGAACTTTTAATTTTTTATGATTTAGTCGGCAAGCATGCAATTTTGCAGGTATTTTTGACTCATAACATTCAATTGAGTTAGGTTTTCCCCAGCGGTTCCCTCTGACATTTTTATTAGCACTTCTTCATTTGATTTTCTTTCTATCAACTTCTATTTCTCCAAATCCCAATTTTAAAAGCAGCCAATTACTGTCTTTCATCTTGTTTCAATTATCATGGTTCTGAAGTGCACAAAACAAAACATATTCAATGAAATTGCTAACACTGGATCAGGTACCAAGGAGAAAAATTGATCAATTCCAAAACAGCCACTACCTATCTTCCAAAACATAAGTCACAAAAATACTTTTTTCGAAATGCTTCTCAATTACCTTTAAACTATAGACCTTAATCAGCCATCCTGCTCTGAAACTTTACCATTGTAAGCCACTCACTACTCTCTGGCCTTTTTCAGGGGCAATATGCATTGGAATATGATAAGGAGATGATGTTTAGAGGAGCATATGAGAATAAGATGCAATAAGGGCTGATCCATTGCATCTGTTAGCAAGAAATCTGCCTGGTAGACTTTGTAAGATCAATTTGAGGCATGTCCAGTTTGCAGATTTGCTTCCCTTCCTTCCAATTAATCCTTCTTGGCTGCAATTTGGTCAATATTTTTTCCTTTTTCATAGTATCTAATGACTTTTATAAATATTCCGAACTGGCAAATATAACTTGGTTGTATTCTATATTCTCTTTACTTTCTTACCCGATTGCTACTATGGCACCTATGCCTCTCTCCTTCCTACTGTACAACTCATATGATATACCTTTTACATTTTTCAGAATAAGAAATAAGGCTGATTTCACTATCTTCTCATCAGATTCCTTCCTCTTTATTTCTATAAGTTTCTTTCTTATCATTTTTCAATAATATTTTAGTGGTTTTGCAGTATTAATGTCTACACCAATTACCTTATTTGGTTTTATCTCCCTTAATACCAAAATTATCTTACTATATAGTATGCCTTAACCTAACTTTATCTTTCTCCAACATGTCATGTTCCCTTTTTCCCTTTTACATTTTTGCAAATACAAATTACCAATGAGTTCTTCTTATGCCTTCCAACACTCTTGAATCTTTTTAATGTCAACTATTATCTGAAACTACTTTTCCCTACATTTCGGCACAGATCTTCCCTTCTTTCTTCCTCATTGTGATTTTTATCCTGCTATTTAGTGCCTCAATATCATCCTTCGTTTACACATTTTCCATATCTTTGAAACCATGCTTCTTCAGCTATGTTAGTGGCACATTTAAATTTATTTTTCAACTCATTGTGCTTCTTTTTGTAAAAGTCCATATTAATGTTCTTCCATTATTTTATATAATCTATATTTCTTATCATTTCATTTGTGAATAATGGTGTCCCTGTCCTTTTCCCATTAACCATTCCAATAAATTCATGGAAAGCTGTTATCTATATATTGATATCTATATTTTGATACAATCCCAATTTTTCCATAATACTCACCTCTTTATTATCTTATATGTTTCTTCTACAGCCTGCCGGTACTCCTACCTTGTCAATCTATTAAATACTTCTAGAATCCATTTCCTAAATCATTGTCCTAAAATTGACTACGCACTTCATAACAGCCAAATGGTGGCCTGATTCTTCATTGGCTTCTAGGATGATGTGCACATTGAACATAATGTTCCTTAAACTGTGAATAACAAAAATATTATCGAACTGTTTTTATTCTTAGTCATCTAGCGTTTTCCATCTATACCTATGCCTTTAATGGTGTGGAAACCATGATTTGCTAATGACTAAATTATGACTCCTTTGGAACAAAAAGGTCTCAGAAATTTGACAAGTGTTTATATACATTTAACAATCCCTGAAAGTTTATATGTTTATCTATACTGAGGAAAAGTCTCACAAATGTGAGTTATGTTTGAAGGATTGTTTCTCACTGAGAAAACAGCTTATTAAGAGCAGTTTGACATACAGTGCCATAAGGCCCCACAACTCTAACTTATGTTCTCTAATGTTAACTAACATTCCCATAAAAAAGAACTTTTAAAAGCCTCATAAAATCATACATGGGTATCAACCTGAAGCCTACAAATAACCATGTGGCCACTGGTGCACTTCAACTTCCTCTGGGACAAAGAATATCAAGATAGAATATCAATGTTGGACACTAGAATGCTCAGAAGATTATGAAACCCTAATTCATATATGTTTAAAGAATCATATATATTTGGCAAATATAGTGAAATCATTTTTTTTTATTTTCTCTAACATGTCTATTCGAATATTAAAAAACGTTTTTTAAATCCACACATATAAGGCATCCTGAAACTTCTTTCCCCACAAATGTCTATTTACTTGTTTAAGCCACACTGATTATTCCTTATTTATTATTTACATTTCATCTGCATAATCTGGTAGATGATATTGAGCATAATGTTAGCAGCATGCACAATCAAACTTCCTCTAGTTTTTAATTCCTGACAAAGTGAATCTTTCATCTTTTTTAGAATAGGAACTAATGTTGACCTGAGAAACATTTTTGGCCAAATTACTCCTTAATGTGATCAATACTATGTGATGTGTAATACTATGATTGCAGTTTGGTACTTTTTCTCCCTCATTTTCCCATTAGCTGTGTGCAATAACAGACTTCCTTATCCCTCGGATGTTAGAGCATTTAATTTTTTAGGTAAAGGAACTGACAATAATCTGACCAATTTTTTTGGGAAAATCCTCCCTCTTCTCAAGAATAAAATAGATTCTCTAGAAACATTTCCTCCAAGATTTTGGCAAACTGGATTATAATCATTCTAGTAGTTCATAAAATCACTTTTTTCATAATTTGTCACCATTTGATAGCAATATGCCTAGGTAAATAATTGACAATAATATGTAAGATCATGTCCACATAAAGGTTTATATGCTAATTATAAACCATTAACTGATAAAGTTCAATTAAAACCATTCATAGGTTTCTGAATAGATTTTATCACATATTTCCAATTTTAAATTTGAAGAACAGCATTTATAGTATCATGCTATAAGAATTATTTGCATGTGTTTTTTTATTCTTACTGAGGGGTTTCTTTCAAGGGTATCATCTGAAAGGAACCAAAGAGAAAAGTTTTAAAATTTAATTTAAAAACAGAATATTTTTATATTTATCTGGATGTATGTAAGCTTATGCCTGCATGAATTTATAGTTATTCTTCAATGCTTTGGTCAAAAAATTACCAATTGCAAATTCAATGATCTCAATCAACAAAAATAATGCATTAGACATTGACAAACAGGCTCCAGGGCCAATGAATATTAAACAATTCCTGTTTTACTTCATCAGCGCATTAATATCTTAAGGGGGTTGATTGCTACTTTTGTGTTTCTAGTTACATAACCAAATTTATTCAATGTAAGAAATTTATCTTGACTCTCTTCATAATTTCTCTTCATATATGCAAATGCAAGTTGTTATCTTAACAACCTTCATATAATTCTTCAAAGAATGCAAAATTATTCTAAAAGACCCTAATTAGGACTTGTTTACAGACAACTATATCAAATCTAAGCTAAGAAATTAAAAAAATCCATATTAAAATCCTTCATAATGCCTTAAATTAGGGATCATCATCAGAACGTGATTATAAAAATAAATATAATTACAAACACAATTTATTATATCCTTGGTCAGTTTCTCCTGTAGTAGCCAAAAGAGATCTTGTATCTGCTTCCACCATAGTGATGGTAAGTTATGTATTTAAATGGTCATTGTTTTAAGTTGGATAAATTAACAAGTGACTGTACCAAATTTATTAATCTTTATTGATCAAAGAGCAGCAGTTATGACTGAAATTGTGGTCAATAAAACATACAAATACATATATTTATTACTCCATTGAATATTTATGCATGTACTTTCTGATTGTGATTTTTACAGAGCTTGGCAGAAGAACAAACTCACAGGTCATAGTTAAACATGTTTTTTGTCCAAATGAGAATTAAAAAGGGTCAAAAGATTCAATTCCTTATCGTTTACAATGCCAAAATTAAAAATTAACCATTAATCTATCATGCTTTAGTTATCTTAAATGTAAGGATATGTAAAAATATTATAATTTTATGATGATGTATTGATTTCCATTCTATGTACACATAACAATAATTCCTCCATCATTGACGAGGCCCCGCTTTTTTGAAATTTCTAAATATGTGTTTATGTATAATATAAACTTTTAATAGTTAGAAGTTAACAACAAGTCATCATTTTATTACTCATTTGTAAACTATTATTTGCCATGTACATACATACTAAATTAAGTTGTACACATTACTTCTCAGTCATATTGTTATAATTTTAAAAATAATCTGTAATATTGAATAATTTAACTCATGATAAACTGATGATGGGCAAATTAATATTGGAGAGAAAGAGTAATTGAGGATTATATCACAGTATTGACATGACTGAGTAACTTATCTGCAAGTATTCTCAAATTATTTTTAATTCAAATTCCAAAAACAGAAAGTTCTTCAATTTGTAAGGAATAAAGAAATATTGGCAGTTTAACTTTGCACTAAGGTAACAAGGTACATTTGGCTATACAGGGTTGCACCCAAAAGTGGTAGGACTGTTTTTTTACAAGAATTTTATTGAAAACATACTAATATCAGCTTAATAATCTTCAAAATAGGTTCTTTGAGCTGCTACACACTTAGTACAACATTTCTCCCATTCCCCGTAGGCCCCCTGGAAATTTTCTTTGGGGATGCCATTGATGACCCTCGTCGTAGCCTCTTGAATGGCCTTTATTGAGTCAAAACGTCGTCCATTGAGCTGTCTTTTCATCAAGGGATAAAGAAAGAAGTCCAGTGGTGCCAGATCAGGAAATAGGGTGGGTGCGGCAACATGGCAATGCCGTATTTGGCCAGGAGCTGTCTGATGATGAGCGCGCCATGGCAGAATTTTCAGCTCCATCTTGGTGCACACCTTGCGCATGGCCAAATCCAGTGAAATACTGCGTTGGACATTGGATGCAGACAGACCCAACTGGTCTGCAATTTCTTCACTGGTTAAGCATCGGTCTGTGTTCAGCAGTGTCCTCACTCTGTCCACATTCATGTCGGTTCTTGCCATCGACGGCGATCCTGAGCAATGGTCATCTTCAACAAGCTCCCTATCCTCTTTAAACAACTTGTTCCCCTCAAATACTGTGTAAGGGCTTAAGGCAGTGTCCCCATAAGCCTGCTTCATCATATCGAGGGTCTCAGTTATTGTCTTCCCAAGTTTCTCACAAAAATTCATGGAATAATGTTGCTCTAAATTCAGTTTCATTTTATTTTTCGATGCGGACAAAAACTTCCTTCACTAAAAACGGTGTCCTCACTCAAAAACAGCTCGTAGGCAACTGAGGTTGGTGTTGGTCTATTGCTAAGAGTCCCCTCCACCTTACCCTGCCAGGCAGATTGCCCTTTACTGCAAATGTATGGCTGTGGTTATTTGTGAGGCTTGCTCCCAGTATGTTGAAGCTTGCTCACAGACCAGTATGTTGAAGAATGTAAGCATATTTTAAAGTAAGATAAACAAATCTAATTATAGCAAAGGATGTGTTAAACTTTTGAAAAGGAGAGTAAATAGATATTCTTATTTTACTCTAAAATGTACAGAATTAAATTATTGCAAACATTTGTGCAAACACTTAAATTTCTTCTAAATACTCTCTTTGGTCCTCTATCCATCATTTTAAACACTCTGAAATGCCTGATATGAGCCCTGAAAGGCATCTTTGTGGACCACTCAAAAGATCTTTGTTATTACTGATTGAGTATATTCAATGTTTAAAAATATTAGTTCCATTCAAGACTAACTTAATTAGGGGGTATAAAAAGAAGTCTGCCGGGACAATATCTGGCTAATTGGAGGGTTGTGAAAGCATTGGCAAGTTTTGGCTCATAGCACATTGTGGCAAGTTGTATTGTCATGATGAAGACACTAAGTGTTGATTTTTCAATTTGTTCTTTCAACCCAAAAACCCTGTCACAATATACACATGTGAAATCTTCCTGTTTGACTTGACCGTCTTTGATGTGCTCTGTAAGATTGGCTTACTTTTGAATTCTTTCCTGCACAATGTCATAGAAGTAAACATTTTCCAAGTAGCCTTATGCATGCAGGAAGTAACCACCCCAATTTGGGAATTTCTCATCACAAACAAGCATATGAAAACTCTTCTGTAAATGCCATTAATGTCAGAATTCTGTCCAACTCAAATGGCAATGCCTGCAACTAAGCCACAACCTAGGATGACACATTCTTTAACACTCCCTTCCTGCATTTAATTTGCATCAAAAGCTGTAGTCAGTAATTACTTACATAATTCCCATAAATATATAAACATTATTATTATTTTACTTCATATTTCAAAATTAGTCTGCAACTATGGCCTTCTGCAACATTTAAAAGAAGATAACAGTTAAGAATGGCATTGAAAAACATTAAAGTTAAGTAAAATAATTGAATATTCTTATATATTTAAAAGATCTCCATCAGGCAATTTAAGAGTGAAAGAAGTACCTGTAATTTTATTGTATGCTTTCAATGTGGTCAATTAAAACTTTGTACCTGAGGAAGGAACTGCATTTTATATTTTTTTACCTAAAAGTCCTGAATGGGCTAAGAAAAAGTGTCAACAAGGTTATTACAACCAACATAAAATACATGAAATTATATAAAAAAAACATTTGACACTTTATTACACCTCCAATTAGCCTTACAATGTCACCTATCACTGTTCCTAAAAAATGAAAACTCTTAAAAAGACATTTTGATAGGGTTCTTAAATGCCAAACATATATCTGTTCTATTTTGGGATATTCACAAGTTGTAAAAAGAAGCATTTACAATAACAGCACATATATCACCAAAAAAGTTTGGTTATATTGGTGCCATTATGGTTTAAATGTTTCTTAAATACCTCAGAGGTCCCTTTTTCATTCTCCACGTTGTTGTCCATTTCCCTATGCCTAGCTGGAATTTCAACAGTCTCCTGCTGTTCAACTTCCATTTTATCCATGTCTACAATCGTCTGGAAAGTTAGTAGAAATAGTGAGAAAACAGTAAAAATATATGATTTTAGGTATAATTTAAGTATTTATGAATTTTCTTAGCATAAATGGAATTCAAATTTGATTAAAATTGCATTTGGTATTAAATTTTCAATATTTACCTTGAGCATTAATTATTTTTTATGAATAATATCACTAGGTATCAAAAGAAAACCAATAAATGATGGAAACATATTTAAAATGAAAAATAAACTCTCATTAGATAATTGAAACATTATAAATGAGAATTACAGATGAGATCAGATAAATTATATCAGGCCTTTAGTTGACATGCATGAAAAAATCAGATAAATGTCGGACTGTACAGAATCATTGAACAAGAACTATTCTATATTATGAATTTAATCAGAAGTACAATCAAAATTCCATCAAATGGTTCCCGAAGATCAAGTTCTTTATTTAAGAATTTAAATGAGTATTTACATCACTTAGATTATAAATGCCTTCTTCTTGCAATTTGCCTGAATTTCTTATGATGACTTGATGATTGGTAATGTCCTAATGACTATAATTTAAGCAAATTTCAACTCTCTTTACCTTAAACTTCCACCATTATGGTCTGATAACTTTTATACAAAACCTTCTGCAATGTCATACTACAGTAATTGTTTCATTTATTATTTTACTACTATATTTATTCATAGATATACCTTCTTGCATTGAAAAATACTTACAAATCACATGCAATAAAAACACATTCTTTATATAACAAGCAATAATATAACATTATTGTCTTTTTGATTAGCAAGTTATTACATAGATGTGTATAATCTTTCAAGCCAAAAAAATTAGTGGCTTTCATAAATACCTATCTGTGCATCAAAGATTTAGTATAAAGTATTGTATTTTATAAGATGACTTACAGAAAACTTTTCTACTTTAAGTATTCGTGAGTTGAAAAAAGAAACATCAGCCATTACAGCACTAATATCACAGATTTAGTTTATTAATTACCTTTAGAGAAGTTCCTCCCAGATTCTTCACATTTTGGTCCACATCTCCCTGGCTAGATGTAATTTCATTGGCCTCTTGGTCTTTAACATCCACTTCCTCTGTCTTCACTACGATCCCCTGAGTTAATTTAATAATTATTAAACAGTAAACATATGGAACTTCAGTTACTGATAGAAAATTATAATAAACAAATTTCTAATATATCAGTGTCACTTAAGTCTTTTCAAAAGCAAATGAATAAGTATTTGCAAAATAACAAAAGCTTTGGATGAGCTTTGAAAATGTCAAACTGTTCCAATGGCTTCCTCACCTGAAGAGAATCTTCTTCATGATTATCCACAATGTGATCTCCTATTTTTAGCCTAGCTGTCATTTCAACAGTTTCCTGATCTTCATAAGCTGAAGTTTCTCTTTTTACTGTGATCTGAACCTAATTGTTCAAAATATAAATATTGAAAAAGATTTTAAAAAGTAGATGAACATTGAAATTGAATTTTAAATTCTTGATACACATTTTCTATTTCATTTTTATGCATATATATTTCCTATGCATGAATGCAATACAAAATTACACAGCAGTGCTTTTTTCTTAATATTTTATGGATATGTAATGAGAGTATCAATATTTACTTGTGAGGGATATTTTATATCTGAAACACGACTAGATATAACAGCAAAAGCAATTATTTAAGGATGTAATTTGAAAATGCAAAACCAAACAACCTGATAGCTGATTTCTGCATTGAAAATGAGAATTTTAAGAGATTAGATACATAACATCAGACCATTATTGACATGTATGAAGGGTTCAGATAAATCTCAGTTTCTCTTTATTCACTGAATAACAAGTAATTTCTTCAATTTAATGGATTTATTCAAAATTGTTATCAAAATTCATTTCCATAGAATCAAGGGAATAAAGGTATCAATTTTAGAATATTAATGAGTACTTACCCTGTTCACACTGGGATTGCATATTTCTCCTAATATGCTTGATGCTCTAGTGACCACCCGCAAATTGGCAACTCCCACATCACTATCACTGGAGGCATCATTTAACTCTGTCTCTACCTTTAGATTCTTCTACAATAAACCAACAATGAAATTTATTAAAATTAATGCGACACGATTATTTGGAAATATATTTTCTCCAGTGGATATACCAGTAGTAACTTCCTGGAAAAAATGATAAGCGAAATGCTGTAAAATGAAATTGAGCAGCCTACAATTATACAGCCTTTAGTAGATATTAATAACTATTTAAATAGGGTTATTGCAACTCAAGTTAATAGAAGCCTTAGTTTATGAGTTTTAAAAATATTAATGAACTGTTGGCAAAAAAATACAAAAAAGTTTTAACTACGAGTTTTTTTATTAAAATAGAAGATATCAATTGAAAAAATATATTAACTAATAAAATATATCAAAAGGATCAATCTCTTTCCAACATTCCCCTCAACACTTGTTTAAAAAGTGCATTATTTTTTAATCTTTTTAAAATTATGAATACTTCACAAAATAATTCCTAATAATTACCTTTAACATCACTAAATAATTGCTATCAACGAGTTTATTGTGCTTTTACTTCATAGAGTTACAAATATTAGAGGCAATTTCCTTAAAATTGAATGACATAATGAAATTAAGAACCAAAAGAATATTCTAGGGAGTACTCCAAGATCTTATTTTAATACGAGATATCATTGTTTACATGGACATTTGTATATTATCATCCTTTGCGGTTAACTCACAATTTATGAAAATTGATTGCCTACTTGCTATTAATATATTCACACTTTAATTAAAATTCACTCTCAGCTCACTGTAACTTGAGATTTCCAATTGAATATTGAATAAAATTGCTTGAAGTGTTAACAGAAGAGTGGTTAATTCCAAATTTGTATATAAACGCCAGTATAAGTCATTTGGTAATAAGACCTTAACACTTACGTACAATAGCGAGGAAACTTCTTAAAAATAAATATGTTCATTATTCAATTTAAGTTACTTCCGTTGACGCATAACGTTATCCAAAACATTCCTCATAACATTACAAAATACCAACCATAATTGGCCTCGACTCACCGTTGCGCGGCGGTTATTTCTCTCCGCGTGTCTCTTTGTCCTTTGACTGTTCAATAGATGGTGGTTTTCATGGCACTGCTGCTTAAACATGTAGAAATCCGTCAGCAGTTTAAAGCATTTGTAGCACAGCAACCACGGGTTGCTCCTTTCCCTGACTACCTATTTAAACATGATTATCAAAGTATTAAGCCCTAAACTATCGCTCTCAATGGGGCTCGAATCATTATCCGAATAATTTGAAGGCTATTTTCAGCTAAAATAGGGCATTGTCGCACATTTCGTGGTAAATTTACTGTAAAAGCATCATTATCAATAATACGTAAACATACAACGCGTAGCTTACTTCCAATTCCAACAACTCTTCTATTGCTTCCCGCACCAATTTCTCAGCATCGTTGTTTTCATAAAATATATTTGTGTACCGTCCACCACGGCTAAGACATAATCTACACTTTAAACTTTCGTGTCGAGGCATCTTTGGAGCACTTCAATCTGTCAACATTTACTACAACAAAACAGTAACTTTCAAAATGGCCGACTACATTTCGATAGGTCGTTCGTTCTGAATCGATTACTTAGTGCGAGTTCGAGAATCGATTTCGTTTCATTTCGGCGCTAAGTGATCGCCATATTTAAATATTTTTAAATTATTTAAACTCTCACTTTAATAGAAAGTGGTCATTCCTGTGAATTTATAACTCTTTTGCACTGCCGAGAAATTTAAAAAAAATTACTTAAATTCAACATTACCTTATGTGTGTATATTTTATTTTGTACCTAAACTAAAAATTTTAATCCTGTTAAATTGATTTTTTGTTTACATGAATATTTTCTCGGGATAAATATTTCTAATAAGAATTATGACTTGAAGTGAAAATTGTGTGATTAATTTTTTCGGCGTAAAATTCTAAAAATGAACCAGTTTTGTTGATATACCAAAGGTTTTGCGTATTACGAGAGGAACTCCGAAAATTGGACCTTCCACATTTTGATACGGGCATTAAAAGTGCATTAGTTCCAAATTACAGATTTTCTTTCCAACTATGACAAAATAACTGAGACGCAGGGAAAGAATTTACATTTGCATGTTTATTCTTAGGCAAAAAATGAGGGCGAAATTTACAAACGAATAATAAAGTGAATAATAAATGTTAACATCAAACCATTCAATGATATATTTATTATCACATTTCAAAATTTGTATAGCAGCATTCGTGTCTAAACCTTGAAGGTATTATTTTGACGTGAATTCAAAAAGGATGTCAAAAGAAGCACATTATACTAAAATTATAATATATTCTGACTATCCTATACCTACGACAGCTAATTCATCCCAATATTTATGGTTATTTTTTAATATTGACATCGTAAATAATACAGCAATGAATCTTTGACCCGAATCTTCAAAACGAATGATTGTCACATTTACAATATCATATTTAGCTTTTTCTGATATTCTTTCAACAAGAAACGATTATTCTAGACAAAAATAAAGGTTAACGTTTTTTATGTGTCCTTGTACTATCATTTTTTCATCAATTTATTGGTTTAAACTAATTGCGGCATAGTTGACATCACCAATAATATTTTTGCCAACATGAGTGTGCAATGATCTAGTGTCTAGAACATTCAGAGTTTTTCTTTCAGTATTATATAGTGCCAGTGCTTATCTAGGACTTAGCCTTCTACAAAAGGTTTTTCCAGTGAATTAATAGAAATTTCATAAAACATGAAAGTGGATTATATTTACTTTATGTATGTGGTGTAAAGGAATAATAATTAATAAATGAGGAGCAAGGACTCAAGTAGTATAAATTATGATTACATACCGGGAAACCTGGGTATTGATTTTTTTCAATCACACCTCTCTGGTCCCCCTTTACTGGTGACTTGAGCTGCCTGATTCTTAGGAAGATACCAGATGTTGTCTTGGGAAACTAAAGGTGGGCATAGGAAAAGAATCAGAAAAAAGAAGCGTGCTTACATCACATAATGCTGTGTGGGGCTGTTCATTTATTTTTGGCAGTTGCCCCCAACCCAGTTATTAGTACACTGATAGAGAAGATAGAAAATCTCTCTAAACAAGTGGCAGTGCATACCAAAGTGCATGAAATGCCCTCACGTCCCCATTCCCTCAGCCATGGCCGAACCTCCTACCTGGCTATCCAACCATGTTTTTGTCAGTGGCACCTTGTCCGGTATAATTCCTTATAGATATTGGTGCCCTCTCTGTCTCTACCCAGTCACATGGCTCCATGAGCATAGAGGGAAGTCAGATCTTCAGCTTTACTCTGCCAATGACACTGTAATCACCACATACGGAACTGCCACTCTCTCACTTTCCCTTGGCCTCTGGCGAGAATTTTTGTTGAAGTTTGTCATCGCCAATGTGCCGCAGCCAATAATAAGGGCAGTTTTCTCTGCCATTTTGGTCTCCTTATGGGTATTGCTCATAAACAATTAGTGGGCAATGCAATTACCCAATTGTTTAAGAGCGCCATTGCATCTCCCAGCAACGGTCAAGTGTAAGTTATCTCTGGTGCCTCCAGTTATTCTCACCTTTTGGACAAATTCCCTGACATTAAAAATCAATCACGAGCATCTGGGCAAGTCAAGCAATCCATGGTTGATTTTATAGACACCATCCCTGGCCCTCTGGTTTCATCTTGGCCCCACCATCTCACAACAGATGAGCTTGGCTATGCCAATAAAGAATTTGAGCTGATGCTTCATATGGGTTCTGCATGGAGGTCATCTAGCTCTTGGATGCCTGCCTTACACCTGGTGCCAAAGAAGAGCACCAAATTGAGCCTGTGTGGCAACTACCACTTGCTGAATTCCAGAACCATGCCTGATCATTACCCAGTACCGCATATCATGTGTTTGGCGCAGGGGTTATTTGGCTGTACCATTTTTGAAAATGGATTTAGTTTGTTCATTCCACCAATAGCTGTCAACCCTGCAGGTATTCCCAAAACTGCAACAATAATGCCTGTTGGCCTTTTTAAGTTTCCATTTATGACACTTGGCCTTTGAAACACTGTGCAGACCTTTCAGAGGTTTATAGATGACATGTTAAAGGGATTCCCTTATGCATATGCATACATAGATGATATCCTTGTTGCATCTCGTAATTCTGTAGAGCATGAGCAGCATCTGGCGACAATATTTAATTATTGTGTTATTAATCCCTCAAAGTCTGTGTTTGGTGTGAATGAGATACAGTTTCTATGATGCATGGTAATGGAGGAAGGAACTTAACCACTCACTGAGAAGATTAATTTCTATGCATCATTTTCCCCTACCAGCTACCATACACCAGCTGTGGCAATTTTTAGGGCTAGTAAATTATTACAACCATTATATCCCTTATGCCGTAAATAGCCAGGATCCCCTTAGCAACCTTCTGGCAGGTAAGGTTAACAGCAAGGACTCAATCAGCTGGACACCAGCATCAGAGACTTCATTCCTAGACTGCAAAGAGGATTTATTCAATACTGCCGTTTTAGCTCATCCAAACATGTCTCTCCTCTGACCCTTTTCATAGACTCTTTGGAGTTTTTGGTTGGTGTTGTCCTTCATCAACTCACTTTCATTGGATATCAGCCTCTTGGTTTCTGGACCAAGAAACTGAGTGATGCCGAAAGGCATTATAGTGCTTATTACATGGAACTTTTAGCAGTATATAAGGCAGTGATCCAGTTCCGGCATATGGTAGAAGGACGAATCTTCATCAACCATAAATCCCTTTCTTTTACATTTTCCCAGAAGCATGAGAAGTGTTCTTCTTGGTAGTTTAGGCATTTAGACTTAACAAGCCTATTTACCACAGACATCATGTAAATAGCTGGTAAAGATAATATTGTAGCAGACACCATGTCTGGCATTCATAGCATTTCTGCCTCCATAGATTACTCTGCACTAGCTGCCTCTCCAGTGTCTGATCATGACCTTGTCAATTCCATTCAGAATTCCTCATTAATTCTGAAAAAAGTTTTTTCCTAGTTCATCAAATCCTCATATATGTGATATGTCCACTTTCTTAGCCAGGCCAGTGTTCACTAAGCCTTTCCATAAACAGGCACACCTCAGCATGCATGGATTATCACATCCTGTCATTTGACAGACAACCTGCTTAGTAGCAGCTGAGCACTTTGTTTGGCCTTCCATGAGGAGAGACGGCGAAACACGCTCATGTTTACAAAGGAGGAGCAAAATCACAAGTTATGTTTTGTCCCCCATTGGTATTTTCTCATTGCCAGTGCCAAACTTACGCATATTCACCTAGATTTTGTTGGGCCTCTTCCATGCAGCTATGGTTTGTTCTACATAATTGCATGTCTTTACCACTTCAGCCAGTGGCCTGAAACGTTCCCAATTCAAGAAATCACTTCAGAAACTGCAATAAAGACCCTTTTCCAGGAAAGGATTTAACATTTTTGAATTCCCGTTTGCATCACCGCTGACCAGGGGCAGCAATGTCAAAGCAACTTTTTCCGGCAGCTGATTCAGTTGATGGGAGTAAAGCACCTGCAGATATCAGCCTATCACCCTGCATCCAATAAGAAGATTGAATGCCTTCACCACCAATTGAAGGCAGCTATCCATTGCCATCATTTATGGCCAAACACTGGCTTCCTGGAGAATTGTTTTCTCTTTTCACTAGTGCCATTGCTGCTACTGCAGATTATGTCCCTGGGGCAGGGCCTTTGCCAACTCCAGCCACTGCCAGTCTCCTGACATGGAGCTTGCAACATTTTCATTTTTAAAGACCTGGAAGCTGTTTCCCATTTATTTTAGAGAAATATTAAGCTCCATCCATTGTTGGTTCCTCCTTATGATGGGCTATTTAAGTAATCCAGCATGATCCCTAAACATTCAAGCTGAAAATCCAGGGCAGAGAGGTATCTGCAGCAATTGACCACGTCAAACGAGAATATGTCATTAATGATGACGTTTCTTGTGCCCAGTTAGGTGAAACTCCATGATTACTGCCACATTGCCCTGCTGTTACCATACCTAGGGCAACTAATCCTACCATTCCTCAGCAGCCTCCCGTATTACCACAACCTAGACAATCACAGAGAAGAGTGCCTTTTCCCAAACATTTAACTGACTTTGGGACTTTGGGGCATTTCAATTTCATTCCCTCTCCTGTTTGTTATCTGATGTTACTTTGTAGTTTCTGCTGTGTATTGCATAACAGTTTTTTGTTTTTTTTATGTGCTATTACGCACCTGGCATTCATTGATTAATATTTTTTGTATTTTACAATCACTTTGTGAAGTGCCAATTACAATTTCTCTCTCTTTGCAAGAGTATCCCTTGCATTTGCCAAGGGAGGAGATGAGATGGTTCATTTGTTTGTACAATTCAGCAGTGTGCCACGAGGTGTCACCCTAGGCACTATTCACGAGGAGGCACTTTGACCCACATGGACCCAGTCACATCTCAACCCCAGCTAAGCATTCATCCCTCTTGTGCACATTACACCCTTGGCATATAACTTACCGTGTTGACCTTGGTCTTTTATCAAAAGAACTCAAATTACATCTGCTGTTCATTCAAACTCTTTATATATGGTTTTTTAGTATTTCCTAGCACCGCCTGTACCAAAATCATTTCCAGCACTCCCACACTGTTTAAGGATTTGTAATGGTTTAACTTTAACATTAATTACTTAACCAACATCTCTGTTGCCTACTTTATTTATTGATTATAAGGAGAAGAGTAATATCTTGAGCCAAGAAACAAGAGAACAGAAAGGCAAGGAAAGCATATGGCTGATGGTACCTAATGCAAGTTTAGGCATTCAGTACTTCTTTGGAATCTGTTAAACATATAGATTGACCAGCAACAGTTGAGAAAGATGACAGCTATACTGCAACCCCTAATTGAGTTTATCATCTGCCTTTATTGAATTCCAAAGTGTGTATGTTCTGCATTAATTTCCAAGGGAGTACAAGAAAGACTGAAAAGGAATGAATTAACTCTAAAAATATTGACAGCAGTGCTGTAAATGCTGCAGTTTGCTTGATCATTGACAATGACAAAATTGACCCTTCTAGTTAATGCTTTGATGCTTTATTAAAGTATGTAGATTTGTCAAAGGTCAAATCATTTCCAAAAGTTGACTCTACTTTGACTGGCAATGGAGAAATTTTCAATTTGGGGAGTGTGAATTTTTAAGTTTGCATTATTTGCAATCTGTTATTTGAAACCAGTGATACTTAAGTATTCAATTTGCTATTTCAATTTGAAATAGCTCCCTAAACCTAACTTTTTCTTAAACCTTTAATTTATTTTCATGAAATGTGACCCATAATGTCTGCAATTGCTATTGTTCTCCTTTCATTATTGGTTAATAGAATTTAAACTGTTCCATTACTATTTTTAATCATATGGAAATGTTTAGAGAAAACTGCATGTGAAATGTTTGTCTTTTTTCTTACAGGACACTTTGGAAGATTACAAATTATACCTGCCCAATGAGAAAGTATATATTAATGAAAAAGTTTGATGTTGATATCTCTCAGGAGAAATTATTAATCAAGAATTATTAATTTTTTCCCTTCTGGAAAATCCCTTTCACTGCACTCAGTGTTCCTCCTTTAGTGATTTAGAACTGTTTTTGGACATATCATCAGTATATGCAAAAACAAAATTATAAGTATCTTGTATTTGCAGGTACTGTGTTAATGTCATTTCAATGTATTTGGCTAATATTTAATCCACTTTTCTGAACATTAGTTATGGTATAAGGACAATGAATAGTTTATGGTTTATTCCTCAAGCATGCTATTTTTCAGGTGTTTTGCCCTAATAACATTTGATTCTGGAGAACCCTGAATTCTTCATTCCTTCCTACTTTAGGTTTTTCCCAGCAGTTCTCCCTGACTATTTTATTAGGACTTCCTAATTTGTTTACCTTTCTGTCAACTTTATTTTCTTTAAACCAAACATAAAAAAGCAACCAGTTCAAATCTATCATTTTGCTACAGTGACAATGTTCCTGAATCACAAAAAAGCTAAAATACCCAGTCATTAAGATTAAATGAGGTACCAGGCAAAGATAAATCTAGATATATCAATCTTGATAAACTCATCATCGGTTAATGTCAAAACATAATTCATCTCCAACCTTTTCCCCAAATGCCCCATCAACCTATGCTTACAATCAAGCATTCCACTCCTAAAATCACCAACCCATCCCTATGCCACTCACCAGTTGTAGGCTCCTTTGAGGGGAAATAAGCATTGGAATGACATGAGGAGGCAATAAGGGATTGTGGGAAGAGAGGTTTAGATCTACTAAGCTGACATGTATTTATTGAGGTTGATTTCAAGTAGAGAAAATATGATGACATTTATTAGGAGGGGATTAGGCAAACAGATTGGTCGATCTCACAAGGCTTTTTAATTGGCAGTTCATCTATAGGTGAGAGATGAACATAGGGGCTTTAAAAATGAGGTGCCATCATTACCATGTGAAATGGGCATTAGATCTTTCAGAAAGAATTTCAGTCCGTGGGATCCCAGGAAAAAGGTGATACAAAGGTTAAATCCTATATCAGATGTGTGGCTTTTTTCTTTAATTTGTGATGCTGGGTGAAATGGTTTATTTTATTCTCTTTGAGATTTTTTGGGTATACCTTTCTATGGAGTACATTGCATAGATTATGGGATGTTTGCTGAGGGTGACTGTGATGTTGAAAATCGGTGGTCTGCAGAATGTGAGAGAGCAAAAATATTATGATTGTCAAGCACTTGTGGTCATGCTCTTCATTTTATGCAATGGAATGCATTACCAACTTGTACAATCAAATAAACAAACTCCCTTACCCCTGTAATTCTACCTTACTCTCTTTTTTCCTATCTTTTTAAACCGAAACAACCATTCCTTAAACCAGTGATCCTCTATAACCATTCCAAGAATCCCAATTGAGCCAACAATATAGAGGTAAGGACTCATGAAGCTTTGTATATACTAGATTACACATCGTTTAAAAAAAATTGAAAGAAGTTCCTGAGAAACGATAACTTATATTTATATGCTGACCATTACTTGGGAAAACCATATAAACATAATGAATTTCCAAACATGATCATTCTGAAGCAATATCCGTAATGTCATATGCATATCCATGCTGGGGTGAAGTCTGCCACAATTGTGAGGTATTCAGGTGTTTGCAGTGCCTAAAAGGGCATATGTTCAACAACGGAAGCAAATCCCACCATGAATTTTTTTCAAGGATAAACATATATTTTCAAATTTGGTTCAATGGCTGATGACTAAGTGTATTCCTGAGGATATTTATGTTATCATCGTGTGCTACTTTCTATAAAATGGCGGTTAAACAGATTTCATACCGATTTAAATATTAATTTGCATTACACAGCCATTTGAGTAAGGCATGTTTATTGATTTCTCCTAAGAGGGAAAAAAGCAGCATTTTTTAGTAATTTGCGTTTTTCTGGATTGTAGGAACTATCTACGACCACAGTATAATATAGGTTCAGCAAACTTAAATGTGAGAAAACATCTGTTTTTGATGAGCAGCTACCAGGACAACAGTCACATATGATTACCAAAGAAATCATTACAAAAGTCCAATCCTTGATTCTTGCTGATCAATAATTAAAAGTGCTTCAAGTAGCAGAGGCCATGAATGTGTCGACCAGAATGGTAATTAATATTTAACATAAGTTGGCGATGATAAAATGTTCTCCCAAATTGATGCTGCAATTGCTCATGGTGGACAACAAGCTGATTTGGCTGACAACTTTGAAATATTGCATTCAGCAAATAACTCAAGATCTAAAGGTGTTTTTGTGTTGAGTTATCAATGTTGATAAAGCCTGGATTCATCCAGATTGTTTTTTGGCATGCAAGAGGCATCTATCTCATGCATTATTTAGAAAAATGAAGAATTATCACTAACGAATACTTAATTGAGTTATTGGACCAATTTAATAAAAATTGGAGACAAGGCTTCATTTGGCAAAGAAGAAGGCCCTTTTTCACCGAAATAATGCACCAGCATATTCATCCGGAGTTGGTACTGCCAAACTGCATTAACTACATTAGGAAATGCTGCAATATATCCTGTATTCACCTGGAAAAAATGTTATTCAAACAAGGAAGTTATTGCTGAGACAGAGGTGTGTTTTGGAGAGTTAGGCAAATCTGATTTTTTGGAGGGGTTATACAAATGGCAAAATTGGTGAGAGAACTGTATATTTCTTAAAGGGGACTATGTTGAAAAATAAAATAAATGTTTTTTTGAAAAAATAGTTTCCTTATTTCTAACCCGGGTACTTATTGAACCTCCCTCTTAGATGCAGCCTTGAAAGTGTACTTGAATGTTAACCTGAGGCTGATACCAGTGAAGGGAGGTAAAAAGAAGAGGATTTATTTATATAAATAAACATGGATTAGGAATGAAAACTTTTAATACTTGGTTCTTTATCCTTAGTTTTAAAAGAATACATGTATATAAGTTAAGGTAATAATTGCATCTGTATTTAATACTACATGCAGCAGCAAACTGCAATATATACAGTGTTGCATCCAAAAGTGGTAGGCCTGATTTTCTCTGGCAGGAATGGAGGGTTGGAGGGGGGTCTGCCTGGCAATGTAAGATGGAGGGGGCGCAAAGTAACAGACCAGCATAAACCTCATTTGCCTGCAAGCCGTCGTTGAGTGAGGACACCGTTTTTAGTGAAGCAAATTTTTTGTCCACGTCAAAAGACAAAATGAATCTAAATTTAGAGCTTTATCCTGTGAAGTTTTGTGCAAAACTTGGGAAGACTAACTAAGACCTGCGATATGATCAAGCAGGCTTATGGGGACACTGGCTTATGCCATTCCACTGTATTTGAGTGGCACAAGTTGTTTAAAGAGGGTGCGGAACTCATTGAAGACAACCATCACTACGGATGGCTGTCAAATGCAAGAACTGAGATAAATGTGGACAGAGTGAGGGCACTGCTAAACACAGATCAATGCTTAACCAGAACCAGTGAACAAATTGCAGACCTGTTGGGTCTGTCTGCATCCAACGTCCAATGCATTATTTCACAGGATTTGGCCATGTGCAAGGTGTAAGCCAAGATGGTCCTGAAAATTTTGCCATGGCATGCTGGTCATCAGAAACCTCTGGGGCAACACCGCATTGCCACATTGTTGCACCCGCCCTATCCCCCCCATCTGGCACCACCAGACTTCTTCTTCTTCCCCCTGATTAAAAGACAGCTCAAGGGATGACATTAAGACTCAACAGAGGCCCTTCAAGAGGCTTCTACAAGGGTCATCAATGCCATCCCAAAAGAAAATTTCCAGCAGGCGTAAGGGGAATGGGAGCAATGTTATACTAAGTGTGTAGCATCTCAAGGAGCATACTTTGAAGATTATTAAGCCGAAGGAAGTATATTCTCAATAAAATTCTTGTACAAAATCAGTCCTTCCACTTTTGGGTGCAACCTTGTCTATGCTATTGGAGATTTTGCCACTCAACATAGATAGAAATAATACATAAATAACCCAATAATTTGCAAACCTGAATATATAATTAGGTTTAAAATATGACCAAAAGGGAGGTAGCTTAGCCTACCATTTTTATACGAAAAAATATGAATGATGATACTGTAAAAAATCACAATTAAGCTCCTTTTAAGCTTAAATAAATGATTCTAGAGATTTGATAAAATTTATCAAGGGCCATTTGAAAAACAGGCTTGCATACAAGGAAATATCGTAAAACTTGCTGAACTTTAGTTCAAAACTCAGTGACTGATGTTAAACAAAAATCAAAATAGGTAATAAAATTCATTTAATATCAGAATATAAAAATTCCATCTGCTATTTTTGCAGTGGGGTTTTTTACACCATATATTTAAATTTTTATTTAATCTAGTTTAAAACTTTGTTTATTGTGTCTCTAAGACTCCTTTTTCATGGTTACTCTGTTCAAAAACCAATTTTTAAGAATGAGAATGAGGATACTCATTTCCAACCCCTAGCTTTGGAATTTCCTCAACTGTTCTGACTAAGAAGAAAAAGGTTTTTATAGCTGTTTACACTGGTGAATGTGTAAAATTTATTATTCTAGAAAGGTAAGAATGCTGTTATCCTTATGAAATGCTCAAGGGTTTGTTACAGAACCATTTTTTTTTTAAATGAGGTTTGGAGAAGAATCTAGTCCTGCAGCAACATTTTTTAAATCATTAATGTCTAAAAATTAAACTTTTTCAATTGGTAAAGCTTTCTAACAAAGTGTTCTAATTATGAGTTGACTCCGTGTGGCTTTTTAAATCTCTTTGGTTGCATTAACAATTAGATACATGAGAAGAGGTTAACAATTAATGCATACATGTTTGCAGACCACATTGAAAAAGACATTCACGACCATTGCTTGTGATATTTGGAAGTCACCTTTTTTCTTAATATGGATGCATAATTTTTAAGTCATTGCATTCATCCATTATATTTGAGGAGTATCTTTGACAAAAACATTTCTAGGGCTACAGCAAGGAAAGGTAAACCTTATGCTGCTATCAAATTTCAGTGATTTAGAGAGTTGATGAATAGAAGATGAAGTTGTTTCAATGATGGTGACAGAACTCAGTTACTTTAATGAGGAAAATCCTCATTAAGCTGAGAATTCTCCTCAGAGAATGAAAAGGCATGATAATAAGGGATAAGTATAAAGGTTCTCAACTAAACACGAATGGTATTCCAATCAGAGAAATATTTATGGTTCTACCCTGGGTGCAAGTGTGTTTAGTTTGTAAGCAGAGTTCCAAATGGTTCTGTCAAATAGAGTCTGTAATCAAAATGTGGCAGAACATGATTTCTGATTAAAATGAAGAACTTGAATTTATTTCTGTAATAAAATTCCTCATTATGGAGGGATTAATAGGAAATCCATATGAAGTTTACAAAAGTAGAGAGGGACTCATTTAATTTCAGCCAACCAAAACTTAGTTGCTGAATTTTCAACAGGGTCCAAAATCCCTTGGAGATGACCTCCCAGAAGGATAGCCATCAAGTGCTAAAATACAGAAAAATATCAAAAAAGATACAAAACATCATGTATGACATTAAGCCACCAAAAGGGCATGAGATACCTTAGACCATTAGGATAGCAAAAGAAAAGTTCCAAAATAACTTGCAGTAAGGAATATGGATGGGTATACTCTGGGAAAGGTGAGTGCTGCATTTCTTAAAAGCCCTTTAAAAGCAATTTTCCCAGCAAAGTTTCGCAAGATTCCAGAAGTTACTAACACATTTAACCTTGGCACTCAGTGCCAAAGAAACCAAAGTGAAAAGCAAATGTTTCAGCAAATTGCAAACATATCCAAACCCATGCATTTCAATCCCAGAATACCAACAATTTCATTTATATTCCCAACTAAGTGGCATTTCTCCAAAAGAAGCAAGAGTATTTGAGATAATTAAGTTTGAAATGTTTGGATGAGTAAAACTTTCTTCATAGACCCCTTATTTGTCTCCTTAAACAGTGTGCTTTGGACTGAAATACCTTAAAGACTTCTTATCTGGAAGGAAAATACCACAAATAGTAATAGCATTCCAATCTTTATTTTTATTTAGAAACAGAAACTTTAAACTCTTAAATTCCCAATGCACTGTCTCCAAAAACAATGTCAGCAATGCAATTCCATTAATGATAACTTAGAACTAGAGAATTTCCTAGCAGCTTTTCAGCAATAAACCCTATGTAGATATACCTCAAATTCATTTGAACTAAATATTGTGCAATTGAAAATGGATTCCTAATAGTTTTAATAATATTCAAATGATAGATAGCAAAATAAAATTTTTCATAGCTGTTAATTTTTATTCAAATAAGTCTTATTCAAGTGGGTCTGTCTGCATCCAACCTCCAACGCATTATTTCACAGGATTTGGCCATGTGCAAGGTGTGCGCCAAAATGGTGCTGAAAATTTTGCCATGGCATGCTTGTCGTCAGAAACCTCTGGGGCAACACCGCATTGCCACATTGTTGCACCCGCCCTATTCCCCCCATCTGGCACCACCAGACTTCTTCTTCTTCCCCCTGATTAAAAGACAGCTCAAGGGATGACATTAAGACTTAATAGAGGCCCTTCAAGAGGCTTCTACAAGGGTCATCAATGCCATCCCCAAAGAAAATTTCCAGCGGGCATAAGGGGAATGGGAGCAATGTTATACTAAGTGTGTAGCAGCTCAAGGAGCATACTTTGAAGATTATTAAGCTGATGTAAGTATATCTTCAATAAAATTCTTGTACAAAAACAGTCCTTCCACTTTTGGGTGCAACCTTGTCTATGCTATTGAAGATTTTGCCACTCCAGATAGATACAATTAATACTTAAATAAGCCAATAATTTGCAAACCTAAAAATTTTATTAGGTTTAAAATATGACCAAAAGAGAGAGAGCTAACCATTTTTATATGAATAAATATGCATAATAAGAGTGTATAAAATTACAATTAAGCTGCTTCTAAGCTTTAATAAATGCTTCTAGAGATTTGAGAGAATTTATCAAGGGCCATTTGGAAAACAGGCTTGCATACAAGGAAATATCGTTAAACTTGCTAAACTTTAGTCCAAGTGACTCAGTGACTGATGTTGAACAAAAATCATAAAAGGTAATAAAATTCAATTAATATCAGAATATAAAAATTCCATCTGCCATTTTTGCAGTGGGGTTTTTTACACCACATATTTAAATTTTTATTTAATCTAGTTTAAAACTTTGTTTATTGTCAAATGATGAGGTCTCAGGCGTGATATGGTGGAAGTGTAACATATTAAAACCACAAGTATTGCAACTTTCCACTAGATATTAGTGGAAAATTGCAATACCTGTGGTTTTAATTTGTTCATTGTGTCTCTTAGACTCATTTTTCATGGTTACTCTGTTCAAAAACCAATTTTTAAAAATGAGAATGAGCATACTCATTTCCAACCCCTAGCTTTGGAATTTCCTCAACTGTTCTGACTAAGATGGAAAAGGTTTTTATAGCTGTTTACACTGGTAAATGTGTAAAATTATTATTCTAGAAAGGTAAGAATGCTGTTATCCTTATGAAATGCTCAAGGGTTTGTTACAAAACCATTTTTTAAAAAATGAGGTTTGGAGAAACAAATAGTCCTGCAGCAACATTTTTAAAATCATATATGTCTAAAAATTAAACTTTTTAAATTGGTAAAGCTTTCTAACAAAGTGTTCTAATTATGAGTTGACTCCGTGTAGCTTTTTCAATCTCTTTGGTTGCATATACAATTAGATACATGAGAAGAGGTTAAAAATTAATGCATACATGTTTGCAGACCACATTGAAAAAGACATTCACGACCATTGCTTGTGATATTTGGAAGTCACCTTTTTTCTTAATATGGATGCATAATTTTTAAGTCATTGCATTCATCCATTATATTTAAGGAGTATCTTTGACAAAAACATATTCTAGGGCTACAGCAAGGAAAGGTAAACCTTATGCTGCTATCAAATTTCAGTGATTTAGAGAGTTGATGAATAGAGGATGAAGTTTTTTCATTGATCGTGAAGGAATCCAGTTCCTTTAACGAGGAAAATCCTCATTAAGATGAGAATTCTCCTCAGAGAATGAAAAGGCATGATAATAAGGGATAAGTATAAAGGTTCTCAACTAAACACGAATGGTATTCCAATCAGAGAAATATTTATGGTTCTACCCTGGGTGCAAGTGTGTTTAGTTTGTAAGCAGAGTTCCAAATGGTTCTGTCAAATAGAGTCTGTAATCAAAATGTGGCAGAACATGATTTCTGATTAAAATGAAGAACTTGAATTTATTTCTGTAATAAAATTCCTCATTATAGAGGGATTAATAGGAAATCCATATGAAGTTTACAAAAGTAGAGAGGGACTCATTTAATTTCAGACAACCAAAACTTAGTTGCTGAATATTCAACAGGGACCAAAATCCCTTGCAGATGACCTCCCAGAAGGATAGCCATCAAGTGCTACAACAGAAAAATATCAAAAAAGATACAAAACATCATGTATGACATTAAGCCACCAAAAGGGCATGAGATACCTTAGACCATTAGGATAGCAACAGAAAAGTTGCAAAATAACTTGCAGTAAGGAATATGGATGGGTAAACTCTGGGAAAGGTGAGTGCTGCATTTCTTAAAAGCCCTTTAAAAGCAATTTTCCCAGCAAAGATTCGTAGATTCCAGAAGTTACCAACACATTTAACCTTGCCGCTCAGTGCCAAAGAAACCAAAGTGAAAAGCAAATGTTTCAGCAAATTGCAAACATATCCAAACCCATGCATTTCAATGCCAGAATACCAACAATTTCATTTATATTTCCAACTAAGTGGCATTTCTCCAAAAGAAGCAAGAGTATTTGAGATGATTAAATTTGAAATGTTTGGATGACTAAAACTTTCTTCATAGACCCAATGTCAGCATTGCAATTCCATTAATGATAACTTAGAACTAGGGAATTCCCTAGCAGCTTTTCAGCAATAAACAACAAAGGAACCTATGTAGATATACCTCAAATTCATTTGAACTAAATATTGTGCAATTGAAAATGGATTCCTAATAGATTTAATAATATTCAAATGAAAGATAGCAAAATAAAATATTTCATAGCTGTTAATTTTTATTCAAATAAGTTACACAAAACAGAAGAATGATGACACTTTTTGAAAAACATGAAATAAATGTAGTACGATGGTCCTTGGTGATATAATTATTTGGAAGAGTGTATGATCATTCATTCATACATTGCCTCTGTAATTCTTGGGGGAAGGATTTGTATAATTCAAGCACTTTAGTTTCTTACTTTTGTCTAAGCCTTCCTGTATTCAATGATGATGCTTTGCTATTAAAATTCTGACGAACATGTAACTCATTTATGTGGGCTTTCAAAAGTATATGGCTGTGAATAAGGCTCCAGTTGTGAACATGAGTCAATGATATTGAATATTATTTACATTGCTCACTGATCATTTTGCAGTGTGTGACTTCATATGTGACTTGAGATTATTATTCCGAATGAATGCTTTAGAACAGATCCCACACTGGTATGGCTTCTCACCAGTGTGAGTCAACAAGTGTCTCTTTAGATTAACATTCTGAGCAAATGCTCTTGAGCATATCTCACACTTGTGGCTCTTTTCACCTGTGTGTGTCAACAAGTGTCTCTTCAGATTTAAACTCAGTGCAAATGCGTTTGAGCATATTTCACATCTATGCAGTCTTTCTTCAGCATGGGTCAAAATGTGCCTCATTAGATACTTCTTTTGAACAAAACCTTTCACACATATTGCACATTTAAATGGTCTTTCTGCAGTATGTGATGACTTGGGGATTTTGAGTTTACTCAAAAATAGAAAGTTTTTGGTGCAGAATTCACATTGGTACTTCTTTTTTGAGGCATGCACCAAGTTGATGTGATTTGCAAGGTCATTTTTCCTGTCAAATGCCTTTGAGCAACAGTCACACTTGAATTGTGTTGCCTTCCTAACATGCACCTCCAAGACATGATCTTTGAGAAGGTCCCTTTGTGCAAATTCCTTGTAGAAAATTTGACAAAAAAGCAATAAAATGCCTCCTGCATCTTTCCCTGCACCATCTTGTTTCTTGCAATTATCTGAAAGATTTGAAGAAAAGGAATCTTATCAATGAAAAATTATTTACCTGCAATTAACAAGTTTGTTATCTCCAATGGGTGGTAAATTGACTGATAAACAAAATTATCAAGAAAAGGGTTCAATGCCATCATTCATTATATTTCCACAAATGTTTACTTTGCATGCACAAATGCCTAGAAAATTAAATTTGTAAAAGGATTTTGAGAAGAAACACGAATATTTCCTGTTTTAAAAGACTGGAAAATGAGAAAAGACAAATGTATAAAGAAAGGAAATTCTTTTCCCAGGGAGTAGATAATTACATGAAATTAACTCTGTGTGGCTGTTTTTTACCAAAAGCACAGAGTCCAACAATAGAATTTAAAATACCAAAATTACAAACTGTAAGATGGGAACGATGGGAGAATTACTATCTTTGTTGATTAATAAAATCATCAATTCATTCTTGGACAAATTACTAATCAGGTAAAATGTTCACTTTAGTGAGTGATAAAGTCATTCACCTCAAATAATTTATATTTAACACTTAATTTATTTATTACTTCTATTTAATGATGTGAAACTATTATTAGTATGACAATCCCTGATTTCCAACTGACACATACACTGTGCTTAAAATTACTTCTATTAATAATTTTGATAAAATTTATCTAAAAAAGATTTCTCACATTTTCTGGGATAACTTTTCCTATAGTGGTCCTTTAGATATATTACAACAAATATATTTTACACAGGAAATTTAAGAATGAAAATAAAACCCCTACTTTACCTTTTCCATCAATAAAACGATTTAAAAACTTATTTATCACTTAAAAAGGAAATTTTTTTCCAGGTATATGGACAGAAAACAAATTTAATGCTGTTCTTTTAAACAAAAGAAGGGTATCAGTGTATAACATGTGACAATTCTTTTGGGTTTAAGAGAAAACTATAATGAAACAAGTTATTATTACCAAATTTAAGTGTCACAAAAAGTTATGCTGAACAGCTATTGCTAGTTGCTTGCTAGCTTTTCACAAGATCAATTATTAGGCACTTCTGTGTCATGACTATTTCAAATGCCAGCATTAATTTGACTTTAATAAAATGTAAGAATTAAAGAGTATGATCTTGTTTCAATCATGGGCAGATGATTCTGACTCAATTACATTGGCTACAAAAAGAATTCTTAAGAATAAATTACATTTACTTTAAAATTCTTTTTCTTGATATTTTAAAAATTTAACCACCTAGCAATGAAATAAATATAGAACCAATTGGCACCTCAAAGTGACCAAGCTAAGTATATATTTAACCATGCCACAACAACTCATTTGGACCTTAGAATTAACAATAGGTTAGTAGCTACTAAACCTATTTTTAGCTGCAATAATATATATCACACAAACATTATAACAGTAGGGATAATAATTTTGATTTTTTGAGACTTCATGTTACATTATTTTGCTTTCTGGTAAATTATGATATAAGGAACCATGGAAAGATTTGGACTAATTCCGGGCTGAAATATCTCTTGAATACAGGAAATGAAATATAAAATATTAAGGTGCTAACTTTTTAAAAGGTAATTATTTCCCACAAGGACTTTGATAATGACTAGGGGGTTTTTCGCAAAACAAAACTAGAAACTAAATAAGCAAAGAGAATATATATAAAAATAAGAACGTAAGCCATTTCTATAAAAGGAATATATATGAAACTATCGTTTTATACACAAGAAAAAATTACATTATTAAGGAATTATAAACAAAACTAAGAGAATACTGAAACTGCAAATTTTGGATCTGTACAATTAATAAATAAATGGCATTGACAACTAGGGCCTAATAATACAGCTCTTATTAAACAAAAGGCTTCAGTTTTTTTTATGGAAAATAGTGGTTTTTGTGAGAATGCAGTTATAGGGTCAGTATAATAGGTATCAGGACTGGCCTGCTGTAGCCTTAATAGAGCATTGGATAGGTAACTGACTTGTTGGCTTAGTAGAGGGTATCCCCAAAAATAATAAACGTTAGTTTATTTGGCTCTGTGCATGTATTGAGAAAGTTGGTGAATATCAGTTATGACTGATTTTTTTTGTTTTCATGCAAGCAATTAGTGTATATTGGAGCAATGCTCTGTGGTTCAATTCAGCATTTAACTCAAGAAATTCATATTTGGAGACCTAGAACTAATTAAAAAGGCTCATGCAGATGATGTCTTACCCCTGAGAAGTTTTTAAGTGGCAAAAAATGCTTAAGAAAGCGTGACAACTTGTTAAAGATAAGGGCCATGTAAGACACCTGATGAACACTCAATATGAAAATGAGGTATCAAAAATAAAACTGTTTTTCACTCTGCTATGCATTTAATAACCTCCCTTATTAGGAAAGAATCCAGCCCTTTGGGTGAAACCAACATTAACAAATTATTGAGGATCTAGTGTTAAAGGAGGTATGTTCAAAGGTGGTGGCAAAAGTCTTGAGTAAGGAACAAAAAAAGAAAGAGCTTCAGACATAATTTGCCATTTCAATGCTCTTATAAGCCCTGACCTTGCTCTAGTGTCCCTTTTCTTGTATTTGAAAAAAAAGGCAGATCAAAAGATATCAAATATACTCCATTCTAACAGTTCATGTACCGATGACAAATGCTGAAACAATATTCTAGATAATGATTTTCAGTGGACTTTTGATGAATAGCAGATAAACCAACTACGTATATTGATGCAGGATGAACATATTTTCAATTTATTTAGGTAGCTGTGAGGATAACATCATTGGCTTTTGATTTTTAGAGCCAACAATGATACTTATTGTAAGGATCCTGCTTAATTGTATACCCAATATCCCGAAAGAGAATAATTTAGGGTTAAATATTCAACACAAAAAAGTTGGAATACCCTTTAAACAAACTTTTCTACAAGTTAAGACCATAGTAAATAAACCTGGAGTTAAATCGTTCAATGTACTAAAACCTTGATGAGGGTAACTTCCAAACTGAGCAAGAATATTTAACAATTTCAATTACAATCTTGGTCAAAAGGGGTAAAGATCATTAACTGTTAGTATGAAATGTAAAAAAGGATACCATGGAAATTTACGGTTCAATATATGTATCAGATTGGTACTTAAATTATTAAAATTTGAAAACAAGAGGGACTTAGAAAATAACAACCTGAGGCAGTGAAATGAAATCTATTATATTTATTTTATTTTGTTTATTTTTAGGATTTTTGCCCTGCCAATAGCTGAGAGCATTTTATGTTGCAACATCTTCTGTTGCAGTTGTTCTTGGGATCAAAAACAAAAGGAAAGAGAGTAAGGCAATCAATTACTTAGAGGATGATCAGTTCGGGTATAGGAAAGGGGAGATACATGTGATGCCACTGCAGTAATGAGATTTTTAATCAAAAGGAATAAAGAATATGACCACGAGGTATAATGCTAAAAATAGGAATAGATTGGAGAGAAATGAGGCTAATCTGCAACCTGTTCATGTCTCAGACTGCTCAGGTGCAAGTAAGGAATGAGGAGTCCAAATGGGAAGTGTTAGGAAGAGGTGTAAGATAGGGTTGCTTATTATCACCGTTGCTGTTCAACATGTACACAGAGGAAATGAATAAAGAGACATAGGAAGAACTGGAGGTAGGAATGATAGTGGGCGGGAAATTCATAAAATCAGTTAGGTTTGCTGATGAATAAGCTTTAGTTTGTCAGTAAGCCAATGGGCTGCAAGCATTGCTTAGTGAATTGGCAATTAAGTACAACAGGTATGGGATGAGAATCAATATGATAAAACAAAGGATATGCAATTTTCTAGAATGAAAAAGGCTAAGCTTAACATTAAAATAGGATGGAATAAACTAGAGCTGGAAAAAGTTTGTATCTCAGTATTGATTGGACCAACACAGGAGAAGTAATAGGGACATAAGGATAATAAATGCATTAAGCAAAGGGATGTTGAGCAGGGACATTATGAAAACTCTTAAGGAAACTTTGATATTGAGGATAGTGATATACAGTGCAGAAACGTGGTCATTGAAGCAGGGGGATAGACAGTGACTGAAGGATTTTTAAATGTGGATGTGGAGAAGAATGGAGAAGGTAAAATGGAAAGAGAAGAAAACAAATGACAAAGTACTTGGTATAATGGGCAAAGAAAGAGGTTTGCTGGGAGATATCTTATGGAGGGAGGAAAAGTTGCTGAATGGGTTATTAACTTGCAGCCGGATGTTGAAGACTAATGGAGGCTAGAATGTTAGGCAAATGAGGAAAGGGAAGAAACAGAAAAGGGATGTTAGACTGGATGATGAGAGAAAGAAAGTACTCAGAGCTAAAGAGAGACCTGATATAGAATAGTATGTTGTGTTTTGCTAGGGGTAACAAATTACTTAATTAGTATTTACGTCTATCCATAACTTAACTTGTCTGGTAGATTACCTGATAATAATAATTCTGTTACAAATTTATTCTGTTTTAAATATTTTACCATCAATTTTTGTAATTAGTCATAACATTGTATCTGACATTTTCGGTATTTCTAAAATATTCAACATGCAAAAGAAAGACAACAGTCTCTCCAGCTCCCCTCACCTTGTGTCTTCAACTGTTCCGATGTTAATACATCCATCTCCTGCAAAGGATCAGCATAACATTCTTCCTTATTGTCTACTTCTTCATCAGAGGATAAATGCAATTCTATATCTTCCAAATCATCCTGAAAAATAACAACATACCCAATGTATATTGCATCCATGTAAAACATTGATAAAAATCCCCAAAAAACTTTCAAACCTAATCTATAAAATTAAACAAGGTTTAAAATTTAACATTCCTATCTAAATTAATAATTTTAGCATGCATTTATATTGAACATTTGTCTTAATTTCTTCAAAAGCATTAATATTATTCATTGAACCTTCTAACATCAAATGATATTGCCAGTGTTTCAATTCAAGTTTAGAGAAGGTAAATTATAGAAGAGCTTACTGTTAAAATATAAGTAAACGTTTGATATCCATGGATTGAAAATATAAAATGAATATTTTTAAATACTGTTAACAAGAAAATGCCTCAACTTTATGAATAATAGTTTTGGCCCACCAAATAAATTAAATAACATATTAAATACAGAGATTAGGTCTGGTGGCTTATTTTTCTCAGAGCAATAAGCTTCTTTAACAAACTATAAGAAGTCATCACAATATCTAATTGGAATTATGATCTTGTTCAAAAATACAACCAGATCATTTTGAACTTAGCAAGCCCCAATTTATCACCAAAGAACACTATCTAAAGCTTTCCTCATCTATCATGATACTAATGCCAAGGATACCCATTCTTATCTATTATGACAGATGGTCCAAATTTCAAAATAATTTAATCCAGAGCATACATCTTGGGAGCTAATTTCTTCAAGTTACACTGGTACTTGAATCATTTGGTAGTCCTTCATTTTCTTAAAAACAGAAAATTTGATACTGTTAATAGTTGAATCGAATAAAAGTGTAATCAATAATGATAATAAAGATTTTTAATGCCAGTCCTCATTTAAAGAAAGATTTAGCCATGCAGAACCACATGGAAGGCCATTTCATCTCATAATACTACCTAAGATTGAAAAGCCCTGTAGTCAGGATATAACATAAAGTTTATTGTTATGAGAGAGTGTTGGTTATGAAAGCAATGCATAATAGCTTTCTTTCCTTACCTGAATCTCAACTGCTTCACAGTTATCATCATCTATCAAATTCACATTAGTGTTGGCTAAATAATTATCATCTTCCTCAATTGATGTCTTTTTAACTGAATGGTCAGTAGGTTTCATTGAACTTCTCAACTTCATCAAATTTTTTCTTTTACCATTCACTAAATCAACACCATGGCTCTCTGAATCCTTCTGAAGGTTTGGGAGCACACACAGCTCCTTAATAAACATAAATAATCATAATCAACACCAAGATGTTTGATAAGTAAATATAAAGTTCACCTAACAATAAGCCCTATATAGGCATTACTTAAAATTATAATATTCATAGGCATATCATAGAGAGAAAAGATAATATACTTTCCCTAGGTTACATATTGTTTCTGAATGAGAAATTTTGTGCATCATTCATGTTTGCACAGAAATAGCAAATTTTGAATGGTACTTAGAAATATTTGCTAGGCCATCAAAACCAGGAAATATGGCCGTTTCAACTATATGGCCATTTGTCAAATTATCTTAAAGGTTTTATATTAATCTATAACATTAATGGGAAGGGAATATATGAAAAGTATAATATTATCAAATATTCTTCTTAATTAAAAAGATTTCTATCTGGCAATTTAAGAGTGAAAGAAGTGCCTGCCATTTTATTTTATGCCTAGGACGTGGTCAATCAGAACTTTGTACCTGAGGAAGGAACTGCATTTTATATTTTTTTACGTAAGTGCTGACTGGGTTAAGAAAAAGAGTCAACAATGTTATTATAACAAACAGAAAGTACATGAATCTATATAAAAAAAGTTTATGACCTTTATGACACCTCTAATTAGCCTTACCATGTCATCTATTACTTTTCCTTTGAATTGAAAACTCTTAAAAAGACATTTTAATAGGGTTCCTCAATGCCAAACAAATGTCTGTTCTATTTTGAGATATTCACGACTTGTAAAAAGAAGCATTTATAATAACAGCACATATATCACCAAAAAAATTTGGTTATATTGGTGCCATTATGGTTTAAATGTTTTTTAAATACCTCAGAGGTCCCTTTTTCATTCTCCACGTTGTTGTCCATTTCCCTATGCCTAGCTGGAATTTCAACAGTCTCCTGCTGTTCAACTTCCATTTTATCCATGTCTACAATTGTCTGGAAAGTTAGTTAAATGGTGAGAAAACAGTAAAAATATATGATTTTAGGTATAATTTACGTATTTATGAATTTTCTTAGCATAAATGGAATTCAAATTTGATTAAAATTGCATTTGGTATTAAATTTTCAATATTTACCTTGAGGAATTATAATTTTTATGTATAATATCACTAGGTATCAAAACAAAACCAATGAATGATGGAAACATATTTAAAATGAAAAATAAACTCTCATTTGATAATTGAAACATTATAAATGAGAACTACAGATGAGATTAGATAAATTATATCAGGCCTTTAGTTGACATGCATGAAAGAATCAGATAAATGTCGGACTCTACAGAATCATTGAAGAGTTATTCTATATTATGAATTTAATCAGAAGTACAATCAAAATTCCATCAAATGATTCCCAAAGATCAAGTTATTTATTTTAGAATTTAAATGAGTAATTACATCACTTATATTATGAATGCCGTTTTCTTGCAATTTGCCTGCATTTCTTATGATGACTTGAAGATAGGCAATGTCCTAATCTCTATCATTTGAGCAAATTTCAATTCTCTTTACCCTAAACTTCCACCACTATGGTCTGATAACTTTTATACAAAACCTTCTTAATACCATGTCATACTACAGTAATCGTTTCATTTATTATTATACTTCTATATTTATTCCTAGATAAACTTTTTTGCATTAAGAGATACTTACACATCACATGCAATACAGAACATCCTCTATATAATAAGCAATAATATAACATTATTGTCTTTTTGATTTGCAAGTAATTATACAACTATTTGGTCATGATAATCATTCAAGAAATAAAAAATTAGTCGTTTTCAGAAATGCCTATCCGTGCATCAAAGATTTAGTATAAAGTATTGTATTTTATAAGATGACATACAGAAAACTTTTCTACAGTAAGTATTCATGAGTTGAAAAAAGAAACATGAGCCATAACGGCACTAATATCACAGATTAAGTTTATTAATTACCTTTAAAGAAGTTCCTTTCGGATTATTAACATTTTGGTCCGCATCTCCCTGGCTAGATGTAATTTCATTGGCCTCTTGGTCAACAACCACTTCCTCTGCCTTCACTATGATCTCCTAAGTTAATTGAGTAATGACAAAAAAGTGAAAATATGGAACTTCAGATATTGTTTCAAAATTATATGCTATGAAACCTTTTAAATTAAGTAAAAATCAGTGACTAGAATATTTTAAAATAAAGATGAATATGTTTTATCTAAATTACCAAAGCTTTGGCCGAGCAAGGTTTTTTGTTGATATCTTAAACTTATAGCTCAAAAAATGAAATGTCACTATAGTGCCCTGTAACTATAGTGCCTTCAGTCATTGATAGAAAATTATATGCAAACAAATTTCTTATATAAGTAAAAATCAGTGCCACTAAAGTCTTTTCAAATGCAAATGAATAAGTATTTGCTAAATAACAAAAGCTTTGGATGAACTTTGAAAATGTCAACCTGTTCCAATGCCTTCCTTACCTGAAGAGAATCTTCTTCATGATTATCCATAATGTGGTCTCCTATTTTTAGCCTAGCTGTCATTTCAACAGTTTCCTGATCTTCATCATCTGAAGTTTCTTTTTTAATTGTGATCTGATCCTAATTGTTCAAAATATAAATATTGAAAAAGATTTTGAAAAGCAGATGAACATCGAAATTGTATTTCAAATTCTTGATAAACATTTTCCATTTCATTTTTATGCATATACATTTCCTATGCATGAATGCAATTCAAAATTACACACCAGTGCTTTTCTCTTAATATTTTATGGATATGATTTGAGAGTATCAAGGTTTCCCTGAGGGGGCATAATTTATACCTGAAGCATTACTATATATAACAGCAACAGCAATTATTGAAAGATACAATTCGAAAATGCAAAACCAAACCACCTGATAGTTGATTTCAGCATTAAAAATGAAAATTATAAGAGATTAGATAAATAATATAAGACCATTATTGATATGTATGAAGAATTCAGATAAATCTCAGTTTCTCATTATTTGCTGAATATTAATTCTTTGATTGAATGGATTTATTCCAAATTGTTTTCAAAACTCTTTTATTAAGAGTCCAGAAGATGAAGGTACCAATTTTAGAATTTCAATTAGTACTTACATTGTTTACACTGGGAATGCATCTTTCTCCTAATATGCTGGATGCTCTAGTGAGCACCCGCAAATTGGCAATTCCCCCATCACCATCATTGGAGGCATCATTTGACTCCCTCTCTACCTTTACATACCTCTACAAACAATCAATGGAGAAATGTATTTAAATTAACAAAACATTAGTATTATTAGGAAATATATATTTTCCTGTGGATATAACAGTATTAACATCATGGAAAAAATGATAAGCAAAATGCTGTAAAATGAAATGGAGCACTATACAGCCTTTAGTATATATTTATAACTATTTAAAGAGGGTCATGTCTACTAAAGTTAATAGAAGCCTTAGTTTTTGAGCTTTAAAAATATCAAATAACTCTTCACAAAAAATGACAGAAAAAATTTCTTAATTATATGTTTTTTATTAAATAGAAGATATCAATTGAAAAATGTTTATTTATATGAATTAATAAAATATATCAAAAGGACCAATCTATTTCAACCATTCAAATCAACACTAGTTGGCCAAGTGCATCATATTAAAGTATTTTAATCTTTTTATAACTATGATGACTAGATGGTTAGGCTTCACAAAATAAGTCCTACATATTCTTTTTACATCACTAAATGATTGCTATCAACGAGTATAATGTGTTTATCACTGCATTGAGATACAAATATTAAAGTCAATTTCCTTAAAATTGAATGACCTAATAAAATTACGATTCAAAAGAATATTCAAGGGAGTACTCCAAGATCATATTTTAATAGGGGATGTCACAGGGACATTCGTATATTATCATCCTTTTCGGTTTACTCATAATTTATGAAAACTGATTGCATAAATGCATTCAATATTTTCACACTTTTAGTGAAATTAACTCTAAGTACACTGTTACTTGATATTACGAATTAAATATAGAATAAAATTTCTTTATGTGTAACCAGGAGCATAGTTAATTCCAAATTTCTATATAAACGCCAGTATTAATCATTTTGTAATAAGTCCTTAAGACTTACGTACAATAGCGAGGACACTTATTAAAAATAAATATGTTCATTATTCAATTTAAGTAACTTCCGTTTACGCATAACGTTATCCAAAACATTCCTCATAACATTACAAAATACCAACCATAGTTGGCCTCGACTCACCGTTGCGCGGCGGTTTTTTCTCTCCGCGTGTTTCTTTGTCCTTTGACTGTTCAATAGATGGTGGTTTTCATGGCACTGCTGCTTAAACATGTAGAAATCCGTCAGTAATTTAAAACATTTGTAGCACAGCAACCACGGGTTGTTCCTTTCCCTGACTACCTATAATAACAAGATTATCAAAGTATTAAACCTTAAACTTTCGCTCTTAATGGGGCTCAAATCATTATCCGAATAACATGAAGGTTTTTTCAGCCAAAATAGGGCACTATCGAACATTTCGTGGTAAATTTACTATAAAAGCATCAATATCAATAATACGTAAACATATAACGGATATCTTACTTTCAATTCCAACAACTCTTCTATCGCTTCCCGCACCAATTTCTCAGCATCGTTGTTTTCATAAAAAATATTTGTGTACCGTTCACCAAGGCTAAGACATAATCTACACTTTAAACTTTCGTGACGAGGCATCTTTGGAGCACTTCAATCTGTAAACATTTACTACACCAAAACAGTGACTTTCAAAATGGCCGACAACATATCGATGGGTCGTTCGTTCTGAATCGATTACTAGGTGCGAGTTCGAGAATCGATCTCCGTTTTGTTTCGGCGCTAGGTTATCACCATATTCAAATAATTTTCCAAAATTTTTAAATTATTTAAACTCTCACTTAATCGATTGTGGCCATTCCTGTATACTTACAATACTTTTGTACTACCGAGAAATTAAAAAAATACTTGTGTTTTTAAATAAGAGACATTAAATCGAACATTACCTAACCCGAGTATATTTTATTTTGTATTTAAACTGAAAACTTCAATCTTGTTAAAGTGATGTTTTGTGTAGATAAATAGGTTCCCGGCATAACAATTTCTAAGAAGAATAATAGCAAACTGGAAATAATTTTCATTAATTTTATCGTCGAAAAACTCTGAAATGAACTTATATGTGGTGATAAAAAAACGTATTTACCTAAATTAGCGGATTTATTTAGAAAATGATAATTATGTGGGTAATCTGAGAGGAGGAGGAGGAAAAGATACGTACGTCTCAAGCTCAACAATGTGAGCCTGGGCCCTGACCACGGGCCCTAAAAGAATCATCATATAAATAAGTATGCATCTACACATGAAAAAAACGGATCTAACTAAACGGTTATAACTACGTCTGAATAAAACGGCATTCTCGAAGCTCACGCAAAACACGTATTCCCTGTGAACGCTTAGAAAATAACATTTGCAATCACAGAAGACGTAAAATCATTCCTTAATCTCATTTCTTCGTCGCAAATATTTTATTTTCCTTTTTTCCACTTCTTCTTCTCCACCCCTCTCCATAGTCAATTTTCAAAGCGCTCAAAACGGCACCTTTTATATGTATTAACATCACAGGCGAAATTGCAAAGCACCCCATGACAGTGTTCTCTGCAGCGTACCTGAAAGGAGTCTGAGACAATTAATTTTTGCACTTCAGCCTCATGTTCCCCAATTTCTTAATTTGTTCTTCATTTTAATTGTTAGTTTTTCGAAATATATGATACAAAATCCACTTTAAGACATTTACTTGTACCTGTACTTATTAGTGCCCTAATTGCTGTGTTGCCTTTCACCCTCCTGAGTTAAAACTGAACATGAGTTAAGGGTTATTCCTTTGCCATAGCTCTCCCCCCTCTTGTAGATACCTTTAAGTATCTTCTAATCTGTGTTTATCTTCCTATACTTCTGTATTTGTTATAAATTGTAGAATCACCATTTCTAGGAAGAGCAATTCAGAGTATAACAGAATACTCTCAGATGAGTTACTCCCTCATATCTATACAATGATAGAATCCTTATGTACTCTTTCTCTCCCATATTAATGTACCCAAAATCAGTTTATTATAATTATTATGATATGATGATTCAATATTTCAGATTCTTTTTACAATTATAACATTATGATTGCGAAGCAGGATGTGTCTCTAAATTAGCATATATGTACATATCCAAATCATAGTTTACAAATGAGTAATAAAATGATTAATGTTTACTTCCAACCATTCAAAGGTATATTTTATGTTACATTACAATTTTAGATTGTTTAAAATAGCAGGGCCACCCTAACATCAGAGGAAGTTTATAGAGGGACGTCAAATGAAGCATGTCACAGTAGATTATAGTAGTATAGTAGTAAATTGTAAAATTTTTACATTACCAGAATTGTTCAGAATAGATTTATGACTGATTTTTAATGTTGCCATTGTAAATACTACAGCATTGAATCATTTGACCCAAATCTTATAAATGATTAAATGGCACATAAGCAAACTGAATCTTGTCCTTTCTGATTTCCCTTTACTATTAAACGATTCCGGTGCTAATATGTCAGCTGAAAAAGTTTAGATATGAAGAGAACAGATACAGAGCAAAATGTCAGTTGCCACACATTAAATGGTATATATTGTGTATCATTTGGGTTTCAATATCTTTTATTATTATGTCCAGTAAATTGTGGAAGATACCATTATAAATTCAACATTATTATATCCAGTAAATCATCTTAAGTACATTAAAATGATTAGAATGTGCAATGAAGCGGAATATGAAGTGTTATGTTTTTGAAGTAAAAGGTTAGGAGTGTAAAAATGTTTTTTGGCAAAAATAGAAAATTACAATTCACTTTCGGAAAATACTGTAGAGGATGTGGTAAATGTTACAGTAAATTTAGTTGTAGTGTTGACATTTTTTTGAAAAATTATTTTTAATATATCCTGAGTTATATGAATCAAATTTTGCTATATATATTCAGTACAATGTTGTTAGCTTGTATTTTTGGATTTTGGTAATGAGACTTTTGTGCATTATGTGGTTAAACAGTTGTAAATAAAACATTGTAATAGATTGTGATGGATGAAAATCTTCTGTGGTTGTTGTGTTCTAACTGCATGGTGAATCAAACTGAATTGCTGCTTTTTAAGCATTGATGTGACAAATGTTTGCCTGTTTTCAATGATTGCATCTAAAAGGGGTTTAATCCTGCAACAAAAGGGAGGATAAATAATCCAAATGAGGTCAGTTGCAACATTAATTTAGATATATGTCAACAGTGAAGACATCTTTAGGATATATGGAGCTTTTTTCACATATTCTGTGATCAGTAAGCCATTATTTTTGCATACCAAATTGAACAATGGAAACCATTGACATAATGAGCTTTTTGAATGAATAACAAGATCAGCCCTTTTATCCTCTTACTGACTAACAAGATTTTACCTATTTATTTATATTTTTAAACTAGTACAGTAGCTAGCCAAAGATATTGAAAAAACGACACTCAGTCTGCTTTCCTGAATTGTGCACTGATTTAATGCTAACACAATAGACGTTACACATCCTCAGAATTCACTTTCAAAATGATTCTTATTTCACTAACCTCTTAATATAGTTTATTATTTAAATTTCAATACAAAATTCTACCAAACTCTCATTATTGATAATCTGACTGATACTTTTTTGAGTCACCTGGCATTTTCCATGCATCCATATGCCTTTTGCATTGTGAAAGCCAAGTTATGTTGATGACTTGTCTCATTCCCTAGTCTGAAAACTCAATTTTTTTCTCCCTATGGACATTCCTTGTGCTTAGATGGTACTCGCCCACCCTATCATAAACTCTTCCTTTGTTTTTTTGCTTTCAATTCCAAATTATTATCAAATGTTTCTCCCAGGAACGCATGCCTTACATACACATGTGAAATTTTATATAACTGATAGTATATTATTTCAATTTCTTTCTCCTTATGTTTGCTTAGTATAATGTAGACCAGTACAATAAGGAAGGGTATCAGTTCTGTGTGCACTTCCACTGAAAAGTTTTTCTCAGTTAAAAGGTCTATCTTAACTATGGTTTAATCACCGTTTTCATTCAATATTTTTGCTCACCTGATATTAAGTGTAGAGAATGTCCAGGGGTTTTTGGTTAAGTATTTTGTATTTCCAGAGCTCATCTAAGACATAGCATCATAGCAAAGCATTTTCCAATAAATTATTAGGAGTTTAAGGAAATGCTATTTATGTGTAATTTTCTTTACTTAATCCATGTGGTAAAGAGGAAGAATAAATAACAAAGGCTGACCTAGTACTCATATTTGGAAGTGTAAAATGAGATTTCTTTCTCAGAATCCTATGCTTGATTCATATAGACACTTCTCTGGTCCCCTTTACTATTAAAAAGAGTTGCGTGATCCTTACCAGGATACAAGATGTTCTGAGAAATTATAGTAAGGCACTGGAAGAATACCATACTCATCATAAAAGAATATCCTGCAAAAGGTAAATATCACATAATGCTGGTCTTAGTTATATGGTATTGGTATGCTGGTATATAGGTGTATGGTATTGGTATGCTGGTATTAGTTCAACTCTAACATTAGCTACTCACTTATCTCTTCGTTTCTCACTGCATCTATTGTTTGTAAAGCGAAGAGTGGTTTCCTGAGCCAATACAAGGTGCAGAAGGGCAAAGAAGGCATATGGTTGAAGGTAAGCCATGCATGGTTTAGGCATTCAGTAATTCCATGGCATCTGATAATCATGTATATAGACTAGCACAATTTGAGGGGGATGAATAATTTACCACCATTTTTTTTAAGGATAAGATAGTGGCTAATAATTCTAACAAGTGAAAGTATGAGGGAAAGACCCTGAAACTTATGAATCCATGTCAAAACAAATGCTGGTTCCTGAAATTTTACCATACCTTCTTTAAATGCTAATACTTTTGAAAGTGCATCAGTTCGATTTATAGAATTTCTAAGTGTTTAGGTTTTGAATTAATTTCCTAGTGAGATCAGGAAACATTTGATCAGTACAGACTTTACTATGGCATTATTGGCATCAGTGCTGGAGATGATGTAGATGACATGATTTTGGTCAAAGAGGAGATTGACCCTGCTAGTGCTGCTCTGATGCTCCATAAGAGTATGTATATTTTCCAATGGTCAAATCAATGCAAGAAGGTGAAAGTAAATGGTCCCTCTGTTCTTTGAAACCAGTGTTACACAAAGTCAAACTATGGTCTTGCATTTATCTTCTCCCTAAACATGACTATTATATAAAACAACTTATCCCTAAATGTGAGCACAGATCTTCCCTTTTTACTTCCTCATTGTGATTTTTATCCTTCTGTTTAGTGCCTCAATTTCATTTTTCCTTTACACATTTTCACAGCAGTTCACTCTGACTCTGGTATTATCACTTCCTAATTTGATTTTCTTTCCGTCAACTTCTTTTTCTCCAAATCCCAATTTTAAAAGCAACCAATTACTGTCTGTCATCTTGTTTCAATTGTCATGTTTCTGAACTGCACGAAACAAAACATATAAGATGAAATTGCTAAGACTGGATCAGGTACCAAGCAGAATAATTGATCAAATCCAAAACAGCCATTCTCTATCTTCGAAAACATATGTCACAAAAATACTTTTTCCGAAATGCTTCTAAATTACCTTTAAATTATCAGAGCTAAATCAGCCATCCCTTTCTAAAACTTTACCATTGTAAGCCACTACTACTCTCTGGCCTTTTTCAGGGGCAATATGCATTGGAATATGATAAGGAGATGAAAGTACAGAGGAGCAGATATGGGAATAAGAGGCTATAAGGGCTGATCCATTGTATCTGTTAGCAAGAAATCTGGCTGGAAGACTTTATAAGATCAATTTGAGGCATGTCCAGGTTGCCGATTAGCTTCCTTTCCTTCTAATTAATTCTTTTTGGCTGCAATTTGGTCAATATTTTTTCGTTTTTCATAGTATCTAATGACTTTTCCAAATATTCAAAACTGGCAAATATGACTTGGTTGCATTCTATATTCTCCTTTTTTTCTGATCTGATTGCTACAATACTATGCCTCTCTCCTTCCTAAACACAAATGGATCATCCCCAAAGTAATAATTAGCACTATTCTATCCTTTTGGTGATAATCTGGAGAAAAAGTTTAGCTGGATCATTTATTAAAGTTATTGTTTTGTACATCTCATAAGATGTACCCTTTATATTTTTCGAAATAAGAACTAAGGCTGACCTCACTGTCTTCTCACCAGACTCCTTCCTCATTAATTCTATAAATAAGTTTCTTTCTTATCATTTTTCAATAATATTTTAGTGGTTTTGCAGTTTTACTGTCTACACCAATGACCTTATTTGGTTTTATCTCCTTAAATACCAAAATTATCTTACTGTATAGTATGCCTTAACCTAACTTTAGCTTTCTCCAACATGTCATGTTCCCTTTTTTCCTTTTACATTTTTGCAAATACACTGTACCAATGAGTTCTTATGCTTTTCAACACTCTTGAATCTTTTTTATGCCAACTATAAACTGAAATTACTTTTCCCTACCTGTCAGCTCAGATCTTCCCTTCTTTCTTCCTCATTGTGATTTTTATCCTGCTATTTAGTGCCTCAATATCATCCTTTGTTTACACATTTTCCAATTCCTTGAAACCATGCTTCTTCAGATATGTTAGTGGCATATTTTAATTTATTTTTCAACTCATTTTGCTTTTTTTTGTAAAAGTGCATATTAATGTTCTTCCATTATTTTATATAATCTATATTTCCTATCATTTCATCTGTGAATAATGGTTTCCCTGTCCTTTTCCCATTAACCATTCCAATAAATTCATGGAAAGCTGTTAATATCTATATTTTGATACATTCCCAATTTTTCCATAATACTCACCTCTTTATTATCTTATATGTTTCTTGCCTGCCGGTACTCCTACCTTGTCAATCTATTATATACTTCTAGAATCCATTTCCTAAATCATTGTCCTAAAATTGACTACGTTTTTCATAACAGCCAAATGGTGGCCTGATTCTTCATTGGCTTCTGGGATAATGTGCATATTGAACATAATGTTCCTTAAACTGTGAATTAAAAAAATATTATCGAAATGTTTTTATTCTTAGTCATCTAGCGTTTTCCATCTATACCTATGCCTTTTATGGTCTGGAAACCATGATTTGACAATGACTAAATTTTGACTCCTTTGGAACTCAAAGGACTCATAAATGTGATGTGTATTTTAAAAAATTTAATAATCCCTGAAAGTTTGTATGTTTATCTATACTGAGGAAAAGTCTCATAAATGTGAGTTATGTTTGAAGGAGGGTTTCTCACTGATAAAACAGGTTACCAAGCACAGTTTGACATACAGTGCCACAAGGCCTCACAACTCTAACTTATGTTCTCCAATTTTAGCTAACGTTCCCATAAAAAAGAACTTTTAAAAGCCTCATAAAATCATACATGGATATCAAACTGAAGCCTACAAATAACAATGTGGCCACTGGTGCACATCAACTTCCTCCTGGGCACTAAGAATTTCTAGATAGAATATCAATGTTGGACACAAGAATGCTGAGAAGCTTATGAAACCCTAATTCATATATGTTTAAGGAATCATATATATTTGGCAAATATAGTGAAAACATTTTTTTTATCTTCTCTAACATGTCTATTCGAATTTTAAAAAATGTTTTACAAATCAACACATATAAGGCACCCTGAAACTTCTTTCCCCACAAATGTCTATCTACTTGTTTAACCAACACTGATTATTCCTTATTTATTATTTACGTTTGACCTGCATAATCTTGTGGATGATATTGAGCATAATGTTAGCAGCATGCACAATCAAACTTCCTCTAGTTCTTTTAATTCCTGAAAAAATGAATCTTTCATCATTTTTAGAATAGGAACTCATGTTAACCTGAGAAACATTTTTGGCCAAATTACTCCTGAATTTCAATACTATAACTGCAGTTTGATACTTTTTCTCCCTCATTTTCCCATTAGCTGTGTGCATTAACAAACTTCCTTATCCCTCGGATGATAGAGCATTTATCTTTGTGAGTGAAAACGTCATCCCTTTACCTGTCTTTTCATCAGGGGGAAAAGTTAGAAGTCTGGTGGTGCCAGATCAGGAGAATAGGGTGGGTGCGGTAACATGGCAATGCCATATTTTGCCAGGAGCTGTCTGATGATGAGCGTGCCATGACAGAATTTTTGTCACCATCCTGGCGCACACCTTGCGCATGGCCAAATCCTGTGAAATAATGCATTGGAAATTGGATGCAGACAGACCCAACTGGTCTGCAATTTCTTCACTGGTTAAGCATTGGTCTGTGTTCAGCAGTGTCCTCACTCTGTCCACAATCATGTTGGTTCTTGCCATCGACGGCCATCCTGAGCGATGGTCATCTTCAACGAGCTCCCTACCTTCTTTAAACAACTTGTGCCCCTTAAATACTGTGGAATGGCTTAAGGCAGTGTCCCCATAAGCCTGCTTCATCATATCGAGGTTCTCAATTGCCGTCTTCCCAAGTTTCACCCAAATCTTCATGGAATAATGTTGCTCTAAATTCAGATTCATTTTGTTTTTCGACACGGACAAAAAACTTGCTTCTTTAAAAATGGTGTCCTAACTCAGCAACAGCCCTCATGCCACTGAGGGTGGTGTCAGTCTGTTGTTAAGAGTCCCCTTGACCTTAACCTGTCAGTCAGACCACCCTTCACTGCTCTGTTCATGCAAGAGAAAATCAGACCTACCACTTTTTGACATGACCCTGTATACAAGAGAATGAATGCTGGCCCTCAAACATACATTCATAAATAAAATGCAATCAGGATGTATTTTCCTGTTCTGTCAATATATTAACTTGGATATTTTTTGTTTATATTTTGAAAACATAATATTTTGAAAAAAGACCAAATTATAAAATTGGGGAAGCATGTGGCTAAAAAAAGGTTAATGTCTCAGACTGCTTACAGGTGTGAACAATGAAAATATGGCAGTATATGGCAATGTGTATTGCAATTTTGCCTGTTATACCAACACATATAACAGGCATTGTGTGAAGGGCTTTGATAATTGAGTTTGCTGATGGATGGAGAAGAATTAGAGGACAAAAAGGAAAATGAAAAATTTGCGATGAGAAAAGGAGATTGAGGATTGTTTATTCATTAATTGTGTTTAAACTTTTATTTTCTCTGCCTTCACAGGGCATACCTCTATTGCATGAGCTTCGAGGCTGTCTTTTTATTTAGATATCACAGGCGTTTTTTGCTGTAAACATGCATACTCATTTTTGTGATGCAACTTTTAGAGCCCAAATCACATTGTGGAAGGTTTTATTTTGGGATGTCGTCTCAAAAAAAAGCACTGAAGGTGAAAATACTTAAATTCTAAAAAAATCTGCCAAATTTAGTTAATGCATATAGATGATCAAAACATAAGTTCGTTTTCAGAGTTAATGCCTTATATAATTACACAATTTCCATTTCCAGTCATTATTCTACCTAGAAATATTTATACCAGGAACCTATTTATTTAACATAACATCACTTTAACAAGATTAAAGACTCAGCTATTTCACTTATGTTATCCCATTTAAGTACATCAATATGATACATTATATCACTTACAATATTAGCTGTTTTATCCTCAGAATGATAAATAATTAAGCTGCAAAATCTAAACTTTTCTAAGTTCCATTTGGAATAGTAAAAAAATATGTATCTTTCAGTTTAATTCTGACCTGATCCCTACATTTACCTGAATCATCTTGGACCACTCCATCCTCATTTTGTGAGCTGTTATTGCCAGGCAATTCTCCCTCCTCATTATGCATTCCATTCTGCTGAGACATTTCCACCTATTCCACATGACACGATCTATTATCCTTCTCCTCCATGATGGATTTCGTCAATCAGTAAAACCAAAATGTGACCCAAAACCCACCCGCCCCACATCAATACGCTGTGATATTATCACTTGAAAATTCGAAGTGTTTGGGGAAGATACCCTATAGCTGTTGCTAAGTAGCACGAGATAAAATTCATTCAAATCTTACAAATTGGGGAGGCTCAAACCCAAGAGATGAAGTAGCATTGGGTCT